>NC_068306.1:28801123-29531791 GCF_025860055.1 Xyrauchen texanus | reverse complement strand
CCATTCTTGGTTTAGGGGTACCCGTTGGCATGGAGTATCAATGTGCCAATTTAGAAAATTTTGACCAGTGACTTTTTGAGCTATTGGGGCTCAAGGAGAAGAATAATAATAATAATAATAATAATAATAATAATAATAAAACCATCAATACAATAGATTCCTCACAGAATCTAATAATACCATCAATACAATAGATTCCTCCTAGGAGAATCTAATAATAAATATACTTACAAGCAGCAATCGTGATTCCTCCTCAAAATGGCAAATCATTTAAAATTGATCAGTAGATGGTTGGGGATAAACCCTCCCAATTAAGGAATTCAAAAAAACATGTCTTTGTCTGAATCCTAAGCGAAACATTTTCAATGTACAGGAAAATCCATACGGACCTTATGGATCCTTGAGGCTTTTTGTTCCCAATGAGAAATGAGGCATGTACACCAAGTTTCAGAAGAATTGGACAAATGGCGTGGAAATGGTATCACTTTGAAAATATTTTTTTTGGGATGTGGCCTGTAAGCACCACCTATGGTCAAATGTGGGCCATTCTTGGTTTTGTGGGTTCCTGTTGGCCTGTAGTATCAATGTACAAAATTAGAAAATATTTGACCAGAAAATGGGAATTTTGGAGTGGCCTGTAGTGCCCCTAAGGGCGAATGTGAGCCATTCTTGGTTTGTGGGTTCCTGTTGGCCTGTAGAATCAATGTACCAAATTAGAAAATGTTTGACCAGAAAATGGGAATTTTGGCAGTGGCCTTTAAGCGCCCCTAGTGGCGAATGTCGGCCATTCTTGGTTTGTGGGTTCCTGTTGGCCTGTAGTATCAATGTACCAAATTAGAACATTTTTGACCAGAAAATGGGAATTTCTGGCATGGCCTGTAAGCCCCCTAAGGTAGAATGTTGGCCATTCTTTGCACAGTACTTCAGAGTGATGTCATCTTGAAGCATGTTAGGTTTGAAAAACCATCAGTCAAAATTACATTTGATTTATTGACTGCGTATATATTGTTAAAATTTGGACATTTACATAAACACGCCCCTTTCAGCCATTTTGTATCGTATTCATTTTTTCCTAAGTAGCGTTTTCAAGGATGTCCATTCTACACATGTGTACCAAATTTCAAGTCAATTGGAGCTCACGGTTCAGGAGAAGAAGAGTTTTGTAGGTTTTATGCAAATTTTTCAGCGTCGCGGGAAAATCCATCATGGCGGAAGTTATGGGTTCTTGAGGCTTTTTGTTCCCCATGAGGAATGAGGCATGTACACCAAATTTCAGAAGATTTGGACAAATGGCGTGGAAATTGTATCACTTTGAATTTTTGTTTTTTGGGCGTGGCCTGTAAGCGCCACCTATGGGCGAATGTGGGCCATTCTTGGTTTGGGGGTACCCGTTGGCATGGAGTATCAATGTGCCAATTTAGAAAATTTTGACCAGTGACTTTTTGAGCTATTGGGGCTCAAGGAGAAGTAATAATAATAATAATAATAAATATAGCTGCAAGCAGCAATGCAGATTCCTCCTCAAAATGGCAAATCATTTAAAATTGATCAGTAGATGGTTGGGGATAAACCCTCCCAATTAAGAATTCAAAAAACATGTCTTTGTCTGAATCCTAAGCGAAACATTTTCAATGTACAGGAAAATCCATACCGGACCTTATGGATCCTTGAGGCTTTTTTGTTCCCAATGAGAAATGAGGCATGTACACCAAGTTTCAGAAGAATTGGACAAATGGCGTGGAAATGGTATCACTTTGAAAATATTTTTTTTGGGAGTGGCCTGTAAGCGCCACCTATGGTCAGAATGTGGGCCATTCTTGGTTTGTGGGTTCCTGTTGGCCTGTAGTATCAATGTACAAAATTAGAAAATATTTGACCAGAAAATGGGAATTTTGGAGTGGCCTGTAAGCGCCCCTAGAGGCGAATGTTGGCCATTCTTGGTTTGATGGGTTCCTGTTGGCCTGTAGTATCAATGTACCAAATTAGAACATGTTTGACCAGAAAATGGGAATTTTGGAGTGGCCTTTAAGCCCCTAATGGCGAATGTTGGCCATTCTTGGTTTGTGGGTTCCTGTTGGCCTGTAGTACCATTGTACCAAATTAGAACATTTTAGACCAGAAAATGGGAATTTCGGCATGGCCTGTAAGCCCCCTAGAGGCGAATGTTGGCCATTCTTTGCGCAGTACTTCAGAGTGATGTCATCTTGAAGCATGTTGGGTTTGAAAAACCATCAGTCAAAATTACATTTGATTTATTGACACGTATATATTGTTAAAATTTGGACATTTACATAAACACGCCCCTTTCAGCCATTTTGTATACGTATTCATTTTTCCTAAGTAACGTTTTCAAGGACTGTCCATTCTACACATGTGTACCAAATTTCAAGTCAATTGGAGCTACGGTTCAGGAGAAGAAAGAGTTTTGTAGGTTTTAGCAAATTTTTCAGCGTACGGGAAAATCCATCATGGCGGAAGTTATGGGTTCTTGAGGCTTTTTGTTCCCCATGAGGAATGAGGCATGTACACCAAGTTTCAGAAGATTTAGACAAATGGCGTGGAAATTGTATCACTTTGAATGAAAAATCACTTTGAAAATCTCTACTTTCACTTTCACTTCTCTCTTAAGATTTTTTCTGTTTTTTTGTGTGATTTACATAAGCATATCACAAGCAATTTTATTTGAAAGACTATCTAGGCACATAATAACACTGTATAGCTGTGACTGTTTATAACTATTTCAAAATGTAGCCTACAAGCTCACACTTTAAATGGTCAGTGCTTTGATTTTAAATCATTAAAATAGCAACAGATCCAGTGAAAAAAATGGGTGATTGTGTTTACATGCCATTCAAAAACGTGGCATTTTACAAGGTAAGAGAAATAAAAAAACTTAAAATAATACCATTTGTACTTCTCAATTACTTGGGAATGTCTCTATGTTCAGGGCAGAGGCTAAGTATTTACTGTCTCTTTAAGAGCTTTTATAGCATGATACGATACTTAAGGCACAGTTCAGTTTAATCTTTTGAGAACAGAAGTATCATTATTTTCAGTTTTGTGCCATGCTTGTTGCATTTGTATTCATTATGAGATGATAAAAATACAGACTGCGATGAATGGTTGATTTTGTTCACTTGAATTTTGTGGCGTGTTTCAGAAAAATGTCGGCGAAGACAGGGCCCCAGGCACCCTGTTTATTTATTTTACAAAAGCACAAGGTTTTTGTTGTTGTTATCGAAGTGTGCACAAATAAAAGTACACATTTCATAGTTCGTGATGATGTCTTGCATGTTTCTGTATAGGCAAAAATGGCCTTGAGTATTTTGTTTAAGTTGTTTCAGCTGTTTAGAGAGAAAAATATAGCAGGGCGTCATCTGGAATAATGCCAGAATAAAAATATAATTGTTCCAGATTTCTTTCTCAACTGTTTGTTCACTTGAGACACAACAGACTCCTCAATATATCATGTATTTTGACACTCTGTTGTATGAAATTGTCGTTCAGAGCGCTAAGCGGCAGCGAAAGACATCGAGTCACGTGAGTTAAGAGCCTTGGCAGCGACTCGCTGTAATCGCCTGAACAGCTTCGCAAACATGTATTTGAGTTGTTTGACATTTGTTGAGTTGAATAGTGTAAAATGGCTTGAATGTTCAAACAGGCAAACATTGTATACAACCGACAAACCTTCATGATGATCGCGAGCAAAAATGATCTACCTCATGAGTTTTGCGTGTTGTCAGAAGACAATTAAACAACATCATTCTCGGAAGTTTTGATCGTTAGGATTGATCAGCCCATCCCTACTTTCTTTAGACATATGTTTCATGTTTGTGTAAGTTTTTTGTGGCGTGTTTCAGAAAGATATTAAGCTTAGACAAAGAGCACGCGGTTTATTTTCTTTATTTTACAACAAATAAAAGTACAACTTTCATAGTTTGTGACGATGTATTAAATGTATCTGTATGTGCAAAAATAGCACGGTATTTTGTTTAAGCTGTTAGCAGCTGTTTCGAGAGAAAAATCTTAACAGGACACCACAGCGGCATCCGTGTTGTTCACAATAATTCATAATTAAATATATTGATACCCAATTTCTTTATCAACTGTTTGTTCACTTGATACATAACAGACACCCCAATATATCATGTATTTTGGTGTATGAAATTGTCCGTTCAAGCGCATGAAGCTGTGAAGCGAACTCTCATCGGCGTCGCGGCGTTAGTCGCGGCGGCTTCGCTTCGCTGTGTCACACAAACTGCTTTCGAAAACATTTATTTGAGTTGTTTTGCCTTTGTTGAGTTGAATAGTGTAAAATCGGCTAGAATGTTCAAGCAGGCAACCATTGTACACAACCAACAAACCTTCGTGAAGATCGCGAGCAAAAATGATCTACGCCTCGAGGATTGCGTGTTGTCAGAGACAATTAAACAACATCATACTCGGAAGTTTTGATCGTTAGCAGCTGTCTCGATAGAGAAAAATCTAACAGGACATCACAGCGGCATCACTAGACCCCTTCAATAATTCATAATTCAATATATTGATACCGATTTCTTTATCAACTGTTTGTTCACTTGAGATATAGCAGACACCCCAATATATCATGTATTTTGGTGTATGAAATTGTCCGTTGAAGCACTAAGAAGGAAGCGAACTCTCATCGGCGTCGCGAGCGTTAGGCAGCGGCGGCTCGCTTCGCTGTGTCACACAAACTGCTTTCGAAAACATTTATTTGAGTTGTTTTGCCTTTGTTGAGTTGAATAGTGTAAAATCAGCTGAATGTTCAAACTGGAAAGCATTAAGACACACAATTGATTTGACATACCTCCATGCAGGCATCAAAATGTCTTCTGTAGTCTAAGTCTGGAGCTCCACCCACTAGGAGACAGAAATGCTTCATTAGAGATTGCTACAGAAGAGCTGCATGTAGTAGACAGAGTTACTCCAGTAGAGGAGCCTCTTTGCTCAGCCAATGTAAGTGAATGGGATTTTACATGTGGACCATATTTGTCCAGTAGAGGAGCACTTTTGCTCAGCCATTGTAAATCAATGGGATTTTAAAAATTTTGATCATCTTTTGTGTGTACATTTACATAAACACGCCCCTTTCAGCCATTTTGTATATGTATTCATTTTTCCTAAGTAGCGTTTTCAAGGACGTCCATTCTACACATGTGTACCAAATTTCAAGTCAATTGGAGCTGACGGTTCAGGAGAAGAAAGAGTTTTGTAGGTTTTGCAAAATTTTCAGCGTACAGGAAAATCCATCATGGCGGAAGTTATGGGTTCTTGAGGCTTTTTTGTTCCCCATGAGGAATGAGGCATGTACACCAAGTTTCAGAAGATTTGGACAAATGGGGTGGAAATTGTATCACTTTGAATTTTTGTTTTTTGGGCGTGGCCTGTAAGCGCCACCTATGGGCGAATGTTGGCCATTCTTGGTTTAGGGGTACCCGTTGGCATGGAGTATCAATGTGCCAATTTAGAAAATTTTGACCAGTGACTTTTTGAGCTATTGGGGCTCAAGGAGAAGAATAATAATAATAATAATAATAAATATAGCTGCAAGCAGCAATCTGGATTCCTCCTCAAAATGGCAAATCATTTCAAATTGATCAGTAGAGGGTTGGGGTTAAACCCTCTCAATGGATGAATCAAAAAACATGTATTTCTGTCTGAATCCTAAGCGAAACATTTTCAGTCTACAGGAAAATCCATCATACCTTATGGATCCTTGAGGCGTTTTGTTCCCAATGAGAAATGAGGCATGTACACCAAGATTCAAAAGAATTGGTTAAATAGGCGTGGAAATGGTATCACTTTGAAAATATTTTTTTGGGACGTGGCCTGTAAGCGCCTCCTATGGGCAAATAGTGGGTCATTCTTGGTTTGTGGGTTCCTGTTGGCCTGTAGTATCAATGTACATAATTAGAAAATATTTGACCAGAAAATGGGACTTTTAGGAATTACCTGTAAGCCCCCTAGGGGTGAATGTTGGCCATTCTTGGTTTGAGGGTTCCTGTTGACCTGTAGTATCAATGTACCAAATTAGAACATTTTTGACCATAAAATGGGAATTTCAGTGGCCTCTAGTGCCCCTAAGGCGAATGTTAGCCATTCTTTGTTTGTGGGTTCCTGTTGGCCAGTAGTATCAATGTACCATATTAGAAAATTTTTGACCAGAAAGCGAAATTTTGGGAGTGGCCTGTAAGCCCCCTAATGGCGAATGTGGGCCATACTTGGTTTTGTGGGTTCCTGTTGGCCTGTAGTATCAATGTACCAAATTATAACTTTTTGACCAGAAAATGGGAATTTAGAACGGCCTCTAAGCGCCACCTAGTGGTGAATGTCGGTCATTCTTGGTTTGTGGATTCCTTTTGGCCTGTACTATTAATGTACCAAATTAGAACATTTTTGACCAGAAAATGGGAATTTCGGCATGGCCTGTAGTGCCCCTAAGGGCGAATGTTAGCCATTCTTGGTTTGAGGGTTCCTGTTGACCTGCAGTATCAATGTACCAAATTAGAGCGTTTTTGACCAGAAAGCGAAATTTTGGAGTAGCCTGTAAGCCCCCTAAGAGGCGAATGTGGGCCACACTTGGTATGTGGGTTCCTGTTGGCCTGTAGTATCAAAGTACCAAATTAGAAAATTTTTGACCAGAAAATGGGAATTTTGGCTTGTCCTGTAGTGCCCCTAGTGGCGAGATGTCGGTCATTCTTGGTTTGTGGATTCCTGTTGGCCTGTACTATTCTTGTACCGAATTAGAACATTTTTGACCAGAAAATGGGAATTTTAGCTTGTCCTGTAGTGCCCCTAGTGGCGTATGTCGGTCATTCTTGGTTTGTGGATTCCTGTTGGCCTGTACTATTAATTTACCAAATTAGAACATTTTTGACCAGAAAATGGGAATTTTAGCATGGCCATTCTTTGCACAGTACTTCAGAGTGATGTCATCTTTAAGCATGTTAGGTTTGAAAAACCATCAGTCAAAATTACATTTGATTTATTGACACGTATATATTGTTAAAATTTGGACATTTACATAAACACGCCCCTTTCAGCCATTTTGTATCAGTATTCATTTTTCCTAAGTAGCGTTTTCAAGGATGTCCATTCTACACATGTGTACCAAATTTCAAGTCAATTGGAGCTACGGTTCAGGAGAAGAAAGAGTTTTGTAGGTTTTATGCAAATTTTCAGCGTCTGGGAAAATCCATCATGGCGGAAGTTATGGGTTCTTGAGGCTTTTTGTTCCCCATGAGGAATGAGGCATGTACACCAAATTTCAGAAGATTTGGACAAATGGCGTGGAAATTGTATCACTTTGAATTTTGTTTTTTGAGCGTGGCCTGTAAGCGCCACCTATGGGCGAATGTGGGCCATTCTTGGTTTAGGGGTACCCGTTGGCATGGAGTATCAATGTGCCAATTTAGAAAATTTTGACCAGTGACTTTTTGAGCTATTGGGGCTCAAGGAGAAGAATAATAATAATAATAATAAATATAGCTGCAAGCAGCAATGCGGATTCCTCCTCAAAATGGCAAATCATTTAAAATTGATCAGTAGAGGGTTGGGGTTAAACCCTCTCAATGGATGAATTCAAAAACCATGTATTTCTGTCTGAATCCTAAGCGAAACATTTTCAGTGTACAGGAAAATCCATCAATACAGACCTTATGGATCCTTGAGGCTTTTTGTTCCCAATGAGAAATGAGGCATGTACACCAAGTTTCAGAAGAATTGGATTAAATAGGCGTGGAAATGGTATCACTTTGAAAATATTTTTTTGGGATGTGGCCTGTAAGCACCACCTATGGGCAAATGTGGGCCATTCTTGGTTTGTGGGTTCCTGTTGGCCTGTAGTATCAATGTACAAAATTAGAAAATATTTGACCAGAAAATGGGAATTTTGGAGTGGCCTGTAGTGCCCCTAGGGGCGAATGTGGGCCATTCTTGGTTTGTGGGTTCCTGTTGGCCTGTAGAATCAATGTACCAAATTAGAAAATGTTTGACCAGAAAATGGGAATTTTAGGCAGTGGCCTTTGTAAGCGCCCCTAAGATGACAGAATGATGTGGCCATTACTTGGTTTTGTGGGTTCCTGTTGGCCTGTAGTATCAATGTACCAAATTAGAACATTTTTGACCAGAAAATGGGAATGTTGCCATTCTTGGTTGTGGTCCTGTGGCCTGTAGTACATGCCCCAATTAGAGCATTTGACGAAAATGGGATTGGCAGCCATTCTTTGCATTCGCTAGTATTTCAGAGTGATGTCATCTTGAAGCATGTTAGGTTTGAAAAACCATCAGTCAAAATTACATTTGATTTATTGACGCGTATATATTGTTAAAATTTGGACATTTACATAAACACGCCCCTTTCAGCCATTTTGTATCAGTATTCATTTTTCCTAAGTAGCGTTTTCAAGGACTGTCCATTCTACACATGTGTACCAAATTTCAAGTCAATTAGAGCTCACGGTTCAGGAGAAGAAAGAGTTTTGTAGGTTTTATGCAAATTTTCAGCGTCTGAGGAAAATCCATCATGGCGGAAGTTATGGGTTCTTGAGGCTTTTTGTTCCCCATGAGGAATGAGGCATGTACACCAAATTTCAGAAGATTTGGACAAATGGCGTGGAAATTGTATCACTTTGAATTTTGTTTTTTTGGGCGTGGCCTGTAAGCGCCACCTATGGGCGAATATGGGCCATTCTTGGTTTAGGGGTACCCGTTGGCATGGAGTATCAATGTGCCAATTTAGAAAATTTTGACCAGTGACTTTTTGAGCTATTGGGGCTCAAGGAGAAGAATAATAATAATAATAATAATAAATATAGCTGCAAGCAGCAATGCGGATTCCTCCTCAAAATGGCAAATCATTTCAAATTGATCAGTAGAGGGTTGGGGTTAAACCCTCTCAATGGATGAATCCAAAAAACATGTATTTCTGTCTGAATCCTAAGCGAAACATTTTCAGTCTACAGGAAAATCCATCATACCTTATGGATCCTTGAGGCGTTTTGTTCCCAATGAGAAATGAGGCATGTACACCAAGATTCAAAAGAATTGGTTAAATGGCGTGGAAATGGTATCACTTTGAAAATATTTTTTTGGAAGCGTGGCCTGTAAGCGCCTCCTATGGGCAAATATGGGTCATTCTTGGTTTGTGGGTTCCTGTTGGCCTGTAGTATCAATGTACATAATTAGAAAATATTTGACCAGAAAATGGGACTTTTGGGAATTACCTGTAAGCCCCCTAGGGGTGAATGTTAGCCATTCTTGGTTTGAGGGTTCCTGTTGACCTGTAGTATCAATGTACCAAATTAGAACATTTTTGACCATAAAATGGGAATTTAGGTGGCCTCTAAGTGCCCCCTAAGGGCGAATGTTAGCCATTCTTTGTTTGTGGGTTCCTGTTGGCCAGTAGTATCAATGTACCATATTAGAAAATTTTTGACCAGAAAAGCGAAATTTTGGGAGTGGCCTGTAAGCGCCCCTAATGGCGAATGTGGGCCATACTTGGTTTGTGGGTTCCTGTTGGCCTGTAGTATCAATGTACCAAATTATAACTTTTTGACCAGAAAATGGGAATTTCGAGCGGCCTCTAAGCGCCACCTAGTGGTGAATGTCGGTCATTCTTGGTTTGTGGATTCCTTTTGGCCTGTACTATTAATGTACCAAATTAGAACATTTTGACCAGAAAATGGGAATTTCGGCATGGCCTGTAGTGCCCCTAGAGGCGAATGTTAGCCATTCTTGGTTTGAGGGTTCCTGTTGACCTGCAGTATCAATGTACCAAATTAGAGCGTTTTTGACCAGAAAGCGAAATTTTGGAGTAGCCTGTAAGCCCCCTAAGAGGCGAATGTGGAGCCACACTTGGTATGTGGGTTCCTGTTGGCCTGTAGTATCAAAGTACCAAATTAGAAAATTTTTGACCAGAAAATGGGAATTTTGGCTTGTCCTGTAGTGCCCCTAGTGGCAGATATGTCGGTCATTCTTGGTTTGTGGATTCCTGTTGGCCTGTACTATTCTTGTACGAATTAGAACATTTTTGACCAGAAAATGGGAATTTTAGCTTGTCCTGTAGTGCCCCTAGTAGGCGTATGTAGGTCATTCTTGGTTTGTGGATTCCTGTTGGCCTGTACTATTAATTTACCAAATTAGAACATTTTTGACCAGAAAATGGGAATTTTAGCATGGCCATTCTTTGCACAGTACTTCAGAGTGATGTCATCTTTAAGCATGTTAGGTTTGAAAAACCATCAGTCAAAATTACATTTGATTTATTGACACGTATATATTGTTAAAATTTGGACATTTACATAAACACGCCCCTTTCAGCCATTTTGTATAGTATTCATTTTTTCCTAAGTAGCGTTTTCAAGGATGTCCATTCTACACATGTGTACCAAATTTCAAGTCAATTGGAGCTCACGGTTCAGGAGAAGAAAGAGTTTTGTAGGTTTTAGCAAATTTTCAGCGTCATGGGAAAATCCATCATGGCGGAAGTTATGGGTTCTTGAGGCTTTTTGTTCCCCATGAGGAATGAGGCATGTACACCAAATTTCAGAAGATTTGGACAAATGGCGTGGAAATTGTATCACTTTGAATTTTTGTTTTTTGGGCGTGGCCTGTAAGCGCCACCTATGGGCGAATGTGGGCCATTCTTGGTTTAGGGGTACCCGTTGGCATGGAGTATCAATGTGCCAATTTAGAAAATTTTGACCAGTGACTTTTTGAGCTATTGGGGCTCAAGGAGAATAATAATAATAATAATAATAATAATAAATATAGCTGCAAGCAGCAATCGCGATTCCTCCTCAAAATGGCAAATCATTTAAAATTGATCAGTAGATGGTTGGGGATAAACCCTCCCAATTAAGGAATTCAAAAAAACATGTCTTTGTCTGAATCCTAAGCGAAACATTTTCAATGTACAGGAAAATCCATACGGACCTTATGGATCCTTGAGGCTTTTTGTTCCCAATGAGAAATGAGGCATGTACACCAAGTTTCAGAAGAATTGGACAAATGAGCGTGGAAATGGTATCACTTTGAAAATATTTTTTTGGGAGTGGCCTGTAGCGCCACCTATGGTCGAATGTGGGCCATTCTTGGTTTGTGGGTTCCTGTTGGCCTGTAGTATCAATGTACAAAATTAGAAAATATTTGACCAGAAAATGGGAATTTTGGAGTGGCCTGTAAGCCCCCTAGAGGCGAATGTGAGCCATTCTTGGTTTGTGGGTTCCTGTTGGCCTGTAGAATCAATGTACCAAATTAGAAAATGTTTGACCAGAAAATGGGACTTTTGGGAATTACCTGTAAGCCCCCTAATGGCGAATGTTGGCCATTCTTGGTTTGTGGGTTCCTGTTGGCCTGTAGTACCATTGTACCAAATTAGAACATTTTAGACCAGAAAATGGGAATTTAGGCATGGCCTGTAAGCCCCCTAGGGGTGAATGTTGGCCATTCTTGGTTTGTGGGTTCCTGTTGGCCTGTAGTATCAATGTACCAAATTAGAACATTTTTGACCAGAAAGCGGGAATTTTGGCGTGGCCTTTAAGCCCCCTAAGTGGCGAATGTCGGCCATTCTTGGTTTGTGGGTTCCTGTTGGCCTGTAGTACCATTGTACCAAATTAGAACATTTTAGACCAGAAAATGGGAATTTCGGCATGGCCTGTAAGCCCCCTAAGGCGAATGTTAGCCATTCTTTCGCTGAGTACTTCAGAGTGATGTCATCTTGAAGCATGTTAGGTTTGAAAAACCATCAGTCAAAATTACATTTGATTTATTGACGCGTATATATTGTTAAAATTTGGACATTTACATAAACACGCCCCTTTCAGCCATTTTGTATAGTATTCATTTTTCCTAAGTAGCGTTTTCAAAGACTTCAATTCTACACATGTGTACCAAATTTCAAGTCAATTGGAGCTCACGGTTCAGGAGAAGAAAGAGTTTTGTAGGTTTTACGCAAATTTTTCAGCGTCTGAGGAAAATCCATCATGGCGGAAGTTATGGGTTCTTGAGGCTTTTTGTTCCCCATGAGAAATGAGGCATGTACACCAAGTTTCAGAAGATTTGGACAAATGGCGTGGAAATGGTATCACTTTGAATATTTTTTTTTGGGCGTGGCCTGTAACGCCACCTATGGGCGAATGTTGACCATTCTTGGTTTGGGGGTACCCGTTGGCATGGAGTATCAATGTGCCAATTTAGAAAACTTTTGACCAGTGACTTTTTGAGCTATTTGGGCTCAAGGAGAAGTAATAATAATAATAATAATAAATATAGCTGCAAGCAGCAATCGTGATTCCTCCTCAAAATGGCAAATCATTTAAAATTGATCAGTAGATGGTTGGGGATAAACCCTCCCAATTAAGGAATTCAAAAAACATGTCTTTGTCTGAATCCTAAGCGAAACATTTTCAATGTACAGGAAAATCCATACCGGACCTTATGGATCCTTGAGGCTTTTTGTTCCCAATGAGAAATGAGGCATGTACACCAAGTTTCAGAAGAATTGGACAAATGAGCGTGGAAATGGTATCACTTTGAAAATATTTTTTTTGGGACGTGGCCTGTAGCACCACCTATGGTCGAATGTGGGCCATTCTTGGTTTGTGGGTTCCTGTTGGCCTGTAGTATCAATGTACAAAATTAGAAAATATTTGACCAGAAAATGGGAATTTTGGAGTGGCCTGTAAGCCCCTAGAGGCGAATGTGAGCCATTCTTGGTTTATGGGTTCCTTTTGGCCTGTAGAATCAATGTACCAAATTAGAAAATGTTTGACCAGAAAATGGGACTTTTGGGAATTACCTGTAAGCCCCTAATGGCGAATGTTGGCCATTCTTGGTTTGTGGGTTCCTGTTGGCCTGTAGTACCATTGTACCAAATTAGAACATTTTAGACCAGAAAATGGGAATTTCGGCATGGCCTGTAAGCCCCCTAGGGGTGAATGTTGGCCATTCTTGGTTTGTGGGTTCCTGTTGGCCTGTAGTATCAATGTACCAAATTAGAACATTTTGACCAGAAAGCGGGAATTTTGGCGTGGCCTTTAAGCCCCCTAGTGGCGAATGTCGGCCATTCTTGGTTTGTGGGTTCCTGTTGGCCTGTAGTACCATTGTACCAAATTAGAACATTTTAGACCAGAAAATGGGAATTTCGGCATGGCCTGTAAGCCCCCTAGAGGCGAATGTTAGCCATTCTTTGCATGAGTACTTCAGAGTGATGTCATCTTGAAGCATGTTAGGTTTGAAAAACCATCAGTCAAAATTACATTTGATTTATTGACACGTATATATTGTTAAAATTTGGACATTTACATAAACACGCCCCTTTCAGCCATTTTGTATCGTATTCATTTTTCCTAAGTAGCGTTTTCAAAGACTTCAATTCTACACATGTGTACCAAATTTCAAGTCAATTGGAGCTCACGGTTCAGGAGAAGAAAGAGTTTTGTAGGTTTTATGCAAATTTTTCAGCGTCACGGGAAAAATCCATCATGGCGGAAGTTATGGGTTCTTGAGGCTTTTTGTTCCCCATGAGAAATGAGGCATGTACACCAAGTTTCAGAAGATTTGGACAAATGGCGTGGAAATGGTATCACTTTGAAAATATTTTTTTTTGAGCGTGGCCTGTAAGCGCCACCTATGGGCGAATGTTGACCATTCTTGGTTTGGGGGTACCGTTGGCATGGACTATCAATGTGCCAATTTAGAAAACTTTTGACCAGTGACTTTTTGAGCTATTTGGGCTCAAGGAGAAGAATAATAATAATAATAATAATAAATATAGCTGCAAGCAGCAATCATGGATTCCTCCTCAAAATGGCAAATCATTTCAAATTGATCAGTAGAGGGTTGGGGTTAAACCCTCTCAATGGATGAATCAAAAAACATGTATTTCTGTCTGAATCCTAAGCGAAACATTTTCAGTCTACAGGAAAATCCATCATACCTTATGGATCCTTGAAGCGTTTTTGTTCCCAATGAGAAATGAGGCATGTACACCAAGATTCAAAAGAATTGGTTAAATAGGCGTGGAAATGGTATCACTTTGAAAATATTTTTTTGGGAGCGTGGCCTGTAAGCGCCTCCTATGGGCAAATAGTGGGTCATTCTTGGTTTGTGGGTTCCTGTTGGCCTGTAGTATCAATGTACATAATTAGAAAATATTTGACCAGAAAATGGGACTTTTGGGAATTACCTGTAAGCGCCCCTAGGGGTGAATGTTGGCCATTCTTGGTTTGAGGGTTCCTGTTGACCTGTAGTATCAATGTACCAAATTAGAACATTTTTGACCATAAAATGGGAATTTAGAGTGGCCTCTAGTGCCCCCTAAGGCGAATGTTAGCCATTCTTTGTTTGTGGGTTCCTGTTGGCCAGTAGTATCAATGTACCATATTAGAAAATTTTTGACCAGAAAGCAGAAATTTTGGGAGTGGCCTGTAAGCCCCCTAATGGCGAATGTGGGCCATACTTGGTTTGTGGGTTCCTGTTGGCCTGTAGTATCAATGTACCAAATTATAACTTTTTGACCAGAAAATGGGAATTTCGAGCGGCCTCTAAGCCACCTAGTGGTGAATGTCGGTCATTCTTGGTTTGTGGATTCCTTTTGGCCTGTACTATTAATGTACCAAATTAGAACATTTTTGACCAGAAAATGGGAATTTCGGCATGGCCTGTAGTGCCCCTAGAGGCGAATGTTAGCCATTCTTGGTTTGAGGGTTCCTGTTGACCTGCAGTATCAATGTACCAAATTAGAGCGTTTTTGACCAGAAAGCGAAATTTTGGAGTAGCCTGTAAGCGCCCCTAAGAGCGAATGTAGAGCCACACTTGGTATGTGGGTTCCTGTTGGCCTGTAGTATCAAAGTACCAAATTAGAAAATTTTTGACCAGAAAATGGGAATTTTGGCTTGTCCTGTAGTGCCCCTAGTGGCGAATATCGGTCATTCTTGGTTTGTGGATTCCTGTTGGCCTGTACTATTCTTGTGCGAATTAGAACATTTTTGACCAGAAAATGGGAATTTTGGCTTGTCCTGTAGTGCCCCTAGTGGCGTATGTAGGTCATTCTTGGTTTGTGGATTCCTGTTGGCCTGTACTATTAATTTACCAAATTAGAACATTTTTGACCAGAAAATGGGAATTTTGGCATGGCCATTCTTTGCACAGTACTTCAGAGTGATGTCATCTTTAAGCATGTTAGGTTTGAAAAACCATCAGTCAAAATTACATTTGATTTATTGACACGTATATATTGTTAAAATTTGGACATTTACATAAACACGCCCCTTTCAGCCATTTTGTATCGTATTCATTTTTCCTAAGTAGCGTTTTCAAGGATGTCCATTCTACACATGTGTACCAAATTTCAAGTCAATTGGAGCTACGGTTCAGGAGAAGAAAGAGTTTTGTAGGTTTTAGCAAATTTTTCAGCGTCACGGGAAAATCCATCATGGCGGAAGTTATGGGTTCTTGAGGCTTTTTGTTCCCCATGAGGAATGAGGCATGTACACCAAATTTCAGAAGATTTGGACAAATGGCGTGGAAATTGTATCACTTTGAATTTTGTTTTTTTGGGCGTGGCCTGTAAGCGCCACCTATGGGCAGAATGTGGGCCATTCTTGGTTTAGGGGTACCCGTTGGCATGGAGTATCAATGTGCCAATTTAGAAAATTTTGACCAGTGACTTTTTGAGCTATTGGGGCTCAAGGAGAATAATAATAATAATAATAATAATAATAATAATAATAATCAATATAGCTGCAAGCAGCAATCAGCATGATTCCTCCTCAAAATGGCAAATCATTTAAAATTGATCAGTAGATGGTTGGGGATAAACCCTCCCAATTAATGAATTCAAAAAAACATGTCTTTGTCTGAATCCTAAGCGAAACATTTTCAATGTACAGGAAAATCCATACCGGACCTTATGGATCCTTGAGGCTTTTTGTTCCCAATGAGAAATGAGGCATGTACACCAAGTTTCAGAAGAATTGGACAAATGGCGTGGAAATGGTATCACTTTGAAAATATTTTTTTGGGACGTGGCCTGTAGCACCACCTATGGTCGAATGTGGGCCATTCTTGGTTTGTGGGTTCCTGTTGGCCTGTAGTATCAATGTACAAAATTAGAAAATATTTGACCAGAAAATGGGAATTTTGGAGTGGCCTGTAAGCGCCCCTAGAGGCGAATGTTGAGCCATTCTTGGTTTGTGGGTTCCTGTTGGCCTGTAGAATCAATGTACCAAATTAGAAAATGTTTGACCAGAAAATGGGACTTTTGGGAATTACCTGTAAGCGCCCCTAATGGCGAATGTTGGCCATTCTTGGTTTGTGGGTTCCTGTTGGCCTGTAGTACCATTGTACCAAATTAGAACATTTTAGACCAGAAAATGGGAATTTCGGCATGGCCTGTAAGCCCCCTAGGGGTGAATGTTGGCCATTCTTGGTTTGTGGGTTCCTGTTGGCCTGTAGTATCAATGTACCAAATTAGAACATTTTTGACCAGAAAGCGGGAATTTTGGCGTGGCCTTTAAGCCCCCTAATTGGCGAATGTAGGCCATTCTTGGTTTGTGGGTTCCTGTTGGCCTGTAGTACCATTGTACCAAATTAGAACATTTTAGACCAGAAAATGGGAATTTCGGCATGGCCTGTAAGCCCCCTAGAGGCGAATGTTAGCCATTCTTTGCTTAGTACTTCAGAGTGATGTCATCTTGAAGCATGTTAGGTTTGAAAAACCATCAGTCAAAATTACATTTGATTTATTGACACGTATATATTGTTAAAATTTGGACATTTACATAAACACGCCCCTTTCAGCCATTTTGTATAGTATTCATTTTTCCTAAGTAGCGTTTTCAAAGACTGTCAATTCTACACATGTGTACCAAATTTCAAGTCAATTGGAGCTCACGGTTCAGGAGAAGAAGAGTTTTGTAGGTTTTAGCAAATTTTTCAGCGTCTGGGAAAAATCCATCATGGCGGAAGTTATGGGTTCTTGAGGCTTTTTGTTCCCCATGAGAAATGAGGCATGTACACCAAGTTTCAGAAGATTTGGACAAATGGCGTGGAAATGGTATCACTTTGAAAATATTTTTTTTTGGGCGTGGCCTGTAAGCGCCACCTATGGGTAGAATGTTGACCATTCTTGGTTTGGGGGTACCCGTTGGCATGGACTATCAATGTGCCAATTTAGAAAACTTTTGACCAGTGACTTTTTGAGCTATTTGGGCTCAAGGAGAAGAATAATAATAATAATAATAAATATAGCTGCAAGCAGCAATCATGATTCCTCCTCAAAATGGCAAATCATTTAAAATTGATCAGTAGATGGTTGGGGATAAACCCTCCCAATTAAGGAATTCAAAAAAACATGTCTTCTGTCTGAATCCTAAGCGAAACATTTTCAATGTACAGGAAAATCCATACCGGACCTTATGGATCCTTGAGGCTTTTTGTTCCCAATGAGAAATGAGGCATGTACACCAAGTTTCAGAAGAATTGGACAAATAGGCGTGGAAATGGTATCACTTTGAAAATATTTTTTTGGGACGTGGCCTGTAACGCCACCTATGGTCAAATGTGGGCCATTCTTGGTTTGTGGGTTCCTGTTGGCCTGTAGTATCAATGTACAAAATTAGAAAATATTTGACCAGAAAATGGGAATTTTGGAGTGGCCTGTAAGCCCCCTAGAGGCGAATGTGGAGCCATTCTTGGTTTTGTGGGTTCCTGTTGGCCTGTAGAATCAATGTACCAAATTAGAAAATGTTTGACCAGAAAATGGGAATTTTAGGAATTGGCCTGTAAGCGCCCCTAATGGCGAATGTTGGCCATTCTTGGTTTGTGGGTTCCTGTTGGCCTGTAGTATCAATGTACCAAATTAGAACATTTTTGACCAGAAAGCGGGAATTTTAGGCGTGGCCTTTAAGCCCCCTAGTGGCGAATAGTAGGCCATTCTTGGTTTGTGGGTTCCTGTTGGCCTGTAGTACCATTGTACCAAATTAGAACATTTTAGACCAGAAAATGGGAATTTCGGCATGGCCTGTAAGCCCCCTAAGGGCGAATGTTAGCCATTCTTTGCGCAGTACTTCAGAGTGATGTCATCTTGAAGCATGTTAGGTTTGAAAAACCATCAGTCAAAATTACATTTGATTTATTGACTGCGTATATATTGTTAAAATTTGGACATTTACATAAACACGCCCCTTTCAGCCATTTTGTATCGTATTCATTTTTTCCTAAGTAGCGTTTTCAAGGATGTCCATTCTACACATGTGTACCAAATTTCAAGTCAATTGGAGCTCACGGTTCAGGAGAAGAAGAGTTTTGTAGGTTTTAGCAAATTTTCAGCGTCTGGGAAAAATCCATCATGGCGGAAGTTATGGGTTCTTGAGGCTTTTTGTTCCCCATGAGGAATGAGGCATGTACACCAAATTTCAGAAGATTTGGACAAATGGCGTGGAAATTGTATCACTTTGAATGAAAAATCACTTTGAAAATCTCTACTTTCACTTTCACTTCTCTCTTAAGATTTTTTTTCTGTTTTTTTGTGTGATTTACATAAGCATATCACAAGCAATTTTATTTGAAAGACTATCTAGGCACATAATAACACTGTATAGCTGTGACTGTTTATAACTATTTCAAAATGTAGCCTCATAAGCTCACACTTTAAATGGTCAGTGCTTTGATTTTTAAATCATTAAAATAGCAACAGATCCAGTGAAAAAAATGGAGTGATTGTGTTTACATGCCATTCAAAAACGTGGCATTTTACAAGGTAAGAGAGAAATAAAAAAACTTAAAATAATACCATTTGTACTTCTCAATTACTTGGGAATGTCTATGTTCAGGACGAGAGGCTAAATTGTTCACTGTCTCTTTAAGAGGCTTTTTATCGCATGATAACGATACTTAAGGCACAGTTCAGTTTAATCTTTTGAGAACTGAGAATATCATTATTTTCGCTTTTGTGCCATGCTTGTTGCATTTGTATTCATTGTGAGATGATAAAATACGAACTGGAATGGTTGATTTGTTCCGCAGACTTCTGTGGCGTGTTTCAGAAAAATAATCAGCGAAGACACTGAGCACCCTGTTTTATTTATTTTACAAAGGCACAAGGTCTTGTTGTTATTGTAAGTGTACACAAATAAAAGTACATCTCATAGCCAAATGATGTCTTGCATGTTTCTGTATGGAGCAAAAATGGCCTATGGTATTTTGTATAAGTTGTTCCGCTGCTTAGAGAGAAAATGATCCAGCAGGACGACCTCTGCACCTGACGCCAGAATAGACCATCATTCCAGATTTCTTTCGCGACTGTTCGCTCACGCCGACATAACAGGCTCGCTCAGCACGCGCATGTTTGTACTCTGCCGGAAGATTGTCCGTTCAGCAGCGCCGCAACCGCGGCAGCTGTAAAGATACATCAGTCATGATGAGAATAGGGCGGCTAGACATTCGATCTCTCACTACCAACAGCTTTCGCAAACATGTCATGTGAGATGTATTGACATTTGTTGAGTCGAATGGTACTTAGGATGCGCTCTGAATGTTCAGACAGGCAAACCTGGCTATACAACCGGGACGAACCTTCGTGATCACGAGCAAAAATGAATCTACGCCTCGCCAGGTTTAGTGTTGTCAGAGACAATTGAGCAACATCATTCGGAAGGGTCGATGGAGGAGGTGTTGCTACAGCCTATCCCTGACGTTTCTGGTGTTAGGACAGGATGTTACATGTAAGTCGTGTAAGCTAATAATGCTTGGCGTGACACCGTCAAGATATTAGAAGCAGACAAAGAGCACGGTCGTTTCCTTTACCCTTTACAACAAGTAAAAGTACAGACTTACCCAGTTTGTGACGCTGTATGCAGATGTATCCGTATGTGCAAAAATAGCAGTAATTTGTTTAAGCAGATACTTGTAGTTTACAGTAGCTAGAGCCTTAACAGGTTCCCCAGGCGGCATCCGTGTCGTTCACAATAGTTCATAATTGAATATATTGATACCCAATTTCGGGATCAACTGTTTGTTCGATGATACATCAACAGATCTTGGGAGTCGAGACAAAATGTAACAGGACCAACTCATCGCCATAATCATACGCTAGATTTAATTCTTTCATATGGAGTTGATGTTGATAATATTGAAATTCTGCAGCAGAGCGATGACATCTCGGATCATTACCTCGTCTCTTGCATGCTGCAATCAGCTAATGTTACTCAATCTACACCACGCTATCGTTCAGGTAGAACTATTCTTTCGACCACTAAAGATAGCTTCACTAATACTCTTCCAGATCTATCTCATATACACAATAAACCCCAAAGCCCAGAAGAACTTGATGAAATAACAAAACATTTAAATGCAGTCTTCTCTAGCACCCTTGATGTTGTCGCCCCACTTCGATTAAAGAAAATTAAAGAAATAAGCCCTGCACCATGGTACAATGATCACACTCATGCTCTCAAGAGAGCAGCTCGGAAAATGGAGCGCATGTGGAAAAATACAAAATTAGAAGTATTTCAGGGTGCATGGAAGGATAGTGTCTGTAGCTACAAACACGCACTCAAAGCTGCCAGGTCAGCATATTTTAGTAAACTCATAGAAAATAACCACAACAATCCTAGATGTTTATTCAACACTGTGGCTAAATTGGTTAGGAATAAAGCCTCAATCGAACCAGATATTACGTCACAGTTCAAGAGTAATGACTTCATGAATTTCTTCACAGATAAAATTGAAATAATCAGAAATAAAATTGGAATTATGCAATCATCTGTCATAGCACCTCAGAAAACAGTGTCGAATAATTTCCCTCATGTGCAACTTCAATCCTTCGCTATCATAGGTCATGAAGAGCTAACAAAACTTATCGAAACATCAAAAGCCACAACTTGTTTGTTAGATCCTATACCAACTAAGCTCTTAAAAGAGGTATCTCCTGTAATATCAGAACCTCTTCTTAATATCATTAACTCCTCGCTATGCTTAGGACATGTCCCAAGAAACTTTAAAATGGCAATTATCAAACCACTAATTAAGAAGCCACAACTTATTCCTGGAGAACTTGCTAATTATAGACCGATTTCAAATCTCCCATTTATGTCAAAAATACTAGAAAAGGTAGTATCCTCCCAAATATGTTCATTTCTACAGAGAAATAGTATATATGAAGAATTTCAATCAGGATTTAGGCCTCATCACAGTACAGAGACTGCACTTATCAGAATTACAAATGACTTGCTCTTATCATCTGATCGCGGCTGCATTTCTCTTCTAGTGCTTTTAGATCTTAGTGCTGCATTCGACACGATAGATCATGACATTCTCTTGAATAGGCTAGAGAATTATGTTGGAATTTGTGGAGTGGCATTAGCATGGTTTAGGTCATATTTAGCAGACCGCTACCACTATGTCTATGTAAATGAGGAATTGTCAAACCAAACAAAAGTAAAATATGGAGTGCCACAGGGATCAGTTTTAGGGCCTCTGCTTTTCTCCATGTATATGCTTACCCTGGGAGATATTATCAGAAATCGTGGAATAAGTTTCCACTGCTATGCTGACGATACACAACTTTATATTTCTTCAAAACCTGATGAGATTTCACAATTCTCAAAATTAGCAGAGTGTATTAATGAAATAAAGATTGGATGGCCAGAAATTTCCTTCTACTCAATTCTGACAAAACAGAGGTTCTAATTATTGGACCAAAAAACTCTAAAAATAAGCCACTAAAATATAATTTGACTCTAGATGGATGTACTGTTACATCATCTTCAACAGCGAAGAACTTAGGTGTTATATTTGATACCAACCTGTCCTTTGAAAATCAAATTACAAATGTTTGTGGCACAGCATTCTTCCACCTAAGAAATATTGCTAAATTAAGGCATATGCTCTCGGTTGCTGATGTCGAAAAACTAATTCATGCGTTCCTGACCTCAAGACTAGATTATTGTAATGCATTACTGGGAGGATGTCCAGCAAGATCAATAAATAAACTTCAATTGGTTCAAAATCCAGCAGCCAGAGTGCTGATGAGAACCAAGAAATATGATCATATTAGCCCCATTTTATCATCGTTACATTGGCTACCTGTTAAATTCCGTATTGATTTTAAAATTCTGTTAACTACGTACAAAGCTTTGAATGGTCTAGCTCCGCAGTACTTAAGTGATCTTCTACCACGCTATATTCCAACACGTTAATTAAGATCGCAAAATTCTGGCCTATTAATAGTTCCTAGAATATCAAAATCCACTAAAGGACGAAGATCCTTTTCATATTTGGCTCCTAAACTATGGAATAGTCTCCCAAACACTGTTCGAGATGCAGACACACACTCTCAGTTTAAGTCTAGACTAAAGACTCATCTATTTAGCCAGGCATACACCTAATTTATCCTCCAACCCACAATTAGGCTGCTTTAGTTGGGTCTGCCGGAACCAGAAACATTGAGCATGATCTCTAACTCTGCAATAAATGAAATGACATCTACGCTTACATCTTTTTATTTGTTTCCCTGTCTCAACCTCGGGACTCCTATCCTGAGGTCACCAGAACCGGCTGGATCCAGCACCATTCCTGCTTCATGTTGGACTCCACTGCTACATGTCGCAGAATGATGATGACTAAATGCAGCCGGTGCCAGCCAAACATCACTTCAATCTATTATGACGGACTTCAGAGGATGCAATGATGTCAACTCCAACCTGCATCACCTTGGTCTATTTATGGACTACGATCTTGAAATGAAATGCTTAGACTAACTATTGCCAACAAAAGCCTTCATCAGCCAATTAAGGACAATTGCATCTATGTGAACTTCTGCAATTAATCAAGATGGACTTCAAAGACTTTGGTCATTAATCTTACAGTTCAAACACAATCGATGTTTAATCACTGACCCTTAACACTTAGTTTAATAATTTTAAACCATGATTTTACCTATACATAATTAATATTTACATTACATTCATAATGTTAGCCAGAGGGGTACTGGCCCCCACAGTGAGTCTGGTTTCTCCCAAGGTTATTTTTCTTCATTAATCTACATCTTATGGAGTTTTGTGTTCCTTGCCACAGTCGCCTACAGCTTGCTCACTGGGGTTATTAATACAATTATCATTTAATTATTTTTAAACACTATTAAAAATCGTATTTTATCTAAATTACACAATGATGATTAATCGACTTTAGAGACATTACAGTTTTATCGTCTGTTAATGCTGATATTCTGTAAAGCTGCTTTGAAACGATGTGTGTTGTGAAAGGCGCTATACAAATAAAATTGACTTGACTTGACTTGACTTGACTTTCTCCTTCTCTGCAAAACAGAGCAGCTTTGCCCCTGAGCGCTTCGACAGCACTGTTAAAAGAGTGATTTTCCTAAAAGAGTTTATTTTCTCTAAAAGAGCAATACACAGCGGCGTTGAACGTCCTTTTCAGGAAGCATCTTTATAAAGAGACCCTTCTGCCCCTGTGTAGTTCCTGGATGCATTCAAGTTCTCTCTGCTCCTGACGGTCAAAGATAATGCCTCGTGTGTCTGGGCAGTGATCACACCGAGGTAGCATTTGTGGATGGTTTGTGTTTTCACTGCGAGAACCTTACCATGGCAACGTTGAAGTCGCAACATTCCTTCCTAAACAGGAATGCCACTCCAGGCCCCTCGCGTCGCTCCTTCTTCCCACGGCATTGAGGACGACCCGGCTGGCGATGGAGGTGAGTTGGGGATGGCAGTGGTCTCGGATTCGCCGGGTAGATCCCCACAAACCACCCGCCCACCGAGGCGCTCGTTGACTTCCTGCCGGGCTCGGGGTGACAACGGCTTGCCTCACGACCAGGCTGCTTATCCCCTTGAGCCCCCTGAGGTGGATGATGAGCTCACCACTGCATTGGAGACTGTTCCGGCGTCTGACGCGGAAGACTTGATTGGGCTGCCACCTTCGGGACGGCACGCCCAGTCTGAGGTTGACGCCCAGATGGCCGACAATCTTGCCTGGGCCATCTGCGTGGGGTTGGACTGGAACCCTCCGTCCTCCCCACAGCCTTCACGGCTAGATGACTGGTTCCTCGGGTCTGGGTGCCGCTCACAGCCACGCCCATTCTTCCCCCCCAATCTCACGATCCATTCTTCTCTTAGGTGCATGATGAGCCGACGAGGTCATGAAGGGCACCTTTTACTGCCCACAATCAACCTCCTTGCTCATCCACTCTCACTACCCTCGACGGCGGAGCAGCCCATGGGTACTCGGCGGTCCCCCAGGTGGACATGGTGGATCGTTGCTATCCACCTGTGTCCCGAGAATGCCGCCACCTGGCAGGATTACCCGGTGCTCCCCTCCAAGGCCTGTAGGATGACGTCGTCACCTCCAAAACCTACAGTACCACTGGACAGGCCACCTCCACCTTGCATGCCATGGCCCTCCTGCAAGTTCACCAGGCCAAGGCACTCAAAGATTTGCACTTGGGTAGTCTTGACCCTGATGTGTTGCAGGAACTGCACTCACCAAACTGACCTCGCCCTCAGGGCCACGAAGGCCACAGCATGGACACTTAGGCAGGCGATGGCAACCCTCGTGGTTTAGGAATGACATCTCTGGCTGAACCTGGTCGAGATGCAGGACATTGACAAGGCACGCTTCCTCAACACCCCTGTCTCCTAGTTTAGTGTCTTCGGCGACACCGTCGAGGACTTCACCCAGAAGTTCTCAGCGGTGATGAAACAGACAGAGGCCATCTCTCACATCATGCCCCGCCAAGCAGCTCTTTGTTTGCTTTGCTGGACAGCGGAAAGGGAACGCTGACTCCAAACAGAGGCTTTCCCACCGGATTGTTGATGCCATATCATTGGCCTATCACACCCATGCCGTGCCTGCCCCCTTGCGGACACACTCGACGAGAAGTGTGGCATCTTCGTGGGCACTGGCCAATGGCACCTCCTTGGCAGACATATGCAGAGCAGCGGGCTGGGCAACACCCAATACCTTTACAAGATTTTACAATCTCAGGGTTGATTCGGTTTCATCACGTTCTTTCAGGTCCGAGCCAATAGAACTCGGTAACGCGGAACAACTGACCGGGTGTACCGCCTGCATCTAGCACCTTTCCCCTCCACTGAGGTGATCACGTGCGCTCTTATCCCAGGAGACCCCGCTAACTCGGCTCCCTGGATGACTCCTCCCTAGCCCTCTGGTCCACAAATTCAGCAGAGGAATTCCCTGGCCAGACCCACTACAGGTACTGAAACTACTTTATACTGGAATAGGTGCTCCACAGAACGGGCCCTTGTGTGGATTAATCCCCCTGTGAGTATTTTCCGCTGTACGGTCCCCCTATGGGTGGACCTGCATCTCCCTTGGGCAGTCCCCACTGCCACGTGGTCACTGTGTTCTCCCATGTCCATGTTTTATTATCCTTTGTTAGATATTATATGTTTTGTAACATTGCTCATGTCAAGTCAAGTTTATGTCAAGTCAAGTTTATGTTAAGTCAAGTTTATATTCAAGTTCATGTTTAAGTTTCACGTTTCTAATGATTTTTTTTGGATTTCAAGTTTGTTAATAAATTGCACTTGGGTTCTTTACTCCATCGTAATTGTCTCTTCATTTACCTCATCGCTCAGCATTGTTACAGAATACCTAAATGCAAATTAACCCAGTAATACAACTCCTATGCCTACGTCAGAGAAATCCTACCCCGGAGGATTATGTGGAGGACTACTGCAATCTTCGGTCATGACCGAAAGACCTAGGTCGCGAGTACAAGCGGCCGAAATGGGCTTCCTCAGAAGGGTGGCGGGCTTCTCCCTTAGAGATAGGGTGAGGAGCTCAGTCATCCGTGAGGAGCTCGGAGTAGAGCCGCTCCTCCTTTGCGTCGAAAGGAGTCAGTTGAGATCATTTGGGCATCTGGTAAGGATGCCCCCTGGCCGCCTTCCTAGGGAGGTTTTTCAGGCACGTCCAGCTGCGAGGAGGCCTCGGGGAAGACCCAGGACAATGTGGAGATATTATCTCCACACTGGCCTGGGAACACCTCGGAGTCCCCCAGGCAGTGCTTGTTAATGTGGCTCGGGATAGGGAAGTTTGGGGCCCCCTGCTGGAATGGCTGTCCCCGCGACCCAACTTCGGATAAGCAGTTGAAGATGGATGGATGGACTACTGAGATCTGGCCTGCCAGGTGGACTTTAATGAGATCGCTCTCAAAGACTGTTTCCGATTTGGATTGAGTGACCCAATCTCCTCGTTGATGCCTGGCATTCACAGTTCCCTAAATCTGTCCAGTATATCTTGGCCTGCAGGTTACTGGTTATACAGTCACTGTGGGGGATGTAGATCTTTTGCCCTGGATCCTGAGCCTGCTCCATGCCATGTCACAGCAACGTCTCAGCCTGCTCCATGCCATGTCACAGCAAAGCCTCAACATGCTCCATGCCATATCACAGCAATGCATCAGCCTGCTCCCTGCCAAGTCACAGCCATGCCTGAGCCTGCTTTATGCCAAGTCACAGCCACGCCTGAGTCTGCTCCACACCATGTCATGGCCACATCTCAGCTGTTAGACCTGGAGATGGTTCCCACACTTGTACCCACCCTGTGGAAGCTTCTTTATGTTCATGCAAGGGATATTTCGACCCTCCGACACCACCTAGACCCTCCAAGCCCTGGAAGCCGCCTTGGGCTGTTGATCCCTCAACAACACCTTGGCTCTGCATTCCCTCGGCTCCACTGTGGTCCTTCAGCCTGTTGGCTTTACTGGGGTCCCTCAGCCTGTTGGCTTTACCCCCCATCCATCCTCCTTGATCAGTTAGTTACCTGGCTCTGACTTGGCTCTCCAATCCCCGTCCGAAGACGCACCAGTGTTACGAGCTGAAATACACAATATAATTGTGAAAAACACGATTGTGCCAAATTGTACAACACCACAGGATGTTTTTGAGATTCGCATTTGAGGGAACAGCGTATCAATTCAAAATCCTGCCCTTCGGACTGTCTTTGGTTCCTCACAAATTTATGAAGTGCATTCATGTGGTTCTCGTCCCTCTGACACTGAGCGGCATAAGCATCTTGAACTACCTCGACGATAGGCTGTTACTAGCACAACCAGAGGCTCTGTTATGGCAAAGCAGAGACTTACTGCATCAGCATATAAACAGCTTTGGCCTCATGTAAACTTGGTGAAGAGCACGCTCTCTCTCAGCCAAAATATCTCCTTTTTGGGAGTCTGCCTCGACTCCACGAGCGGGCGCGCGCACCTCACAAGCGAGCGTGTTCAGGCCATTCTACATTTTTTGTCTCAGTTCAAACTGGGTAGAACACTTCCTCTGAAACTGTTTCAGAAAGCATTGGGATTTATTGGCGGCGGCATCGGCTGTCATCCCATTGGGTCTCTTACACATGAGACCACTTAAGTGCTGGCTGAAGCATCGTGTGCCACAACATGCTTGGTGCCAAGGGTGCATGTGCATCACTATATCCCACAGCTGTATAGCTGCTTTGGTACCATGGACAGCTCCTGAATTTTACCAGTGAGGTGTCGCACTGGGGCAGGTTGCCAGTTGGAAAGTGGTTGTTACATCTAGCGATTGTCTGTGTTTCTGTATTTCTTCTGTTGGCAGGAGAAAGTTCGGCAAACAAATGTCTAAGGATTTATTTGTTAACTCCAAAAGTTTACACTTGCATACAAACAACAATTCAAACACCGCACAAAGCCGGTCTCTCCCGCCTCCTTTTATGCCATCAGCTGGGACACGCCTCGCGCGCCGGCATCCCCATCAGTTAAGCACAGGAAGTAACCTAGGATAACAACAAGACACGAAACAGAAGAAATACAGAAACACAGACAATCGCTAGATGTAACAGTGGTGACTATGGATGCTTCAACACAGGTGGGGGGGGGCGGTATGCAATGGATGCCCGACTTTCGGCAACTAGACAGGTGCGAGGATGGCGTGGTATATCAATCTCCTAGAGCTATCGGCTGTAATTCTAGCCTTAAAGGCTTTTCAGTCGATATGGTCATGTCCTGGTTCGCTCAGATAACATGACAGTTGTGGCATATAAACTGCCAAGGCAGAATTCATTTGCCGCCACTGTTGAGACTGGCGCATCACCTCCTCCTATGGAGCGAGCATCATCTCCTCTCTGTGAGAGCAACATATGTCCCAGGCTGCCTGAATTATGACGCAGACCTACTGTCACACCAAGGGTTGATACTGGGCGAATTGAGACATCATCCTCAAACTGTGTTGAGGATTTGGGAAATATTCAGCAAAGCAGAAATCGATCTATTTGGCTAAGTGGAGAATACCCACCGTCCTCTTTGGTATACGAAGTCCCAAGCCCCGTTGAAAACGGACACAATGGCACACAAGTTGCCGGCAAAATGCAAATACGCGTTTCCTCCAGTATGCCTGATCCACTCTGGGAGGACAAGGAAAGGGTTCTATTAGTTGCACCGAAATGGCCCAACCAGCCATGGTTTCCGGAAATGATAGAAATGCTGTACAGCCCACCATGGGAAATACCGCTGAGGAGGGATCTCCTCTCTAAGGCGCACGGCACAATCTGGCATCCCCAGATGTGGAACCTGCATGTGTGGCCCCTGAACGGGGCGCACTAAACGTGCCAGAACTGATGCGTTCAGTCATGAACACCATTTTACAAGCCAGAGCACCGTCCACAAGATACCTCTATGCACTAAAATATGGTGTCTCTCACATAATAAGGACCCAGTAAACTGTTCCATACATGAAATTCTAATATTTCTTCACGAGCAATTAACTGTCAAACCCAGGAAAAGTTCTGTACCCAAGGTCCTGACCACACCCTACAAAGCGCAGGTGGTTGGTTCACCTTCAGGCCTTCTTCCCTCCTCGATTTAATTCAGATGAGGAACAATCATTGCATTTGTTATGCCCTGTGCGGGTGCTACATACATATGTTGAGCATACTTGCCAGTTCAGAATGTCTGATCAGCTCTTTATATGCTATGGAGGACGCACAAAAGGAATGTTCGTCTCCAAGCAAAGACGTTCTCACTAGATTGTCGATGCAATTACCCTGGTTTATGAATCGCAGGGTCAGACTTAAAAAAAAAAGTTGGGTGTGTTAAAGCACACCCAACTGGCCTCCTCATGGGCATGGACGAATTGTGTGTCCTTACAAGACATTTGTTTTGCAGCATGATGGTCATCGTAAAACACAGTTTTATATATATATATATATATATATATATATATATATATATATATATATATATATATATATAAACCGGCCAGGTTCATAAGGAGTAATTCATAATATATGGCTATAGCTCATATATTCATTATGAGTACTCTCCTCCTGGCCATAATGAGGATCACTCAATGCGGCATTTATCACGCCATCCCATAAGACCGCAACGCCATATTTTCTCTCTAGGAAGTGATATCATGTAGTGTGGCGTGGCGTGATGGGATTCTGTTCCTCATATGCATTAGTAAATACGATGTTAAGTGGACTGAAGTCGTGAGGTAAAATCTTGTTTACGGTAACTTTGGTTCCCTGAGACGAAGTGAATGAGACATTGCGAACGCTAGCCGCACCACAAGACTCAAGAGCTCTCCTTGTTCACAGTCAGAAATTCAGAGAAAATGGTGTCAGTGCTGGATTTGGATTTCATGTTTGTTAATAAATTGTACATGGGTTCTTCACTCCATCGTCATCGTATCTTTGTTTATCAGCATTGTTACACTTTCCTTGCAAGCCCTACAATAAAGCAGTGCACATGAGCAGATGTTGCAGGGTTTGTCTTAATTTACTTATTACCGAGCAATATGTAAGCTAAATTCCATAGCTCCCCCACACCACACAAGACATTTCTGAATTTGCTTTCCTGTTCCGTATCCTTTTATATCTGAGCAGACACTGATACTCTGACAGTCTCTCATCAGATGAAGCACTGCTTATCTTTAAAGAGTTGCAAAATACTGTAATCGAATGTCTCCAACTGGGAATGATTCTTCTCTGCGCTGAGATGAGCACATGAAAGATCAGCGAGGAAATGAAAAAGTTTAGTAGAAGTTCTTCTCATGTCCTGAATATTTTGTGGATGAAATGTTTAATGCATCTATGACTTATCCCAATTATAATTCTACGCGTTTGCATTTATTGGTGCATGCACTCTTAAAATTAGGACCAACATTAGAACAAAAAGGGTTTTAAAACTTACATGTCATAAGCCACCTTCACACATAAATTGCAGTAAAATAGTTGGATTGCCTTTACTGGTAAACTACATCTGTTATTTGCACTTGTAATGGCTTTCTCTCTTTTCTCCATTTTGTTACCATTCACACATCAGTACCAAAATGCCATTAAACTCTGAGATGTAGTTATTTTATCAGTCAACATATTTATCTGTCCACTGTGATGAAGAGAAGCGCTTTAAGGCTGGATTACTCTACACAACTTCTAAAATGAGAACAGAATCTAAAAATACTTTGTATCATACACTTACAGACTATTTAAATGGCTACAGACAAAAACTGAGCATCACACACTAAACATACGAGGATCACTCCGGCTGTCAGGTCAATCAGATCACAAACTCACATGAAAACACATGACCCCATTCTAGGAGACATGACAGACATAAACAAACATGGATGTATGGGAGTGCTGCCACTGTTGTTGCTGCTTCTTTGTTCCAAGATGTGAAAGAAACAGGTCGAGCACATTTGGGTGCGGTCTTGGGTGGAATGACAGAGACAGAGTTGTTGAAATCATTGTTTTTGAGGTAATTTAAAGTTTTAAGGTTTATGGTGTTACATCATCACGTCAACAAAGAACACAGAAAAAGTTAGTAAGTGATTTTATCACACGAAAATCATGTGAACACATTTTGTGTATGTCTTTTGGCTTTACTTTTGAAACAGTGAGAATTATAATTCTTACATTTTTCACGTCTATTGTAAGGGCCTCACTGTAACCCAGATTTCTGCTATTTTTAGAGATGAGACTAAATACATTTTTGTGGTAAACAGCATGATGCCACAAATGCTGTTGATTGGCCTTAACTTATATTGAAACTGGAACATTCCTTTAAAGACTACTAAATACTACTGTGATGTGTAAATACTTCACAATTTAAATAAATAATTTCTTATTTACATTACAGTAATGCTAAGCGGGAGAAATGTGCTCATCAAAATAATGTCACATTGCATACTGTTGTTAAAATAAAGTTTCATATAATAGGCTTCTTATTTTAGCAAAATACATCAAAATCTCACTCAGCACTTTATTAAGAGCACTATACTAATCAGGGACTAAAAACCGTTTAAGGAATGAAAACGAAAACCAATGTTTTTTTTTTTTGTTTTTTTTTTTGGGAGAACGTAACTGAAAATAGGAAGTCATTTTCGGTAAACCTCTACAATAAAATGCCATTTGTTAACATTAGTTAACAACATTAATAAACATGAACTAACAATGAAAAACACTGTTGCATCGTTTATTAAAGTTTGTTCATGTTAATTATGAAATTAATACTTTTTTTAATCTAAAGTTGTATGTGTTAAAATTAGCAAATGCAATATGAACTAACATTATGTAACAATGAACAATTGTCATTCCCCTTCTGTCACTCACTCGACGTTGTGTCAATGTAGTGAGAGCCTCGGTTGAGAGCTTCTCTTGAGAGCCTCGGTTGCCTCTGAACTTTGAGAAAAAGCCAATGAGAATTTGCGAAAAGAATTTGCATGTTTCTCCCCCTGACATACAGGTATAAAAGGAGGGAATCGTGCATCTGTTTAGTCAGATTTTTTATGCAGAGCCGAGCGGTTGTGTATTCAGCAAGCTGGCGTTCCCACTACTGTTCACTCGCCTCTACAGAGCTTTTGGTGTTGGATCTACGGCACGTTACCAGTGGCTTTTCTCTTCTCTGCACACCAGTGCAGTCTACGCCCTCTAAAAGAGTATTTTCTCTAAAAGAATAACACATTGGCGTTGAATGTCTTTAAATATGCGTCTTTTTGAAGATTCCCTTCCACCTTTGTGTAGTTCCTGGATGCGGCATATATCTCTCTGGTTCTGATGGTCATAGACGCTGCCTCATGTGTCTGGGCCACGATCACACCGAGGCAGAGTTTGTGGAAAGGCACGCTAGTTTGCTCCAGTCCAGGTCCGATGTGAGACCGGCCCGCCCCACGAGGACTTTGCCCAACAGTTTTCGGTGGTGAAGAAGCAGACACCGTTCCAAATCAAGATGTTTTGGGCAAGATGTTAATATATATATATATATATATATATATATATATATATATATATATATATATATATATATATTATGACTTTGTTTAAAGTGCATAACATTTTAAACAATCGTTCATAGATCAAATATAATTCCCTAAATGTGCAGGCAAGGAAATTAAGGTAACAAAAGTGCATATAAGTGGAACAGCATCAGTAATATGAGAAAACACGCTTCAACAGACAGCGTAATGTATTATGTTAACACAAAATGGCAAACTGTTATTCTGAAACTATCCACTCACTCATACATCTACATATTGTTTGTCAAAAACACCAGACGGTTAACCTGATCAGCAGCAGGGGCTGAGCGTTTTTGTTGACAATGTTTCCAGCTGATGAAAACAGTTTCTTTACAGCTCAGCTCTGACCGATGAGCCAGTAATACCCTGGACTGTTTTAATAATGGCCCCTCGTCATGACATTCCAGAGAAAACTCTTCGGGATGAGAAGACTGCGTGTGTTCTCAAGTTAGATGTTGTGGAGTGATATAGCAGCGGTTTCTTACACAACTTACAAATTACATTGGATTTTTCAACAATCTTGCCTTTGATACTCCAGAAACCGAAGAAGTGCCACACAGCACTTTTAAGATGTTTTGGTGTAAGTAAGATCCTATCTGACTCCTCACTATCTTTTTCAGCCATATTTTTTATTATCAACGCAGCCTTGCCGCATCTAATAGATTGGACTGGATAGGCTAACAAAAATAAACTGCGTCAGCTATGTCAATATCATGTCTCGCGTGCCTCCTGACACACCTAAAATCGAATGCACAGTTTTGGCATTTGAATGAGCATTTTGTTTTATTTGACGAATATCCCATTTCAGCAGCATCCACTTCACTTCAGTGCACGGCGAGAACTCCAAAACCCTGCGGGCGGGGACAATAGACGACAGAGCCTGTCCCTCCAGGCGAGATGGAGTAGGGTCTCTACAGCCCTTACTTCATTGTATCCAAAAAAGGCAGTGGGTTGCATCCAATCTTGGACCTGCGAGTTCTCAACTGGGCCTTACACAAACTCCCGTTCAAGATGCTCATGCAGAGACATATTCTAACATGAGTTCAGCATCAAGATTGGTTCACAGCAGTAGACCTGAAGGACGCATACTTCCACGTCTCGATCTTGCCCTGACACAGACCCTTCCTATGGTTTGCGTTCGAGGGCCGGGCATATCCGTACAAGGTCCTACCCTTCGGCTTGTCCCTGTCTCCTCGCGTCTTCACGAAGGTTGTCATTACCTCCATGACTGGCTGATTCTAGTTCACTCTCAAGAGTTACTGTGTGGCCACAGGGTCCTGGTGCTCAGGCACCCCAGTCGTTTAGGGCCTCGGGTCAAATGGGAAAAGAGCAAGCTCTCCCCTGTTTAAAGTATCTCATTTCTCAGAATAAACATAGACTCACAAACGAGCACACGCAGTTGGTGCTGAATTGCCTCACCTCATTAAAACTAGGCACTGTGGTCAGGTGTCCAGACATGTCGTGGTCACCACAGATGCCTCAAAACTGTGTTGGGGAGGAGTGTGCAACGGGCACGCAGCCGCCGGCTCATGGACAGGACCACCGCTACGTTGGAACATCAAATGCCTAGAGTTTCTGGCTGTATTTCTTGCCCAGCAGAGGTTTCTCACACTGATTCGGGGCAAGCACATCTTGATCCGTTCAGACAGCACCGCAACGGTAGTGTTCATATATCGCCATGGGAGAGTGGAGGCTCCACCACCAGGTGGTCCAGCTGTTTTGGGACCAATACTGTGAAGCACAGCTAGACCTGTTTGCTTCCCAGGAAAACTCCCACTGCCCACTCTGGTACTCCCTATTGGAGGCTACCCTTGCATAAAGCAGGCTCAGGCATGGCTGTGACTTGGCAGGGAGCAGGCTGATGCATTGCTGTGATATGGCATGGAGCAAGTTGAGGCTTTGCTGTGACATGGCATGGAGCAGGCTGAGGCGTTGCTGTGACATGGCATGGAGCAGGCTCAGGATCCAGGGCAAAAGATCTACATCCCCCACAGTGACTGTATAACCAGTAACCTGCAGGCCAAGATATACTGGACAGATTTAGGGAACTGTGAATGCCAGGAATCAACGAGGAGATTGGGTCACTCAATCCAAAACGGAAACAGTCTTTGAGAGCGATCTCATTAAAGTCCACCTGGCAGGCCAGATCTCAGTAGTCCATCCATCCATCTTCAACTGCTTATCCGAAATTGGGTCGCAGGGACAGCCATTCCAGCAGGGGGCCCCAAACTTCCCTATCCCGAGCCACATTAACAAGCACTGCCTGGGGGACTCCGAGGTGTTCCCAGGCCAGTGTGGAGATAATATCTCCACATTGTCCTTGGTCTTCCCCGAGGCCTCCTCGCAGCTGGACGTGCCTGAAAAACCTCCCTAGGGAGGCGGCCAGGGGGCATCCTTACCAGATGCCCAAATGATCTCAACTGACTCCTTTCGACGCAAAGGAGGAGCGGCTCTACTCCGAGCTCCTCACGGATGACTGAGCTCCTCACCCTATCTCTAAGGGAGAAGCCCGCCACCCTTCTGAGGAAGCCCATTTCGGCCGCTTGTACTCGCGACCTAGGTCTTTCGGTCATGACCGAAGATTGCAGTAGTCCTCCACATAATCCTCCGGGGTAGGATTTCTCTGACGTAGGCATAGGAGTTGTATTACTGGGTTAATTTGCATTTAGGTATTCTGTAACAATGCTGAGCGATGAGGTAAATGAAGAGACAATTACGATGGAGTAAAGAGCCCAAGTGCAATTTATTAACAAACTTGAAATCCAAAAAAAATCATTAGAAACGTGAAACTTAAACATGAACTTGAATATAAACTTGACTTAACATAAACTTGACTTGACATAAACTTGACTTGACATGAGCAATGTTACAAAACATATAATATCTAACAAAGGATAATAAAACATGGACATGGGAGAACACAGTGACCACGTGGCAGTGGGGACTGCCCAAGGGAGATGCAGGTCCACCCATAGGGGGACCGTACAGTGGAAAATACTCACAGGGGGATTAATCCACACAAGGGCCCGTTCTGTGGAGCACCTATTCCAGTATAAAGTAGTTTCAGTACCTGTAGTGGGTCTGGCCAGGGAATTCCTCCGCTGAATTTGTGGACCAGAGGGCTAGGGAGGAGTCATTCAGGGAGCCGAGTTAGCGGGGTCTCCTGGGATAAGAGCACACGTGATCACCTCAGTGGAGGGGAAAGGTGCTAGATGCAGGCGGTACACCCGGTCAGTTGTTCTGCGTTACCGAGTTCTATTGGCTCGGACCTGAAAGAACATGTGATGAAACCGAATCAACCCTGAGATTGTAAAATCTTGTAAAGGTATTGGGTGTTGCCCAGCCCGCTGCTCTGCATATGTCTGCCAAGGAGGTGCCATTGGCCAGTGCCCACGAAGATGCCACACTTCTCGTCGAGTGTGCCCGCAAGGGGGCAGGCACGGCATGGGTGTGATAGGCCAATGATATGGCATCAACAATCCGGTGGGAAAGCCTCTGTTTGGAGTCAGCGTTCCCTTTCCGCTGTCCAGCAAAGCAAACAAAGAGCTGCTTGGCGGGGCATGATGTGAGAGATGGCCTCTGTCTGTTTCATCACCGCTGAGAACTTCTGGGTGAAGTCCTCGACGGTGTCGCCGAAGAGACTAAACTAGGAGACAGGGGTGTTGAGGAAGCGTGCCTTGTCAATGTCCTGCATCTCGACCAGGTTCAGCCAGAGATGTCATTCCTAAACCACGAGGGTTGCCATCGCCTGCCTAAGTGTCCATGCTGTGGCCTTCGTGGCTCTGAGGGCGAGGTCAGTTTGGTGAGTGCAGTTCCTGCAACACATCGGGGTCAAGACTACCCAAGTGCAAATCTTTGAGTGCCTTGGCCTGGTGAACTTGCAGGAGGGCCATGGCATGCAAAGTGGAGGTGGCCTGTCCAGTGGTACTGTAGGTTTTGGAGGTGACGACATCATCCTACAGGCCTTGGAGGGGAGCACCGGGTAATCCTGCCAGGTGGCGGCATTCTCGGGACACAGGTGGATAGCAACGATCCACCATGTCCACCTGGGGGACCGCCGAGTACCCGTGGGCTGCTCCGCCGTCGAGGGTAGTGAGAGTGGATGAGCAAGGAGGTTGATTGTGGGCAGTAAAAGGTGCCCTTCATGACCTCGTCGGCTCATCATGCACCTAAGAGAAGAATGGATCGTGAGATTGGGGGGGAAGAATGGGCGTGGCTGTGAGCGGCACCCAGACCCGAGGAACCGTGAAGTCATCTAGCCGTGAAAGCTGTGGGGAGGACGGAGGGTTCCAGTCCAACCCCACGCAGATGGCCCAGGCAAGAATGTCGGCCATCTGGGCGTCAACCTCAGACTGGGCGTGCCGTCCCGAAGGTGGCAGCCCAATCAAGTCTTCCGCGTCAGACGCCGGAACAGTCTCCAATGCAGTGGTGAGCTCATCATCCACCTCAGGGGGCTCAAGGGGATAAGCAGCCTGGTCGTGAGGCAAGCCGTTGTCACCCCGAGCCCGGCAGGAAGTCAACGAGCGTCTCGGGGGGCGGGTGGTTTGTGGGGATCTACCCGGCGAATCCGAGACCACTGCCATCCCCAACTCACCTCCATCGCCAGCCGGGTCGTCCTCAATGCCGTGGGAAGAAGGAGCGACGCGGGGGGCCTGGAGTGGCATTCCTGTTTAGGAAGGAAAGTTGCGACTTCAATGTTGCCATGGTAAGGTTCTCGCAGTGAAAACACAAACCATCCACAAATGCTACCTCGGTGTGATCACTGCCCCGACACACGAGGCAGCATCTTTGACCGTCAGGAGCAGAGAGAACTTGAATGCATCCAGGAACTACACAGGGGCAGAAGGGTCTCTTTATAAAGATGCTTCCTGAAAAGGACGTTCAACGCCGCTGTGTATTGCTCTTTTAGAGAAAATAAACTCTTTTAGGAAAATCACTCTTTTAATAGTGCTGTCGAAGCGCTCAGGGGCAAAGCTGCTCTGTTTTGCAGAGAAGGAGAAAGTCAAGTCAAGTCAAGTCAAGTCAATTTTATTTGTATAGCGCCTTTCACAACACACATCGTTTCAAAGCAGCTTTACAGAATATCAGCATTAACAGACGATAAAACTGTAATGTCTCTAAAGTCGATTAATCATCATTGTGTAATTTAGATAAAATACGATTTTTAATAGTGTTTAAAAATAATTAAATGATAATTGTATTAATAACCCCAGTGAGCAAGCTGTAGGCCTATGTGGCCAGGAACACAAAACTCCATAAGATGTAGATTAATGGAGAAAAATAACCTGGGGAGAAACCAGACTCACTGTGGGGGCCAGTTCCCCTCTGGCTAACATTATGAATGTAATGTAAATATTAATTATGTATAGGTAAAATCATGGTTTAAAATTATTAAACTAAGTGTTAAGGGTCAGTGATTAAACATCGATTGTGTTTGAACTGTAAGATTAATGACCAAAGTCTTTGAAGTCCATCTTGATTAATTGCAGAAGTTCACATAGATGCAATTGTCCTTAATTGGCTGATGAAGGCTTTTGTTGGCAATAGTTAGTCTAAGCATTTCATTTCAAGATCGTAGTCCATAAATAGACCAAGGTGATGCAGGTTGGAGTTGGCATCATTTCATGCTCTGAAGTCCGTCATAATAGATTGAAGTGATGTTTGGCTGGCACCGGCTGCATTTAGTCATCATCATTCTGCGACATGTAGCAGTGGAGTCCAACATGAAGCAGGAATGGTGCTGGATCCAGCCGGTTCTGGTGACCTCAGGATAGGAGTCCCGAGGTTGAGACAGGGAAACAAATAAAAAGATGTAAGCGTAGATGCCATTTCATTTATTGCAGAGTTAGAGATCATGCTCAATGTTTCTGGTTCCGGCAGACCCAACTAAAGCAGCCTAATTGTGGGTTGGAGGATAAATTAGGTGTATGCCTGGCTAAATAGATGAGTCTTTAGTCTAGACTTAAACTGAGAGTGTGTGTCTGCATCTCGAACAGTGTTTGGGAGACTATTCCATAGTTTAGGAGCCAAATATGAAAAGGATCTTCGTCCTTTAGTGGATATTGATATTCTAGGAACTATTAATAGGCCAGAAATTTGCGATCTTAATTAACGTGTTGGAATATAGCGTGGTAGAAGATCACTTAAGTACTGCGGAGCTAGACCATTCAAAGCTTTGTACGTAGTTAACAGAATTTTAAAATCAATACGGAATTTAACAGGTAGCCAATGTAACAATGATAAAATGGGGCTAATATGATCATATTTCTTGGTTCTCATCAGCACTCTGGCTGCTGGATTTTGAACCAATTGAAGTTTATTTATTGATCTTGCTGGACATCCTCCCAGTAATGCATTACAATAATCTAGTCTTGAGGTCATGAACGCATGAATTAGTTTTTCAACATCAGCAACCGAGAGCATATGCCTTAATTTAGCAATATTTCTTAGGTGGAAGAATGCTGTGCCACAAACATTTGTAATTTGATTTTCAAAGGACAGGTTGGTATCAAATATAACACCTAAGTTCTTCGCTGTTGAAGATGATGTACATCCATCTAGAGTCAAATTATATTTTAGTGGCTTATTTTTAGAGTTTTTTGGTCCAATAATTAGAACCTCTGTTTTGTCAGAATTGAGTAGAAGGAAATTTCTGGCCATCCAATCTTTTATTTCATTAATACACTCTGCTAATTTTGAGAATTGTGAAATTTCATCAGGTTTTGAAGAAATATAAAGTTGTGTATCGTCAGCATAGCAGTGGAAACTTATTCCACGATTCCTGATAATATCTCCCAGGGTAAGCATATACATGGAGAAAAGCAGAGGCCCTAAAACTGATCCCTGTGGCACTCCATATTTTACTTTTGTTTGGTTTGACAATTCCTCATTTACATAGACAAAGTGGTAGCGGTCTGCTAAATATGACCTAAACCATGCTAATGCCACTCCAAAAATTCCAACATAATTCTCTAGCCTATTCAAGAGAATGTCGTGATCTATCGTGTCGAATGCAGCACTAAGATCTAAAAGCACTAGAAGAGAAATGCAGCCGCGATCAGATGATAAGAGCAAGTCATTTGTAATTCTGATAAGTGCAGTCTCTGTACTGTGATGAGGCCTAAATCCTGATTGAAATTCTTCATATATACTATTTCTCTGTAGAAATGAACATATTTGGGAGGATACTACCTTTTCTAGTATTTTTGACATAAATGGGAGATTTGAAATCGGTCTATAATTAGTAAGTTCTCCAGGAATAAGTTGTGGCTTCTTAATTAGTGGTTTGATAATTGCCATTTTAAAGTTTCTTGGGACATGTCCTAAGCATAGCGAGGAGTTAATGATATTAAGAAGAGGTTCTGATATTACAGGAGATACCTCTTTTAAGAGCTTAGTTGGTATAGGATCTAACAAACAAGTTGTGGCTTTTGATGTTTCGATAAGTTTTCATGACCTATGATAGCGAAGGATTGAAGTTGCACATGAGGGAAATTATTCGACACTGTTTTCTGAGGTGCTATGACAGATGATTGCATAATTCCAATTTTATTTCTGATTATTTCAATTTTATCTGTGAAGAAATTCATGAAGTCTTTACTCTTGAACTGTGACGTAATATCTGGTTCGGTTGAGGCTTTATTCCTAACCAATTTAGCCACAGTGCTGAATAAACATCTAGGATTGTTGTGGTTATTTTCTATGAGTTTACTAAAATATGCTGACCTGGCAGCTTTGAGTGCGTGTTTGTAGCTACAGACACTATCCTTCCATGCACCCTGAAATACTTCTAATTTTGTATTTTTCCACATGCGCTCCATTTTCCGAGCTGCTCTCTTGAGAGCATGAGTGTGATCATTGTACCATGGTGCAGGGCTTATTTCTTTAATTTTCTTTAATCGAAGTGGGGCGACAACATCAAGGGTGCTAGAGAAGACTGCATTTAAATGTTTTGTTATTTCATCAAGTTCTTCTGGGCTTTGGGGTTTATTGTGTATATGAGATAGATCTGGAAGAGTATTAGTGAAGCTATCTTTAGTGGTCGAAAGAATAGTTCTACCTGAACGATAGCGTGGTGTAGATTGAGTAACATTATCTGATTGCAGCATGCAAGAGACGAGGTAATGATCCGAGATGTCATCGCTCTGCTGCAGAATTTCTATATTATCAACATCAAATCCATATGAAAGAATTAAACCTAGCGTATGATTATGGCGATGAGTTGGTCCTGTTACATTTTGTCTGACTCCAAGAGAGTTGAGAATATCGATAAATGCTAATCCCAATGTATCATTTTCATTATCTATGTGAATGTTAAAGTCACCAACAATTAAGGCTCTATCTACAGTAACTACAAGATCTGATAAAAAATTTGCAAATTCACTAAGGAAATCTGAATAAGGCCCGGGTGATCTATACACTGTAGCAAGGGTAAAGGACGACAGAAAATTTTTATATATATTTGTATTTGACGGTCTCACCTTAAGCATTATTAGTTCAAAAGACTTACATTTATATCCTGTCCTCTGAGTAACACCAAAAACTTCACTGTAAATTGTAGCAACACCTCCTCCTCGACCCTTCAGACGAGGCTCATGTTTATAACAATAACCTGGGGGAGTAGATTCATTTAAACTACTATATTCATCCGGTTTAAGCCAGGTTTCAGTCAAACAGAGCGCATCCGATCTATGATCTGTAATCATGTTATTGACAATTAGTGATTTGGTAGAAAGAGATCTAATGTTTAGTAGCCCTATTTTTATATGATGTACATTTTTAATTTGTTTGTTTTGTTCAAGTTTGACCGTAATCAAATCTTTTCTAAATGATTTAGTGAGGGTATTGTGTTTCGTAGTTCGTGGAACAGACACAGTCTCTATGAGATATCTAAGTGATACAGTCTCTATGTGTTGTAGTTTATGTGACCTGTGTGACATCTCAAGGCAGATAGCAGACGTTCGGATTAACCAGATTGTCTGCTTCCTGACCTGGGCCCCATTTAGTCAATTAATATCATTAAGTCTATGAGCCAAATTAGTAGAGAGGAGAGCGGCACCTTCCCTGGAGGGATGGTGCCGCTCTCTTTAGCAGGTCAGGTCTACCCCAAAAACTTTTCCAATTGTCTATAAATCCTATTTTATTCTGCAGACACCACTCAGACATCCAGCCATTCAGTGACACTAATCTACTATAAACCTCGTCACCACGATGAGCAGGGAGGGGACCAGAGCATATTACAGTGTCTGACATCGCTTTTGCAAATTTGCACACCTCTTTAACATTATCTTTAGTGATCTCCGACTGGCGAAGCCGGACATCGTTAGTGCCGACATGGATAACAATTTTAGAAAATCTACATTTAGCATTAGCAAGCACTTGTAAATTTGATTTGATGTCAGACGATCTGGCCCCCGAAATGCAATTAACAATAGTGGCTGGAGACTCTATTTCCACGTTCCTTACAATAGAATCACTGATAACAAGGGCTCTTTCAATATGATTCTCAGTGGGTGTATCACTGAGTGGGGAGAATTTATTGGAAACCCTAACAGGAGCGGGAGAGTGGTGTCTCTTTGCTGAACGAGTATGCCGCAGAGACGTCACCCAAATGCCCTGCTGCAGGGGCTCTATAACCGGAACCAAAGTGTGTGTGTTGCTCTCTGTACTGCCCGCATCCGAAACAGCATCTAACGGCTTCTCTTTCTCACTGACCTCTACTAGCGTTCGGATGCGAGTCTCTAACTCATTAACCTTCTCCGTCAGCCTGACTAATTCCTTACATTTATCACAAGTGAATCCCTCACTGCTGACGGAGGAGGCTATTTTAAACATGTGACATGCAATGCATGAACAAATAACATGAGCCGATGCCATGACTTACCGCAAATTGTTCGTTGTTCTTGAGCGGTGAGGGTTTTGAGATTGATTTGAATCCCTCACAAAATTGTTTGTTGTTGGTGGTGGTTGTTCTTGATAAGCGGTGCTTTGAGATCGATGCAATAATCTGTGTACCGCAGAGGAGAAAAACGGGTGCTGCTGAAAAAATGCACGCAGTTTAACCGCGATAAAAATAGAACGCGGATACAGGTGGAATATGCGCGCAGTTGAATCCCGATAAGAGAATAATACGGGAAGACCCGATGCATGCTTAAAAATGGCAGATGTTTAAGGATTAAAGGCTACAAACACAGACTCTAGCTAGGTGTCAGCAGCAACCGGTAAAATACACGCAGATGAAACGGGAGAAAAAGGGGAAGAATCTGAAACGCGGTAAAATGACAAAGGATATAACTAGGAACGATGCGGTAAAATGACAAAGGATATAACTATGAACGATGCGGTAAAATGACAAAGGATATAACTATGAACGATGACTATAACGTTGAACGTATGAGAACAAGCAGTGCTAAGCAGGCCACAAACAAACTCTCGTGCAGCGTGCGTGAAAGCCGCTGATATGCGCTGTAGATCCAACAGCATACGCTCTTGAAGAGATGAGTGAATAGTCAGTGAATACAGCTCGCTAATCACACAACCGCTCGGCACTGAAGGAAAAAATCTGAATGGACAGACACATATTTCCCTCACTTTATACCCATATGTCCGGGAGCGGGACATGCAAATTCTGTCTGCCAGTTTCTCATTGGCCTTTTCTCAAGTTTAGAGATGCACAAGTCTCTCAAGAAATTCTTATTTCTTATTTAATTCTTCTTATTCTGCATAATTTTCTCATAATTTAATCACAGTCAATTTTCTCCAACCTGCATGACTTTCATTCTTCTGTGGAACACAAAAGGAGATGTTAGGTAAAATTATTTATTTTTAGAATAAATATCTGAACAAAATGTTAATTACAATTTCTCATCAGAATAAAGTTCTCTAATATTCAATGTAAATATAAAAATGTAAATGATTTCCATTTTTTAAATTCCATATTTTAAAGATTACTTAATAAAAGTCTAATAAAAATAATTCATATAACTTAATTCAAACGAATCAGGACAGTTCATTTTTAACGTACTGTACCATTGCATTATTTTTATCAAATGAAGTGCTTGCAGATCCTCACTACACATTCCAAAACACAATATTGGAGTTATTTATTGGTCAAATACAGTGCTGTACAGCAAAGCATCTCAGTATTAAAGCACTGATGAAAACTTTTATGTATTTCACTCATCAACTTTTAAATTACACATTTATATATATGGATGATATATACATCCCTACAATGACTTTTTTTATCATTCAATAACAATAAACCATGGTTTTCAGCAAAACTCAGACAGCTTTGTCATGCCCCTTGGCTCTGTAGAGAATCAACAAATGGCTGATGACCTGAATGTGTTTTACTACAGGTTTGAAAAACCCAGTCTCACACACCTCCCCCACTCTGAGATTCACTTCACACACCCACTTACAACTCCAATAATCCCACTCCTCCCCCCTCCTGCTTCTTAACATGCACTTATGGTTTGTGAGGACGCTGTGTGCCGGGTCTTCAAGAAACAGAAAACTAGGAAATCTTCAGGCCCAGATGGTGTTTCACCTGCCTGTCTGAAAGTCTCCACTGACCAACTGGCCTCCATCTTCACACTGATCTTCAATTGATCACTGGAGCAGTGTGAAGTTCCCTGCTGCTTCAAACACTCCACCATCATTCCGGTCCCCAAAAATCACAAAATCACATGTCATGAAGTCATTTGAGAGACTGGTTTTGGCCAACCTGAAGGACATCACTGGACCCCTTCTAGAACCCCTTCAATTTGCTTACCGAGCAAACAGGTCTGTTAAATGATGCTGTCAACATGGGACTGCATCATATCCTGCAACACCTCGAAAGACATGGAACTTATGCAAGGATTCTATTTGTGGACTTCAGTTCAGCCTTCAATATCTTGACTGATCATCTCTCAGCCAAACTGACCCAGCTCTCCTTGCCCACCCTAATCTGTCAATGGATCATCAGCTTTCAGACAGATAGGCAGCAGCTAGTGAGACTGGGGAAACTCACATCCGGGACCCTCACTATTGGCACTGGTGATCCTCAAGGATGCGTTCTCTCTCTCCACTGCTCCACTGCTCTGCTCTTCGTTTGGTTCAGCCACCAAATCAGACAGAAGGAAACTACAACGGACAGTCAAGACTTCTGAGAGGGTTATTGGTGCACCCCTGCCCACCCTTCAAGACCTGTACGTCTCAAGATTGAGGAAATGTGCAGGTAGAATCACTCTGGACCCCACACACCCTGCCCACTCCCTCTCTGAACTGTTGACCTCTGGCTGGCGCTACAGAGTACTGAGTGCCAGGACATCCAGGCACAAGAAAAGTTTTTACCCTCAGGCCATTTTTCACATGACAAATTAAACTGCATTCAGGATTCACCCATAGTGCAATACTGTAAATAAATATCTCATGTACATACACTCACCTAAAGGATTATTAGGAACACCTGTTCAATTTCTCATTAATGCAATTATCTAATCAACCAATCACATGGCAGTTGCTTCAATGCATTTAGGGGTGTGGTCCTGGTCAAGACAATCTCCTGAACTCCAAATTGAATGTCAGAATGGGAAAGAAAGGTGATTTAAGCAATTTTGAGCGTGGCATGGTTGTTGGTGCCAGACGGGCTGGTCTGAGTATTTCACAATCTGCTCAGTTACTGGGATTTTCACGCACAACCATTTCTAGGGTTTACAAAGAATGGTGTGAAAAGGGAAAAACATCCAGTATGCTGCAGTCCTGTGGGCAAAAATGCCTTGTTGATGCTAGAGGTCAGAGGAGAATGGGCCGACTGATTCAAGCTGATAGAAGAGCAACTTTGCCTGAAATAACCACTCGTTACAACCGAGGTATGCAGCAAAGCATTTGTGAAGCCACAACACGCACAACCTTGAGGCGGATGGGCTACAACAGCAGAAGACCCCACCGGGTACCACTCATCTCCACTACAAATAGGAAAAAGAGGCTACAATTTGCAAGAGCTCACCAAAATTGGACAGTTGAAGACTGGAAAAATGTTGCCTGGTCTGATGAGTCTCGATTTCTGTTGAGACATTCAGATGGTAGAGTCAGAATTTGGCATAAACAGAATGAGAACATGGATCCATCATGCCTTGTTACCACTGTGCAGGCTGGTGGTGGTGGTGTAATGGTGTGGGGGATGTTTTCTTGGCACACTTTAGGCCCCTTAGTGCCAATTGGGCATCGTTTAAATGCCACGGCCTACCTGAGCATTGTTTCTGACCATGTCCATCCTTTTATGGCCACCATGTACCCATCCTCTGATGGCTACTTCCAGCAGGATAATGCACCATGTCACAAAGCTCGAATCATTTCAAATTGGTTTCGTGAACATGACAATGAGTTCACTGTACTAAAATGGCCCCCACAGTCACCAGATCTCAACCCAATAGAGCATCTTTGGGATGTGGTGGAACGGGAGCTTCGTGCCCTGGATGTGCATCCCACAAATCTCCATCAACTGCAAGATGCTATCCTATCAATATGGGCCAACATTTCTAAAGAATGCTTTCAGCACCTTGTTGAATCAATGCCACGTAGAATTAAGGCAGTTCTGAAGGCGAAAGGGGGTCAAACACAGTATTAGTATGGTGTTCCTAATAATCCTTTAGGTGAGTGTATGTAAATTCACTCATATTTAATTCAATAACTGTACATACCCCTACCTTGCACATATATTACCACTTGCACATGTACATATGCCATATATGTTAAACAGTAAGTCCTATTATTTGTATGTCTATTTATACTCTTGCCTTGTTTTATATTCTCTGTCTCAATGTAGTGTTCTCAAACCAGCCTGTCTGCATTTACATTTACATTTATGCATTTGGCAGACGCTTTTATCCAAAGCGACTTACAGTGCAATTATTACAGGGACAATCCCCCCAGAACAACCTGGAGTTAAGTGCCTTGCTCAAGTGGCCGTGGGGTTAGAACCTCTGACCTTCTGATTAACAGCCCTGTGCTTTAACCAATACGACACCACCACTCCAATACACCACCACCACTCCTGTCTGGCACCTACAATCATGCCTCGCTCCAAATCACTGAGATCAATTTATTTTCCCTAATTTTTATAAAGTGCTCAATGAAAGTATAATTTTTTTGTCACTTTCTTTTTATTGTGAGTTCTGACATGACTCAGACATGTTCTTGACAGACTTCACAAGATTCACCCAAATGTTTATTTGAGTTGATCAGAATTAAAGCATTGATGGCAGTTGGTGGAAGTTGTTTATTCTACACCAGGGGTCGGTAACCTTTTTGACATGAAGTGTCATTTTTCATTTTCCTGGATTACATCAAGATGTAGACTGGAATGCAGGCATGAAATTTATATAAATAAAATAGTCTACTACTCTCTTGCTGTTGTTTTGCCAGTGATTACCACTCCAAGTGTCAACCCCTGACCCCTGTTCGACCTCTGTTCTACACATACTCTCTGCTATCATGGATTTAGACTGTAGTCCACTACAGCACATAGCAGGAGCTTTTAGTACAGACACTTAGCTAAGAATTATAAAAGAAGACACGGGCATTTATTTAACAATTAGAATAACAGGATATGCCTGACCTTAAAATGTGTACTTCTTGTCTGTGTGGCCCTTGAACACTAATTTGGATGCCTTGCACCACTCCAGGAACACTAGAGATCAAATCCAAAAGAGAAACATACAGTTCTAAATACCCCTGTTCCCACTGCAGTCCATTGCTGAACCAGAGTGAATGTCAAGTAATGAACTGTGTCTAAGGAAAAACCACTGGGGGAAAATACGTACACATGCTTGGGCAATCACTTTAAAGGAAGCTTACCATTGCCCCTGAGAGAATAACCATGCCGTGATCAAATACAACACAAAACAACCTTGAATAATCAGCGTTTAGTCAGTTTGTTTTTTACTTCCCAATGGTTCCACCAAAAAAAAAAAAAAAAACATATCCTCAACATCACGAATAAAATTGAAAACTTTAAAGTAGCCAAATGCGTCTAGAAACTTTGGCTAACTTTTGGCAATTTTTTGCTTGTTGGCAATTTCCACTTAGTCCCTGCTTAAAGGATTCATGGAAATGAGGAGGTGAGAACCGGCTTGACAATATAAATAATACTTTAATTCTAAACTTAACCAAAAAGACAAACACACACTCAGGTGTCGGACAGCTGTCCGTAATTCTCTCTCTCTCCGTCGCACTGCCGTCTTCGGTCGGCTTTTATCACTCTCGAGGGCTAATAAACCTGATTAGGGGTGGGGTGTGCGGAATCACAACCCGGCCCCGCCCTCCGCACTGCCACAACAGTATATACTGCATATTGTCCATATATCAAAATGTACTTGCTCGCTGATACAACCTATCTTCTCTGCTGATGAATGCAAAAGCCAACAGTCAAATTTTAACCATGCTCCTTCAACTACCTGTTTTTAAAGAGCACACTATCCTGGTGTCAAAGCAGAGAACAATGATGGTGAAAAGGTGTATTTTCGGCTGTTTCCCTCTCTTGCATCGTTTTCTGACTGAACTTCAGAAAATGTATCACACTGGTAGGAGTTGTACTTAAGGCAATATTATTGTACTATTGTATCAATTAACAAAAAGTTACACAAGAATCACAAAGTCTCAGGTCGATCTGCACTTAATGTCATAGTTCACCCAAAACTATAAAGTGTCTAATAATTTACTCACTCTAATGCCATCCATGTCTTCAGAAGTGATATTATAGGTGTGGGTGAGAAATAGATACATATTTATGTATTTTGAATCTCCACTTTCACTTCTCCATTCTTCTACTTTTGTTTTTTTGGTGATTTTCATTCTTCATGAATGTTGCTCCCAATGGCAGGCTAGTGCCTTGCATGGCAGCTTTGCCATCGTTGGTGTGTGAGTGTGAGTGTATGTGTGTGAATGGGTGAATGGAACAGTGTAAAGCAGTTTGGTAACAGCTAAGGTTAAAAAGGTGCTATATAAATGCAGACCATTTACCATTTACATATTACCATTTGCATATTGCCATCTACTGGTTTGAGCTAGTCAGAAATGTAGATTTATAGTACAAAATGACAATAAAATGTATCTATTTCTCACCCACACCTATGATGTAACTTCTAAAGACATGGATTTAACCACTGGAGTCGTTTGGATTACATTTATGGTGCCTTTGTATACCCTGGAGCTTCAAAGTTTTGGCCATCATTCACTTTCATTGTAAGGGAATACAGAGCTGAGATGTTCTTCTAAAAATCTGCAGATGAAAGTAAGTCTAGGATGACACGAGGGTGAGTAAATTATGAGAATTTTCATTTTTGGGTGAACTATCCCCTTAAAAGCAGCCCTATGAGGCTCATAAGCACTTGTAAAGAAAGAAATAAGGCTTAATTTGATGTTCTCTTGGTAGAGAGGGCCAAAAAAGAGTAATGCCCTCAGATGTGGTATAATTGAATTGTTCACTCACCCATAACTCGTAATCTCTCTGCACCGACTACCACTTCATGGTCATCAGCAGAGAACAGCAGCTTCCCTGAACTTGACTTTACCTCCAACATTTTGCCCCGTGCGTGAACTCCACGAGAGCCTGTGACAAAGTCAAACAATCTCTGAATTGTATTTCAGTGTTTTACAGTTGAACATCATATTGTCTTTAAATTATCCTGTTCATTTCCTCTCTTTACCATATATGTTGTCCAAGATATCTGTGACAATACACAAAACCCAGTGATCGATTATCTGTAAGTGTCAAACTAAGCAAATAAATAGTGAAATATATATTTTATAAATGTATAAAAAAAAAAAGTCATTCAGTTTGCTCTGTACAGTGTAAACTCCATTAATTTTTATTTTTAACAGACATACAACATCATTCTGTCATAGTGAGGCAGACAAAGAAGAAGCAATTAATTTAAGTAAAAGTCAATTGGTCTAATTCTGGCAAATATATTTTCATAGTTTACTTAATGACTTTTCACCAACTAAAACACATTATACTCTAGAATTCAATTACTGAAACACATTCCCATTCTTACACTTCCATTTTAATTCAGTTTTGAATACAGTTGTTCTAACACAGTAAGTCACTTAACTAGTCCATTTAAGGCAAAATTATGTTTCATTAGAATATGGCTTTCCTATAATGCTATTAGCCAGGACTTAATTGTACATGCATCCATGCACATGCAATTACTGTTCTGTAATGAAGTCTCTAGTTAGAGTAATAAAGGCCATATCATGAGAGAGACAAGAGTAACAACCTGGCTATCAAATAACTCTAACTCTTTCAAAGTAGTCATTTAACCATCTGTCCCATAAAGTCTAACATTAGCTGGCTGGCTTAAATTTCCTTCAGCTAGTGGATTGGTCCATTGTCGTCCCTTGATTATAGTAAATATATAATTTCATACTATTTAGTGTAATATAACAGGCCACAGACAGGGTAAGAAATTTTTTTTCCCCTATTCCCAGTCTGCAAAATGGAGCAGAGCAGGACATTTGTAATTACCATTAAAGGGGCTGGATTATGGTCTTGAAAGATTGATAGTCAACTTGTGTTGCACATGGGAAAGTCTGTTTGTACTTGTGTGTCTCTTCAACTATGGGTAGTGTTGGCCCTGTCGAAATGGAGAAAATAAACTTTTAAAACACTTTTCACTCTCTCACTAGTTTATTTAGTTTGGTCACTAATACTGTCAAAGAGTGTATAGGCCTATATCCTAATTACATACTACATATGTCATTAAAGATGGCCCCCATTCCTGTACTTTGCCTTTGTGTGTATATACTGTATAGAGGCAGATTTAATGATTTTGGGGCCCTAGGCAAAGTACAGAAATGGGGCCCTCTTTAATGACACACATTTACATAGATTTTCTTTTGAATATGATGTAAGCCTTTTTATTATTTTTATTACTGAAATACAGTAAGTGTCCTGAGATACCTCATCAGTGTCTGTGACAGCCCTAGACTGCACAACAATCAAAAATGTGTCTGTGGTTGTGTCTTTCCCTCAGGTTGTGCCTGCTTTCTAAAAAGTGCAATATATACCACAACAATACCTTTTTTCTCTCTGCCTCTTTCTTAATGCACTTTTCCTCCATCAACTTGAACTTGAATTAACTATATCAAAATTGTTAGATTAAAGCTTGACTGTTTCAAGAAGGTTTTGATCAACTTTTAAATTTGAAAACATAAAAAGTTTGCTATATTTGCATTGCTAAATAAGGTAAAAACATGTCTGAGATTCCATCAAAATGTTAATAAAAATTAGACAAAAGAAAATATGAATCGTTGCGCGTTTCAATTCACTACTTCGTCCATGCAAATTATCTTCAGTGAGCCTTGTCATAATGGAGCATCTGAACGATCTCTTTGCTTGGAGCAATGTAGCAATTAAAAGCTGCCAGGATAGGCCGCAGAAAAGTGTAACATTTAAAATATTGAGAGCTGAAATGGATGCAATGCCCATTCACCGCCAGCCTCCACATACCATTTAAAACTGTCCTGGCGAATAGTGATGACCCACATTAAAGACCAGCTAGGGGTTAGACACTTCTGAAAGTCAAGGGCTATGTTTTCAAAATTGTGTGCAAATTCCAAACTCTCTCCTTTTGTTGGGCCAGTCCCATCAAGCTATGGTAGACATAAATGGTTAAAAATATATATTTGTTTTGCGAATAAACTGTTTCCATCAGCTTAATGCGCATTTTAACGTATAAAAAAAATCCACCTCCTCCTAGTGCATTATTATTTTAAGCTAATTTTGGGAGTTTATTCTTTTCAAGTGTTTTCATTCAGGATTTCTTATGCAGAATTTCAAAATGTGCATACAAATAGTTGGATGGAAACCCACTCTGAGAAAACATTTTTTATGAGTGACAATACCCAGATCATAATCATCACCAACACTAGTAGGTGGGTATCCATCCAACTATTTTTATGTGCATTTGAAATTGCACATCAGAAATCCTGAATTGAAACGCTTGATATGCAAATAAAATTTCTAAATTTGCTTAAAATTAATTGTTTTGCATTAGTTAGAATGATCATTAAGGTGATGGAAATGGTTTTTGCACAAAACGATGACGTGTTTTGACCATTCGTGCATGTGTTATGAGTGTGCAATAGCTTGATGTGACTAGCTCACCAAAAGGTCCAACCATGGCATACAATTCTTTGAACATAGTGCTTGTCATTCGGAAGTGTTTATCCCACAGCTGATCAATAAAGTGGGTCATCCAAGGCCTGTAGGCTTACGTCCTCGTTGGCGGCTAAGACCTATGGCCCTGCTGGACACACCACCTCCACCCTGCATGCCATGGCACTCCTGCAGGTGCACCAAGCCAAGGCAATTAAAGAACTCCACAAGGGTTGTCCTGACCCGGGACTGATGCAGGAGCTCGAGAAGCTCAGAGCAGCCCTTTGTTTGCTTTGGTGGACAGTGGAAAGGAAGTGCTGTCTCCAAACATAGGATAGCTCACTGGGTCATTGACACCAACACAATGGCATATCTCGCCCAGGATGTGCCGCCCCTGTGGGCTGGGCAACACCCAACACCTTTGTGAGGTTCTACAACCTCTGGGTTGAGCAGGATTCGTCCTGTGTATTGTAAGGTTCAAACAGGTAAGCATTGGGACAGCTGGCCGGGTGTACCGCAGGCATATAGCAACTTTCCCCTCCCTTGTGGCGAAGACCTGCGCTCCTTCTCCCAGTCACGTTCACAAAAGTATGGACCCTGAATGTCCTTCCTCCTTAGCCCTGTGGTTATTGAATTTTCAGAGAAACTCGCCACCGGCCCAGTATGTGTGTCAATTAGGTCATGAACTGTGGTAGGTGCTCCACATGCATTGGTTATCCACAAAAGGGTTTCCCTGTTGGTAAACCGCATCTTTCTTGGGCAAAGGCCTCTCTGTCCCCATTCACCGTGTTTGTAGTAACTCCTCCCCCATTCGGGTAGAGACATGACGGCCTGGTGCACTGACTACGAGGCACACATAGCTCTACCCATCTCACATCTCCAATCCACATAATGCAGTTCAGTAGTTGTGGCATTTTCCTCAGGGACACCTTGTGTCACTACATCGGCACAACATCAAGTGAATGACAGAAGGGGAACGCCGTGGTTACTAACGTAACCTCCATTCCCTGAGACATTGTGTCCATCCTGCCAAAACACTGAACTACCCGCTGAAATGGCCGGGACTTTATCTCGGCTTCTCAGTGCGAAACCTGAATGAGTGGTTGCATTCCAGCTCCATATACCAGTATGTCCAGGGGAGTGGCATGCAAATTCCACTCGCCAATTTACATTGGCCTTTTCTCAAAAATCAGAGGTGCTGGGGCTCCCATGAGCGACCCCTAGTGTCACTACATCCAAACAACATCTTGTTCCCTCCATCAGGGAACGGAGGTTACGTTAGTAACCACAACGTTATTGTTCACTGACAACTATAAGTAAGCCATTTGTGGGTTTATCTTCCCCAAATGTATAAAAAACTAAGCCTCCCAGGCAGTATCAAAACATTGATGTTTATCATTTGAGTGGCCTGCTCAGCTCCACCCATTCCTTTCTATCTAAACCTATAGTTTCAGGCGTGGCTACTTGTAGTAAATTGTACAGCCTGGAGAATATGAATGGCATGGGAATGGGAATTACCAAGTTCTACCGGCTCGGACCTGACAGAACACGAACTGCACTGAGAACATGAACCATTCATTAAACGCTGCTTGCATGTGATCGCAGCCCAGGCATGCGAGGCATCTCTTATTTCCATCAGAAGGGGAAAGAAATCGACTGCATCCAGGAACTACACAGAGGTGGAAAGACATCTATAAACAGATGCATCCTAAAAAGGACATTCAACGCCTGCTGCTTATTGCTCTTTTGTGAGTGAAAATAAATTATTTTAGAAAAAAAAAAACACTTTTAGGAGGGAGAACACTCTTTTAGACAGAAGAGCTGTCGAAGCACCCAGGGGAGAGAGAGAATACCGCTGTAAATGCGCCGTAGATCTGACAGCATGCTCTGCCAACAGAGGTGAGTGGAACAGTAGTGAGACTCAGCTTGTTGATGCACAACCGCTCGGCTCAGAAGAAAAAAATCTGACTGACAGACACATGCCCGCTTCCATTTATACCCGTATGTAATGGGACAGGACATAAAAAATTCTGTCTGCCAATTTCTCATTGGCCTTTTCTCAAGTTCAGAGGTACGCAAGGCTCCCAAGGAAGAACCTTGTGTCACTTCATTCGACACAGTGTTAACATTTACAAGGTGAAGGACTTTGAGGGAATGTTTGGGGTTTTATTCTTGCCGTGTTGCTTCTGGTATTGACACACAAGTTGTATTACTGTCAAGCTTCAAATGAATTCAAAAGTTACTCAGGTTATGTATTGTTACACTTACTAGTTACCAAGAACTACCCTACCTCTTCGCTAGATTCCCCACAAACCAGCTTCCAATCAATCCGGCGATGTTATCGGATGAGCAATGCCTCTGCAACGCTTTCCATTCGGTGTGTTCATGTTATAGTGGTCTTGTTTATTAGGACGTTAAATGTTTATCAACCTTTATTTTGTATGGCCTACTTGTTTATAGGGAATCAGAGAATGCAAAAGGGCATGATGAGTCTGAGGGGTGTTGGCAAAGGCTGTTTGAAAACATACTTTATTTTTGTAATTCCTTTTGGTGCCACTAGTAGTGCAGAAATAACACACTTCAGCATTGTTAAGGCATGTTCCTACTGTAGGAACAATTCAAGCTTGATGTACAATCTTAATGCAGTAGGGGGCAGTCAGTGCTCCAGCTGTACAAGCAACATGCCTTGTCATACCAACAAACAAGCAGAATAGCATTACACAGACTAAAATTAGCTGTAAAAGACAACTGGACTGAGCACAACAGAATGCAGGGATCTCATCTCGAGATATGATTTTTAAAGATTTAAACTACGTTTTACTTGACACATCATCCTAAAAACACAGTGCTTATCACTAGAGATGCTGAAAATGAGTGAGACGTGACACAACCAAAGTGAGATGCTCCAAAATCTAATGCACAAGAATCTAGAACAACAATGAGAATTAGAACAGAGAGAAGTATGCCAATTTTAGGGTAAGACAGTTTTTTAAATGTCTAAGTGCTTAGCTTATCTGTTGCCATATGGTGTAATGTATTTGAATTGTCTGCATTATTATATTATATATTTATAATTATTTTATCAGAGTGTCTTTTTGCACCCCGGTGTAAATAGCATCTGACATACAATGATATTTGCACCCCAATATTCTTATGGAACCATAGAAATATACAACAAACTAATCAATAGATGTTGCTGCAATGGCTTGTGTGTAAAGATGGTGTGTGAATGTGTACTGTTGGCCAAGTGATCGTGGTTTAAATCTATATTTTGTGCCATCCCTTTTCCCATCTGATTTCTGGATTCTAGTCTTAATATTTCCTTTAATACTACTTACATTAATAGTTAGAAATATTGTATATCTAAATGTTGATTGCATCACAGTGATTTGGTCACAGTGAATATCGAGTAGTGCAGAGAAGGGTTTGATCCGGAGGCAGGTGTCTGTTGATCGCACTCACTCCTGCGTGAATACATGGTTACTGTAGTAAAAGCAAGGTTATTTTTTCTAAGGTAAGGTTAAGGTTCGGTTAAGGGGTACAGGTTAATGTAGGGTTTCTGTGGAACTCTAAATATACACAATAAACACACTATAGTGATGCACATACTGTATGTAAGTATTTAAAGATTAGTATCTACCATTATTTTTACAAGGGTTGAGGTGCAAATTATATCTGTGAGGTGCAAATTATATCTGCCTCTATTTACACTGGGGTGAAAATATATACCATTATTTGCACCAGGGTGCAAATAGCATCTACCTTATTGATATTATGTTACGAAAATGTATCAATTAATCAAAATTAATTAATTAATCAGAACATCATATATATATATATATATATATATATATATATATATATATATATATATATATATATACTGTGTGACAGCTTTCTGTGGTGTAAATGATGGTGATGGAAATCACATTTTAATAATTTTGGGAATTATATAGCAGATTCCTTCAAATTGCTAAGGTTTAATTCATAGCTGGAATTTTATGTATCCTAAATAAACAAAATTCAATCATATTTTCACAGCTTGATTGGAAATAATCACAATAAAAATATTCTAAAATTACATTTACCTAAAGTTTTCTTAGCACATCATGTTTTACTGACAACTGACACAGTTGTTTTATTGGTAACCAATAATTTAGGGACTAAAATCTAAATGTTTTTCATTTCGGTTTGTTCTGAGCAGAAACGGTACTCATGAGCCTAAATCGTGTCGGGTTACTTAAGTGTAACCCTTGTTCCCTGAAAAAAGCAGAACGAGATGCTGTGCTGGAAAGCACTTTGGGAACAGCTTTAGGTGTGACCAGCTGTGAATATGTGTGCAACACGTCAATGAACATTGACCGGAATCATTGTAATCATTGGAAGCACCTGCGGCAGGACTATAAATAGATGTGTCACATGCGCGTCATCAGGTATTTTGTCTGAAGAGCAGTCCTGGGGCATCCCAGTGCGGCAGTGAAGTGCAGCATCTTATTCCACTTTTTTTAGGGAACAAGGGTTACACTTAAGTAATCCGAGACGTTCCCTTTTCAAAAAGCTACACTTCTGATGCTGCACTGGAAAGCACTTTGGGAACGAGAATACCTATGCCGCCGCACTGTAGCTGTCCGGACACCCTAAGTTTGTGTAGTGTGCTCACAAGAGCGTGAGAGGTCTCAGATATGAGCTTGAGATGTCGACTCAAGGACATAAGAGCCTGGAGTGGCAGGAACATCCAAATCATAAAACTGATGAATGTGTGCGGAGAGGACCAACCTGCTGCAGAGGGAGACCTTTAGCCGAGGCTTTAGAGGCCATGAGCCCTCTGGTAGAGTTAGCCCTGATGCCTACTGGTGAAGCTTAACCGCGTGCCTTGTAGGCCAGGGCAATAGCGTCCCTCACCCAATGCGACGCAGTCTGCTTGGTGGCGGCTGCCCCCCCCCCCCCCTGTTGCGGCCCCATGGCAAAGAATTGTTGCCCTGACTTACGCCACTGGCTAGTGCGGTGGACATAAGTCTGAAGGGCACAGACTGGACAAAGTCTGTGAAGTATTTCCTGCTCCAGCGTTGTAAACGGCGGAAGCAGCAGGCTTCGAGAGTGACCGGGTTTAAGGTGGAGAAAGGCACCTCATGCAGGTAGTCAGGATGAGGGTGAAAAATTGCTTTGGTCATTCCTGGGGCAAACTCTAAACAAGCTGGCAATACAAACAGAGCCTGTAGGTCCCCAATTATCTTTAGAGAGGTAATCGCCATAAGAAACCATCTTGAGAGTCAAAAGTCTGCCAGACGCTGACTCTAGAAGTTCGAAGGGGGTCTCAACCAGACCCTCAGGGACTATTGCTAATTCCCATGAAGAGGTCCTGTTCCTAGCAGGAGGCCACAGTCCCATGGCTCCACGAATGAAGCGAGCGAGTAGAGGATGCCTCCCAAAGGGCACCCCGTCCATCAAGGCATGGCAAACCGAAATGGCTATGTATGTGCCATCATGTCCAGACCCAGGGGGGCTGGGTGACTCAGGGAGAAGTAGAGGAGACATTGCGCTGTTCATAGAGGTGAAGAGGTCCTTTTCTACCCTGTAAAATCTCACCCAGATTTGTTCCACTACCTAGGGGTGGAGTTTCCACTCACCCATCGGTATTTTCTGTCTGGACAGTAAATCTGCTCCCACATACAGGCATCCAGGGATATAAACTGCCCTGAGTGACAGGGGCTTGCCCTGGGCCCCAAGGAGAATCCGGCATGCCAGAAATTTAGCTGACGTGAACGTGGACCTCCTTGATGGTTTATGTAAGAGACTACAGCTGTATTGCCCACCCGCACCAAGACATGGTAGCCTCTGGAGGAAATATTTCAGGGCCAGAAATACAGCCATCAACTCGAGACAGTTACTGTGATAACCGAGCTGATGACCCTCCCATCCCCTTGAGCTGGACGACCACTTAAGACCGCTACCCAGCCCGTCAGGGAAGCCTCAAAGATCAAAAATCGGACGCAACCTCCCCCTTCTTGGGGACCAGGAAGTATCTGCTGTAATAGCCTGACTCTTTCTCTGGAAGGGGAACACGTTCATGGCCCCTTTGACCAAGAGGTTTTGCAGCTCTTTCCACAGTACATTTACATTTACATTTATGCATTTGGCAGATGCTTTTATCTTACAGTGCACTTATTACAGGGACAATCCCCCCGGAGCAACCTGGAGTTAAGTGCCTTGCTCAAGGACACAATGGTGGTGGCTGTGGGGCTCGAACCGATGACCTTCTGATTAACAGTTGTGTGCATTAGCCCACTACGCCACCACCACTCCAGTAGACGTGTCTTCTCCGGTTTCTCCTGGAATCTGGAGATAACCGTATTCATGGCGTCTCCGAAGAGACCAGAAGGCGAAACCGGGGCATCGAGTGGGAAAACTCTGTCCTTATCCTTGATGCCCGAAAGGTTAAGCCATAAATGCCTCTCGACCATTGGACAGGCTGTCTGCTTGGTCGCATGGAGAGTTAAATCTGTGGCACAACGAAGTTCAGAAAAGGCTTCTTCGTCGAGCGTTGCACCCGTACTCAGGTCATTCAGTAGGTCAGCCTTGCAACACGGCCTGACCTGCCGCTTGATAAGCCCTCCCCACTAGCATGGAGGTAGTCCTGCATTGCTTAGTGGGGAGGGCGGGTTTCTTGAGTGGTGATGCCGAACCCAGTGAGAGACAGCCCGCAAGCGTCTCTTCGACCGGCGGCATCATTGAATACCCCCGTGTCTCAGCACCCACGATAGTCGAGTATAAATACGTCGAGGGTACGTGAACACGGGAAGAATATGGGTTCCTCCATGAGCGAGAAAGCTCGCCATGGAGGTCATCAAAGAAAGGAAGGGACTAATTTAGTGTTCCCTTTTTTTTATTATTATTATATTTTTTAGTATATTTTTTGGCCACCAGACAGAAATCTGTCTAATAGTTTGGAATGCGAGAGCAGCATGCTCTTCCCCCAAACATACAAAACAAAACTGAGGCGTCATAGAACTTTGACAGGAAAACACGCATCGTTTGCTTTGCTTCTCCAACATTTTTCCACCTTTTTATTTTCTTTATATATATATATATATATATATATATATATATATATATATATAGAAAGAGGGAAAGGAGAAAAGGTTCACTGCGCAATGCCTAAGTTCTAAATCCTAGCAGAGGAAAGAAAGTTTCTGACAGGCTTGAGAGACACACAATACAGTATGCTCTGAAGAAAATGGATCTGACAACACGCTGGTGACGCGTCTATTTATAGCCTGGCCACAGGTGCATCCAATGATCTAACCAGCCGAGGCTATAAATTCCGGTCAATGTTCATTGACGTTTTACACACATATTCACAGCTGGACACAATGCAGGATTGTTCCCAAAGCGCTTAGCAAAGCGCAGCATCATAGTGAAGCTTTTTGTAAAGGGAACCACAGTGTGTGCATATGTTCTACTAAAAAGATAGAAGACTTATTTTTCTTGCAACAGGAAGTGGTGTTATTCTGAAAAATGTACAGTGATAAACCATTTGGTCTTAGGTTTCATTAAACAATTATTGGAATGACATTCCAATTATTGGTAACCAGCATAAAAAAAGAAGAAAAAAGTTTTCACTCTAAAAACAATTGAAAGGGATTTAGTTTTAGTTGCATTCTGTAAAAAAAGAATTGTCATTTTTTTCCTTGAACCATTTGTAGTCCCTGTGACCTAGTGCACAATCTTTTGATAAACTAGTTTGTGATCATTTAGATTTTCAGTTTTTAAAAACAAATTATTATTTTATCATGACAGATTTTCAAATTTTAAGATCCAATATCCAGGTATGGGACAAGGGTACTATAAAATATCAATAAATCTACACAAACCTACACTAGTAGTATCTAAGTAGAAAATATAAATGATGAAGACATTAAAAACCAAAACAGTTTTAACATGTCCTTTACATTGCAAAAATATAAAATGTTTATATATATATATATATATATATATATATATATATATATATATATGTATACAAATCAACCCAAGATTTAAAGTGCTCATAGTTGAAGAAAAAAATTGTTTGTGTTCTTACCTGCAACAAGTTGAGATACTAATTGCTTCTTCTCATTGAGGATGTTGACAGACACGTTCTTAGATGATTGCAGAAACAATGGACTCCCCTGACATGAAAGAGAGTAAAAAAAATAAACATCATACTGCACATTTTTTGTGACTTATGTAAAATGCTTACTTCACTCAAAAATGTATATTCTCTCATAATTTTCTCACCCGTTTCAGCAATGTCATTTCAAACCTGTATGACATTCTTCTGTGAAACACGTTTACTCACATGAAGCAATAAATCACAGCAGTAATTACATTTATAGGTGAACTATCCCATTAAGACAAAATCTTGAGTTTTGAGATTAACTCACAAATGAAGTCAACCCTCAGATGAGGTGCTGTGCAAACTCTACAAAGATTTCCCACTGTGCTCAGGGACTAATCATAACTTGTACACATCATGCATGTGCACAATAAGACCACACTTCATAACAGCACCTATTTTTATATTACAAGAGCCACATTTATGATATTGTTGTGTTTCAGACTCTAATCTGCATGGTCCGCTTTTACTCCCGTCAGGGTGCCACTCACTCATGCAGCGCATTCTGAAAGGGTAAATTCAGACAATATATATAAAAATGCAGACCATAGTGGCTTTGTATTTGTGCAAGGCCATATTACAATTTTAATCTTATTAAAATCCATCATGCAGCCTTAATGGTTATATCATACAGATGTTTCAGAGATCAAAGTAACAAGTGTGATTGTTTTTAATTCCCTTTTCAAGTATGTGCTACTTTCACAACTGTCACATCCATAACAACAAGTTTTCCTCATTTATGTGAAAACAACAGTTAATAAAAAATAATGTATATGTGTTTTTAGGAGTGTCAACCCTTCTATATTATGTGGATTGTATTATATCTGGATTATTCATTTCAATTCACAAAGATTTTACTCCTGTTCACTTTAGTCACGTCTGTATCACAAGTTCAAAAAACTGAATATTTTATGATGTCTGGACTCTAACTGCAGGTGTCTATGATAATTATTTGAAATGGTTTGGTATATACTGGTCATGGGTATTTTATATATGTAAAATGTTATGTTTTCACTGCAAATGCTGGAATTGCCATTGTAGCTCTGTGATTGGGCAAATTGCTCTGCTTGACTTCTCTGAAACCCTCCACTTTCCCAGTGGAACTCGGACGCTTGACCTCTGGCCTAAATTCTTTAAGATCTGAATTTTTGCATTTTGAATTTTAGACTATTGAATTCTATATTGAATTTTAAAATATTTGAATTTCTTCAGCTTTATTTTATTATCTGAATATTTACAGCTAATTTCACATCAAAAAATCTCAGAACACAAAATCTGTTTAAAAATACAAATCTATAAAATATGTCACAAAAACAATTCACTTAGTCTACAGTTCAAATGTATGAGATTCTAATTTAAAATGATAAAATACACAATGGAAAATTCAGTTTTGTTAAATGCCACATAATTAAATTAAAATTCACAAAATCCATATTCAAACCTTTTTATCTTTTTTTTTAGCTCCATATGATGTTGGCCATACTTTTAATCAGAATTATTAATTCCCTGTTTGTCGCTCACTTGACTTTGTGTCAAATGAAGCAACATTAGGGGTCTTTCTTGAAGAACTTAAGATAAGGCCAATGAGAAATTGGCAGACAGAACTTGCATGTCCCTCCACTGGATGTACGGGTATAAAAGGAGGAATTTTCTGTCCATTCAGATTTTTTCTTCGGAGCCGTGCGGTTATGCGATAAGCGAGCTGAGATCACCTCTGCAGAGCGTTTGCATTTGGATCTATGGCGATAATCAGCGGCTTTCTCTTTATCTACACATTAGTGCAGCTTTGCCCCTCGGTGCTTCAACAGCGCTTCTGAAAGAGGTATTTTCTCTCACTAAAAGAGTTTCATTTCTCTAAAAGAGCACACACAGCAGGCGTCTTTTTAAAGATGCCCTTCCGCCTCTGTGTAGTTCCCGGATGTGGTCGATATCAATCCGCTCCTGACAGTCATAGACGCTGCCTCGTGTGTCTGGGCCGCGATCACACTGAGGCGGCGTTTGTGGATGGTTCTTGTTCTCAATGCGAGAACTTAACCATAGCAACATTGCAGTCGCGGCTTTCCTTCCTAAATAGGAAGGCCACTCCAGATGCCCCCCCCCCCCGAGTCGCTCCTTCCCACAGGATTGAGGGCGACCCGGTTCCTTTCTTCCCAGAGGTGGACGATGAGCTGACGAGTTCGTGGACGGCACCTTTCACTGCCCACATCTGACCTCCTCACTCGTCCACACTCACTACCCGTGATGGTGTGGCTGCAATCCACCTGTGTCCAGAAAACGGCACCACCTCAACCAGGCCTTGCATAATCTCCAGTTCTGCTCACGCAGAAACACGTTCTAACATGCGTCCGACATCAGGATTGGTTCGCAGCGTAGGACGCGTACTTCCATGTCTCTATCTTGCCTCAACATCAACCCTTCCTACAGTTCGCGTTCGGCGGCCTGGGCATATCAGTACAATGTCCTCCCCTTAAGCCTGTCCCTGTCCCCTCGCATCTTTACGAAGGTCGCAGAGGCAGCCCTTGCCCTGCTAAGGGAAGTGGGTATCTGCATACTCAACTACCTCGATGACTGGCTCATCCTAGCACACTCTCGAGAGTTACTATGCACACACAGAGACCAGGTGCTCCGGCACCTCAGCCGCTTGGGGCTTCAGGTCAACTGGGAAAAGAGCAAGCTCACTCCGGTTTAGAGCATCTCTTTTCTCGGGCTGGAGAGTCTCAATGTCAGCACATCTCACGAGCGAGCGTGCTCAGTCGGTGCTGGACTGCCTCGCTTCATTCAAGCCAGGCACAGTGGTCCCTCTAAAACTTTTCCAGAGACTCCTGGGGCATATGGCGTCCTCCGCGGCGGTCGCGCCACTGGGGTTGATGCATATGAGACCACTCCAGCACTGGCTCCAGACTCGAGTCCCGAGACAAGCATGGCACCACGGCACACATCGGGTAAGGATCACCCCCGCCTGCCTCAAAACACTCTGACCCTGGACAGACCTCTGCTTTTTACGGGCAGGAGTGCCCCTGCAGCAGGTGTCCCGATGCGTTCTGGTCACAACCAACACCTCCTGGTCCGGGTGGGGTGCCGTGTGCAGTGGGCCCACAGCAGCGGGCCGTTGGAGAGGGGACCCGCGGCGTTGGCACATCATCTGCCTGGAGTTGCTGACCATCCTTCTTGCTCTCAGGAAGTTCCTCCCGTTAGTTCGGGACAAACATGTCCTCGTGAGATCGGACAGCACCACGGTGGTGGCGTACATAAATCGCCAAGGCGGCGTACGCTCCCACCAAATGTCACAACTCACTCGCAGTCTCCTCCTATGGAGCCAGCAGCGACTCAGGTCGTTGCGTGCCACTCACATCCCTGGCAAGCTCAACGTCGTAGCGGACGCGCTGTCACGACAACGCCTGCCCGGCGGGGAGTGGAGGCTTCACCCCCAGTCGGTCCAGCTGATTTGGGAACGGTTTGGCAAGGCCCAGGTAGACCTGTTTGCCGCCCAGGAAACCTTCCACTGTCCGCTCTGGTACGCCCTAACAGAGGCTCCCCTCGGGACAGACGCACTGGCACACAGCTGGCCCTCGGGGCTGCGCAAGTACGCATTTCCCCCAGTGAGACTTCTTGCACCGGTGCTGTGCAAGGTCAGGGAGGACGAGGAGCAAGTCACGTTGGTGGCCCCCTACTGGCCCACTCGGACTTGGTTCTCGGAACTGAGGCTCCTCGCGACAGCTCCTCCCTGGCGAATTCCTCTGAGAAAGGACCTCCTCTCTCAGGGACGGGGCACGCTCTGGCACCCACGCCCAGACCTCTGGAACCTCCACGTCTGGTCCCTGGACGGGACACGGAAGAGCTAGCCGGCTTACCGGCGACCGTTGTGAATACAATTAACCAAGCCAGAGCCCCCTCTACCAAGCACCTTTACGCCCTAAAGTGCCACTTGTTCGCAGATTGGTGCTCTTCCCGAGATGAAGACCTGCAGAGATGCGCGATTAGGTCAGTGCTTCTGTTCCTACAGGAGAGGCTGGACAGGAGGCTGTCCCCGTCCACCCTCAAGGTGTATGTTGCCGCTATTGCCGCCCACCACGATCCTGTAGACGGCAAATCTCTGGGTAAGCACGACCTGATCCTCAGGTTCCTGAGAGGTGCCCGGAGGTTGAATCCCTCCCGGCCAGGCCTAGTTCCCTCCTGGGATCTCTCGGTAGTCTTGGCAGGACTCCAGAGACCTCCCTTCGAGCCGCTTGAATCAATTGGACTCAGGGCCCTCTCTCTTAAGACGGCCCTGCTGATCGCGCTCGCCTCTATCAAGAGGGTCGGGGACCTGCAAGCGTTCTGTCAGCGACACTTGCCTGGAGTTCGGTCCGGCAGATACGTCTGTGATCCTAAGACCGCGACCGGGCTATGTGCCCAAGGTTCCTACCACACCCTTCCGAGATCAGGTAGTGAACCTGCAAGCGCTGCCCCGGGAGGAGGCAGACCAAGCCCTTTCGTTGCTATGTCCAGGGCGCGCCCTGCGCATTTACCGGCCGGCCGGGTGGATCGCTTGCGCCCAGCGCCCTTTTCCTGACGTCAAGGTAAAGTAGTGCGCCTTCTTCCCAGGGCGCCCCACTCCGAGTCTGGACCCTGGTCGATTCCTCCCCAGCCCTCCGGGTCCGCGGTTCAGCGGAGGAACTCGCCGACTCAAGCCACTGCGGGTACCTGATGGCTACCCTGTACTGGTATAGGTGCTCCACAGGTAAGGCCTCCTGCTCGGACTCCCCCTGTGTGTAATTCCACGGTTCTGTCCCCTTACGAGCGGACCCCTGTGTCTCCCTTAGGCAGTTACAGCTGCCCCGGTCGCCATGCTGTAGCAACTCCCCCCTTTCGAGGCTGGATCTACCACCGCACCATACTTTCCACACAAGCCCTAAGACAGCCGTGTGACGTGTCTACCACTTTTCCTCCCCAAGAAAAAGGGCAGGTGTGGTCTCCGCAGGATCTGGGTAAGACCCCCTTCCCTATATGCGTGTAAGGGCCCCGGCCGTGATTGCTCTATGCGAGAAACATAGAGAGAAAAAGGCCCAGCAAGGCTGGCCCGTTCCCATGTTGGCAAACGTCGCCTTGTTCCCCTCCCAGGGCAACTAGAAGGATTCCGATGTTCTTATGGGGCATTGGGGAAGGGTACGTGCAGCCAGGTACAGACGATGCGCGGCACTGGATGAAATCCCTGCCCGCCTCTGTATCGGCGGTTCACGTACATGGTTCAGGACATGGCAAGATTGGAATGGGTCCCCTAGTGTCGCTTCTCTGACACAACGTGGAGAGAGCGACAGAAGGGGAACGTTTGGTTATGTATGTAACCTCCGTTCCCCGAGGGAGGGAACGACACGTTGTGTCTTTCCTCCGCCATGTTACTGAACCGAGCCACTGTTGTGGCCGGACCATTCCGGCTCCTCAGAAAAATCCTGACTAAACTTCCGTATTTGCCCCGCTTAAATACCCGTATGCGGGGCGGGGTATGCAAATACTGACTGCCAACTCTCATTGGCCCTTTTCAATAGGTCAGAGGTGAATATCGGCGCACAAGAGAGACCTCTAGTGTCACTTCTCCGACACAACGTGTCGTTCCCTCCCTCGGGGAACGGAGGTTACATACGTAACCAAACGTTTTGTCTCTCTATATGTTATTATTTTATTTTAATCCAGTAATGATTTTTCAAAAAGTAATTTACTACATTCAGCATGAAATAAAACATTGCAGGATAGAAGGAAGCAGTAAACTCCTAGATCGTGCGGCTTACCCGTGGTGCATTGTGGGAAATTAACCATAATCGAGTGTACTTGAAATGTACACTTGAAATTAGAGTGCGTTGTAGGTAAGAGTGAGTAAACAAATGTAGGGAATGAGTGACTCACTCATAGCGAAAACTCGAAGGAGTGGTACTGCTGTACAGAACTAACGTTCTAAATACTTATGACACTGAAAACTGTAACTATACTGAAATAAGAATCCACACAGGACATTATAAGCTTTGAAATAGCAAAAGAAGGCATTATATTTCAGTATTATACAGTATATAATGTCATTGTGGGACATTTTCATGTTTTCCCTGTAATAATTACTAGAAATATTTCCAAACCTCTCTTCTTATTGATAAATTCAAGAGCCCTTAACACTAGAACTACCAAGGAAGTCATTTTGACCGTTTTAAAATTTTGCAATCTAATAACTTTGTTGAAATAAAACCCATATAACCATAAGACCATGACTTTTCTTAAATGTTTGTATATTTTATTCTAACATTGTTATTTTATTAAAATTACAAAACACAAAAGAGTTCTGAGTATTTGTAACTTAAATGGCCATTACGGTCATTTTGACTGCACGCATTTCAGCATTTGCCACTTTTTCCTGACGTTGAAGATGCACGTTACTGTTGCCTAGCAACTATTTTTTCTAGTTGATTTTATATGCTATTGCCAAGCTAAAACTTGAAATGTCAGCAAGAATGAGATTGACTGCCACAGAGGCTTTAGCCTGTCTTCAGAGCCTTGACGATTCTGAGTCTGATGGAGGAGCAGGTTCAGATAGTGAGGTCTCTTGGTCTCTTGTCAGTTCATCTGACACTGACTCTGAGAGTGATTCAGAGATAATGCCGGTTTGTAAAAAAAGCTGGATGGACACCTCCAATTCGATAACTGTTCCAGGTATGTTAGGCTGAGGGTATCAATAAAAGCCTACTTCAATGTTATGACGAAATAGCCTCTGTTGTTATTATTATTACCTTGTTTTTATTATGCTAGTGTTACGGTATAGCCTAATGCATAAAGGCTAATATTACCCCTTATAAGATTGATATTTCAAGCTAATTATTTAATTATTACAAGCTAATTAGGCTATATTTTTTTGGTGACAGAGCAAAATCCTGAATCATCAGCTGTGCCTGCTATTCCTAGAATCAGCGATGTCCTCCGCCATTTTTAAACAGTGTGTATCCAATGTGGAAACTTAGTAAGCACCTCAAGTTCTGTAATCAAACAGTACTTTGTGTCTCTCAGCTGCAATGAGCCTTAATCCTGAAATTGTTCATTTAAAGCTGTTTAAAACAATATCCTAGCTTAAGTAATGTAGTGGTAACACAAGCGATCACAGAGTGCTGTTCTATGTAAACAATGACTAACAGATTCACTTTACGTCACCAACTGGCTCATATTACACACAAAAATGATCTTTTGCCACCACCTGCTATCTAACATATGTAATTTCAAAAATAAAGACTAACTCCTAACAGATATGCACTGCTCTTACGCCATAGTTTAGAATGGCATGAACACAAGCGGAGTGATACACACAGTGAAGCGTCTGAGTGCTGATCCTGTCAGACCATCAGTGCTCATGGAACGTCTTTCGTCCAATCAGATTTGAGGACGAGAACTAACTGTTGTGTATATATATATATATATATATATATATATATATATATATATATATATATATATATATATATATATATATATAAATAAATATCATTCACTGAAAGTAAATAGTGACTCACAAACTTTCTGTCTAATATCCTCTTGTGTTGCATGGAAGAAAGAAAGACATACGGGTTTGGAACAACATGATGGTGAATTAAATAGAATATAGTGGATTAAATGTCTATTATACACAGGAGAGGTGGTGTAGTGGGCTAATGCACACAACTGTTAATCAGAAGGTCGTTGTTTCGATCCCCACAGCCACCACCATTGTGTCCTTGAGCAAGACACTTAACTCCAGGTTGCTCCAGGGGGATTGTCCCTGTAATAAGTGCACTGTAAGTCGCTTTGGATAAAAGCATCTGCCAAATGCATAAATGTAAATGTATTATGTCATTTGCGAATGTAAAGAGTAACTCACTACTTGAGTACTCTTTTAATTGGATACTTACTCTTAATCAAGTACTTTTACTTCTACTTGAGGAATTATATTTTTGAAGTCATTGTACTTTTACTTGAGTTCAGTTTTTGGCTACTCTACCCACCTCTGTTCGAATGTTACACTTTTAGGTAAAATTAACCTATAAAAAGCTTACTTATGGTTGACTGCATATTAAGCTGGGAAACAAGAAAGAATTATACCAGAGAAAAAAAATGCCCAAATCAGCATTTATTTAAATTCAACAGAATGGGGTCTCCCGAGTTGTATGTTTTTGTTCTTATGGAGAGTCCCCAACATTTACGGTGTGTCTAGAACCACAGTACCCCCTATTATTCGATCAAGGCCCAGAGGCAGTTCAAAATTTGCAGTCGCTATCTTTGTGTTTAATTCTTGCGGTGTCTTTTATTCCCACTGCATTGGATGGGAGCTTCCTCTCATCTCCAATCCCAGCAGGCCATTGCTATTCTACTCATCTCCTCTCTTTGTCTCTGTCTTTCACTCTCTCCACTCTCGCTCATGCTCGACAGAAGAGATAACGCCAGCACCTTACACATTACAAGCCATCCATCCACTACAGGCACAGTGATAATATTACACCTGGACACTGATACAGAGGGAGAGAGAATGTATATCCTCTGTGCTATCACACGGACACCACGCTGACAGTCCCTGTCGTGCACTTACTGGTCTGGACTGGATTTCTTTGGCATACAGTGGCTGAAGGAATTCTGAATCACCCTCCAGTTTCAAGCCTCTCTCCGTGATACGTAGGTGACCCATACCATCCTGTGAACAAAGGTGGACAGAAAGAAAGATAGAGAAATGTAGGTTAATGGACAGGAAGAAATACACACACAAACACACGTGTATATATATATATATATATATGATAGGTCTGGGTGAGAAACAGATAATTATTTAAGTGCTTTTTTTATACAATAAATCTCCACATTTGACCATCCTCAAACAGTAGGTGGCTGAATGAGTAAGCGAAAGTCACTTCCACACCAGAAAGAGCTGATTTACTGTAAAACAAAATACTTAAATATTGATCTGCTCTTCACCCAGACCTAGCACATCACTTCAAAGATATTTATGTATCCACTGGAGTCATATGGATTATTTTAAAGCTGCCTTTATGTGCATTTAGGACCCTCTGAGTCACAATTCACTTGCATTGTGAGGACCTACAGAGCTGAAATATTCTTCTAAAATCTGAATTTGTGTTCAGCAGAAGAACGAATGTACAGATCAGGGATGCATGAGGATGAGTAAAGGATGACAGCATTTTCATATTTGGGTGAACTATTGTTCCCTTTACAAAAAGCTTCACTTTGATGCTGCGCTGCTAAGCGCTACGGGGAACAACTCTAGCTGTGAACCGAGCTGAAATAGTGTGTGTAACACGTCAATGAACATTGACTGGAATTTATAGCACCTGCGGCCAAGCTATAAATGGATACGTCACCAGGTGTCGTCAGAAACTCTTTTTTCAGAGCGATTCTGTTTCTGTGTGTTTCACAAACCCTGTCAAAACTTTCTTTCCTCTGTTAGGAGTTAGAATCAGTTAGGCAGTGTGCAGTGAACGTTGTTCTCTTTTCTCTTCTGTTTAGAAAATATTTTATATATATATATATATATATATATATATATATATATATATATATATATATATATATAAAAAAAAAAGAAAGAAAAAAAGAGAGAATGACTGAAAGCCGCAAACGGTGCGTGTTCCCCTCTTCTTGCTCTATAGCTGAAGAGCACACACATCAGTTTTTGCTCTGTTTGTTTGGGGGTAAGAGCACGCTGCTCTCGCGTTGCAGCAGGGAGGGTGCGAGCACTGTGATTTGCTTTAACAGGCAGAGTGCTTCGTGCTTGCCTCGCTTGCTTCCGGGAGTCAGCACTCACGAAAAAGAAAAAAGAAAGATCGTTCGTGGGGCTCTTGCATGGATTTGGCTGAGGGGCAAGAGACGGGTTGATCCCTTTCTCTCGCTCTCTCCCCAAACCCAGCTGGTCCTTCACATGATCTCGCATGATTTTCGCTGTTCCTGCATTTTATTCAGGACGCAAAACATCCGACAACCCCTCAACAGGAAGTGTTAAAATATAATATCCATCTCAGAGATCCTGGCAGCGTGGAAACTTCTGCCGGATATATTCTTTTCTGTGGGTCTTATAAGGGCATCAGGATTTAATTCACTCGCCGCTTTTCCGTGTTTCAACGGCGTGTTCTCACTACCGTAAACCGGATTTCTTTTTTTTGTAAAAACGAAAAACTCAATCTCCTGGTTAAAGGGGCCATGGTATGTGTTCCCCTTCCAGAGAGGTTATTACACTAAATACTTCCCGTTTCCCATGGAGGGTGAGGGGTGGTGTCTGGCTTAGATCTTAAAGCTTGAACTACCTGTGGGTGTTCAAGTCCAAGATGATGCCTGTCAAGACGGTCATGTCTCAAGCCCTACAACTCGTTTGGCTGGTCACCATCGATCTTATGACGCACTTCTATACTTCATTTAGAAGTTCTGCCACAACATGGAAAGTTCCTGAGGTTCACTTCCGGGGGCGAAGTCTTCCAGGGTCAGGTTCTTTCACTCAGCCTAGCCCTTTTTACCCGCACATTCACAATGCATGATGTAGCGCTGGCTCCTTGCGACTCCGGGGCATCTGCATTCTGAATTATGTAGACGACTGGCTGATCGTAGTGCAGTTCCAGGAACTGGCAGTTCAGCACAGGGACATCGTCTTAGCTCATCTGTTTTTCTGGGGTTGAGGCTCAACGCCAAGAAAAGTGTCCTCTCTCCCACTCAGAACACTGTCTATCGGGGCATCGTATGGAGTTCAATCACAATGCGGGCACAACTGTCTCCCGCTAGTATTGAGTCCATTCAGATCACCCTGAGCAAAGTCAGGCTAGGTCAAGTTTGCACTGTTATCAGTATCAACGATTTCCAGGTCTCAGGGCGAATGCGTCCACGGTGATCCCTCTGGACCTTCTGCTCATGAGACCATTTTTGTTGTGGCCAAAAGCCAGTGGAACGACAGACGCCTCCCTGATGGGCGGGGTAGCGGCCTTAAGTGGTCGTCCAGCTTAAGGGGATAGGAGGGTCGTCAGCTCGGTTGTCACAGTCACTGTCTCAGGTTGATGGCTGTATTTCTGGCCCTGAAATACCTCCTCCTGAGGCTGCCATGTCTTGGTGCGGGCGGACAATACAGCGGTAGCCTCTTACATAAATCATCAAGGAGACCCACGTTCTTGTCAGCTGTATTTCTGACACGTTGGGTTCTCCTTAGGGCCCAGGGCAAGCTCCTGTCACTCAGGTCAGTTATATCCCTGGATGCCCATATATGGGAGCAGATTTACGGTCCAGACAGAAAATACCAACGGGGGAGTTAAGAACTCCACCCTAAGGTAGTAGTTGCCCAGAGTTCGCCAGCAAGGGTTTTTGCCTCTTACTTATAGCACTGCGCTGGCCGAACAGGGCTTGGTTCTCGGAGCTAATCTCTTCCCTCGACGGCTTGCCTTGGGCGATTCCGAACAGGAAGGATCTTCTATCTCAGGCACAGGGCAATATTTCATCCCTGCCCCGAATTGTGGAATCTTTCATGTTTGGCCCCTAAGGGTACCAACTGAGGGACATAGGGCTCTCTCCTGAGGTTATCGAGACCTTTTTAAATGCCGGGCTTTTTCCACTTGGAACAAGTTTGGATGAGATCTTAGGGCAGAAGAGGACCTCTTTGCCTCTATGAATAGCACAATGTCTCCTCTACTTCCCCCTGAAATCACCCAGCCCCCTTGGGTCTGGACGTTAAGACACATACATGACCCAGAATGCGTCTGTATGCGTTTCTTTCCCCGGTTTCTCTGCTCCCGGGAGTCTTGGTAATGTTCACCAGCAAGGGTCTTGCCTCCTATTAATGGCGCTGCGCTGGCCGAACAGGATATGTTTCTCAGAGTTAATTCCTCTCCTCGACGGCTCGCCTTGGGCGATTCCGAACAGGGAGGACCTTCTCATCCTTGGCCCGAATTGTGAAACCTTTCATGTCTGGCCCTTAAAGGTACCGAATGAGGTTCACAGGGTTTTCTCTTGAGGTTATCGAAACCATTTAAAGTGCTAGGGCTCCCTCCACTTGGAACTGATCTGGGTAGATTTTACAGGGCAGAAGAGGACCTCTTCGCCTCTGTTGATAGCGCAATGTCTCCTCTACTTCTCCCCGAGTCGCCCAGCAACCCCATGGAGGGGCTGATCGTAGTAACGCATTCATAGCACAAATGCACCTGCATGCGTTTCCATCTACTAAAGTTCTTATTACAGAACCAGCTAACTGCTAACTTTGCTTCAGTTCTGGATTTTCTGTAGAAAGAACTGTCAGCGGGCACTTGCCTCGCCACTGCCAGGTTCTATGTGGCCACTGCAGTTTGCCACGGCTTGGTGGGCGGGGTGCCCTCAAAGAGGCATCCTCATTATTGCCCGGGCCTACGAGGCGCGCTCAAGCTTCGCCAGTAGGTTTTAGGGCACACTCTACCAGAGGGCTCTCCTCCTCTAAAACATTGGCTAGAGGTCTCCGTCTGCAACAAGTTTGTGATGCGGCAGGTTGTCCTCTCTGCACACATTCATTAGATTTTTATAGTTTGGATGTTCTGCCACTCCGGGCTCTTATGCCCTTGAGTCGACATCTCAAACTCATGTCTGGACAAGTTTGTGATGCGGCAGGCTGGTCCTCTCCGCACACATTCATCAAAATTGAATGGTTTAGATGTTTATGCTACTCTGGGCTCTTATGCCCTTGAGTCAACATCTCAAGCTCATGTCTGAGACCTCTCAAGTTTTTGTGAGTACACTGCACAACCGTAGGGGTCCGGACAGCCCCAAGTGGGGCGGCGTGGGTATTGCGTTCCCCGTAGCGCTTAGCAGCGCAGCAGCAAAGTGAAGCTTTTTGTAAAGGGAACGTCTCGAGTTACATGTGTAACCCTTGTTCCCTGAAAAAAGCGGAATGAGATGCTGCGCTGCTGTGCCGCACTGGGACGTCCCAGGACTGCTCTTCAAAAAGAAGTATCTGATGACACCTGGTGACGTATCCATTTATAGCTTGGCCGCAGGTGCTATAAATTCCAGTCAATGTTCACTGACGTGTTACACACACTATTTCACTCGGTTCACAGCTAGATTTGTTCCCCGTAGCGCTTAGCAGCGCAGCATCTCGTTCCGCTTTTTTCAGGGAACAAGGGTTACACATGTAACCCGAGACGTTTTAAGTGTTGTTTTCAGAGAAATCTATATATGTTGTCTATAAATCTATAAAATAAAGTAAGGTTTATCATTAACACAACAACAACAAAACTATTATCCAGTTTTGAAAGAAAAATAGATATTTTCATTTAAATATTTTTTTTCTGTTCTTACCCTTAAATATTACCCTTTAAATCTAAAAAAAAAAACCCATCTCAAATGTTTTTTTTTCTTACAATTTTTTCTAATTTTGCATGTTTTCTTCATAAACCATGTTGTTAGATTTTTTTGAATCTAATCAGCTTTTTACTGTGTTCTTTCACATATGTCTTGCCGATGCACTTATTATAATTTTTTGTGCATTTAGGAAAACATGCACATTGGGTTATTAACACATTACATTGAACTTCATTTCAGTGTTTTTCCTTTGTAATCGATGGACATTTTCGACAACTCTAGTGTTTCCCAACATTTAAGCACTGTCAGCGTCATCTGTAGGGCCCGATATTATCAACACAAAACCAAAGATATGTTCTAAAGACTAAATATTGTTTAAAATTATAATTAATATTGATTATTTTTTCACAGCTTTCTAGAATACTCGATTCTGATTGGTCAATGGTACCATCTAGCGGTCACCTGGGAATTGCGAGCCAACATTCCTGCTTCTTGGATCACTGTGCGATTTCAACAAGTAAGCTAATAAAATAATTTCAACTCAAATCAATCTTTAATGTGCATTTATTTATTTATTTGCTAAGTAGTCTTGTAATAAGATGCACAATCAGCAGTCAGACAGTCATTAATTACAAAATAAACACCTACAGAACTCTGACACAAACCGGAGGTGGATTTCAGCTGTTCAGCAATTTACTCCTCACATAATTACCTAATTTCAGCGCAAATCAATATTTTATGTTCATGTATTTATTTATTTATTTGGTTAGTAGCTGTGTAAAAAGCAGGATAATATACAGCCAGCCAGTTGTTATTGCACAATAAACCCCTTCAGGCTGATACAACTTTGTGATAACAACGGCTAACTGTACATTATCCCTTAATGTTTGTAACCCTTACTTATTGATCAATCAGTATTGGTTTTGTCTATTTTGGGTTGGCCCAGGGGCATTGGTAGACATAAAGCTCTACTGGGGCACAGGCCCCGCATAACTCATATCACTTTTTTTTTTCTTGAAAGCCTGCTGCGTGCAAGAAGTGTGCAACATAATTCCCTATATAAACTTCCCTTGCTTAACCCTCAAACATAAAACATATGTCTAAAGAAAGCTTAAAATGTCTACTTTTAAATAAAACAATTCAAATTTTAAACAAATATTCTCCTGCAATGTAATCTGTATGAAACAAAGCAATGTACAGTTTTTACTAGGCTATCTAATTATCTGTAACGTGATCCCACCCACCAGAAGAGCGCGCCATTCATATGCTAATGTGCTGAGACGATCAATGCAAATGTACACGCCCCCTGACTGTGAGGTCTGATGTAAACACAACACAACTCAACTTTTCTGCATGTTTGTAACGATACACAGACGAGAAAGCTCCAGGATATTATGGAAGAGTTAACATTTTCCTCAGAAGAAGAGCGGGACTCCGATGAACGTTTGAAGCAGGTATTTAAATTGTATTCTGTGTAATATACACTCACCTAAAGGATTATTAGGAACACCTGTTCAATTTATTATTACTGCAATTATCTAATCAACCAATCACATGGCAGTTGCTTCAATGCATTTAGGGGTGTGGTCCTGGTCAAGACAATCTCCTGAACTCCAAACTGAATGTCAGAATGGGAAAGAAAGGTGATTTAAGCAATTTTGAGCGTGGCATGGTTGTTGGTGCCAAACGGGCCGGTCTGAGTATTTCACAATCTGCTCAGTTACTGGGATTTTCACGCACAACCATTTCTAGGGTTTACAAAGAATGGTGTGAAAAGGGAAAAACATCCAGTATGCTGCAGTCCTGTGGGCGAAAATGCCTTGTTGATGCTAGAGGTCAGAGGAGAATGGGCCGACTGATTCAAGCTGATAGAAGAGCAACTTTGCCTGAAATAATGACTCGTTACAACCGAGGTATGCAGCAAAGCATTTGTGAAGCCTCAACACGCACAACCTTGAGGCGGATGGGCGACAACAGCAGAAGACCCCACCGGGTACCACTCATCTCCACTACAAATAGGAAAAAGAGGCTACAATTTGCAAGAGCTCACCAAAATTGGACAGTTGAAGACTGGAAAAATGTTGCCTGGTCTGATGAGTCTCGATTTCTGTTGAGACATTCAGATGGTAGAGTCAGAATTTGGCGTAAACAGAATGAGAACATGGATCCATCATGCCTTGTTACCACTGCAAGCTGGTGGTGGTGGTGTAATGGTGTGGGGGATGTTTTCTTGGCACACTTTAGACCCCTTAGTGCCAATTGGGCATCGTTTAAATGCCACGGCCTACCTGAGCATTGTTTCTGACCATGTCCATCCCTTTATGGCCACCATGTACCAATCCTCTGATGGCTACTTCCAGCAGGATAATGCACCATGTCACAAAGCTCGAATCATTTCAGATTGGTTTCTTGAACATGACAATGAATTCACTGTACTAAAATGGCCCCCACAGTCACCAGATCTCAACCCAATAGAGCATCTTTGGGATGTGGTGGAACGGGAGCTTCGTGCCCTGGATGTGCATCCCACAAATCTCCATCAACTGCAAGATGCTATCCTATCAATATGGGCCAACATTTCTAAAGAATGCTTTCAGCACCTTGTTGAATCAGTGCCACGTAGAATTAAGGCAGTTCTGAAGGCGAAAGGGGGTCAAACACAGTATTAGTATGGTGTTCCTAATAATCATTTAGGTGAGTGTAAATATGATATGTAATATGATATAAAATTATATGAATGTTTAGATTATATTTTAAATAGCGTTTATGCTGCCTCATTATCATCAACAAAGCTTGTGCTTGCGAATATGTGTTTAGGTTAAATGAGTAAAATGCACTTTAAATACTGTATGTCCATATTAGAGAATCATCATATTATAATGATTTCTGAAGGATCATGTGACACTGAAGACTGCAGTAATGATGCTGAAAATTCTGCTTTGATAACAAATTGCATTTTACAATATATTTAAATACAAAACTGTTCTTTTAAATTGTAAAAAGAGATCAGAATATCAATGTTGTTTCTGTATTTTGGATCAAATAAATCCAGTCTTGGTGAGCAGAAGAGACTTCTTTTAATGGTAGTGTAGGTCTAAAATTAAGTAAAGTCTTTATGTAAAGAAAATATATAGTCAGATTACTTCTTTTAACTTAAAACTTGATTATATCATTAAGTCTCCACACATTCATTCTCTATCCCTCATTGATAGGCCCAAAAAGGTAATATGCCTCCTCGCATATTACCTTTCAACACTAAAATTGTCTAACAAAAGTTAAATTACTATATTGTTTTGTATGAATGAGTGATAAGGCTGGTTTTCACATCATCAAAATCTAGGCTACAAGATCCAGTTCTCAAAAGTCTTGTGGACAAACGTTTATGGGTTATATGGCCTTATTTCAGTGACTTAAAATTTGTGTTTTTTCAAAAACCATGCATAAACGTTATTTTCTCAAAAATACAAACCTGTACATACATGTTGCTCACATATTATTGTAGCCCAGTTTGTGCTGAATACAGTGTTATCAGACATTAGTATTAATATGTTTTTAATCAACTGAAAAAAGCACAAATGTCAAGGCATGTCAAAACTTCTCCAGGGCCCAAAATACCCTCAGACCCCAGAGGGTTAACCCAACATTCCTACACTGCAAGAAGTACTACGAAAGGCAAACATGTAGAGATATTAATCTTTATGAAAACTTTCTTGTACATTTGCATTCTTCTATATTACATATTTATACATCAGGAAAACCTGTCAAGTAAGTCAGAAAACATGGAATTGCATTATCCAATGTCAGGCAAAACGGCCTCAGATGAAACGGCTTTAGACAAAAAGGTCTCAGAATTACCAGAGAGTTGGTTGCTAGGTAGCGTTGGTAGCTAAACTGGCTGAGTTTGGTTGCTTGCTTGCAAAATTAACTGAATGCAGAAGTGTTGTTTCTATAAATTAATAACTAGCTAGCTAACATTATTGGTTTAAATTTAAACTGATGTTTGAAACTCATTAAGTTTACTTGCAACAACAACTCAAAACAAGCCAAACTATAGTCCTTTTTCTTCGCTAGGTAATTAGCACACAGCAGCCATAGTTACTGTCAACAGTTTATATAGTGTCCTAAACTAGCGCTAGAGAATTAAATAAATAATTTCATACCCAAAAGATTGATTCATTATTATCATACACAATCAAAGACAGTACTACAGAACACAAAAATATGTTTATTTTCTCTGCAATTCCATAGACTTGACAGAGGTTTTCCTGAGACATTATGCTTTTTCATCTGATGTCTGAAACCTGATTCTGGGCTGAGGATGTAGTTTGTTTATCAAGTCTTACCTCCCTCAATCTCAACTCTCCTTTCTGCTTCCCTGCCCCTGCTTCGTCCAAAGAATTTTCTGATGTCCATCTACAGGAGCCAATAATGTTTGAGTCAAAATAAGATAATCGGTATTATTTAGAAACTTACTTTAGTTTCATCATCTTTTCATAGCCTACCTCAATTCTGATTTACGCGTCGACATAAACAAAGATTTAATAAATAGTACAAATTCGATTTTTGTTTTTTTTGTTTAATATCTTATATATTGACACTAGACACCCTGAAAACTGCACCGTTTGAAAGATTTCATGCTGAAGAGATGCTTAAAAGTATGTTTTTTTTCTCTCTTGTAAATGTAAACGAGTGTAAATGCCAACATCATAATATATGTTGAAATGATTGATGACTATCACGCAAAACATGAGCACATTGATGTCATTAAATGAGTCTGCTTTTTTATTCCAAACATTACTCCTGGTCGAAGACTTCTGTAAATATTTAGTTTATACGAAGGGTTACGTTCTAAGTTCAATGGTGCAACGCTCAAATATTTAGAAGTGCATAAGATGTGACTTAACGCCCATTTACGCCAAGTTGTTACGTACGTATAGCTGGTTTCAACCGGCCCCTGGACTTGTGTGTGTGTGGCTGTGCACACTGCAGTGGCTTTGATTATAGCAAGAGCAAAGGCGCACACCACACAGACATGGATTTCCACGCGCATGCATCAGATTTGTGTTTTCTGTTAAACTGCATTACTTTTACAATCGTTGATTCGGTGGGTTACTGCGTTGCATTTAGATAGATCCATTGCTTTTTCAGGGATTATCAATCTAAATGAATGCACTGACAAATACATTTAATTATTAAAACTCAAACTTGAGTTTTTACTAGGGCACAGCAGATTTATCCTGGGGCACATGCCCCAATAAAAGGGGTCTAGTGACGCCCCAGGGTTGGCCTATTCAGTGGTGCCCCCCTTCATTCTTTAGCATGTTATGTGTGCCTGCTCTTTGTGTAGCCAAAGACTGATCCCACTTCAGAAAAGACTTTGTAACTAAAGATCAAGAGTTGATCAAGATCAAGAGTCGGAATCCCTCATGGTTTATTCCACATCGTATACACTCACAACCCATCTTTCCACATTCCATCAGAATCAGAATCAGAAAAAGCTTTATTGCCAAGTACGTTTTTTACGCATACAAGGAATTTGTTGTGGTGTTGTAGGTGCGTTCACACAGTCTCTAAATATATGAACAAGAATAAAAATAAAGCAATATAAATGTAAATGTAAATATGTCCACGCAGTATCAATTAAAAGTAAGTATAAAATAAAAGAGAGCAGAGTAGTGCAGTGAAATGTAGAGCCAGAGGTGGAATGTGGAGAGTGTCAGGGTGGGTAACGGGCATTGTTGATAAGGCAAGTGGCGGATGGGAGAAACTGTTCTTGTGCCGTGAGGTTTTTGTCCTGATGGACCTCAGCCTTCTGCCAGAGGGGAGTGATTCAAAGAGATTGTGGCCAGGGTGGGAGAGATCGGCCACAATCTTTCCAGCAAGCTTCAGGGTCCTGGAGTCGTACAGGTCCTGGAGCGGCGGCAGATTGCAGCCAATCACCTTCTCTGCAGACCGGATGACACGCTGCAGTCTTCCCTTGTCCTTGGCAGTAGTAGCAGCGTACCAGATAGTGATGGAGGAAGTGAGGATGGACTCGATGATGGCTGTGTAGAAGTGCACCATCATTGACTTTGGCAGGTTGAATTTCTTCAGCTGCCGCAGGAAGTACATCCTCTGTTGTGCTTTCTTGATGAGGGCGCTGATGTTCAGCTCCCACATGTGACTTAGCATTAATCACAATGAAATGTGTTTTAATAAAGGGTCCCAATGGCTCTAGTTGCTATTTTAATATTACTCCTATTGTAAACGTGCTGTTAGACTGGCTGCTTTTAAGTCAAAAGCCTTTTCTGCAGAATCTTTTCCACTTTGCGTCCTTCACATGTTCTCATCATCATATTCAATAACAGATTCACATCAAAGGATCAGTCTGCCTGTCACAATTGCATCTTGCTTTGGTCAGTTGGCCATTTTCTCTGCTCAGCTTTCACTAAGTTGAGCAAAGCATTATAAGAGACAACCAAGCAACATCATACGATCAATGTTGTTATGAATAGCAGTGGCCTTGTGCAGCAGGTAATCACAGCTGTGCTTATACTCAGACCAACTTTTGTGAGTGTCATATTGCTTTTATATAAAAGTTTAACAAAGAATAAAAAAAACAATCAGGCCAAAATTAGATACTTGCTTATTGTTGTACATTTCTGCTCCACCATCGAAAATAGTTCCAAAAGATTTCAAAGCACCAAGCAACACCTACTCTCTGCACTGCTCTCATACTCTGGTTTCGAGCTAGTGGTGTTTGGTTCTTAAACAAATCAGTGTTTTTGAACAATTATTAATCATTCACTTCCATTATTTTGGTAGTGAATCACTCTGTGTTTTGAAACAAATCAGCTGAGTTAATTATTCAATGACTCACAGCATAAAAGACACTCATTTGTCGCCACCTACTGGCATACAGATGCAATCTGCAGAAATAGTCAAAGAATGAATCAGTGAACTAAATCAAAATAAATGATGCTTTAAAATCCCCACCACTACCTGGAAAGCTGTTAACACTGACAAGAAGAATGATTAAAATAGTGAAGCATCCTTGTCAAGGTGGCACTGAATATAAACACGGGATACCTCCCTGAAATGACTTTTTGCAGGTTGGGATGCCTGCCACCCCCAGTTCAGTTTAACCAAATGTTATCTGTGCTGGTGTAGTGCAAAAATAAGTGTTTGCCCAAATTTTCAGTGAAACACACCTCTATGTAAATTAGGTTTATTGATTGCACTTTATTCATGAAACTCTGCTCTATTTACCTGCCACAATTATCAATGTGATAATATCGTCAGCTGAAAGTAAGTGATATAGAGGAATTGCTGCTGATATTGGTTTTTAATGTTTTTAAACTCTTCTGGACCCTGGTGTTGTTTTGACGATGTTTTGACAATAATGTTTTTAATGACAATTGTTTTATGTTAAAATACTCACTGTTTCAGAAGTATAGCCACGCCACATAAAGGATATGCATGCAAACATGATTTTAGTCAGATAAAATAACTTACTAACCTTTTCTGTGGAAAGTTATAGCCAATTTAAAACTTCGTTACAATGACGATGTAATGTCAGCAAACCCTAAAACGACTGTAGAAATGACAATTTAAATTTTTAATTGACTTTACAGCTCAAATAATACACAAGTTTTAACAGAAGAATTAATGAAAGGGCTTTTATAAAATTATAATCTTCATGTTTCTTTTTTTAAACCCTTCACAAATTGGCCACATTCACTTTCATTGTCCCCATTCACTTCCATTGTAATTGCCTCACTGTAATTTTTATTTTATTTTTAAAGAAAAGGAGGGACGAGTCATAAATAATGAGTGGTGATCAATATTATGCCACAAATGCTGTCGATTGAGTATAACTTGTATAGAACCCGAAACAGTCCTTTAAATAATTCATCAAATAGTGATCAAATGATGGAGAACCACTGTAAAAAGACTGATATCACAGTAAAATCAGAAACATCAGGTTGACTTCTCTTTAGCTAAAACCATTCTATGCTTACCGAAATGTTAAACACTGCCTCCAGTGGCCAAAGTGGTTAGTGTTCTTGGGCATATGGGTATGTGTAAGCTCCATTTTCTGGTGTAATGACCAATGAGGGGCATCAAAAGCAAGTTGTGAAGCAAGTTGTTTTCAGCTGTACAGGCTGTATTGCAGTAAAGAGGAATGCATATTTTATCAATTGTACCCCCAAATCCAAACCCCAAACCTAAACCTAAACATCAGTGAAGTAAAAATCTAATGTTAGGGGGAAAATGCAAACTCTGAATCATGCTGGTCACTGATTATTTCTTCCTGGTTTCAGTGCAGTATCGAACCCTGGTCTCGTGCACTGCTGATGCAACTAGCGTCAGGCCATGCCACCAGGGAAGGTAAACACACTGGAGCAGATGAAACGAATCTGATAGGAGATGGCACTAGTCTGTGAGTCAGCATAATATGGACGATCCTATGGTACCGGTTGTATTTAAAACAACATGCCGACCTCCCGTGTAATCATCTTGATTAAAACCTGACACATATCCAGACCCACAAGCACATGTTTGGTATTAAAAGTGGCAATTTTGGTCCACTAGATTGCAGTGGTGGAGTTATGCTGTATAATCACAATAAAGTATTCCACATCATGGTTGTTTGCTGTATCTTCCAAAATCTAGCTCTCAGAACCAATCGTAAAGATGGGTAATTACCTGAATTTTATAATTCCTTTAGTAAATCGGTTGACAGCGCATGCAAATAATTTTTGTGAACTTGTTACTGCTCATTGCAGTTTATATGAAAATGAGGACAAGATTTCAGAGTAGGTTACAAGTCTCCGTAGGGGTTAACATTGGACTCTTTTGGTGAAAGGAGGTAAACAACAAAAGTTCAGGCTTTTTCGCCCTAAAATGGGTAGTGGGTACGGGTAAAAGATAGGCAAGGAATATGATGAATTATTCAGGCAAGTTAGCAGCTGCTGACAGAAAGGCCGAAAACTCTCAAGTGTTTTTCCGCATGACACCAAGCAGGAATCAACAAATCTTCTCTGGCGTGCCAAAGTTTATAAAGCATCAAGTGGTAAATTGATTTCCACCACCAGTGTCACTGCGCTTTTGTGGAAGAGAATGTGTGAGAGAGAGGAGAAAGAGAAGAATTGTAAAGAACGGTATGCAAAAAATGTATATATATATATATATATATATATATATATATATATATATATAGATATAGATATAGATATAGATATATATATCTTTTATATCATGCTGTGACATTGAGGAGAGGGACAATTTAGAAGTGCTTTTTAAAATCTACAAAGAAGAGAGAGATTTTGAAAAAAAGGGCTTGCAGAATAAGCAGCAAGGAAAAATTACTTTATTTAACACTATTTCATGTGCAGACCATTGTAAATTCTGCTAACGCTTTAAGACTTTAATCAAAGCTTAGAAATGTGTTCCTTAAAGGACTAGTTCAATCAAAAAGTAGTTAGGTCCAAACACATATGCTGTTATGTTTTCAGTTGAACACAAACTGAGAAATTTTAAAGAACAATTGAAAGAATGAAGACCACAAATGGGAGTACATAACCAGAACACCTTGTCAAGTGCTGTACAAAAGCATGCAATTCTATCCCAGAAAAGGCAACACACATTAGTTTGCATTAAAGTCATCTTCTCCCCTCTGACTCTGCACTTAGTTGATGCACATGTGTTGATGCCACTGACCTCTCTTCAGAACATGATGTCCTAAAAGGACTCGCCACTGTGAGATTCAAACAGGTTTTTGTTGTGAAATTGCCATGATTCACAAAAGCCAGAGCGAAAGAGTGACCAATTAAATCGAGGCATCAATGGTTTGCATTACCTCTTTACCTAAGAGAACAGATGACATGAGATGAAGTCTACGTAACAATTCAATGAAAAATGAGGGGGTGTAATTGCTCACCCAGTGACGTCACTCGGAACCCATAGGTAGTGGGAATTTTTCACGGACTAAATAAGAAAAGCACATTGATTGCAAAATCAATAAGGATGATTCAGTGTAGTTGGATTTATGTGCAAATGACATAAGCCAGCAATTAAAAATTCTGTTTTCAAAACACACAACCTCTGGTCAGAGCAAAACAAATAAAGTATGCACTTTAAGGGGCCATTCATAACCAACTCTGTGCTGTTTTTTCTGTTGTTTTCCTATGTAAACATGAGCTGGATGAATGTCTATGAACATTGTGGCATGTCTTGCTATTTTTTCAGAATCTAGTGCAGGAGCGACACATTTTTTAGACTACATGTCCAGTTAAAAAATAACTTCAACTGTTAAAAGCGTGTCTCGAGACACCTGCGTTCTGATCCACTTGTGATGCTGTTGAGCTTTTTTTAGTGCAAGGACAGGTTCCGTGTAAACGGCCCCTATTGTTTGTGCTTTTTTTTCACTTGGCCTATTACCGGTACACATGAGCTAATTTGTCTTGTCTAAAACAACAAGGGAGTAAATAATACTTTCCTATGAAAGTAGATAACTGGCTAACCTTGTATTTGCTGATAGAAAATTACACTGTAGCGGACAACAATCACCTAGTATAAATGCACACATTTACCAATTTGGATAAACATAATGTGCTATGATATATGACAAATGATATATGCTGTCAATCATAAAATATACAGTATATCTAAGCTAAGAAATAGCTAAGCTGACATAACAGATACATGGCAAGGTGTCAGTGTTTCCCTGGAAATACATTTGGTCTGAATCCCATTTCGATTAAGAAGCATTTAAATATGCTGAAGGATTACAACATTTAATTCCTTGCCAATCCACCCTCAGTTTAATCTATTGGATAATAGCTTGAATAGTTCATAAATAATGCATAGTCACAGGTTAGTATCATCCTGCCATTTTATGCATGTAGAAGTAGTCTTGTTTACCAGTAAAAATATCAACACTTTTAAAACAAGACTTTTTAAAATACTAAAATCATTATCAAAAAAATTATGCTTATGCTGAAAGCAAATAATAATAATAATAATAATAATAAACAAGTAAAAACAAATGTTAAAAAAATGTCAATTGGGTTAGAAAATAAATGCTTGTTATCCCTTTAAATTAAATTTATTTATATATTTTTTGTAACCCCATTGGTATATACATTTAATTTTTAATTTTTTTTACAGTTTTGTATTGAGGGTAGACAGGTAAATTGCTTGTCGCTAGAAACTTGTCAACTCAACAAGAACTAAAAACAAATGTCAGCAGTTTGGAGATAATTTCTTTAAGAGCAAGTGCTTCAATTTTGTAGACTGCTTCTTTGGGTCTTGCTCTCTGTTAATGTGTTTTCTCAAAGACAAGATAAGATGTTGCACCCTCTTGGACTCAACGTAAAAAAACAGGAAGCCCATTTCGCCCATTCGTGATACCACTGCAGTAGCCCGTTTGTACCCTCAGATGACTATCATGGAATAGCCTCTCAGCTTCCTGGAGGCTCCATCTCGAGATCTGATCAAGTTCTTCAAAGATCTGTCTCTAGATCATCCATCATTGGAACATGCCATTTCTTAAGAGTGCTGGGAGAAATTGATGAAGAGAGATGTGTGGAGCAGAGGGAAGTACTGCTGACAGAGATGTACATTGTGTTTAATTAGCAGGTGTATAAGCATTCTGTATCCAGTTTATCTGAGCTGACCCTCATACAGTAGATGAGTAAAGCTTCATTATTTTTTCCCTAGTGTACCATAACCACCCATCACTGTCAGCTCTCATGGATTTCCTACTGAGTTCATAACAATTTGGAAAGTGCCAATCTGTCTCAGGCTACCTATAGATTTATATGAACAATGAGCAAGTGCACCACAATACGCTGATAACTCCCAAAATTAGCTTATTAAAAAATCAGTGACTGCAGACGACATGAGAAAAATTTACATTTCAATACACTTAAAAATAATTCAGTACCAAAAATCATTACCAAAAAAAGAAAAAAAGGACTATTTTCCCAATATTTGTGGTAGCTATTTTTATTATTTTAATTTTTTTGCTTAATGGAATATTCCAGGTTCAATACAAGTTAAGCTCAATCAACAGCATTTGTGATTTATATTTAAAAAATGCAAAGAATATTGCATGGTATGGGTAATTCTCTGTAACTGCAATACTTGTATATCAAAATTGAGCCAAAATGTCGAAGTTGAAGTGCATCTTTTTAATGATGTATAGGTTATCATGGTTAAATAAGAACTGAATGGCAATAACATGCATTAAATGAAAACAATACCGATTGCGAGGCCACCGGCAATCTTTGCGTGATCCGCCCCACCCCCAACCCCAAACAAGGAATGTTTAACTTCACCAGCCCCCTTGAATTATTTATATTTATTTATTTCAAACTGACCACTGCTGATGGGGAATGCCGTTTGTCATTTTTTTTGGCAGAATGGGGTCAATTTCAGAGTACATAAACATTCGAAAGAAACAAGTCTTCATTATATCAACCAAGAATCAAGCAACTTGGTTTCCTGGCAGAGTGATAAAAAGGTGTGTAAAACAAACAGAACAAACACAACACAAGGTTTATCCATACCCTGGTAAAAATTACCTCTGGCTGAGGTGTTTGATCATGGAAGATGTGTACGGTAAGGTCCTTCCCCTCTTCGATCTAGAATGGGCGATCAGGATTCTATAAAATTCCATGGCTGCCAAATTTACGACTATCTCACCACCCCACAGACCGCTTTATTTATTTATATCAGGACCAAGGGAGATTGAATAGCCTTATTTTCAAGGAACAGCATCAGAGAGGAGTGTCCACTTCAAGGTCTTAATTAATTCTTCCAAACACTATAGGGAGTTTAACTCTTAAGGGGACATCACCTACTATAAATACTTTGATCTTTCTCTTTCTGCTCTGCTACAGCATCCGTACATTTAGTATGGTGAGAATTTTTCTTTTGGAGTCAAGTCAGGGCCCTGCACAGGTTCAGTGTCTATACACACATACAAAAGATGTACGTGTAAATGTTATGTACAACTATCTAATACTGATGAAATACCCTAATATGACCAGTGTTTTGTAAGTTGCCCAAAAAGTAATCCATTACAAATACGAATTACATATTTATAATTGTAATTAGATTACTGTTTACTTCTTAGAAAAAGTAATTGTTGCACATCAGTTGTAACAGAAACACAGATTTTTGAAAATATGAACATAAAATTAATGTTTTAAATGTATTATAAATATATATATATATAATACATTATGGTTTCTTTCTAAATTCCTCCTTAATTTCTTGTAGCTGTAAGATGTTTCGTGCATACACACACACACACACACACACACACACACACACACACACACACACACACACACACACACACACACACATATATGTATTTACAAAGCTAGACAAAACTTTTCCATCTATTTTTGTATTCTACCTTTTTACAGCTTGCTTCCTCACATCTCAGCAATTCACACAATGAAACAAAGAGACACAAACACACACCTCCCCCAAAGGTCAGCAGTGAAACCAAGACACAAACACAACTTATATTCTTATATTCAATGCATAGGCGGAAATAGCGCGGGTGGTCGGGGGGGTCGACAACCCCCCCCATCTGAGGGTTGTCCCTCCCTAAAATATCATTAAAATATGTGTATTGTAAATAATATAACGATATATTCTTAAAATAATTGTTTAAGAAATAAAATAATACAAATGCAAACGGGGCAACAACAAAAAACCCCTTGGTGTCCCCTTCAAAAATTGCTCTTGAGAATTGTTATGTTTATTGTCCCCCCCCAACATTTTGATGACATTTTCGCCCCTGATTCAATGTGTATATATCGTTTTTTCTTTTCGAGTACGTGAATATGTATACTTAGGCAAAATAGAGTTAGATCTGAAAGAAACAACGAACTAAAACCTCACATATGCACAAACAAATATAAACAACTCCCGCAAACAGTTCAAGACACTCACTGGGGTAACACACGACAAAAGGTAATTACAAAATGTGTATTCATTATTCAAACTAAAGCTTATTTATGCGGAATATACAGTAATATATGTTATAAAATACAAGAAAACACTTACTTGTCCAGAGTAATGTCTCCTCCATAAACATTTCCTCTGCCTCGGAATCAACATATGACAAATCATCCTGAATTCAATCTGAATGCATTCTTCTATCACATCCTGGAGCGAAAATATTGTTTTCCTGGTCCGTTTCGCCATATTTCAATCTCCAAAAGTGTAAACAGTTCCAAAATTACACTATTCAGCTTTTACGCATAGCCGCACAAATCGACTCGGGTTATGTATTGTAACCCTTGTTCCCTGAAAAAAGCGGAACGAGATGCTGCGCTGAGAAAAGCGCTTTGGGAACAATCCTACATGTTTGTGACCAGCTGAAATATGTGTGTAACACGTCAATGAACATTGACCGGAATTTATAGCCTCGGTTGGTGTAATCATTCGATGCACCTGTGACCGGGCTATAAATGGACATGCCACCAGCGTGTCGTCAGATATTTTTTCTGAAGAGCAGTCCTGGGGCATCCCAGTGCGGCAAAAAAGAGCAGCTTCCCATTCCGCCTTTTTCAGGGAACAAGGGTTACAATACGTAACCCGAGACGTTCCCTTTAGAAAAAGCTTCAATAGGATGCTGCGCTGAGAAAAGCGCTTTGGGAACGAGAATACCCACCCCGCCGCACTGAGGCTGTCCGGACCCCTACGGTTGTGAAGTGTGCTCACAAGAACGCGAGAGGTCTCAGACCAGAGCTTGAGATGGTGACTCAAGTACATAAGAGCCCGGAGTAGCATGAACATCCAAATTATAAAATCTGATGAATGTGTGCAAAGAGGACCAGCCTGCCACATCACAAACTTGCTGCAGAGGGAACCCTCTAGCCAAGGCTTTACCCTCTGGTGGAGTGAGCCCTGATACCTACTGGCGAAGCTTGACTGCGTGCCTCGTAGGCCAGGGTAACAGCATTCCTCACCCAGTGCAACATAGTCTGCTTGGTTGCGGCCAGTCCCTTGTTGCAGCCCCCATGGCAGACGAATAATTGCCCTGACTTACGCCACTGGCTAGAGCGGTGGCCGTAGGTCTGAAGGGCACGGACTGGACAAAGTCTGTGAAGTAATGTCGAAAAAGGCACCTTAGGAAGGTAGTCAGGATGAGGGTGCAAAATAGTTTTAGCCATACCTGGGGAAAATTCTAAACAGGCCAGCAAAACAGACAGAGCCTGTAGATCCCCAATCCTCTTTAGAGAGGTGATCGCCATAAGAAATACCATCTTGAAAGTCAGAAGTCTGTCAGACGCTGACTCTAGAGGTTCAAAGGAGGTCTCAACCAGACCCTCCGGGAATATTGCCAAGTCCCAAGAAGGAGTCCTGGTCCTAACAGGAGGCCTCAGTCGCATGGCTCCACAAATTAAGCGAGCGAGTAGAGGATGCCTCCCCAAAGCCAACCCGTCCATCAAGGCGTGGCAAGCCGAAATGGCGGCCACATAAACACTGAGAGTAGCGGTGCATAGGCCTGCTGACAGTTTTTCCTGCAGAACTGAAACAATCTGGCAGTTAATTGGATCTGCACCATGTGAACTACACCATCTTTCAAAGACACCCCACTTATTGGCGTAGATTCTTCTAGAGGAGGGAGCCCTAGCACTTAGAATGGTCTTGATAACCTCAGGTGAAAGCCCTGTGTCCCTCAGTTGGTAATCATCAGGGGCCAAACATGAAGTTTCCACAATTTGGGCCAGGGATGAAATATTGTCCCCTGTGCCTGAGAAAGAAGGTCCCTCCTGTTTGGAATGGCCCCAAGGTGAGCCGTCAAGGAGAGATATTAACTCTGAGAACCATACCCTGTTCGGCCAGCGCAGCGCTATCAGTAAGAGGCAAGACCCTTGCTGGTGAACTCTGAGACCTAGTATTTGTTGATACTGGTGAACAGTGCAACCTTGACCTAACCTGAGTTTGCTCAGGGTGTTCTGAATGGATGTGATACAAGCGGGAGACAACTGTGCCTGCATCATGATAGATTTACATATAACCACCAGATAGGTGATTCCCTGGGTGGGAATGCTCTTTGACGTTGAGTCTCAGACCTGGAGATACCAGATGAGCTAAGACAATATCCCTGTGCTGAACTGCCAGTTCTTGGAGCTGCACTAAGATCAGCCAGTCGTCTATGTAATTCAGAATGCGGATGCCCCGGTGTCGCGAAGGAGCCAGTGCTGCATCCATGCATTTCATGAAGGTGCGGGTTAATGGGGCTAGGCCTAATGGAAGAACCAGATACTGGAAGGCTTCGCCCCCAAAAGCGAACCTCAGGAACTTCCTGTGCTGTGGCAGAATTTCTATATGAAGATATGAATCCATGAGATCAGTCTGCTTGGTCGCACGGAGAGATAAATATGTGGCCCGACGAAGTCCGGAGAAGGCTTCTTCATCAAGCATTGCACCCGCACTCAGGTCTTTCAGTAGGTCAGCCTGGCAAGCCTGTAATACAGCCATTGTGTGCAGAGCAGCACCAGCCTGACCTGCTGCTTAATAAGCCCTCCCAACTAAAGTGGAGGTCATCCTACAAGGCTTTGTGGGGAGAGAGGGCTTTTTGAAAAGACGATGCCGAACCCGGCGAGAGATAGCCCGCAAGCGTCTCTTCGACTGGCGACATCATTGAATACCCCCGTGTCTCAGCACCCACGATAGTCGAGTATAAAGACGTCGAGGGTACGCGAACATGGGAAGTATATAGGTTCCTCCATCAGCGAGAAAGCTCGTCATGAAGGTCATCAAAGAAAAGAAGGGTTCCCTTTTTTTTGCCACCAGACAGAAGTCTTATAGTTTGGAGCATTTCGGGGGGGTCTCTTGTTCGCGTGGCCAGTCTAGCTGTAGTCTGGCCACAGCCCGAGTAACCACCTCGAGTAATTTTTCAGCCGCTTTATTATTATGCATGAAATGTACAGAGGTTCAGCGCCCCCCCTCGTGAAACAAAGAGGCGCCGAGGTGCGCTTCAGGCTTACGAGAAGGATCAGCTGGATCTGGGGAGAGAGCAAGCGATAGGGACGGACCCGTCTCTTGCTCATCAGCCAGATATATGCGAGAGCCCCACAATGAAAGAGTGGGCCCTGACTCCCGGAAGTAAGCGAGGCGAGCGCAAAGCATTTCGCCTGAAATTAGGTCACAATGCGCACACCCGCCCTGCCCCAACACGAGAGCAGCATGCTCTTCCCCCAAACAAACAAAACAAAACTGATGCGTGTCCCTGACAGTCATAGAACGTTGACAGGGAAACACGCATCGTTTGCTTTGCTTCTCCGACATTTTTCCACCTTTTTCTTTTCTTTTTTTTCCCTTCTTTTATATATATATGTGTATAGAAAGAGGGAAAGGAAAAAAGTTTCACTGCACACTGCATAACAAATTCTAAATCCTAGAACAGGAAAGAAAGTTTCTGACAGGCTTGTGATACACACAGAGAATGCTCTGAAGAAAAGGATCTGACGACACGCTGGTGGCGCGTCCATTTATAGCCCGGTCACAGGTGCATCAAATGATTACACCAACCGAGGCTATAAATTCCAGTCAATGTTCATTGACGTGTTACACACATATTTCAGCTGGTCACAGACATGTAGGATTGTTCCCAAAGCGCTTTTCTCAGCGCAGCATCCTAGTGAAGCTTTTTGTAAAGGGAATACCTTGTGCTAGCAAGTAAACATTACGCACACACTTTTTAGAAATATTCTTGAAACTTCCCACTAAAGCCGCATATCATTGTTTTCAGAATTTCATTGGCTATACAATGCGCCAGTCATCCTCACACTTGGCTGTAACTGGCTTGATCTTTACACAAAGGAATCGGGGGAGGCACTTACATTCGACACAGACTGTGGTTGGCTATTGAAGGCTATGGACAGGACGTGGAAGCTCCTATATGGTCAAATGAGGTGTCAATCGAAAGGTCAGAGTGAAGCATCCATTTTGATACCGGATATAGGAAATGTTTACATCTGAACTGAAGTTATGACACAGAATATGTGAAAGATTAGGCACAGCTGCCGGGTATTTTGAAATGATGCAACAAGGGTCCATGGGTATTTATTGATGTAATAATGTATTTGGACTAAACATTTTACTTGATTTGATCGTTTGGACATTTGACAATGTAACAACACCGTTTTTGTCGGGAAGTTATGGATCAGTGGACTCCTATGAGGCTTCATAGGTGAGTTGCCTAAATTTTGATATTGTTTGTTTATATGTCGGTGGTCTAACAAAGATATAGATTGTACCTGCTGTTGTAATTGTATCTTAAAATGGTTTATATCAATAGAAAATCAAGAAATGTAGCTTTCCAAAGATATGTGGCATGTGTACCAATGTACACACAGCAGCTGTGTATATCGCATAGATTTTGTTTTGTAACATTATAACATCCCGCGGGCGGGCCTGTAAATCCGATGTATATAAAGTAACGAATTACAAATACTCACGTTACTGTAACTATTTTCTCCTAAGAATTTGATTCTTTTACTTTTACTTGAGTACATTTTAAGTGTTTTAACTGTGATTTTTCCCACCGTCTGTGTAGGGCTGGGCAATAAAATTATCTAGATGTTTATTGGAATTAAGAGAGATGTCCTCAGTCAAACTTTTGAGTAGTTTTCTATATGTTATACATCTAGAACAGAGGTGTTCATTACATTAATCGCGATAGCAAGAGCACCACTGATTGGTTAATCTATATAAATATAAAAGATTGAATTTTTTTTCCTGACGTCTGTCGCTGCATAAAGTTTGATTGACAGGCGGCTAATGCTTGATCTAAATGATCAAATACACTTTAAAATTCCACCAATACCAACGCAGTCATTTATGTCTAAAGTGAACTTAAACGGTGGGACAAAAAGCGTATTTGCATCAAACTTCAGACTTGAAGTGCACATGTAACCAAATTGAGCACTGTCTAGTTTGCTATGTCATATAAAGGCTATTAATCAAACAACAATAATAAGTAAACAAGAAAACCTCTCACTACTTTTGGCTGAATAACTTGAGTAGAATTAAAAATATTAATGTAATAGAATAAAACAGTGATATTTTTTATAATAATATTTTTTTTTGAATAATACTGATCCCTGATGTAGAGAGTGTGTTCATTTGTTTAATAAATACCAGGAAAGTAGAAAATCTATTGTAAAATAGCTCAAGGATGGGCAAGGAGGAGGCGAGAACCGGCTTGTCAATATAAACGATAATTTAATGAAAACTTAAACCAAAACACATAAACAAACACACACGACGGACATGCCCATAATTCTCTCTCTCTCGAACCATCGTCACCGGCCGCCTTTATCCCTCGCGCGCCTCATCAGGCCGATTGGGGACCGGGCGCGCGATATTCTGATCGGCCGCACCCCCCCTCCGCTCCACACTCCTCCCGGCGTTATCTCAGGCCGGGGTGCCACCGGCATGACGTACACCCCCCATCCCTGGGGCGGGGTGTATCTTGCGTCCCGCGTGGTCATCCCCGCCTTCCTCACCCTGGGAGGAGAGGAGGGAGAAAAAAAACAAACAAACAACAAAATAGGCGAGGGAAAAGGCCAACACGGTGCGAAAGGGAGAGAGAGAGGAGAGAGAGAAAAAACTCACTCACCGGTTCTCCGATGTACCGTCGCGTGGTCCTCGAACACTCCTCAACACTCAGGCGGACGACAGCCGCTCCAACCCCGGGCAAACCGGTAACACCTTCGACCCCCAGCGGGCAGAATGCGCCTCCGCTTTTCTGGCGGCAAATGGGGACACTCCTCCGCCCCTGGCAGCGGCTCTACCGCTCCGGGCGGTCAGAGAGATTATTCCCTCCTCCCCTCGCGGACGGCGGTCTCCCTCGACCCCTCCGCGTCTCGGGGGACGGCAGGGCACTCCTCCGCCCCCGGCAGCGGCTCCCTCACTCCAGGCAGTCGGGTTATCCAGTCCACATTTGCCCCGCGGACGACGGCCGTTCCCCGCATCCGGGCGGTCGGGCTACTCCGTTACCCGGAAGATGGCAGCGGCGCTCCCCAGGGTGGACGGCAGTGTCGAGGACTCTGCGACGGGCATCCCTCCTCCTTCCCGGCTTTCGGCACCAATGTAAAATAGCTCAAGGATGGGCAAGGAGGAGGCGAGAACCGGCTTGTCAATATAAACGATAATTTAATGAAAACTTAAACCAAAACACATAAACAAACACACACGACGGACATGCCCATAATTCTCTCTCTCTCGAACCATCGTCACCGGCCGCCTTTATCCCTCGCGCGCCTCATCAGGCCGATTGGGGACCGGGCGCGCGATATTCTGACCGGCCGCGCCCCCCCCTCCGCTCCACATCTATGTACACTTTAGTTCAGCAAGATTAATAACGTACATTTTCACTAAATAACTAAATTAACGCATTGAATTGACAGCCCTAATTCTATACAAAACATTTCTTATTTTTGCCAGACTTGTGACAGCCTCAATATGCTCACAGAGAATCCTTCCTTGTGGTTCTTCTGGTTGGTCTCCGCACATGGGGGCTAAATACTTCCTCCCATGGGAGTCTCCCACTGGCTTTGATCCACATTTCAAAGGCGTTCTGACCTACCCCAGCTCCTCTATACCCACTTTCTCTTTTTTATGCGTTTAATAATGCATAATCTTTTTGGAAGTACAAGCAAAGGCTTGATCAATGGAATTGTATTCTGCAAGAGACAAAAAGGCATTGCGCTTTACTCTCTGTGCTTATGTTTGTCCACAGAGACAGAGAGGCTGGCTGCCTGCTAATGTAGGCCTGTGATATAGATCAAAAACAGTCAGTTGCATCACTCTCTTATTTTTCTCTAGATGAAGAGCGCAAGAGCATACAATTATAGTAACATCTAAGAGAAATCACCTCAGTGTATGCATGCATAAAAATAGGGTTAATGTTTTAATTAAAGCATTACATAATGGTGATGTTGGAATAAGGCAAGGTTAACGCTAATCTTAAATAATATATGTATGTGTGTCTGTGTTATAATTATGATATAACTATGTTATTTCAATGTAACAGAATTAAACAGACTGATCTTTGGTTTGTCACAATACATTTTGAAAAAATGTATATGACATGTTATGAAATATTATAAATATGATATAACAATGTTATTACAATGTAACATTAAACAGACATTAATTCATTTAATTCATTGGCACAATTAATTTGGTCCATCTATGAAAGATATGTTATAAATATGTTATAGCTATGATATAACAATGTTATAACCATGGTATTTACTAGGTTAATACAATGTAGCAGCATTACAAATATTTCTCTGTGGTTTGGTAAAAAAAATATTTGGTACAATTTAAGTGTCCGTGAGTGTATAATTTTACATAAACTTTGCTCTTTAAAGCTCAAAATCTACTGAACAAGCCACCTGCAGGCTTTTACAGTGCCCTCATTAGAATATCGGAGAAACACTTATAACCTTTCATATTCTTATGAGTTTAAATGTATTAAATCATAATTGTTAAAGGATAGAACTGAGCATAATTCTATCATGTTTTAAAATCTGATCCACTAAGTGGATTGCAAATTCTACAGCTACTTAATTTCAATCTGGCAATTGCAAATATAGTTTTTTCCACAGTGTCCGAAATCAAAAATTGCAATATTTAAACAGATGGTGTTGTGTGCTATGATCATTTCCCTAAGGATTTTTATTTGCACTACATCTGGTCTTCCTTTATGACAAACAACCTTGACACCAGCAACACACTCAATCTCGCATGGCCACCATTGTGAATCTCGGAAGGGCTAGAGTGCCCTGTTCTGCCTCCTCATTTCCATTTAGCTCCCTAACAAATAATTACATTTGTCAGGGGAGTAAAATCTGTTACATTTCCCTTTTGCACCTATACATGACCTTTCCATGCTGCTGCTAAGTGGGGGGCTTGAAAATTATTGGTGGCCACACTACAAAAAAAAACCTCTGAATGAAAAAAACATAAATCCAACAATGTGGTGCCTGAGTACTTTAGATGCAAATCGGACCAATTCAATCCGAATAAAGTCAACAGGCTGCTTGAAAGAACAATAATTTTGTATGCTTTCTCTTTCAATCTCTCTTTTACTCTTGCTGATCCAGCCAAACTGAAAATGCGAAACTGCAGAGAAACTAATCAGGCTCACTTGAATGTGCTGTGCTTTTGCCCGCTTATGGAGATAATTCGCTAAGCAATTGCTTTTCCTCTATGGGGAGCAGACAGAGTACGATTTCAACACAGAATAAATCTGACATGGCTAAGAAATTAAAAGTGAAGTGTGTAATGTCTGCACCGCTAGCAGTATCAAATACAATTGGGAAAATAATAAATGTTTTTAAACATGTTCCTTGAACACTCCCCTGTCTTCCCTTGGTCGAATGAACAGATAGTGCCACATCAGTCTCACATCATTGGTTGAGCCAATGTTGCTATGTCAGGTAGGTTGGGATGCTTAAACAAACAGAGCAATATTTTTATTGAGCCACAATGTTTGTACTTTTCTGGGAAATCTACCTACAAAAGTGTGTTCAATTTGAGTCCTCAGACTCAAAAATTATTTGTTTCTATGACAATTCTCATTGTACAACAATGGAATATATGCAGCTTTGATGTAAAATATTTAATCATTACATTAATTCATTACTTCTGCATATAGCATTTGCAGCGCTCTGCACATGTGTCAAGCATGAGGAAGTATAATTAAGCTTTTCTCATGAATGTGCTAAGGAGACTGCAGATGTCAAGATTTAAAGTAAAAAAAGAGTTACATTTTGGTATGTTTCTCACTGAGAAACTTCAGAAGACATGGATTAAACAGTCCTTTCCGCTGCTGTTATGTCCTTTTTGGAGCTTTAAAGTTTTGGTTTGCATTGACAAACACATCATATATGCTTCAAAAAGGTCTTTGTTTGTGTTCCACAAAAGAAAGAAAGTCATGCGAGTTTGAGACGGCATACAGGTGAGAGATGAGATATTTATGATTATTGGGTGAAATATTCCTTTAAGAACAAAGGATGTGCTCCAGGTAACACTGGCTATAATAAAATGATATATCAAACAGAAATATGTGTACATTTCTTTTAATATTTGAGGCCACTGCCATATTCTTTTTTGGTAACACTTTATTTTAGAGATCAGAAATTAGACACTAATTAATGACTAATAACTGCATTTGTAAGTAACTAGTTAAGTACTTGTATGCCATTATAAGCTATTTATAAGGCCTTTATTGGCTGTTGTCTTATTTTTGTCTAATAGCCCCTTTATACTTTTTTCTGTCCTAACAATGTACTAATTAGCTAAAAATAAAACAAACTAATAGCGTGTACTGTGCCAATTACACACTTTATAAGTTCCCAGTACAATGTGTGAATATGTAGCTTATAAGTATGAAATAAATATAGAATGGGCATTTCAACAGACATTTAAATTTGCAGAGAAACACTAGCAGTTGTTCTATACTAACAAATGAATTATAACTGAAATATTCCCTTTATTAATAGGTAACAAGCACATTTATCACTAATAAATACAATATTACTATTATGTTCCCTATTCTAAAGTAAACATTTGCTGTTTTCCAATAAGAAAAGAGACATGTAATATTGCAGTGAACAACTCAGTGTTTATTGTTTTTATGGTTCAAGAGAACAAACTGATGAGACACATCTTGAATAATCACAATCAATTGCCAAACAGTTTATTGACAAATTTGTTTTTAACACAAAGATGATGATGGTCACAGAATAAACTGAACATCTACATCTTTTCACACAGGATACTTCCTTCTGATGTCATGCAAAATCATTCCCAGGGGGCCATTTTTATGTACGTCACCACGCCAGTACGTCCACTCAATTACTTTTAAGTGGTCTTTGAGCCTGCTTTCTGTGCGGTTCCTCCTACATCTCCACACTGTTGCCTTGCAAACTCCCCACAATCTCTCAATGTTCTGTGTGTGAGCACCTGTCTGAGGATCAACAAAAACCTCTTTATGGTTCACAGTTAGATGGTTATATCCAGCATCTCTGAGACCGTTATAGGCTCTCCACCCATCTGACACAACAGTGCTTCCTTGTCTCACATGCTTCTGGAGAATTGGCATGAGGTGTTGAGCTGAACGCTGATTGACAACTTTCAGAATGGGTCTTCTGAACTCCTCTTTGACCCCAAGCATTCCAAACACCCATGATGCCCTGTTGCTCTGTCTTCCTCGGTTGTACTAAAAATACAGAATTTAAGAATTTATTGTATCATTCGTCTTTACTATAAAGTGTGAACACATGTAACTGAACATATATTACCTTTCTTTTGTGGCCAAATTTGCTCTCATCAATAAAAACAATTTCATGTCTTTTTCCAATTTTCAGGTCACCTCTTCTCCTCATTCTTTTAATTGCAGATTTGCAGACTCCACGCAGACGATAAGCAAGTTTAGTCAGTGTAGAAGAGCTTCCAGTGATGCCTTCCTGTAGCATGTCCACTTGCCGCAACCTGAGTCCTTGAGAAAATCTACAGTTTAAAAGCAAACACAGAAGAAGAAAAAAAAAAAACATCAGGATCATAACACATATCTTAATACTCAGTTCACTGTCATTGTTATATTATTAACATTGCTAACAAGTATAAGTTCTGATATTATCTGCTTGAATAATATACTACAAAAGATTTTCCTCCTAACACAAATAATTCTTACATAATAACAAATAGTTATTATAACTCTATTAAAACAATCCTCATTATGTAACAAACACACAATGATATATTCTTACCTGTAAATAAAATGCATCCATGTCTGGAGGCTTAGATGAGACTTGGAAAATATTGAGCCACTTCGGATGCTCTTGGTGTATGATTTACTGTGGTATTTATCCCGACACACCCTAGCAGAGGATAAAATAATTAAAATAAGTATACAAGCTTCACAACACCAAAAATATTTTAAAATGTAATACTTTCAAAGCAAATGCATAGTTTAAAGACAGATGATATTAATAAAAAACACTCATTTTTTTAAATAATAATTATTTTTATAATAAAATTCTAATATTTATTATATATGTGTTTTGTTCAGGACAAATGGAATATTTTTTTAGTTCTTTTTAACCCATTTTTACAGATTAAACTAAAATGAATAATAATAAAAAAGTTAAATACAAAGATTACAGTTATTTTATCAATACTATTGTATTACTTTTAATTTTTTTTATAAAGTATTTTAGATAAAAACATGTTTTTCACAATAGAAATGTGTGTGACTATATCCTTTTATTATTATTATTATTATTATTATTATTATTATTATTTAATTTTAATCAATTTCTATGAGACTTGGACAATATTGAGCCACTTCAAATGCTCTTGCTGTATGATATCTGAATAAACATGTTTGAATCTTTGAGTTGTAATTATTCTAACATTTGAATGACATCTAATAATGCACCAAATAGGGTTGCATTCTCAACATTAAACTGAACAAATAAAAGACTACTAAATAAAACAGACATTCCCTTTAAAAATAAATATAATAAATTACATATTATATTACATGATACATAGAATAGTATACTAAATATCATATAAGATGCCATTGCTCCAATTGGCATGACATTACAATAGATTAAAGTTACATTGTAAACAATAGGCCACGTTGACATAAATTGAGACAGAGGTGAGGCTCTTTCACTGAATTTGACGAGAAACACAGTTGAATAATAATGAGCATAGGATAATATAAAGCTTTTCTTACCATGCTGCTTCCTTTTCATTGTAGAAGACTCTGAATTTCATGATGTGGTGGCATCCCAGATAGCAAAAAATGTCCGCACGGCTTCTTTTTGCCGCCGTCCAAGCTGTCGGCTATAGGTGCTTCCCACTGGCGGGGATGAAGCGTTTGCCGCCAAATTCGTCACTCCCATTTCTTGCGAGATGCCGCCGGCGGTTAGACGGCGGGCCGCCCGCTTCATTTTCTCTGGCGGTTGCCTCGCGGCAATCGACCGCGGCCGGCCGGCGGCAAGCCGCTTTGAAATAGCCTACAAGGTCAGCTTAGACTCTCAAAATCGACCAGCCATGTTGGCTATTATTATTTTTTGCTCCAAAGCCATTAGGGTTTATAACAGATTATTGACTCTTGATTCCATGATAAGGTAAGGTTTAGGAAATGACATTTAAATTACTTTGAAACTCTGAAGCGATTATACAGTAATATATGTAAAATATATTGAATTATTTATGCACAGGTGAAAATTGTTTACATTTCTTTGATTGATGCACATTGAGACGTGCAATAAACCAAAAATAATTCCTTTTTGTAAAACTTACTTGGCAATAAATATCTTTCTGATTAGGTTTTAAAATAGATATTTAATACAGGGTATGAACAATTTAGCAGAATAAATTGATGAAGTTAGACTTTTCACCAATGCCTGTATCAGTGAACAGTGAAAGACATCTGCAACATCCCAGATAGCAATAATTCGGCGGTCCGCTGGCGGTGTGCCGGCGGCAGTAGAAGCGGCAGAATGGCAATATTGCAAACACGTTTGACGGCGGTCCGCCGGCGGCAGCCGCTTTTTAAAAGCGGCAGCCGCCTTCCTACCGCCTTCGATACGCGGACGGCCCGCTGGCCAGCCGCCACTCCGCCGCCGTTATATCGAAGGCGGACAGTCGGAGGCAAACGCTTTTTTTAAATGCTTATTGTGTGTGTGTGTGTATATATATATATATATATATATATATATATATATATATATATTTATAGCATGCAGTTTATCAAGAATAATGATTGATCAAACCAGACAAATTTCCATTTGGCGTTTTAATTCCACATTTCAAAGTACAGTAACTGTCATTGAAACAAGATGTCAGATCACTGAAATATAAATAACAGAAAAATACAAACATTATATATACACACACACACACAAAAGAACATGCAGGTTTCCAATTTCTTTTTTTTTTAAAAACACTATTGTAACACTTACAATAATTGTTAATAATATAAAGAGGTCAGCTCTGGGATGAAAAGAATTACCAGTAAACACAAGCAATGAGGATATTTGGTACCAAAGAAAGTGCAGGATACCAAATAAATTGAGGTATAACATCATATTTACAAGTCATTTCTAACAATAGGTTAAGTAGTAATAATTTAGAGTAAAGCTCTGGAGTAGAATATACCATTATAACTGCAATGCTGACTGTGGCACAAGGATTTGCAAGCTATATGTAACAATAGAATAACAGTTAAGCACTGTGATGGAATGAAAGTATAATTTTTGGTACTAGTTAATGTGCAATATCAAGTATCAGAGGTATGAAATAGGATTTACAAACTATAATAGAATTGTTAAGCACTGACGGAATGAAATAAGCCAATACTAAAGTCACGGTAAGTAGAATATTTGATACCAGATAATGTGCAAATATCAAGTATTAGATGTATAATCTAGGATTTACAAGCTATATTTAAAAATAGAATAGTTAAGCACTGTAACAATGAAATAAGCAGCAAATTGTATATGAAATAATTGAGATCTATGGTATCAAAGAATGTGCATGGATAACAGGTATAATATACATTTTGACATTCAACTTACACATGACAACAAGTGGGAATAAATATTATTAACAGCAGAAAATCTGGCTGTAGAGAACACAGCCAATCAGAATGTCTGGAGAGGTTTGGGACTGTGTGGCGTAGTGGGCTAAGAATCATCGGTTTTCCCCGACCTCCAGAATGAGGCAGTGCAAATTAGCATATCTTCAGTGATTCCTCGTGCGCCTGTATAAAAGGACAAACCATCCCATATTCATCCAAGGAGCTGCCCTCAAAGCAGGGTCACGAGAAAAAAAAAAAAAAAGAAAAAAAGAGCAATTTCCACAGTGAACAGTGTGGATTGGGTGAGTGTAGTCTGACACTTTTAGCAGGCTTTTTAGGGGTCTTGATGTTACTGACTGCAGGATAAAGAAAGGGTTCCAGTTGTCAGTGATGCTGGGGTGTCAGTAGACAGCCTAGGTTTAAGGGGTCGGCTGTGGGTCCCTCTCAGCTGTCGTGCGCCTTTTCCACCTTCATGTTCAGATGCTCCTTTCAGGTAGCGTTAACCTGGATCGCCTCATCAGTGGCATCCTGTGTTGCCGGGTTCTTCGGATGGCTCCTGTAGAAAATAAAGATCTGTCATTCCATTTGAATGGCATAAGGTCATACACATCTACTTAAATATAAAAAAATATCCAACTTACTTTGAACAATGGTCTTCAGGAACATGTCTCTAAAACATGCTTTATCCCCTACACCAGTCCAGGTTGTATTGATGGAAAGGTGATTAGAGAAGATACTCTGAAGCATTCAGCCACACGGTTGTCTTTAGGTCCCTCCCACATTTGATTGCCAAAAACCGAAGCTGAAAATACAAAAAAAAACATGTTACAAATTACATTTCTCTGAAGCTTCTCATAAATTTAAAATGTGACAGGCTGTGGATTCAGACTGTAGAATATGCAGTGTACGATCTTAATTGTACTTTTTAGATTACCCTATACCGTTATAAACGAAATCGGCACACTTACAAATCGTTGCTGGAGCTCTTTATCCTGCCTCAAACTGTTGTCAAGCAACGCCATATCTTCCTGGGTGTCTAGGGGGGAGTAACAGATCCCCTGGCAGGGATAACTCTCCAACAGACACATTGGCACTGAAACGTTGCAGCATAGCATTTTGTCGATCCATGCTACGCACAGCATCGCCAAATTCCAAGGCGTCGCAGCATTAGGGTTTGATCTGCACCTACAGGGGTTCCCAGAATAAAAGAATAAAGTAGTCAGTCCTGGTCCTTCAACTACTAAACTATGACATTTATATCTAGGTCTACTACATGTACAGGTGGCCCCAGTGGGAATTAAACCAACAACCACAGGTGTTGTTTGCAAGTTGTACCTGATTGCCCAGTCGTGAGCAAATGTCTTCAACATTGTCCCAACTTGCTTCACCTGCTCTTGAAGCGAGCAGCTGTCATCTGGGAAGTAACAATATATTGATTAGCAATACACTAAATATAATAGTAATATAATATAACCACAATTATCATACCAGTAACTTTCCCTGTAATTTCTATCCACAGTATGTTATGCATGGCATACAAGTTCATAATGAAGAACCCTTATGATAACATCAATTTCATTTTTTTCTTTGAAGCAGAATATTTGTTTGTAAAAGGGAGGAAAAGAAAATGAAATATTGGTATACAGATTTTGGTTGATATATCATACTGTACAGTGAAATGTGCTATTGTTATATCCCTACTCACCTGAAGGACGGATAGATCAGGCAAATCTCCAGTCAGGCCTTTGTAGAGTGTGTGCTCCTTTTGAATAAAACTTTCATTAGTGGGAAGTTGCATATCCACAGGTATTTTAATTCAAACATGCAACATATTGTAATAAATCTACAATATTCAGCCTTTACCTTACACCCTCAGTTGTTGCTCTACACTTTTATTATATTAAATACTTATTTATATAGCTTGCTCACTGTATAATCATGATAGCCTAATACTTATAACACAAGATTGCATCTTAAGCGAATGACTGAGTTGAAAACTTGAATAAGAACGCATTTTACACAGAGGGACCAGCTAGGGAAACTTACCTGCCTACAATAACTGTTTTCATTTGATTTGAGTTACATTAAACATGAATAACCTTAGCCGAGTCCCCAGGAACATCGGGCTATTAAAGTAACAAGCCTATAACTGCGGTCTTATTAATTCTAGCTTCACCATACACTCAAACTGTGAGGTTTATCTGCTTTTACTTACATTGCTCTGTACATAATATACTGTTTTTTGTTCTTTATATACAGATTGTATTAGATTTGCACTACGTGTGTGTATGTGGGTATGTATGAAGGTGAGTGTATGTACGTATATGTATAATTATTTATTTTGTGTTCTTTTTTGTTTTTAATTACCTATGTCTTGCTGCTGTTTTTTGGTATTGTTTGTATTGTTGTTGACTGGTAGCTCCTGTCACCTAGACAAATTCCTTGTATGTGTAAGCATACTTGGCAATAAAGCTGATTCTGATTTTCTCATGGACCTGTAACACAATGCCCTGACAGTGACTTCACCGGTGTCCTGATCTTTATTAGAAACTGAGAGGAGACCAAGTTAATATAATTGATATCACAATTATCACAAAAATTAACAAACAGTCTGCTTTAAAACTAAGAAAAAACAAGCTTCTATACTAGCGTTACATTAAAAATGAACACGTGGTGAACTAGCTTAGCCGCTATCTGCCGGCACACCACATTAGATTAAAATACTTACCCTTGTAGTTATGCAGATAACTTCGATATGTAGAGTTTAAAGCCCTTGTCCCTCTTGCTTGTCGGAGCAGGGGACCAGGCATCAACAATGCGATGAACATACGCTGACGCGTATTTTCGGAAGATTCTGGAGACATCGAGTAAAAAGACATTTTGGGCGACAGCGCAAGTAAACCGGAAACAGATATGGCGACAGCAGAACTTCACAGTTCAGTCTTTGTCATGTGGTTTAGCAATACATTTTTAACATTTATAATGCGTTTAGATTTTTTTATTGCCTTTACAGGGACTTTAACACTTTCTTAAACATTTGTACAGGTCATAATTGCAAAACCTGTAAAAGGTAAAATAACAAAAAAAATCGAGGTTGGAAAAAATGTAGACATAAACGAAATTTCTGCGTAACTGTGAAACCAGAAGATAATTTCAGCTTTTTCATTGAGTTTATCCTTCACGTCAAAACAGGGATTTTCATGTTTATGATAGATATCACCATGGTTGCAAATTAATAAAAAATAATTAAAGTATACCCGATATTTTGGCCATGTTGCAGATGTCTTTCACTGTTCACTGATACAGGCATTGGTGAAAAGTCTAACTTCATCAATTTATTCTGCTAAATTGTTCATACCCTGTATTAAATATCTATTTTAAAACCTAATCAGAATCAGAAAGATATTTATTGCCAAGTAAGTTTTACAAAAAGGAATTATTTTTGGTTTATTGCATGTCTCAATGTGCATCAATCAAAGAAATGTAAACAATTTTCACCTGTGCATAAATAATTCAATATATTTTACATATATTACTGTATAATCGCTTCAGAGTTTCAAAGTAATTTAAATGTCATTTCCTAAACCTTACCTTATCATGGAATCAAGAGTCAAGAATCTGTTATAAACCCTAATGGCTTTGGAGCAAAAAATAATAATAGCCAACATGGCTGGTCGATTTTGAGAGTCTAAGCTGTCCTTGTAGGCTATTTCAAAGCGGCTTGCCGCCGGCCGGCCGCGGTCGATTGCCGCGAGGCAACCGCCAGAGAAAATGAAGCGGGCGGCATCTCCCAAGAAATGGGAGTGACGAATTCAGCGGCAAACGCTTCATCCCCGCCAGTGGGACGCACCTATAGCCGACAGCTTGGGGACGGCGGCAAAAAGAAACCGTGCGGACATTTTTTGCTATCTGGGATGGCCAAAATATCGGGTATACTTTAATTATTTTTTATTAATTTGCAACCATGGTGATATCTATCATAAACATGAAAATCCCTGTTTTGACGTGAAGGATAAACTCAATGAAAAAGCGAAATTATCCTCTGGTTTCACAGTTGCGCAGAAATTTCGTTTATGTCTAACTTTTTTCCAACCTCGATTTTTTTTTGTTATTTTACCTTTTACAGGTTTTGCAATTATGACCTGTACAAATGTTTAAGAAAGTGTTAAAGTCCCTGTAAAGGCAATAAAAAATCTAAACGCATTATAAATGTTAAAAATGTATTGCTAAAACACATGACAAAGACTGAACAGTGAAGTTCCGCTGTCGCCAAATCTGTTTCCGGTTTACTTGCGCGTCGCCCAAAATGTCTTTTTACTCGATGTCTCCAGAATCTTCTGAAAATACGCGTCAGCGATGTTCATCGCATTGTTGATGCCTGGTCCCCTGCTCCGACAAGCAAGAGGGACAAGGGCTTTAAACTCTACATATCGAGTTATCTGCACAACTACAAGGGTAAGTATTTTAATCTAATGTGGTGTGCCGGCAGACAGCGGCTAAGCTAGTTCGCCACGTGTTCATTTTTAATGTAACGTTAGTATAGAAGCTTGTTTCTTCTTAGTTTTAAAGCAGACTGTTTGTTAATTTTTGTGATAATTGTGATATCAATTATATTAACTTGGTCTCCTCTCAGTTTCTAATAAAGATCAGGACACCGGTGAAGTCACTGTCAGGGCATTGTGTTACAGGTCCATGAGAAAATCAGAATCAGCTTTATTGCCAAGTATGCTTACACATACAAGGAATTTGTCTAGGTGACAGGAGCTACCAGTCAACAACAATACAAACAATACCAAAAAACAGCAGTAAGACATAGGTAATTAAAAACAAAAAGAACACAAAATAAATAATTATACATATACGTAGATACACTCACCTTCATACATACCCACATACACACACGTAGTGCAAATCTAATACAATCTGTATATAAAGAACAAAAAACAGTATATTATGTACAGAGCAATGTAAGTAAAAGCAGATAAACCTCACAGTTTGAGTGTATGGTGAAGCTAGAATTAATAAGACCGCAGTTATAGGCTTGTTACTTTAATAGCCCGATGTTCCTGGGGATTCGGCTAAGGTTATTCATGTTTAATGTAACTCAAATCAAATGAAAACAGTTATTGTAGGCAGGTAAGTTTCCTAGCTGGTCCCTCTGTGTAAAATGCGTTCTTATTCAAGTTTTCAACTCAGTCATTCGTTTAAGATGCAATCTTGTGTTATAAGTATTAGGCTATCATGATTATACAGTGAGCAAGCTATATAAATAAGTATTTAATATAATAAAAGTGTAGAGCAACAACCGAGGGTGTAAGGTAAAGGCTGAATATTGTAGATTTATTACAATATGTTGCATGTTTGAATTAAAATACCTGTGGATATGCAGGAGCACACACTCTACAAAGGCCTGACTGGAGATTTGCCTGATCTATCCGTCCTTCAGGTGAGTAGGGATATAACAATAGCACATTTCACTGTACAGTATGATATATCAACCAAAATCTGTATACCAATATTTCATTTTCTTTTTCCTCCCTTTTACAAACAAATATTCTGCTTCAAAGAAAAAAAATGAAATTGATGTTATCATAAGGGTTCTTCATTATGAACTTGTATGCCATGCATAACATACTGTGGATAGAAATTACAGGGAAAGTTACTGGTATGATAATTGTGGTTATATTATATTACTATTATATTTAGTGTATTGCTAATCAATATATTGTTACTTCCCAGATGACAGCGGCTCGCTTCAAGAGCAGGTGAAGCAAGTTGGGACAATGTTGAAGACATTTGCTCGCGACTGGGCAATCAGGTACAACTTGCAAACAACACCTGTGGTTGTTGGTTTAATTCCCACTGGGGCCACCTGTACATGTAGTAGACCTAGATATAAATGTCATAGTTTAGTAGTTGAAGGACCAGGACTGACTACTTTATTCTTTTATTCTGGGAACCCCTGTAGGTGCAGATCAAACCCTAATGCTGCGACGTCTTGGAATTTGGCGATGTTGTGCGTAGCATGGACGACAAAATGCTATGCTGCAACGTTTCAGTGCCAATGTGTCTGTTGGAGAGTTATCCCTCCCAGGGATCTGTTACTCCCCTAGACACCCAGGAAGATTTGGCGTTGCTTGACAACAGTTTGAGGCAGGATAAAGAGCTCCAGCAACGATTTGTAAGTGTGCCGATTTCGTTTATAACGGTATAGGGTAATCTAAAAAGTACAATTAAGATCGTACACTGCATATTCTACAGTCTGAATCCACAGCCTGTCACATTTTAAATTTATGAGAAGCTTCAGAGAAATGTAATTTGTAACATGTTTTTTTTGTATTTTCAGCTTCGGTTTTTGGCAATCAAATGTGGGAGGGACCTAAAGACAACCGTGTGGCTGAATGCTTCAGAGTATCTTCTCTAATCACCTTTCCATCAATACAACCTGGACTGGTGTAGGGGATAAAGCATGTTTTAGAGACATGTTCCTGAAGACCATTGTTCAAAGTAAGTTGGATATTTTTTTTATATTTAAGTAGATGTGTATGACCTTATGCCATTCAAATGGAATGACAGATCTTTATTTTCTACAGGAGCCATCCGGAAGAACCCGGCAACACAGGATGCCACTGATGAGGCGATCCAGGTTAACGTTACCTGAAAGGAGCATCTGAACATGAAGGTGGAAAAAGGCGCCGCACAGCTGAGAGGGACCCACAGCCGACCCCTTAAACCTAGGCTGACTACTGACACCCCAGCAATGCATGTATGGGCAATGCATGTATTTCCGCAGTAATCCTTTTTGCATCAACCAATGAACAAATTTTTTGTTCATATTCGCTGATGGTCTGAAAAATATTCTCCGCAGAAAATCATAATTTGAAGCCATGACGCTTCAAGGCGGAACTATTTCAGACTTTGACACAATATGTAGCGCGTATAGGTAGTGTATTTGAATTTCGTGGGTGGTCTAGACCCGCGCAGTGCACTCACTTCCTGTCCAATCAGACGCAGCAATCAATCAGTCGAGCAGGATTTCATCAACAGCTGAAAGAGCATCAAGATCTTGAAAAATAAACTCTCCGCATAGCCATCGATCGAAATGGTATGTCCTTCATGATAAACTTTGGTGTTGTTTGTTTTTAAGTTATTTTACATCCATGTTAGTGTTTCAGTTATATTAGTCTACATATCCCTAACTAATAGCTTGCTAGCATTTAGGCTAATCTTTGCGTATTTTATTTAACATCTAATCTAATTTATTTATTTATTTAGGTATAAAACATTTAATGGTCCTGGCGTTTTAATAACCAAGTTGTTGTGTATTTGACAACAATACGTAAGCAGGGTGATTAGTACTGTGTAAAAGTTTTATACGTGTTACTTTAACTCGCCAACCCACTTGCTTAAAATGAGATGAGACAAAATGTATGGTAATATATATTTGATGGACAGTAAAAGAAAAAAAAAACAATTTTTTTGTACTTTTGTCATCTAATAGAATAAACAAATCACATATTTTAGTTTTTATTGCATTTTACAAAATATTACAACTTTTCTGGGGTTATGAGGTAATAGGGTTAATAAAAATACATTCCTGTGATCCTTTTATACAGCCAAAGCGCAAGTTGAAGGTACAACGCAAGCAGCAGGAGTCCATTCAGGAGAGCTCTAACGATGAAAATGAACGTGATTTTCTCCGAGAACAGGTTCTTGGGAAAGCCAAAGGACAAGATGTTGGTCAGTATAATAATGTTTCATGATGTGTGTGCAGTATTTATTACATACAAGCAATTTACACATCAGACTTTTAAACTTTTGGCATTTTCATTTATTTCACTTTATGGCTGCTGAGTGCTATAAGCTTTGGCTAACAGCATTAGATATTTTCAACATTGCCTCAATGTGACGTTACTCTGTCTATGCTTTTGCAAAACGTGTCAAATCTGACTAGGAATGATTTGAATTTTCCAAGTGAAATGAGCACTAGAAGTGCAACTGTGCATTTTATTAGCTTTTTAACTCAAATGAGCGAGTACAATGGCTGATTGCAACATTGTAAATACTTTGTTTTTCACTCTATAGACCAGGGGTCTCCAACCTTTTTGTGAGTGAGGGCTCCCTGAAGGAATAAAATAGTCTAGAGGGCTACTTGTTTGATATAGGCACACACACACACACGTTTCAAGTTTTGAAAAATACAACAACAAACAGTAATATTGTTAAATACTATGACAATTGAATTTATAATTATATATTAGGGGTGTAACGGTTCACAAAATTCACGGTTAGGTTCAATATGATACAGTGCTGACACGGTTCGGTACGTTTTCGTTAGAGCAAAATGATAGAAATGCATTTTTTTATATAAAAATAAACAATTTCTCATTTTTAAAATGTCATAAAATAAACAAACACTGTGGCACTTTTTTCACTTTACTTTTAATCACCAAAATATGTCTAAGTAATGAAATGAATATTGACATCATGGCTTAATAAATGTAAATCATTTCTCACAAGCATTTTAAATTATTATTAATTATTAGATTATTTTTATTCATCAATCAATCCTATTTATAGGAATTTATATAACAAATTTACAATTATAATTGTATTTATAATTAATACAATTTAGCCTAACTTGTTAACAGGCTAACTTGTTAGCCCCAAGTTGAACATCGGAGACTGAGGACATTATTTCATTTCCATTCTTGTGATCTTTAAACAGAGTGTTGGTTATCACAGTCATTGCTCCCTTGACAATTTCACCATCAGAGAAAGGTTTTTTGTGTTTCGTTAAAAAATGAGCAACTCTAAATGAAGCTTCGGTTGCAGCCTGTGACTTTTTAGCGGGTTTTGTAAAAAATGATTGCTGCCTACTTAATGTTGTTTTCATCTCACTAACTTTTTATTTTCTAAGTGATGTACCTGGTGGATAATGAACATTGAAGGTCTTGTGGGTTGTGGTGAAATGTCTCTCCGCATTGTGTCTCTTGGCAACCGCAATGCTAGCTCCACAGTTGAGGCATACAGCTTTATCTTTAACGTTAGTGAAGAGGAATTCTGTCTCCCACTCCTCGTTAAAATAACAAGTCTTCTTCTTTTTTGCATGACCTGCATCATCAGCCATAAATCTTTTTTTCTTTTTTATAGTTCAATTTATCTTATGTACCGTCTGCCCGCGACCGCCTCAACTCACAGAAGTTACGTTACGTTTTTTTTTTTTTTTAAATGTGCTCGACGTGCAGATTCTAAATATTTTAAATTATTTTATTATTTTATTATGTTTTAATGGTATATGAAATGTTACCATTAGTTATTTTCTAATTTTATGCCATCATCATAAATAAAAAAACTAAATGAAAGATTACAATTCAGGCTATTTATAGAACGTGCTCGGCGGGCGACTCAGAGACTCCATGCGGGCTAGCAGGTGCCCGCGGGCACCATGTTGGAGACCATTGCTATAGACCTTATTCAGAGCAACACCATGAAAGGTATAAAAGCAAGGCTTTTCCAGGAATTTTCCGGGAATCTGTAAAAAGCTCCTAGATGACTTAAAAATTTCCATAGCTTTGTTTTTTCCATAGGAAATTGTTTTGACTGAAATCACTTGGAAAAATATTTTTGCTCTTTTTAATCAAAAAACATTTTAACAATAATACAGCCAGTTGTTATACGGTCTATAATCCTCTGCTGTTCTATGATATCTAAACGTTTTTACTGCAACACATCTTTGGAAAGAGGGCACATTTTGTTACTTTTATCACTCACACTGTGCAATGTTGACGTGCTTCAGTGAGCGAATAGGGATCTGAAGCCACAAAATCAACACAATGAAGCAATGTCACCCCACCTGTGACAGGATTATGTGCAAACCAAGTGAAGGGGTGAAAGAAATTCCCTATGTTAAGCAAACGCACACCAATCAGGGAATGGCCATTATTGTACGTCAGAGAACTATAAGCATTTTGAATGGAAAGTGAATTGTATCAAGATACATGTTTGACACTCTTTGCAAAATTGTACACAGTCACATTTATAAAAATTTATAATCTCAAAAATTCTGAAGATCTGTTTCTTTTTGAATCAGTAGTGTCATTCAGATAATGATTAACTACTTTTTCTAAATAATTGTTGTTTATTGTCTAAGGCTGCAGGCAGAATGAAAATAAGGTGTTCTCTTACGAGAGGTTCTCTCGTATTGCTTAAGCTACCTTACGCTATGGGAAAGATGAATCTTTTCTGAGATATTGAAGCCAAAAAATTATCCTTAATTTTGTATCATTTGTCAACGCAGTGCAGCAACTGCAGACCTTGAGCGGGCTAGCTAGCGAGCTCATTGGTTGCTCTGCGGCAACTGCTGCAGCCTATAGATGAACTTGGGCGAACTCGCGTCCAATGAGAGGCGTCCGCGCGCTTACTGCATCAAAGCCCGCCAAAATGGGCGTGGCTAGAGTGCATATAAGCGTAGTTCGTAGGCTGGAACCCTGATTTTCATCTCTTCAGCGAAGCTCTTCGCATCTCTGAACTGGAAGCCGCGTCGCCGTTCGAGGGGCATCTAGCAAGCTTGGACAGCGCTCGAAGAAGCCGGCCGTCTTCGCCACCTTCAGCCATCCTGCGAGCTACGCCATTTAGCGACGTATCCTTTTTTAGAGCAAGCTAAGTTCCTCAGCGAACTTCACAAAAAGAGTATCGAGCGTCTTTTTAAAGATGCCTCGCACTTCCTGCGGCTCATGCCGCGCTCCTCTCAGCACCGGAGACCGCCACCTCATCTGCGCTCTCTGCCTGGGACGGGAACATGCAGAGCTCGCCCTCGCTGACGGCGGATGCGACCTCTGCGAGGAGCTTCCGATGTCGACCCTGCGGGCTCGACTCGAAGCATGCAAAACCGAAGCCGCCGCGCCGCCTTTCGTTTCGCCGCGCAATAAGAAGCGCCGCTCCCAAAGGCTGCCGGAACCGGTGTTAGAAGCGACTGCCTCGCCGGAGCCTCTCCCTCGAGTCTTGCTTTCACCCTCCCCACCCCCCGGGACGCGCAGTTGCCGCCGAGCGGCCGCACTGCTGCCATCTGGGATGACGAGGCGGAGGATAAGGGTTGCTGTTCCATCATGGCTTCGGACAGCGAGGAGTGGTCAGGCTCCCAAGCCTCCTCCTCGGCCCAGGAATCCAGAGGATTCGGTAGCAGCACACCTTTGCCCGCCCTCCGCGAGATGGCGGTCTAAACCGGTGCTCCCGTCTAGGCCTGCAGAACTACTTCCGCCTGTGTTGGCCGCGCCTATGCCGCCGCTGGCCAAGCCGCATCTGCTCTGCATTCCATGGCCGTCTTACAGATCCTCCAAGCGGACCTCCTTCGAGAATGGGATGAGAAAGGCGGACACCCAGAGGCTGTTTCAGATCTAAGGAGCGCGACGGACAACGCGCCGCTCTCTCCGTCCGGTCTCTTCGGTTCCGCGGTGAGTGGCATTGTTGACCGTTTCACGGAAGTCCAGAAAGCCACCCAAGCCATGAATCTCTTCCTGCCTCGTCGCGCTAGCTCCTCTGCAGGCCGCCCACGTGACCAGCCTCCTGCACGAGCCTCTTCACAGCGCCCAGCTCAGCAAAGCCAGACTTTTCAGCGTCGACAGGGCGGCCGCCCTAGGTCGCGCTCAGACAGCCGCCGCAGACCGCCGCCCCCCCACGGGCCTCGGCCTAAGATTGCATTGAAACCTGAGCAACCGAAGTCCTCCTAGCTTTGTTGAGAAAACGACGGCTCAGTCCCGCCACAGCCGGACAGCCGTCAAAGCTTCGCCCTCTGTCAGTCCCCTTCTCTCAGGCTACTGCAGTGGTGGATTCAGCAGCCAACAAGCCGGTGATACTGCCCGCTTGCCTGCACTCAAACGCCGTTTTCACGGCGACCCAAAGAAATCTTGTAAAGAGCAAACATGACTTATGTGTAGAAAATGTGCCCACAATCCAGTGTTCACCCCTACACACAAGCATTACACTTCCCGTGTTCCTATCAGAGCCCACTCACATAAAGCGGACACAGCCCGCTCGAGTGTTAGAGTCAATAAACGCGCCCACGAATCCGTGCGCGCGCCCCTTCTCTGGCCGCTCTGTCACACGACCAGCCTTGTGTAGAAAATGTGCCCACAATCCAGTGTTCACCTCTATACACAAGCATTACACTTCCCGTGTCCCGATCAGAGCCCACTCACATAAAGCGGACACAGCCCGCTCGAGTGTTAGAGTCAATAAACGCGCTCACGAATACGTGCGCGCGCCCATTCTCTGCCCGCTCTGTCACACGGCCAGCAAACACTTCTCTGTATGTAAGTCCCGTGCCCGTGACTATGCTCGCGCATCACTTAACAGATGTGACTCTTTCCCCATTCACCTCAATCGGGAAGTCACTCACAGAACAGCCTGTCCCTGCTGTCTGCGAGCAGTCATGCATAAGCACAGTAAGCGCGCTCACACATTCTGTTCAGCGCGCTGTGTGCGGCAATCAGAGCGATTTGGCCATTCACCCTCTAGCGTTACGCTTCAAAGCGTGGGAAGCTATCCCAGGATATCCAAATGGGTGTTAAGCACAATAAAACAGGGCTATTTGCTACAGTTCGATCGCCGCCCTCCCCGCTTCAGAGCGCGGCTCGAAACTATTGTGAACATGGAAGCAGCCTGCATGCTTTGTTCAGAAATAGCAAACCTTCTGTGCAAAAGGGCCATAGAGAAAGTGCCGCCTTCGCTGAGCGAGTCAGGGTTTTACAGCCGTTATTTTCTTGTTCCCAAGAAAGACGGCGGCCTCAGACCAATATTAGATCTCAGGGTTTTGAACAAGGTGCTTGCAAAAAGGCCGTTCAAAATCCTTACAATCAGGAAACTCCTCGCACATACGCACCAGGGGGACTGATTTATCTCTCTCGATCTGAAAGATGCCATTTTCAGAGTCAGATAAATCCCCGTCACAGGCCATTCTTCAGATTCGCCTTCGACGGCCAGGTTTATCAATACGCCTGTCTTTAGCACCCCGTACTTTCACGAAGTGCATAGATGCGGCGCTCGCACCCCTGCAGAGTCAGGGCTTGTGAATTCTGAACTATTTGGATGACTGGCTGATTATGGCACAGTCACATACGGAGCTTCTGTCTCACAGAACAGTTCTCCTCAGCCATCTGAACAGTTTGGGTCTTGCAGTCAATTGGACCAAGAGCTCACTACAGCCCAGTCAGGCAATTTCCTTCCTTGGAATAGAACTAGACTCCGTGGCAATGACGGCTCGCTTATCTACACAGCGCGCGCCGTGTTCAGCGACTAGCCGCGTCCTTTCAGATGAACAGCCTCACGCCTCTGAAAAAATTTCAGAGAGTGCTAGGTTACATGGCCTCAGCCGCAGCAGTACTTCAGCTGGGTTTACTGCGCATGCGCCCGCTTCAGCATTGGCTAAACACCCGCGCGTCTCGCCGGGCTTGGGCCACAGGCCGCCAGCCGATCAAGGTGACTCAGACCTGTATTTCAGCTCTGCAGCCCTGGACAGTGGCCGAATGGTATCAGCGGGGAGTGACGATGGGAGCTGTATCTCGCCGAAAAGTCATCTCGACAGACGCGTCCAACACGGGTTGGGGCGCGGTCTGCGAGAGCTCTCCGGTTTTTTTGGCCTATGGTCAGTTCAGGAAAAGCTCCTTCACATAAATTGTCTGGAAATGATAGCGGTCAAGTACGCGCTTGTGCGCTTTCTCCCGGTCATTCAGGGTTACCACGTCCTGGTCCGTTCGGACAACAGATCTGTGGTATCCTACCTAAACCGTCAGGGCGGTGTCAGATCCAGGAACCTCTTCCATCTGACAAAACGCATACTGAGTTGGTCCCAGTGCCACCTGCGCTCGCTGAGGGCGACGCACGTGCCAGGCCACCTGAACGACAGCCCAGACAGACTGTCCAGAGACAATATTCCCCCAGGGTAATGGTCCATGCATGCTCAAACAGTCCAGAAGTTATGGCGCATATTCGGCGGAGCAGAGATAGACCTCTTTGCGTCAGAAGAGAACTCTCACTGCCCAATATTTTTCTCGAAAAGCGAGGACGCGCTGGCCCAGGACTGGCCCAACCGCCCGCTTTACGCCTTCCCTCCCATCTCGCTATTGCCACAGGTAATGCAGAGGATCAGGGAAACGCATCACTCGGTGCTCCTCATAGCCCCGTGTTGGGAGAATCAGACATGGTTCCCGGAGCTTACGCAGCTGTCACTGACAGCGCCGTGGCCCATCCCAGTGAGAGCAGATCTCCTCTCTCAAGCTCGCGGCACGATCTGGCATCCCCACCCAGAGCGCTGGGCGCTGCACGCGTGGGTGATCAACGACTACCCGTCGCTCTGCCAGAAGGGGTAATAAACACCATCATACACGCTAGAGCCCCTTCCACGAGAAGACTCTATGCGTCAAAATGGTCTGTGTTTTCAAAATGGTGCACCGACAGAGACCTGGACCCACGGACATGTGGGGTGTCGTCGCTGCTTGTGTTTTTACAAAGAGCTGCTGGATAAGGGCAGATCCCCATCCACGCTCAAAGTGTATGTGACGGCCGTCGCGGCATTCGCTGAACCCCTGCATGGCCAGTCACTGGGAAAAACGAGCTGGTCATCCGCTTCCTCAGGGGAGCTAGAAGGATGAACCCCCCGCGCCCCCCATCGGTTCCTATCTGGGATCATTCTATAGTTCTCGAAACTATGAAAGCCCCCCCTTTCGAACCGCTTCAATCTGTGGATTTGAAATACCTTTCACTCAAAACCGTTTTTCTGACTGCCCTGTCATCAGTCAAACGTGTGGGAGACCTTCACGCGCTGTCTGTCAGCGCTGCGTGTCTTGAGTTTGGACCAAGTGACTCCAAGGTCATTTTAAAGCCTAGACACGGCTATGTTCCCAAGGTGATCGGTACTCCTTTCAGAGCACAGGTCATTTCCCTATCGGCGCTGCCAGCATCCGATAGCGAACGCGACGCCAATCTCCTTTGCCCAGTCAGAGCACTGAGATTGTATACTGCGCGCTCCGCCTCTTTCAGACGCTCTGAGCAGCTTTTCGTTCGGAGGGCGCACCAAAGGTCTCGCCGCCTCGAAACAGACACTGTCTAGATGGATAGTGGACGCTATTGCTGCCGCATACGCGTCAAAAGACCTGCCATGCCCGTTGGGCATTAGGGCTCACTCCACTAGAGGCATGGCCTCATCGTGAGCATGGTCCAGAGGGATTTCCATTCACGACATATGTGTGGCAGCGGGCTGGGCTTCCCCCTCCACCTTTGTCAGATTTTACAATCTGGATTTGCCCGCCCTGCAGGCAAAACTACTAGCGGTTTAATACGCTACAGTTCCCCTGGTGAGCTGCACTGATGGGACTCATTCCACACAGACCGGCACCGCCGCTCTGTCGTTCCCTTCCCACAATGTGCTTATGTATTACACACACACTGGCCCGCACTCTTGCCGGCCAAATATTATTTCCCCACTCACAAGGGCTCCCCCGGGTCCCCCCACCCCCGGGGCTCATGCAGTGGATGCTTGGCACGCACGGCGTTGACAATGGGTTCCTGTAGCGTAAGCTAGCTTACGCAATATGAGAGAACCTCTCGTAAGAGAACGAATCGGTTACCTAACGTAACCTCGGTTCTCTCTAGACGAGGGAACGAGTATTGCGTAAGCTAGCTTACGCTACGGGAAAGATGAATCTTTTCTGAGATATTGAAGCCAAAAAATTATCCTTAATTTTGTATCATTTGTCAACGCAGTGCAGCAACTGCAGACTTGAGCGGGCTAGCTAGCGAGCTCATTGGTTGCTCTGCGGCAACTGCTGCAGCCTATAGACGAACTTGGGCGAACTCGCGTCCAATGAGAGGCGTCCGCGCGCTTACTGCATCAAAGCCCGCCAAAATGGGCGTGGCTAGAGTGCATATAAGCGTAGTTCGTAGGCTGGAACCCTGGTTTTCATTGAATGAAGCGAAAGTCGCTCGTGGCGCGAGCACGGCCGGCTACGCAATACTCGTTCCCTCGTCTAGAGAGAACCGAGGTTACGTTAGGTAACCGATTCGTTTTTATTGTGTAAACCTGCCAGTTAACTGTCAATAACTGATGTTGTTCTAAAAAGTGATGATTTGAAAATGTTTATTTATTTTTAGCACCTTTCAGTGTCAAACAAGAAGTCCACCACCATGATCCCAATGATGACACTCCCTCCTCATCACAAAATTTGAGCGAATCTGATGAGCCTGTACTAATAGACAACAAACAGAAGAAAAGGAAGAAGGTGGCACACCATTCCCTTCGACATCACATTAGAGGTCAGTGGCTTTTCTACATTGTTTCGAATGCTTACACTATATCATATAAAGGTATACTGCTGTTGTTTCCCCATACACCTTAATTTGCTTTCAACAATGTTGTTTTAAGTTCATTGAAAAATCAACTCAGTCATGATCTGGTCCAGAGCTGTTAAATGGATGACCTGCCATAGCAGTAAATGGTTAATTGATTGACATACATTCACTGCATTCATATTTTACTTTTTCATGGTTTCTTTTTCAATTATTAAGGTTTTTTTATTTATTTTATTTTTTATACCATTGTAAGCGTGTGTTCTCTGTCTATGGAAATATGTTTTTAATTTTAATGTGAAATGTTTCAATTCGTTTTTTGTTAAATGAATGAGAATTTTCTCGTCACTTACTCACCCTTTTGCCATCTTAAACTTGTATGACATTATTACTTCTGTGGAACAAAGAACAAATATTTTGATGGAGATGTATATCCTCAAAATACACATGAATAAACTACATAAAAGCATCATACAGGTTAGAATATGTGGTTCAAGTCATTTCTTCTGAAGAAATGTGATTGGAGTTGGTTGAGAAACACTTTCCTTCTTGACATTGTAGAATTTATATTGTTTGCAAAGACACTGGCAGTGTTCTTAGCACAATGCATGGATTAAGTATGAGGCAGTTGTAAGTGAGTTTCAATTAATGATCCAACTAGGAGAATGCAACCTACACCAGATACCATATGGATTAAATTACTCAAGATGTATTGAACAAAATAGTTTTCTACTGCCTTAATATTCTTTTTGGGGTTTTAAAGTTTTAGTACTCATTGACTTGTGTTGTATAGAAATAATATCATCACATCTCCATCAAAATATCATGGTTTGGATTTTGCTGAAGAAATGAAATATACAAGTTAAACAGCATAAGAGTGAGTAAATCATTTATTATCTATTTTTTAAGTATTCTTTTGACTAAAATTATCTCTGAAATATATGATTTAAAAAAAAAAAATAGAAATGATATTACATATAAAACAAGGGTGTGTTTTTGCATCCACATTTTTAAATTAATTCCAAATAAATAAAACTAGTCCTAAAAAACTGCATTATCAGTTACCGTCACAATATGTAAGACATGCAAGACTTTTTGTGTTTCTGTTTACTGTTTTTCTTTATATATTTCATTTAATTATGTTTATTTAATATACATTTAATAATGATTTAATATTTAATATATATTTCTTTATTATTTTTGCAAAGTTAAAGGTCCAGAGGAGGTCATCAGCCGCTACCATCAAGTCCTCAAAACCTTCAGGAAAGTTCGCACCATGTCAGAGGCATTCCATCGGCACAATGTTGACAGAGGCACCATTGCAGCAACAGCACCAATAGCAGAGCTTCAGATTGCAGACCCCAAGACCTACAGCACCCTGGTGTTCGATGCAGCTATGGAAACATTGCTTGCTTTTGCAAAAAGATGTGCCAGTAGTGTGAATCCTGAAATTAAAAGATCCATTGAAGATCTCAAAGCTCGAGGGCATCTATTGCCCATTTTGATGAAGTATTGAATTATGTGTTGCTGCAAGATTTTGTTCAAGAAAAATCTGTTCAGTAAAAGTAAAAGTTTAGATAATTGTTTTAGATTAAAGAAAAGTGTTGAAAAGGACCTGAAAGGGCCCTTTAAGTTTAAATTTCTATTTAAGATTGTTACAATTAAAACAGTGTTTTTATTGATTTTTTTTATTTATTATTATTATTCAAGATGTGTCTCATCAGTTTGTTCTCTTGAACCATAAAAACAATAAACACTGAGTTGTTCACTGCAATATTACATGTCACTTTTCTTATTGGAAAACAGCAAATGTTTACTTTAGAATAGGGAACATAATCTGAAGTAATATTGCATTTATTAGTGATAAATATGCTTGTTACCTATTAATAAAGGGAATATTTCAGTTATAAATCATTTGTTAGTATAGAACAACTGCTAGTGTTTCTCTGCAAATTTAACATACATATTCACACATTGTACTGGGAACTTATAAAGTGTGTAATTGGCACAGTACAAGCTATTAGTTTGTTTTATTTTTAGCTAATTAGTACATTGTTAGGAGAGAAACAAGTATAAAGGGGCTATTAGACAAAAATAAGACAACAGCCAATAAAGGCCTTATAAATAGCTTGTAATGGCATACAAGTACTTAACTAGTTACTTACAAATGCAGTTATTAGTCATTAATTAGTGTCTAATTTCTGATCCCTAAAATAAAGTGTTACCTGTTTTTTTAACATGATGTCACAACAGCCAAGTCAGAGCTTTCAAAACGTTATTGTTGTTGTAACAAAGACTCGGGTAGGTTGGGATCCATAAGCAGTGTTTTATTGAAACTCACAGATATAGGCAGGCAATGGTCAGGCAATGGGGGTATCAGGGCAAACGTAGGCAGAGCAGGAGCGTAGTGAGTGAAGCAGGATGTCAGGGCAGGCAGCAAAGGGTAGTCACGAGGAGACAGGCAAGGTTCAGTGTTCAACCGTAGTCAATAGGCAAAGCAAGGTCGGTAGGCAAATAATCAAACAAGAATGGTCGTAGAACGCTCAGTAGAGTAGCCGGAACAAACATACGCTTGTATGTATATATATATATATATATATATATATATATATATATATATATATATATAATATGTCATGCATAATTACATACATAAATATAGTTTGTTAAGTGAATTACAGTACCTGTACAAATTACAGTAGATTCACACGTCCTGGTGATTTATATATTGTTTATCCTGTGCTTATTGATGATAAACATGACAGACAGATATCCGCAGTGAAATATACTTTATAGACAAATGTCCTAAAACAAATCCTGTTTGATTGATACACAACCCACTGGGTCATTTTTGGTCAAAAAGTCAGTCATTCACGCCCACTTGTGTTTAGGCCTAAATAGATGGCCGCTGGAACACTTCCGGTGGCTTCACTTTTCTGATTGCATATCCTTTATATTTCCCTTTCTGTCTCTCTGTCCTTACCAAAGTGTTTTGTGCCTTCTTCCTGCCTTGTGCTGTGTATTCCTGTCTTGCTGTGGTGCTTTCCTTTTGCCGTTATTAATTTTGTTTTCTATTTATTCCAGTTTGCTCCAGTCGCTGTTGGTTCATTTTTCCATTGTCGTTACACCACCGACTGTGTTGGACTGCCCTCCTTTTTTTGACCCTAGCTTGCCTCTCATTCCCTGGCTGTGAAGATAAGGACTGTTCTGCTGTTGCCGACCTCTGCCTTTCTCAATCTCCATATGCCCGAGCCCTTCTGGTTTTTTGCGGATATTCTTCCTGTTCTCCCAAGATTTTTGGCTTGAGGTTTATGTTTGATTCATGAATTAACTTTTGTTCAGGACTTGGGTCATCATAGTTCACGTTGCCTGTCAGTTTTTGCCCACATATTTGCAATGTTTTAAATAAAGATTTTGATATTTTGAAAAAATTGTGTCTGTTTGGATTGAATGTCAGTAGTACTTGTGTAGTTATAAAAGAAAATCTAGTGTAATTATAAAAAATTATAAAATCGAATGTATATTTTGTACAAATGAATTAATAATTAAATTAATAAATTACAGTAGTGTACTGTTAACCTAGGGTTTTTACAGTAATGGCACTGTATAATATAATTACAGTAGCATTTAGTTACTGTAAAACTGAAATACGGTTATGGTACTGTAAATCTCAATTACAGTAACTTACTGGCAACAGTGTTGCCAGTAAGTTACTGTAAAAAACATTTGAAATGTCTAACAGTGTAGTCTTTTTTGTGTCTTTGTTACCGAATCGAGACACACACACACACACACACACACACACACACACACACACACACACACACACACACACACACACATACACTAGCATATAGCTCCACCATTTAGTTAGGATTTCCACTTTATGTTTTTGTGTTATATTCATCTAGTATTGGCAGTGTTCATTGCTGTTTGATTATAATAAATCTTGTTCCCCTTCTGTCGCTCTCTCCACGTTGTGTCGGAGAAGCGACACTAGGGGTCTCTCTTGAGCGCCGATATTCACCTCTGATCTATGAAAAAAGGCCAATGAGAGTTGGCAGCCAGTATTTGCATGTCCGCCCCGGACATACGGGTATTTAAGCGGCGCAAATACGGGAGTTCATTCAGAAAATTTCTTCGAGCCGATGGTCTGTCTGCAGTTTGCTGCGAGTTACACGCCACTTAAGCGTTCCTGTTTTCCTCTGACGATCTGCATGCTGTTGGATCTTGACGGCGCACAACAGCGGCTTTCTCCTTCTCAGTGCACGGCGTGCATTGTTGCCCCTGAGCGCTCGACAGCGCGAGACACGCATACACACACACTGTGTATTAAAAGAGTTTTTACTAAAAGAGTAATTTTCTCTAAAAGAGCAAACACAGCGGCGTTGAGCGTCCTTTTAAGGACGCGTCTTTTCAAGATGCCTTTCCGCCCCTGTGTCGTTCCTGGATCGCGGTAGAGTGCTCTCTGTTTCAGACGGCCACAGGCGCTGTCTCGTGTGTTTGGGCCGCGATCACACCGGCGGCGTTTGTGGATGGTTCATGTTCTCACTGCGAGAACATGACCATGACCACGTTAGCGGTCGCGGCTCGCTTTCAACAGAAAGCAAGCCACCCCAGCTGCACCCGCATTGCTCCTTCCCACGGGATTAAGGAAGGTGCGGTTGGTGCTGGAGGCGATTTGGGGCGGCAGCGGGTGCAGTTTCGCCGGGTAGCCCCCGCGAACCTCCCATTCCCGACACGCTCGCTGGTCTCCGTCCACGCTCGCGGCGATAGCGGCTCGCCTCACGGCCCGGCTGTCTATCCTCCGAGTCCGAAGCAGATGAGCTCGCCGCTGCATCGGAGAGTCGCGGTGTCTGATGCCGAGGACTCCCCTGGACTGCCGCCTTTGGGCCAGCAGGCCCAGGCTGAGGCCGGCAGCTCAGATGTCTGACATGCTTGCCGGGCCGCCTTGAGCGTGGGGTTGGACTGGAACCCTCCATCCTCCCCACAGCCTTCTCGGTTGGATGATTGGTTCCTGGGGGCAGCGCGCCATTCGCAGCCTCGCATGCCCCGGTCCCTTTCTTCCGGAGGTGCATGATGAGCTGGCGTCTACGTGGAGAGCCCCGCTCTCCGCTCGTCTAGGTGCCACCCGCTCCACTCTCTCCACCCTCGACGGCGAGAGCGCCACAGGTACGACGCGATTCCCCAGGTTGATAGGGCAGTTGCGCACCATCTATGCCCCGGTAGCCCTACCTCCTGGCGGGGTCGCCCGTACTCCCGTCCAAGCCCTGTAGGACAACATCCTCGCTAACGCGAAGGCCTACACTACGGCTGGACGCGCTGCCTCCGCCCTGCATGCGATGGCCCTCCTGCAAGTCCACCAGGCCAAAGCTCTCAGAAACATGCACGGGGTGGACCTGATCCTGATGTGCTGCAGGAACTGCGCTCAGCGACCGACCTCGCCCTGAGAGCGGCGAAGGCCACAGCGCAGGCACTTGGACAGGCGATGGCCACCCTAGTGGTCCAGGAGCGCCATCTTTGGCTCAACCTGGTCGAGATGCGTGAGGCTGACAAAAACCGCTTCCTGGACGCATCTGTCTCCCAGATTGGCCTTTTCGGTGACACCGTCGAGGACTTCGCCCAACAGTTCTCCGCGGTGAAGAAGCAGGCGGAGGCCATTTCAGCACATCATGCCCCGCCGCAGACCTGCCGCTACGGGCCCTGCCCTGTCTGCCCGCCGAGGCGTCCCCTGCGAGGAAACCAGCTCCTGCTCCGCCTCAACCCGGGCCCAGCTCTCAGCCCCAGCGTCGAGCACTCCGCAGGCGGCGCACGCCCCTGTCTCACGAACCCCCTCCAGGACCGGAAGGCTCCCAAGCGTTCCTGAGACAGCCGACCCAGAGCCGAAGATGTTAGCTCCGGAGGTGGTAAGACTGCTCAGTCCCCAGTGGAGGGCGGGAGGAGAATCCTTTGATTTTTCATTTGCCACACCCCTGGCCGGGGCTGTGGTACCCACATTCTCAATAAAAGAGCTATTTCCTTTGCCTCTGGGTCACCTGGCCCGCAAATGCCGTTTTCACGGCAATGTGCTTTCAGATCACAACAGTCCCGGTACACCGGACGCGGCGATCCCGCCTTCCGCCTGCCCACGACTGTTCCCCGGCCCTGCCGGCGTGGAGCAATGTAAGTGCTTTGAGTCTATTCTCAGCACCTCAGCCTCAGGACGCAACGAAGCCGCCCGACGCTGCATTACCTGTTCCGCCCCGCTGCGAGGCCCAGCCGGGTACGTCCAAAATACTCGTCCCTTTGGTGCCCCAGCGCAGAGCTGGGAAGCATGGCTTTCGCTTCCCAATGCATCACGCTGGCTGCACCGGACCATTCGACTTCGATTACGCAATTCAGTTTGCCCGGCTCCGCCCCCTTCAGGAGCGTCCGGCTTCCGCAGTACACGGCGAGCACGCCAGTTCCCTGCGCCGCGAAATCGCGACCCTCTTAGCCAAGGGCGCGGTAGAGCCCGTCCCTCCAACCGAAATGAGGAAGGGTTTCTACAGCCCTTACTTCATTGTACCCAAGAAAGCGCGGCTTACGACCAATCCTGGACTTGCGAAGTTTTCAATCGGGCCTTGTTAAAACTCCCGTTCAAAATGCTTACGCAGAGAAATATTCTGGCTGGCGTTCAGCATCTAGATTGGTTCGCAGCGGTGGACCTGAAGGACGCGTACTTCCACGTCTCAATTCTGCCACGACACCGACCCTTCCTACGGTTCGCGTTAGCCGGCCAGGCGTTTCAGTACAAAGTCCTCCCCTTCGGCCTGTCTCTTTCCCTCGCGTCTTCACGAAAGTCGCAGAGGCGGCCCTTGCCCCGCTCACGAGTAGCCGGCATCCGCATTCTCAACTACCTCGACGACTGGCTCATCCTAGCACACTCTCGAGAGTTACTATGCACACACAGAGACCAGGTGCTCCGGCACCTCAGCCGCTTGGGGCTTCAGGTCAACTGGGAAAAGAGCAAGCTCACTCCGGTTCAGAGCATCTCTTTTCTTGGGTTGGAGTTAGACTCAGTCTCAATGACAGCACGTCTCACGAGCGAGCGTGCTCAGTCGGTGCTGGACTGCCTCGCTTCCTTCAAGCCAGGCACAGTGGTCCCTCTAAAACTTTTCCAGAGGCTCCTGGGGCATATGGCGTCCTCCGCGGCGGTCGCGCCGCTGGGGTTGATGCATATGAGACCACTCCAGCACTGGCTCCAGACTGGAGTCCCGAGACACGCATGGCACCGCGGCACGCATCGGGTAAGGATCACCCCGCCTGCCTCAAAACACTCCGACCCTGGACAGACCTCTGCTTTTTACGGGCAGGAGTGCCCCTGCAGCAGGTGTCCCGACGCGTCCTGGTCACAACCGACGCCTCCTGGTCGGGGTGGGGTGCCGTGTGCAGCGGGCACGCAGCAGCGGGCCGTTGGAAAGGGGCCCCGCTGCGTTGGCACATCAATTGCCTGGAGTTGCTGACCATCCTTCTTGCTCTCAGGAAGTTCCTCCCATTAGTTCGGGACAAACATGTCCTCGTGAGATCGGACAGCACCACGGTGGTGGCATACATAAATCGCCAAGGCGGCGTACGCTCCCGCCACATGTCACAACTTGCCCGCCGTCTCCTCCTATGGAGCCAGCAGCGACTCATGTCACGTGCCACTCACATCCCCGGCAAGCTCAATGTCGTAGCGGACGCGCTATCACGACAACGCCTGCCCGGCGGGGAGTGGAGGCTTCACCCCCAGTCGGTCCAGCTGATTTGGGAACGGTTTGGCAAGGCCCAGGTAGACCTGTTCGCCGCCCAGGAAACCTCCTACTGCCCGCTCTGGTACGCCCTAACAGAGGCTCCCCTCGGGACAGACGCACTGGCACACAGCTGGCCCTCGGGGCTGCGCAAGTACGCATTTCCCCCAGTGAGCCTTCTTGCACCGGTGCTGTGCAAGGTCAGGGAGGACGAGGAGCAAGTCACGTTGGTGGCCCCCTACTGGTCCACTCGGACTTGGTTCTCGGAACTCAGGCTCCTCGCGACAGCTCCTCCCTGGCGAATTCCCTGAGAAAGGACCTCCTCTCTCAGGGACGGGGCACGCTCTGGCACCCGCGCCCAGACCTCTGGAACCTCCAAGTCTGGTCCCTGGACGGGACGCGGAAGAGCTAGCCGGCTTACCGGCGACCGTTATGAATACCATCAACCAAGCCAGAGCTCCCTCTACCAGGCACCTTTACGCCCTAAAGTGGCGCTTGTTCATGAGATTGGTGTTCTTCCGAGCCGAAGACCCACAGAGATGCTGCGATTAGGTCAGTGCTTCTGTTCCTACAGGAGAGGCTGGACAGGAGGCTGTCCCCGTCCACCCTCAAGGTGTATGTTGCGCTATCGCCGCCCACCACGATCCTGTAGACGGCAAGTCTTTGGGTAAGCATGACCTGATCCTCAGGTTCCTGAGAGCGCTCGGAGGTTGAATCCCTCCCGGCCAGGCCTAGTTCCCTCCTGGGATCTCTCGGTAGTCTTGGCAGGACTCCAGAGACCTCCCTTCGAGCTGCTCGAATCAGTTGGACTCAGGGCCCTCTCTCTTAAGACGGCCCTGCTGATCGGCTTCGCCTCCATTAAGAGGGTCGGGGACCTGCAAGCGTTCTCTGTCAGCGACACTTGCCTGGAGTTCGGTCCGGCAGATACGTCTGTGATCCTAAGACCGCGACCGGGCTATGTGCCCAAGGTTCCTACCACACCATTCTGAGATCAGGTAGTGAACCTGCAAGCGCTGCCCGGGAGGAGGCAGACCCAGCCCTTTCGTTGCTGTGTCCAGTGCGCGCCCTGCGCATTTACCTGGACCGCACACAGAGCACCAGACGCTCTGAGCAGCTCTTTGTCTGCTTTGGGGGACGGCAGAAAGGGAATGCCGTCTCCAAACAGAGGCTCGCCCACTCGGTTGTCGATGCCATCACACTGGCTTATCACACCCAGGCCGTGCCCCTACCCGTACGGGTCCGAGCTCACTCAACAAGGGGTGTTGCGTCCTCGTGGGCACTGGCCAAGGGCACCTCCCTAGCAGACATCTGTAGAGCCGCGGGTTGGGCAACACCCAACACCTTCGCGAGGTTTTACAACCTCCGCGTTGAGGTTGTGCCAAAGCTGGAGGCTTTTCTTCAGCCCAAGAGGACAAAAAATAATTTGCTAGAGCTGACACATTAACCAATGTTGTAGTTGGGTTAATAGAATGTTGCACCATTTTAAACCAGCAGACAAAAAAGGCCTGCCACTGTGGCACCTTAACACCATCTATAAACTGAAAATAATACTGATCTTGTAGCTGCTACAAACTCTACAATCTCTAAAACCCTCCCCTACAGGGCTACATGAGGGCTAAAAATCATTATCTTGTTGAAGCATGTTTAGTTGGGTTTCATTTGGTATGGATCATTTGAAGCCAAAACTGAAGAGCAAAGTTTGTGAATCAAACAAAATTCACCATTCCATTTACTATTATTGTAAACATGATGGAAATAATAATTGCAATGGAAATGCTCTACCATATACAAGAGTGAGCATTGGTGGATAGTGTCCTCCCAGTTGACACATCATGCCACCATTAAGTAAGAAATTATCAATTAACAAATTAACCTTTAATAATAATTTTCTCTCTTCACTTAAACATGCTAGTATTTTAAACTTGTGCTAACAATTTGCAGCAACAGGATCAAATTAACTCAAGGGAACACTGATATCCCTAAGGGTAACTTAAAGTAACGCATTGTCATTTAACATAACATAACATAAACAGAATTGTAACCCCAATTTAATTCTAAAAGACAATTAGTAGCATTCACAGATAGTCCCAAAACCTTGCACAGACCTACATCATTGATTATTCGAATACAACAGCTGATGGCTAGTCCCCAAGCATAATCAACAACAGCAGTCATGACCTTACATACCCATGATTACTGTGCGAGCTGCAGTCTCAGCTTGCTGAGTAGTAGCAGCATAGATTTAAGAAAGTTGTTTGAAGAGTCATCGCCAATTTTGACCAACATCAATATAGTGTGAATCAGAGTGGAGAGTTATTGAATCATTGGCAGAGAAGCAGATGGGCATGCTATTGTGAATACTATCAATAGTGGTGTTGCACTTGGTGTTGTTGTTTTTTGGTGTTTAATGGTTTTGGATGTTTTATTATTGTGTTGTTGAAGTTGAAGAGCTTTGGATATGACGATGCATGTTTACTAAATATACAGGATTATATGTTACATTAATGCAACTAAGCTGTGGTTTAATTTATTAATTTATCGCAATTGTTGTAGGTTGGACTGTATTGTTTGTATGATGTTTTGGTGTTATGAGATGTTTTATTATAACATGTGGTTGTGGCATGGGGGGCGTGGTCGTGTGTCGGTCTGCGGGAGAGAGAGATCGTTAACGGACATGTCCGTCATGTGTGTGTTTATGTTGTCTTTTAAGTTTATCATTAAACTATTATTTATATTGAAAAGCCGGTTCTCGCCTCCTCCTTTCCATTTATCCCATTACAGTGGTCTATTGTTATTATAACTACTGACTGGGTTGTCTTGTATTGTTTTAATCGATCCGTTTCTCAGTTTATAAAATAGTGTGCCCCTCTATGAAAACGGAACACCAAATGTTTTGGCGATGGCCCTGCAAATATAGATTTAAGATTAATTTGGATCCAATCCTCTCAATGAAAGTCATCAAGCTAAAACAGATTAAGAAACTAAACTGTGTTGTTCTGTTAAAATCTGTTATAGACACAATAAACCTTAACATTGAAATTAGCATTAGCTCAGGCCAAAACATAAAGGAGCTAAAATCATGCCAAGTGGCTACTCAAACCTTGGTCGAAAGAAAATCATATAGATTTGGAACATTAAGGTGCAAACAATTGTAATTTGTGGGTGAACTATCGCTTTAAAGGCCCATGAAACACAGATGCCCATCCCTCCATGACAGTAGTTGCTCCAAGGCAACTGGTGCTAGCCTCTAACCTCAATAGTAAGCAGTGTTTCTAAGGTACTGCAAAAGAGCAGAGCTGCCTGACTTCAAGCCCAGATCTGATGAAGTTCCTCCTTGTTAAATATGGGCATTTTAGACTCACGGGCCAAGGGTAAAGAAAATGGCCTAACCTTATTGGTCACATTGAAATTGTATTGGCACAGGATGTAGGAAGGTGAGACACTGTTGTCCTAACTCAGACAGACAAAGGACCCCGATGGGAGGGTGAATGGCATATTCAGCCAAAATGCTAAATTATGTTAGCCAATATTCTGTAATAGCTGTCGAAAGCAGAAGGAGAATTGTTACTTGCAAATTCACAAGTGGATCTCAATTTTTCCAGCATACATCGTAAACAACTGCCTGACATACTAGGGATGCTAAAGTCATTCTATACTCTCTCTGCATGCCTTTAAAGACCACTTTTGTGGCTTTTAGCCTGTTAGCTTTGATTCATTTTATATGCTGGTATATTCCTTAACCCTAATAGTTTTAGTTTTCAGGGGGAAACAAACATTTAAGAGTTTGGGGAGAGGAGCAATGGTTTTGAAGGGGTTTTGGGCACTTCCAAGCTTATAAATTAATTTTCTTAATGTTGCATTGTGGTTGTGGGGAACATGTAAAGAAATAGTGCAACATTTTCCGTAAATTTTTTTAACTAAGAATGTTTTCCCGTAACATTGTGAGAATGTTTATGTAATATGTACAATGTCATTAGGATGTTCCATTAACATTTTTAGCAAAGTTTTTTCCTAACCTATACATAAAGTTTACCAAACTTGTTTGAACATTAGGAGTTTTTCAGCTGGTCGGATTGGGAGTCAAGCAGGCCATTCAGGTAAACAAGCGGAACACTTGCTTTGCCAGGCTGGGAGACCAGCTAAACCAGTCTGAACCAGGTAAGATTAACTTAATGAAATGCATGTGACATTTGCAACATTTGTTAAATATTATTACGTGAGTAATGACATGTTTTGCAGCAGTTCCTTGGTGAAATATCCAATTTGTGCTGCTAAAAGAAATAAAAAGTTAAATGTTCACCCAAACAATTTAAGTTTTCAAGGTTAATAATCAAATTTAATACATCAAATTTGAAAGCAATGAAACCTACCTCCCAATGCTAAACCATAAAAGTGTCATAAAAGCAAATACAAGATGAAAAAATAAATTGCTGAAGCAACCCTATCTTGATTTCTTCACTGGCCTTCCCATCCTCAGAGATTAAATGACTAAACTGGCATGAAGGGGCCTCCAGCAATGTCACAGCAACATCAGCACATTGTCACTGGGTCATTTAGAAGCTCCCTACACCAGCTTTTGAACTGACAATTATTGTTTCCCCACAAGACTATTGGTTAATTCTGGTGTGAGCCTAGCCCTAGGCCAAAAGAGCTGCAATGTGTGCAAGTGTGTCTGTATGTGTGTGTAAACGAATTACTTTTCTAGAGCTCAGTGATTCATGTTCACAGTTCACCTGTCCCTCACACGAAAGTGACAGGCTGTTGGAGGAACTGTTACAAAATGGCAGAGTTAGTGGTGACACACATTTCCATAATAGCTTCCGAGGGTATCAACAAGGTGGCGCTTGAATGAGAGTAGGCAGCGTGGGCTAACTGTTGTACTATAGAAATTAATAGAGCTGCCAAAATCAGAGGATCTACCAGGAACCTTACTCCAAAATGGCATGGCCTTATTGTGTTTCATGCCTTATCACAAAAACATATAGATAAATAATAAGCCTTTCTTTGTGGTTTATGAATGATAAGGATTGGTAACACTTTAGAATACTGTATCTTACTTAATGCATAACTAATAAGGAATTACTGCAGAACTAATAGGTCATTCTTCATTAACACTTAAGTCACTACTATTAACTACTAAGGAAGATGTGATAACTAATCAGTATGTAATAGCATTTTATAGTTGTGTTAAGTAACAATTAGCTAATCAATAACTATTGAATTCAGTCATGCCTCCTGATTAACTACTTTTAATTACCTACTAATTCAGCTTCAGGAGAAATAACTATTGAGTAACTACTAATGAACTGTCGATAATTACAATTACAATAATTTCATAACAATTAGCCATTTCAATATTCAGGTTGTGGCCCTTTCTTCTTCCTTACTTGTAATGTTATTATTACTATGGAAATGCAATATGCATTTCATGGAATTACTACACTCCCAAAATGAGTCATTACAGCGAATTTAGTAGTTTTGGCCTGTATGGTCAGTTGCTTTGTGAGTGTGGTCTGTAACCAGAAATCAACAACGGAATGGAACCCCATCCCCACTATAAGTGACTAGCCAACTTACCTCAGGTAGCTTTATGATTTATATACAGTATTGTGTGTGTGTCTCTTGTTTTCCTCAGCACATATCACATTACATTTGTGTAAATTATTCCTGTATGTAAGGCAATGACTGAGGGGAAGGGAACATACAGGGAACCCCTGAGTAATTAATAAAGAATTACCACATAATTATGAGGGAATTACTTACAACATGGAACAGTATTCTAAAGTGAAATTACAGGGAACCCCATTACTGAATGATTGTTTAAAAAAACTAAAAAAAAAAAAACTTTAACAAGCGTGGTACATAGTAACTGAGTTGTTATACTGATTTAGCATTTTAGTAAAATGTTTGACACAAGTGTCTGTTTCACTTTTTTTATTAGTTTCATATCCTTAAACAACTTTACTGAACATTGTAGTGTTTGAATTACAATATATGATGTAATGCCTTAAATGCAGTAATACTTTCTAATGTCCTTCATCAAACGCCTCAGAGGACCATATCTGTGCTCCATCCCCATCCAATAAGACCACTCAATACAAGCCAAGTGTTCCTTCAAGAGCTTCTCAGTCTTGATGCCTCTCAATCTCCAGATCTGACTTTTGTATGTAGACCACAGCCTTTCAATATGTTGTGTGTGCCCTCCATGTTTTACATTTAAAAAAATATTTTTGCCTATTTTTAAGATTTATCCATTTCAATTGAATAACAAATTTCCATCTAATTTTTTTGTCTTAAATTTCTTTAAATAAATACAATGTATAAATCTTACCAAATGCAAGTTTTATTAATTACATTTTCTTCAAGACTATTCAATTCAATTAGATGGAAATTTGTTATTCAATTGAAATGGATAAATCTTAAAAATAGGCAAAAATATTTTTTGGAGTGTGGTGTCCTAAAGTACTGGGGAAATTTCTTAGAAAAAAATTTGTCTAGAGAGTATGTTATCAAAAACAATGCCATAAATAGTTTTCGCTTCTCAATTAACATCATAAAAAGCTAAATGAATATTCAGTGTAACTAACTTTGGTCATGTAATCCCAGACTCAATAATGATGAGATCAGGACCTAATTGGGGTCGTACCATATGTGGCAGTAAACTCTATTTGATTGATATTGTCACAACAGACGATAGTCTTATTGAGTTACTAATCATGCACCTTTTTCCTCTCCCAGTGTTTCTACCAGAGCATGCAATACAAAGATACAAAAAGGTCCTGCAGTACTTGGAACAGGGAATCACTAAAAAGCTGGCATACCTCAAGTGTGGGATGGACCACAAAACAATTGTAGATACTGCAGCAATAGCTGAGCTAGAGGCTTGTGACGTTGAAGCCTACAAGACCTTGCGTGAAATGTTCCATAGAGGCCAGAAACTGTCACAGTTTGTGTGACGTAATGAAGCTAGGAAGCAAGTTGCAAGTTGACAATTAGTTTATTGACAGTCAAATTGAGAAGATAGGGGAAAAGTCCGGGGTGATGGTCTAGTGGCGCAGAGTCTCCAATGGTCAGATGATCGTGGTGAGAAGAGTGAAGAGAAGTGTTGAACAGACACGGCGAATCCGGGTAACAGCAAACAGGACACTGAAACAGGGACAACGAGAGAACTGGACTGGAACTCTGAAGAGCGAACAACACCGGACATCACAAACAACGATCTGACAAGGAGATGAGAGAGTGGTGAGAATTTAAAGGGAATGGGAATGAGTAACAGCTGGTGAGAGGAGTGATTGCGGCAGAAGCTAATCATGGTACAAACAACACGCCCACACATTCACGCACCCACACAACACACACTAAGAACAAGGCGCGAGACAAGGAAGAGACATAGGATTAAATACCGTGACAGTACCCCTCCCCTAGGAGCGCCTCCTGGCGTTCCCAGGCTCCTACCTGCCGATTGTAGTCATCGATAAGGGAGTGATCCAGAATGTCTCTGGCGGTACCCAACCTCTCTCCTCCGGACCGTAACCTTCCCAGTCCACCAGGTACTGAAATCAGCGTCCCCTCCGTCTTGAGTCCAGAATCACGGTTGACCGAATAAGTAGGTTCCCGTCTCGAGTCGTGGCGGGGAACGGAACGGCGGATTATCTGCGGGAATAAAAGGCGGGTTTTATTTTGGATACATGAAATCACGGGTGAATTCTCCTATGCAGCTGGAGGAAGGTTGAGGCGGACTGCCACGGACTAACGATCTTGGTGACAGCGAGCGGGCCAATAAATTTAGGTGCAAGTTTATTAGATCACGGAGCGTAGAGGAATGTTCTTAGTAGAAAGCCACACTTTTTGACCAACGGCGTATCACGGGAGGCCTAGACCGGTGGCGATCAGCTTTGGCCTTGGTGCGTGACCCCACTTGGAGTAGAGTCTCCGGGCCCTAGTCCAAGTCGCGGTGACACCTCTGGACGAAGGCGTGGCGGAGGACGCGACTCGGATTCCAGACTAGGAAAAATAGGTGGCTGGTAACCTACACTACACTCAAGCGGAGATAGGCCCGTGGATGATACTGGTAGCGTGTTGTGGGCGTACTCAACAAAAAGACAGTTGCTGACTCCATGAGGAAGGATTCTTGGATACCAAACATCGTAGCGTTCTCTCCAGATCCTGGTTGGCTCGCTCAGATTGACCATTGCTCTGGGGATGAAACCCTGAGGACAGACTAACAGTGGCTCCCAGTAATTTACAAAATTCTCGCCAAAATTTGGACACAAATTGGGGTCCTCTGTCAGAGACCACATCTGTCGGGAGGCCATGTAGCGAAGAGCGTGGTCAATGACAATCACCGCTATCTCCTTGGCAGAGGGTAATTTGGGCAAAGGAATGAAGTGGGCATGCCGAGAACCGGTCCACCACGGTTAAAACTACCGTGTGTCCCTGTGAGGGTGGGAGGCGGTGATAAAATCTAGAGCGATATGGGACCAGGGTCTCGATGGCACCGGCAGCGGTTGAAGTAACCCGTCTGGGAGTCGATTGGAACTCTTACCAGTGAGCGCAGACTGAGCAAGCCAAAACAAAACTGTGAGCGTCCACGAACCATCAAAGGCCACCAGAATGGTTGCTTGACTAAAAACTTAGTTCGATTAACTCCTGGATGACAAGCCACATTAGAACAATGTCCCCACTGAATAGCAGCTGGACCGTAACCCCTCCGGCACAAACAAGCGGTTCGGTGGGCACCGAGCGAGCGTTACCCTTCTAAGGCCGTCTTGACCTTCGATTCGATCTCCCATGTGAGTGTAGAGATGAATAGAGTCTCTGGTAAAATGCACTTTCGAGGAGTAGGCGAGTTGGAGTGATCAAAAATACGTGATAAAGAATCGGGTTTGATGTTCTTGGAACCGAGGCGATGCGAGAGTAAAATCAAAGCGACCGAAAAAAGAGCCCACCGAGCCTGCCTGGAGTTTAATCTTTTAGCTGTCTTGAATATATTCCAAATTCTTGTGATCGGTCCAGGCGATAAAAGGTACCCCGAACCCTCCAACCAGTGAGCCATTCCTCCAAAGCTAACTTGACTGCCAACAACTCTCTGTTACCAATGTCATAATTACGTTAGGCCGAGGACAAGCGATGAGAAAAAAGCGGCGCAAGGGTGTATCTTGTAGATCTGAAGGAGAGCAGCTGGGATAACACTACGCCTACCCCCACCTCTGATGCATCGACCTCCACCACGAACTGGCGTGATGGATCAGGGGTTATCAGGATGGGGGCTGAAACAAAGCAACCTTTCAGTTTGGCAAGCGCAGCCTCAGCTGCGTCTGACCACCTGAGCGTTGTTCTGGGGAGGTCAGGGCGGTCAGAGGTGTGGCTAGTTGACTGAAATTGCGAATGAAGCGCCCGGTAGAAATTGGCGAACCCCAGGAATCTCAGTAGGGCCTTCACGAGACTCTGGACTTGGCCAATCTACCACAGCCTTGATCTTCTCAGGATCCATCGCATTCCCTCAACCGACCACGATGTACCCTAAGAAAGGAACAGACTGTGCATGAAAAGCGCATTTCTCGCCTTGACAAAAAGCCCATTCTCTAGCAATCTCTGAAGCACTAGCGGGACGTGCTGCACATGTTCCTGGAGAGAAGAAGAAAAAATCAATATGTCATCCAGGTAAACATATATGAACTGATCAACCATGTCTGCTAGCACGTCATTGGCGAGTGCCTGGAAGACAGCTGGGGAGTTGGACAAGCCGAGCGGCATGACCAAGTATTCAAAGTGCCCCTGGGGGTGTTAAAAGCGGTTTTCCATTCATCCCCCTCCCTGATCGCGGACCAAATGATAAGCATTACGTAAATCCAATTTAGTGAAGATGGATGCTCCTGCAACCTCTCAAAAGCTGAAGACATCAGCGGTAGAGGATAAGTATTCTTTACGTGATGTTGTTCAACCCGATAATCAATGCAAGGTGCAGAGATCCATCCTTCTTCCCCACAAAAAGAATCCGCCCCGGCTGAAGAGGAAGGGCGGATGAATCCATTAGCTAGAGAATCAGAAATATATTTCTCCATAGCCTCCCTCTCTGGAATCGAGAGTGAATATAACTTGCCCTTAGGAGGAGATGTACCTGGCAATAACTCTATGGCACAGTCATAGGGGCGATGTGGAGGAGAGAAGCGCCCGAGACTTACTGAACACCTCCTTCAGGTCCAGGTACTCCGCGGGCACGTTAGATAAATCCACCGCCTCTTCCTGAAAAACAGGGACAAAAACAGGCGAACAGGCAGAAACAAGACAAGACTTATGACATTGAGTGCTCCACGCTGACACAGACTTAGACTGCCAGTCCACTTTAGGGTTGTGATGGGTGAGCCAGGGATGACCAAGGGCGATGGGGGCAAGAGGAGTGTCCAGTATGTAGAAGGAGATGGTCTCGGTGTGATTGCCTGGCGTGGCCGAGTGATGTCTTCAGTGGCTAGGGAAATGGTGGGAAGTTTCTGGCCATTGAGAGCGTGAACAGCGATCCGGTGAGTGAGAGACTTGAGGGGACTTGGTGGTTGAGTGCAAAAGTGTAGTCCATGAAATTTCCTTGACCCCAGAATCCAGAAGTGCTTTCGACAGTCGTGGCGGTGATTAGACCATTGAAGACTTACGGAAGGAGGGTAGATGTGGATGAGGTCTTCTCGGCGGAGATCCCACCCGATAGTAGCCTCATACTTGCTATCGGGAGGATCCTTTTAAAGGACAGTTGTAGGCAAAATGTCCAGCACCACCACAGTACAAACACAGTCCCTGGGATCTCCGCCTTTCCTTCTCCTCCGGAAAGCCGGGCTCGACCCACCTGCATGGGCTCGGGATCACAGAGCGGGGCTGAGCAGCGTCCCGCCTCCAGAACATTGACCGCCTAATCCTCTCAAGGAGCGGTTGGTTTGTACTACGCTGTTCCATTCTGGATAACCTTGCGTCCACTCTAAGCGCCAAGGCGATCAAATCGTTTAGCTTGGTGGGGAGATCCATGGCGTATATCTCCTTTTGGGCGCGATCAGCCAGCCCATGCAGGAACATGTCCCACTGCGCCTCCTCGTTCCATTGGCTCTCCGCCGCTAAGCGTCGAACTTCGATAGAAAAGTCTGATACAGATCTCTCCCCTGGCGCTAAGTCGACCAGCACTCTGGCTGCCTCTCTACCGGAGACAGCACGGTCGAAAGCTTCGCTTCATCTCAGCGGAGAGTGCTTGAAAAGAGGTGCAGCATTCATCTTGATTCTCCCACACGCCCGTTCCCCAAAGGGCAGCTCTCCCAGAAAGTAAGCGTCAGGACAAAAGCGACCTTGGTTCTTTCATCACAGAATGTTCTGGGTTGTAAAGAAAAATGCATTGAGCATCGTGTTAGAAAAGCTCGGCAAAAATTAGGTTCACCTGAATATAGCTCTGGAACCGGTAGGCGGGGCTCCGACTGGGAGGCTGGTGGTGGTTGAGGAATCAGCGGTGCTGGGTGGCGCAGTGGGAGCTCGCAGAAGTTGAATTTGCTGGGTGAGTCGGACACCTGCGCCACTAGAGCCTGGACAGCCTGAGCCGTGTCATTGAGATTCTTCTCCTGGTTCTCCATCTGAAGTCTGCTGTTCATCACGAATTCTTCTAGGCTGTCTGAATTGTTACTCGCTGCTTCCATCTTGTGGTTCAGATCGTTCTGTGGCGTAATGAAGCTAGGAAGCAAGTTGCAAGTTGACAATTAGTTTATTGACAGTCAAATTGAGAAGATAGGGGAAAAGTCGGGGTGATGGTCTAGTGGCATAGAGTCTCCAATGGTCAGATGATGCGTGGTGAGAAGAGTGAAGAGAAGTGTTGAACAGACACGGCGAATCCGGGTAACAGCAAACAGGACACTGAAACAGGGACAACGAGAGAACTGGACTGGAACTCTGAAGAGCGAACAACACCGGACATCACAAACAACGATCTGACAAGGAGATGAGAGAGTGGTGAGAATTTAAAGGGAATGGGAATAAGTAACAGCTGGTGAGAGGAGTGATTGCGGCAGAGCGCTAATCATGGTACAAACAACACGCCCACACATTCACGCACCCACACAACACACACTAAGAACAAGGCACGAGACAAGGAAGAGACATAGGATTAAATACCGTGACAGTTTGCAGAACAATGCAAATAAATTAGCATGAAGGAGCCACTTCGAAGTGTCACTGTCCAAAAAAAGACAAATGCTTGCTCATTGACCTTTGTCAAAGGTCAATGAGCATACATGTATTAATGTATTAAACGTATTAAATACATACATGTATTAAACTTGATTTAATACATGTATGACAGTGTTCACCTTCTGTTTGTTTTCTAGTGTCTATAAAAAATTATAAAACGTTATAAAAACTTATTGCAAATAATTCCAATGTTCTTATAATTTGTCATCTTGTAATGTAGAATTACAGTTCTGTACCAGATAATCATTCATTAATGGGGTTCTGTAACGATGTGAGGAAGAGGCAGACGAGAAGTGCGGATCCAAAAGCGGCTTTATTTGGCAATCATGAGACAGATAAAGAAATAAACAAATTCAGGAACAAATGAAAAGTCCACGATGGGAAAAAGAACTAAATATGGGAAAACATAAAGGGGCTACACAGGTTGGGGAACACATCCATAAAGGGCAGGGAGACCTCGAACGAACACAGATAACCAGAGGAACAACAGCAGCGAACATGCAACGATAACATTCAACATACAACGATCGACAGTGACTAAACAAAGAACCAGGGTTTAAATACACAGACACAATGAAGACTGAACGAGACACAGGTGAGAACAATGATGAGTGCAGGCAGTGAGGGAGGCCGGAATTGTGGGAATTGTAGTTTTTAGACAAGGACAGTGAAACACGGGGCGGACAACAAGGAAAACGTGACATGGAGCGTGATCAGTGACGAGTGAAACAGAAAACATGGGGCAGACAACACGGGATCGTGACAGGTTCCCTGTATTTTCACTTCAGAATACTGTTGCAGGTTGTAAGTGATTCCCTCATAATTATGTGGTAATTCTTTATTAATTAATTACTCAGGGGTTCCCTGTATGTTCCCTTCCCCTCAGTCATTGCCTTACATACAGGAATAATTTACCCAAATGTAATGTGATATGTGCTGAGGAAAACAAGAGACACACAAACCATACTGTATATAAATCATAAAGCTACTTGAGGTAAGTTGGCTAGTCACTTATAGTGGGGATGGGGTTCCATTCCATTGTTGATTTCTGGTTACAGACCACAATCACAAAGCAATTGACCATACAGGCCAAAACGTATCGGTTACCTAACGTAACCTCGGTTCTCTCTAGATGAGGGAACGAGTATTGCGTAAGCTAGCTTACGCTACGGGAAAGATTCATCTTTTCTGAGATATTGAAGCCAAAAAATTATCCTTAATTTTTGTATCCATTGTCAACGCAGTGCGGCAGCTGCAGACCTTGAGCGGGCTATCTAGCGAGCTCATAGGTTGCTCTGCGACAACTGCTGCAGCCTATAGACGAGCTTGGGCGAACTCGCATCCAATGAGAGGCGTCCGCGGCTCACTGCATCAAAGCCCGCCAAAATGGGCGTGACTAGAGTGCATATAAGCGTAGTTCAGTAGGCTGGAACCCTGGTTTTCATTGACTGAAGCGAAAAGTCGCACAGGCTGAAGCGGCGGCTACGCAATACTGCTCTCATCTAGAGAGAACCGAGGTTACGTTAGGTAACCGACACGTTCTCTTATGAGAGGTTCTCTCGTATTGCGTAAGCTAGCTTACGCTCACGGGAACCCATTGTCAACGCCGTGCATGCCAAGCATCCACTGTATGAGCCCCAGGGAATTAAGGGGGACCCGGGGAGCCCTTATGAGTGGGGAAATAATATTTGGCCGGCAAGAATGCGGGTCATTGATTGTGTAATACATAAGCACATAGTGGGAAGGGAACGACAGAGCGGCGGTGCCGGTCTGTGTGGAATGTGACCCATCAGTGCAGCTCACCAGGGGAGCTGTAGCTTATTAAACCGCTAGTAGTTTTGCCTGCAGAGCGGGCACTTCCATATTGTAAAATCTGACAAAGGTGGAGGGGGAAGTCCATCCCGCTGCCACACATATGTCGTGAATGGAAATCCTGCTGGACCATGCCCACGAGGATGCCATGCCTCTAGTGGAGCGAGCCCTAATGCCCAATGGGCATGGCAGGTCATTTGACGCGTATGCAGCAGCAATAGCGTCCACTATCCATCTAGATAGAGTCTGTTTCGAGGCGAGACCTTTGGTGCGCCCTCGAACGAAACAAAAAGCTGCTCAGAGCGTCTGAAGCGGCGGAGCGCGCAGTATACAATCTCAGTGCTCTGACCGGGCAAAGGAGATTGGCGTCGCGTCGCTATCGGATGCTGGCAGCGCCGATAGGAAATGACCTGTGCTCTGAAAGGAGTACCGATCACCTTGGGAACATAGCTGTGTCTAGGCTTTAAAATGACCTTGGAGTCACTTGGTCCAAACTCAAGACAGCAGCTGACAGACAGCGCGTGAAGGTCTCCCACACGTTTGACTGATGACAGGGCAGTCAGAAAACGGTTTTGAGTGAAAGGTATTTTAAATCCACGGATTGAAGTGGTTCGAAAGGGGGCTTTCATAGTTTCGAGAACTATAGAAAGATCCCAGATAGGAACCGATGGAGGGCGTGGGGTTCATCCTTCTAGCTCCCTGAGGAAGCGGATGACCAGCTCGTTTTTACCCCATGACTGGCCGTGCAGGGGTTCAGCGAACGCCGCAACGGCCGCCACATACACTTTGAGCGTGGATGGGGATCTGCCCTTATCCAGCAGCTCTTGTAGGAATACTGAGCAGCGACGACACCCCACATGTCCGCGGGTCCAGGTCTCTGTCGGTGCACCATTTTGAGAACACAGACCATTTTGACGCATAGAGTCTTCTCGTGGAAGGGGCTCTAGCGTGTATGATGGTGTTTATTACTCCTTCTGGCAGAGCGACGGGTAGTCGTTGATCACCCACGCATGCAGCCCCAGCGTTCTGGGTGGGGATGCCAGATTGTGCCGCGAGCTTGAGAGAGGAGATCTGCTCTCACTGGGATGGGCCACGGCGCTGTCAGTGACAGCTGCGTAAGCTCCGGGAACCATGTCTGATTCTCCCAACGCGGGGCTATGAGGAGCACCGAGTGACGCGTTTCCTGATCCTCTGCATTACCTGTGGCAATAGCGAGGCGGGAGGGAAGGCGTAAGCGGGCGTCTGGGCCAGTCCTGGGCCAGCGCGTCCTCGCTTCGAGAAAAATATTGGGCAGTGAGAGTTCTCTTTGGACGCAAAGAGGTCTATCTCTGCTCTGCCGAATAGGTGCCATAGCGTCTGGACTGTTTGAGCGTGCAGGGACCATTCCCTGGGGAATATTGTCTCTGGACAGTCTGTCCGGGCCGTCGTCCAGGTGGCCTGACACGCGCGTCGCCCTCAGCGAGCGCAGGTGGCACTGGGACCAACTCAGTATGCGTTTCGTCAGATGGAAGAGGTTCCTGGATCTGACACCGCCCTGACGGTTTAGGTAGGATACCACAGATCTGTTGTCCGAACGGACCAGGACGTGGTGACCCTGAATGACCGGGAGAAAGCGCCGCGGCGTACTTGACTGCTATCATTTCCAGACAATTTATGTGAAGGAGCTTTTCCTGAACTGACATAGGCTGAAAACCGAGAGCCCTCGCGAGACCGCGCCCCAACCCGTGTTGGACGCCGTCTGTCGAGATGACTTTTCGGCGAGATACAGCTCCCATTGTCACTCCCTGCTGATACCATTCGGCCACTGTCCAGGGCTGCAGAGCTGATATACAGGTCTGAGTCACCTTGATGGGCTGGCGGCCTGTGGCCCAAGCCCGGCGAGACGCTGGTGTTTAGCCAATGCTGAAGCGGCGCATGTGCAGTAAACCCAGCTGAAGTACTGCTGCGGCTGAGGCCATGTAACCTAGCACTCTCTGGAATTTCTTCAGAGGCGTGAGGCTGTTCATCTGAAAAGATGCGGCTAGTCGCTGAACACGGCGCGCGCTGTGTAGATAAGCGAGCCGCCATTGCCACGGAGTCTAGTTCTATTCCAAGGAAGGAAATTGTCTGACTGGGCTGTAGTGAGCTCTTGGTCCAATTGACTGCAAGACCCAAATTGTTCAGATGGCTGAGGAGAACTGCTCTGTGAGACAGAAGCTCCATATGTGACTGTGCCATAATCAGCCAGTCGTCCAAATAGTTCAAAATTCGCAAACCCTGACTCCACAGGGTGCGAGCGCCGCGATCCATGCACTTCGTGAAAGTACGGGTGCTAAGGACAGGCCGAACGGGAGGACGGTGTATTGATAAACCTGGCCGCCGGCTGAATCTCAAGAATGGCCTGTGACGGGATTTATCTGAATCTGAAAGTATGCATCTTTCAGATCGAGAGAAATAAAGCAGTCCCTCTGGCACATACGCGCAGGAGTTTCCTGATTGTAAGCATTTTGAACGGTCTTTTGCAAGCACCTTGTTCAAAACCCTGAGATCTAATATGGGTCTGAGGCCGCCGTCTTTCTTGGGAACAAGAAAATAACGGCTGTAAAGCCCCGACTCAGCTCAGAGAGGGTGGCACTTTCTCTATGGCCCTTTGCACAGAAGGCTTGTTATTTCTGAACGAAGCATGCACGCTGCTTCCGTGTTCACAGTGGTTTCGAGCCGCTCTGAAGCGAGGAGGGCGGCGATCGAACTGTAGCAAATAGCCCTGTTGTATTGTGCTTAACACCCACTTGGATATCCCTGAAATAGCTTCCCACGCTTTGAAGCGTAACGCTAGAGGGTGAATGGCCAATTCGCTCTGATTGCCGCACACAGAGCTGAACAAAATGTGTGAGCCGCTTAGTGTGTTCATGCATGATTGCTCACAGACAGCATGAACAGGCTGTTTTGTGAGTGACTTCCGATTGGAATGAATGGGGAAAGAGTCACATCTGTTACGTGATGCTAAGCATAGTCATGGGCACGGGACTTACACACAGAGGAATGTTTGCTGGCCATGTAACAGAGCTGGCAGAGAATGGGCGCACGACGTATTCGTAGGCGCATTTATTGACTCTAGCGCCGAGCGGTTCATGAACCGCTTTATGTGAGCGTGCTCTGGTGGGGACACGAGACATGCAGTGCTTGTGTGCAGAAGTGAACACTGGATTGTGGGCACATTTTCTACACATAGGGCTGGTCGTGGTGACAGAGCTGCCAGAGAATGGGCGCCACGACGCATTTGTGGGCCTTCATTGACTCTGACGCTCGAGCGGTTCGTGAATCGCTTTATGAGAGCGTGCTCTGATAGGGGCACGGGATGTGTTATGCTTGTGTGTAGGGGCTAACACTGGGTTGTGGGCACATTTTCTACACATAAGACATGTTTGCTCTTTACAAGATTTATTTGGGTCGCCGTGAAAACGGCGCTTGAGTGCAGGCAAGCGGGCAGTGTCACCGGCTTGTTGGCTGCTAAATTCACCACTGTAGTAGCCTGAGAGAAGGGGACTGACAGGGGCAAAGCTTTGACGGTGGTCCGCCGCGGCGGACTGAGCCGTCGCTTGTTCAACAAAGTTAGGAAGACTTCGGTTGCTCTGGTTTCAGCGTTACCTTAAATCGAGGCCCGCGGGGCGGCGGTCTGCGGCGGCTGTCTGAGCGCTGATCGAGGGCGGCCGCCCTGTCGACGCTGAGAAGTCTGAGATTGTTGAGCTGGGCGCTGTGAAGAGGCTCGTGCAGGAGGCTGATCACGTGAGCGGCCTGCAGAGGAGCTAGCGCGACGAGGCAGAAAGAGATTCATGGCTTGTGTAGCTTTTGGACCTCTGAAAACCGGTCAATGATACCACTCACCGCGGAGCAGAAGAGACCGGATGGAGAGAGCGGTGCGTTGAGGAACGTAGAGCTCTGCTTCTCCCATGTCGGCTAGCGTTAACCACAGATGTCTCTCGGTCACAGTCAGCGCGCCATGCACTTCCCTATAGCTTGGGCTGCAGCTTTGGTAGCGTGGAGGGCGAGGTCCGTAGCACTCCGTATGTCTGCAACCGCCTCTGGATGCCTACTTTCCTCATCCCACTCCCGCAGAAGGTCCGCTTGGAGGATCTGTAGGACGGCCATAGAGTGCAGAGCAGATGCAGCTTGGCCGGGCGGCGAATAGGCACGCCAACACAGGCGGAAGTTGTTCTGCAGGCCTTAGACGGGAGCACTGGTTTAGACCGCCATCTCGCGGAGGGCGGGCAAAGGTGTGCTGCTACCGCATCCTCGACCGGAGGGATGGAAGCGTAGCCCTTCTCAGTGGCGCCGTCCACCGAAGCAAGAGAGGTGGAGACGTGGGATCGGACCCTGGCCGAGAAAGCGCTGCTCCATGATTTGGAAAGCTCGGCGTGGAGTTCGGCAGGAAGGGAGCGGCCCGGTAGCGGGTGCTGCGGCGGCGGCTCTGTGAAAGCAGCCGTCAAGTCTGTTGGGTGCCTGCTCAAGGGCGGTGACCACTCGAGCCCGAGGCGGTCGACGGCCTGTGTGAGGAGGCGTGTTAGTTCCCCTCGACCCGGCGCGGGTCCTGCTGGATTCCTGGGCCGAGGAGGAGGCGTGTGAGCCTGACCACTCCTCGCTGTCCGAAGCCATGATGGAACAGCCCTTATCCTCCACTTCTTCATTCAGTGATGCGAAGAGCTTCGCTGAAGAGATGAAAATCAGGGTTCCAGCCTACGAACTACGCTTATATGCACTCTAGTCACGCCCATTTTGGCGGGCTTTGATGCAGTGAGCGCGCGGACGCCTCTGATTGGATGCGAGTTCGCCCAAGCTCATCTATAGGCTGCAGCAGTTGCCGCAGAGCAACCTATGAGCTCGCTAGATAGCCCGCTCAAGGTCTGCAGCTGCCGCACTGCGTTGACAATGGATACAAAAATTAAGGATAATTTTTTGGCTTCAATATCTCAGAAAAGATGAATCTTTCCCTAGCTTACGCAATACGAGAGAACCTCTCGTAAGAGAACTACTAAATTTGCTGTAATGACTCATTTTGGGAGTGTAGTAATTCCATGAAATGCATATTGCATTTCCATAGTAATAATAACATTACAAGTAAGGAAGAAGAAAGGGCCACAACCTGAATATTGTAATGGCTAATTGTTATGATATTATTGTAATTGTAATTAATCGACAGTTCATTAGTAGTTACTCAATAGTTATTTCTTCTGAAGCTGAATTAGTAGGTAATTAAAAGTAGTTAATCAGGAGGCATGACTGAATTCAATAGTTATTGATTAGCTAATTGTTACTTAACACAACTATAAAATGTTATTACATACTGATTAGTTAACACATCTTCCTTAGTAGTTAATAGTAGTGACTTAAGTGTTAATGAAGAATGACCTAGTAGTTCTGCAGTAATTCCTTATTAGTTATGCATTAAGTAAGATACAGTATTCTAAAGTGTTACCAGATTTTTTTCTTCATCATTTTACTCATGCTCTGTTAGCTATACTAAAGTTAGCAATCCAGAACTTTTTAAATTTCCATTACTTTACCTTTCTACTTGTTCGTGATTACAGGAAGGATATATTATAAATATTTTTCAGAGATCGCTGTGTGGATTTCTATTTGTAAGTCAGGTACCAGACTTTCAAAATTAAGGGATAGTTCACCCCAAAAGTGAAAAATCTAAGCACATGTAAGGCAGAATATTAAGAAATGACAGCACTAGTCACTATTCATTTTTTATTGTATCTTTTATATATAACATGAAATTAAATGGTGACTGATGTTATCATTTTGTATTGTGTCAAAATTATTCTTATATATCACTTGTGAGCAGAGTATTTTTTTCAGCATTATTTCCCGTCAAGCTGTTTTTTTTTTTGTTTTTGTTTTTGCCAAATTAAGCAAAATGTTTGACAAAAATAGATATTTTTAAATGTGTGTATTTAGTCTACATACTGTAGTATGCTAGCTATGAAATTAGCCTTAGCAAGACAAAGAAGACAGGAATTTTAATTTAAAAAAAAAGTAAAAAAGTAAAATGTCATTTCCATCACATAATTCTATTAAACACAATACAGAATTTAACACAATACAGAATTTGAGATTTCGTGAAAATGACACCACAGTGAGAATTTTCATGACTTTCAAAAAAAAAAATACAAAATACATAAATCTCCTTTTATGCATGTACACTACATTATATAGACTTACACTTTTATATATTGATATCAGACTCAAAGAAATTGTGTGAAAAATATTTGTCTACAGTGTCTAAAGCTGAAGAAACACTCTTAATGATTTATAATTTTAAGTGTTTAAAATATTGTAGAGCAGAACAAAACTAAGAAAAAAAATTCTAGTAATGATAGAAGTTTCTAGAACTTTTCCACGATTCCTAATTTTTTATTTTTTTTTTACTTTTCTGATGTTCATGCCTTTTCCAGACCTGGAAATCACAATGTAAAAATTATAATAATAATAATAATAATAACAAAATTCAGAGATGTAAAACATGCCCCATCAATAATGAAATGGGCATGGATTGTCCAACAGCTGTGAAATGAAGACAATAAGATGTTTCTGCATTGTACTATATTTATCAGATTGATACAGAAATGCTATGTGAACGCTAAAGTGTGGAAAGATGCAAGACCGTGAAATGCAGGCTCAATTTTAAATGCATGACCCTCTGATATCAGACTGCACTCCACATTGATATGCACCGTCTTTTGGCATCTGAGGATACAAAATATTTAATTTCAATCCAGCCCTGACATGACGGCCCACACTGAGGTTCCACCCAGCAATTTGAGGTGACATAAATCAGCAAAACACCCAGCTGCTCATCTGCATATGTGCTCTGCACAGACCTGATCTCCACAGGCCCATTGAGCACCCAATGCCCTTCACACTGTTTTACTTCCAGAGTAACACGTCTATCATATGAGAAGAACAGGATCTTGACAACAACAAAGTAGCATGATTATATTTGAGAAGTATTAATGTGCCACCCACGAATATAATATTTTTGCACATGTTATTAAATCTGTATTACAAGGTTATTGTAGTCATGCTTAGGGATCAGGCTCCTTGTAAAACTAAATAAATAAATTAAATAAAATCTTAAAATATACTATATAATATAAAGAAACAAAGTCATAAGGGTTTGGAACAACATGAATGTGAATACTGTGGATGATGGCAGAATTGTTATTTTTTGATGAACTATTACTTTAATAAGAATAATTAATTGAAAATCAAGCATAGCATCAGTTCAAGCAGGTCGTGTTAGTCAGCTTGCAATCAGCTGACACTCAGCTGATCGTGATGTCGTTAACATTCAGACTACAGTTAAAGTTGGCCTTTAAAAGTCCTCCCTTCATTCGTTCTCTCAGCTACCTTTCTATTGCATGGATTCAAGCTGCACTTCACACCCTCCTCCATCCCCAGCTCCACATAACCATACCGCCAACGCCAACAGATGCTTTGTGTACAATCAATAAAGTTTTCATTCAAGTGTTCAAGTTAGTATTCATGGTCCTGACTGAAATAATTTCCTCATTCTAAATATAATGATCGATTTTATAATTGTGAGAAGTCGTACCTTCTTCTACTGTATGTACTGTATGTAATGCAATACTGACTTAAAGATGTAAATATTAATATTGAGACAAACATGGATGGATGTACCCAGTGATTTTAAACATCTTATGCGTGCAGACGAGGGCAGACAAGAAGTGGTATCTAAACGCGGTTTTATTGAACAAAAGTGAAAATAAACAGACAGGAACAAAGGAAACTACCACAATGGGTAAACAGAAACTAAAAACACGAACACATTCAAGGGCACACGAACTGGGAAAACATGGCAGGGTGAACACGGCTGAAACAGGAGTATACATCGGGGCTTCCAGAAACATCAAAAACAGTGGGAACATAAACCTTCAATGAACGACAAGGAGTGGAGAACAAAAAGGGTTTATATACACAGACACAGGATGATTACAAACGACAAACAGGTGCGAACAATGACACAATGTTGAGGACCGGGAACCATGGTGACGGTGACATGAAAAACACGGGGCAGACAACCAGGGAATCATGACAGAGTGTTGGGGAACGGGAACCATGGTGACGGTGACATGGAAAACACGGGGCAGATAACCAGGGAATCGTGACAGAATCCCCCCTCAAAGGACCGGATTCCAGACGATCCTAAAAAAAGACAAACAAACCCACAAAACAAGAAACAAAATCATCCAGGGAGTGGAGGGGGGGGCAGGCAGACCAAAGAGGGCACCAGGGGTAAACAGACAGTCCAAGGGGGCACAAGGGGCAGACAGACAGTCCAAGAGGGCACAAGGGGCAAGAAGGCAGTCCAAGGGGCCACAGGGGACAGACAGGAAGTCCAAGGGGGCACAGAGGGCAAGAAGGCAGTCCAAGGGGCAGGGACAGGTTCAGGAGGCCTGGGAGGTTGCCACAGGACAGCCATGGGGAACTCCGAGGGTGGAGCCGAGGCAGGTGGAGCCATGGAAGTTTCTGGTAGCGGAGCCATGGAGAGCGGAGCCGTGGAAGACCCAGGTGGCAGAGCCATGGGTGGCTCAGGAGGTGGAACCATAGAAGGCTCTGGAGTAGGAGTCGTGGAAGGCAGGAGCTGTGGGAGGCTCAGGAGGTGGAGCCGAGGAAGGCTCAGGAGGCGGAGCTGTAGGAGGCTTGGGAGGTGAAGCCCTGGGAGGCTCGGGAGGCGGAGCCCTGGAAGGCTCGGGAGGCAGAGCCCTGGAAGGCTCTGGTGGCTCGAGAGGCGGAGCCCCGGGAGGCTCGAGAGGCGAAGCCCCGTAAAAATTTTGGGTGGCTGGCGCGCAGCATAAACAAATCCACGTACAATTCCTAACAGCAAAGTTACCACCGTTCGATTCTGCTTACCTTGGGTAGGTAAGTGATTTGATGTCTCTCGACTCAGCACCGTCACAGGGCTCAAACCCCATCAATGTGGCCTCCATGGCTCTGCTCTGCTCAGAGGCCCCACCCACTGGTACATCCGACAAAATTGTTCCCCTGGTCCCCTTCGCCCGGAGATTGGATGAGTGGCTCACGCTTTCCACCCTGTCAATTTGAATTGATGATGGCCTACATCAACCGCCAAGGAGGGTTATGCTCCCCTCGCATGCCACAACTCGCCCGCCGTCCCCTCCTCTGGAGCCAGCAACACCTCAAGTCGCTGCGAGCCACTCAGATTCTGGGCAACCTCAATGCCATGACAGACGTCACCCTAGTGGCTCCCTACTGGCCCACCCAGACTTGGTTTTCGGACCTCATGCTCCTCGCATCAGCTCCTCCCTGGCAAATACCCCTGAGGAAGGAGCTTCTTTCTTAGGGACAGGGCACCATCTGGCACCCACGACAAGAACTCTGGAACCTCCATATCTGGCCCCTGGACGATACCACCTGCCGTGGTAGATACCATCACTCAGGATAGGGCCCCCTCTATGAGGCGCCTGTATGCCTTGAAGTGGTTTCTGTTCGCTAAGTAGTGTTTTCCCGACACGAAGACCCCCAGAGATGCGCAGACGGCTCAGTGCTTTCCTTTCTGCAGGAGAGGCTGGAGTTCTCGAGGGTCTTCATCTGGAGGCTGTCCCCCTCCAACTTAAAGGTGTACGTAGCTGACATAGCTGCACACCATGTACGGCAAGTCCTTAGGGAAGCACAACTTTATTATCAGGTTTCTGAGAGGCGCTAGGACGTTGAATCCCACCAGACCTCGCCTTGTTCCCTCATGGGACCTCACCATAGTCCTGCTAGGCCTGCGAGGGGTTTCCTTTGAGCCCTTAGAGTCAGTACAGCTTAAGGCACTCTCCTTGAAGACTGCCCCCCTGATGGCGCTCACCTCCATCAAGAGGGTTGGGGACCTGCATGTGTTCTCTGTCAGCGAAACGTGCCTGGAGTTTGGACTGGGCTACTCTCACGTGATCCTGAGACCCTGACCAGGCTATGTGCCCAAGGGTCCCAAGACCAATTATTGAACCTGCAAGTGCTGCCCCAGGAGGAGGCAGTCACAGCCTTAGAATTGCTTTACGGTGCAAGCTTTATGCATTTATTTGGATCGCAGGCACGATCTCTAAGCAGCTCTTTGTCTGCTTTTGTGGACAGTGGAAAGGAAGCGCTGTATCCAAACAGAAGATCGGCCACTGGATCATCGACACCATAGCTGTTGCCTACCAGGCACGTGCCCACCCCCTGCGAGCACCAGGAGTGTGGCGGCCTCCTGGGCTCTGACCAGTGGCGCCTCTCTAGCTGACATTTGCAGAGCAGCGGGCTGGGCTACAACCAACACCTTTGTGAGATTCTACAATCTCCGGGTTGAGCCACTCTTGTCCCGTATCTTAGCAGGAACGAACGGGTAAGTCTGGGTTGACCGGCTGGGTATTTTGCTTGCACCTAACACCTTTCACCTCCCTTGAGCTGAAGATGTGCGTGGTTGATTCCCAGCAGTGTTCACAAATGTGTTCCCTTGTTGATTTCCTCCTAGCCCTGCAGCAGATTGGGCTAACTACGCCCTGTTCTCCGCATGCACTTGCGATGTATATTCCGCTGAAAAACGTTTCCCTGTTGAAAAACTGCATCTTCCTTATGCAGAGGCCCCTATTCCCCAGACTCCATGACTATAGAGCCTCCTCCCCCATTGGGCAGGACCTATCATAGGACTTCTCCACATGACATACTTTCTATTAGACTTGGCAAGACCAAGTGAGTATTTCCACTTAATTACCCCCCCACCCCCCCGGGCAGGGTGTGGTCTCCATGGTGTCTTCCCCTTGGGGTCCTGATTGGTTTGAGAATTCTCCCTTTTTCTGGGGAGAAAAAAAAAGAGGGAAAAGAGGCACGATTAGGACAAGCCTGTTCCTATCATTTTGGGTAGTGGACTCATCCCCAAAAGGGCTATTCAACACTCACACTAGTGTCAGGGGAGGTTACGGGCTGGCCTGTACAGGACAGCAGTCTGCCCATCTCACACCGCCGATCTTTGTAACCCAGTTCAGCTAGTTGTGGTGTTTTTGTAGGGGACCCTAGTGTCACTACATTGACACAACGTCATGCGAGTGACAGATAGGGAACGTCCTGGTTATTTCCATAACTTCCGTTCCCAGTTGGAGGGAATGAGACGTTGTGTCCCTCCAGCCACAACACTGAACTACCCGCTGAAATGACCGGGACCTTATTCTCGGCTCCTCAGCACAATACCTAGTAAGTGGTATGCACGTCTGTCCGGGGAGGGGCATGCAAATACAACTCGCCAATTCCTATTGGCCTTTAATCAAAATCAGCTGTGTCTCTGGCTCTCAAGAGTGACCCCTAATGTCAATATACCAAGGAACAGAGGTTATGGAAGTAACCAGGACATTCTAAACTAAAGTGTAAGTGTAGTGCATATGTGTTAAGAGTTACTATATAAGTGTCTCTACATGTATTTTTTATTTTATTTTTTGGCATTATATATGTTAGCCAGCAGGTTGTGGCAAAATATAATTTTTGTGTGTAATATGAGCAGTTGGTGATGTGAAGTGAATCAGTCAGTCATTGTTTACATTCAACAGCACTCTGTGATCGCTCGTATTACTACTACCCTAATACAGCTAGAAAATAGCTTTAAATGGCTTAAAATGAACAACTTTTGCATTACGGCTCATCATAGCTGAGAGACACAACAGACAGATTAATTACACAACTCAAGGTGCTTATCTCTTACTCTGAGTTTCCACATTGGAGAAAAAAGTACTGTTCAAAAAGGCAGAGGACATTGCAGTTTCTATAGTGAAAGACTCTTGCGCACCAGTTACCATGAAATAGGTAGAATTACCCCTGTTTGGACGGCTATTTTTCCACTAAGAAAGCTGATCTCCAGAAAGCTGACAGCATCTCTGCTTGGGTGTGGCAACAGGTGATCTCTCTCTCTCTCTCTCTCTCTCTCTCTCTCACACACACACACACACACACACACACACACACACACACTCAAATCCATCCTTGTTTATCAAATAACTTGGTAAAAACAGCTCAAGCCATGATACTATTTGTGAAGTGACATATTTGAAAGCCTAATGGGGGCTTGGACACATCATTTGGTTTGAAACAGCAATGGCAGATTTTGATAAAGTAGTTCCATGCACACGAGTTTCTAGAGAAAGCTGTTTCTTTTTTGCAATTATTGACCTAATAAGACATGCCAGTCTGTGGTAACTCAAAAACAAACACAAAATAAATTCACACAATCAAGAGTGTGATATGGCCCTAAATCAGCACTGCTGTGATTACCTACGACACTCGGCCTGCAGCTTAGGGCCATATCGCACTCTTGCTTGTGTAAAATTGCTTAAATATATATATTTAGCAATTTTACACAAGGCGGCCAAAATTTTGGAATAATGAACAGATTTAGCTCTTATGGAAAGAAACTTACTTTTATTCAACAAAGTGGTATTCAACTGATCACAATGTATACTCAGGACATTAATAACATGAAAATTAATATTACAATTTTAAAAAAATGTTCAGAACTTCTTAAACTACTTCAAAATCCACCACGTGCAGCACTGACAGCTTTGCAGATCCTTGGTATTCTAGCTGTCAGTTTGTCCAGATACTCAGGTGACATTTCACCCCCACTTCCTGTAGCACTTGTCATGTTGGGCAATGCTCATGCACCTTACATTCTATCTGGTGTGCTTCTAAGGTGTGCAATTATTTTTCAAGTAAACAAATGGCTATGAAGTAGTTCCAGGACTTTACCGCATAATGGTTACATTTCTCTTCACCAAATTCAGTTATTTCAAAGAGCCCTACAGGCTTCACACAATAACCAATTAAACAAAAGACATTGGTTAAGTACATCAGAATACAATGACAAACAATGTATATAATCCGTTGTGAGGAGGGCAGGGCCGGGTCGTGATTATACACATCTGGTCCCTTATCAGGCTAATTAAGCCTCTGAGAGGGATAAAGGCCGACTGCGGATGGTGGTGCGACAGGGAGAGATCTTTTACGGGCAGCTGACCGTCGTGTGTGGTTGTGTCTTTTGTTTATTTCTTCATTAAACTATTATTGTCAAGCCAGTTCTCAAATACTCCTTTCCTTTAATCCCTTTACATATGTCTATATATAATGTCTATAATGTCTATATATATGTCTATAATTTCTATAATACCACGGGTCTGTTGAATGTTTGATTCTGATTGGTTGATGGTAGTTCTAAGGTGTGCAATTATTTTTCAAGTAAATACACAGCTATGAAGTAGTTCCAGGTCTTTTGCCACATAACAATTCCATATCACTTCACCAAATTCAGTTATTTCAAAGAGCCCTACAGACTACCACAGAAAATAATAAATTAAACAAACACATTGGTTAAGTACATTAGATTACAATGTAAAACAATATAAATATCCTACATTTATCTTAATTTTCGGTTGAAAAACTCCCTCATCTCCCCCTTACTTAGACACGCTCACATACACACACACACACATATATATATATTAGGGCTGTCGATTTAATGTGTTAATTCAGTGCGATTAATTTTATAAAAAAATAACGTGTTAAAAAAATTAACACAATTAATCGCAATGCCCCAGGACCGTAATAAGGAACATTCCTGAGAAATACAAGATTGTAGTACCACATGTTTACTCCAGAGGGCAGTAATTGAAATTTCAGCTGTATGGGCAACATGCAGTTTATACAGTGAAGAAAACACTTCAGTAGGCAGAACACCACAAACTAGGGGTGGTGGGAAAAATTCTTAGATGCATCACGATGCGGACTTGCACGATCCTGAATCGATTCACAAACGTCAAGCATCGATTTTATGAACGTTTCTTGCTAAAGTAATGTTGACGGAACGCAAAAGACACACCTCGTAAGTGTGCAACTACAGCGCCCGGACAGTCTTTTGGCATACACTTAACACGAGACACAGATGGCTCAGCAGGAAATTCGACCGGCACCCTCGGGATTAAAAGCAAGTGTATGGAAGCACTTTGGATTCTATGAAGACGAAGGGAAACGTGAGTTAGACAAGAGCCACATAGTATGCAAGTTGTGTCAAACTAAAATAAAATATTTTGGAAACACGACAAACATGAAAAACCATATTACACGTTTCCACCCGGAGGAAGAAAATAAACTGCCGGTTGTAGCTGTGAACCAGACGACAATCAAGCAAGCAATGTCAAAGCTTCCACCCAGCTCCGAAAAGGCTAAGAGAATTACAAATTTGATTGCAATATTTATTGCCAAGGATTTGCGTCCTTATTCGGTTGTTGAAAACCAGGGCTTTCGGGTATGTTGCGCACGTTGGAGCCGAGATACAACATCCCATCTCGTAAATACTACACTGACACAGCGATCCCCACACTTATGTATTATACTTATGTATTTCTGGCAATAGTGTCTCTGCAGAAAGAGTTTTTTCTACAGCAGGAGATATAGTCACTGCACAGCGGAGCACACTTGCATCTGAACATGTTGACCAGCTCCTGTTCTTACACAAGAACTTGCACATCACTAGCTAAACACATTTGCACCATCACGCACTGTCACTTATTTCATATCAATATAAGCTGTGAACAGACCTGGAAGTAAACCTTAGTCTTACTAAGTTCTACAGAGTTTACTGTACTGCCCTCCTCTTAGTGTGTCAGCCATTTATAAAAAGGTAGTCAACATTTTGACTCCCCTCTGCTATTTATTGTGGTATAAAGCAAAATGTTTTTGTTTTTTTATGTTCAGGATTTAGTTTAAAGTCATAAGCTTAAGACTCTTATTTATCATTGTATAAGTGCAATTTATATTATTTTATTTAAGTGCAATTTACAAGTTATTCAGAATATGCCACAAGCATAATTGTTGTATGAGAGCTGCTAGTACAGAAAGCTTTGTATGATTTTTTGCTCAGCAAAATGTTTATTTGTTTTTGCCTGATTTGACTTGCCACATTGATTCCATTTATTGTATTAATAAAAGTTATTGGAAGTAAATTCATTATGAATCATTACAAATATTTTGCTTTTAAAGTACAAAGCAGTCAGTGAGAAAAAAATTCTGTATTGAAAAAAGATGCATCAAGATGCAACGATAATTGTTTTATCATCGAATCGCAGCTGTCTGAATCGGAATCGAATCTTGAGGTGTCTAGAGATTCCCACCCCTACCACAAACATGCATTAGGTTCTTGCATTCAAAACACTTGATGGAGCGCAAATACGAACTAAGGGATCTCAAGATGTGTTTAAAGATTGAGTATTAAACTATATTTAACTTGACACAGTGACATAAACATTTAATGTTCATGACGCAACACACCCGAGACACTACACAAGCATATCTGACGCAGGTGTAAATTGACTGGCCCTTAAACAAGCCCTCATAATAAATCTCGAACTGATTGACAAATTCACTTGTGAAATGGATTGCTGTGAACTGTATTCCAATGATTGGCTTATGTTCAATAATATGGTAGTAAACAATACATTATATTCTATAGACACTTTTTGTATTGTTTTGGATTTTTGTGGATTTTTCCTTCGCCCTTGTAACAGCAAACAAATAATCAAGACCTAAAGCACACCAGAAAAAGGTTGAGAGGATCAGTAAACACATGGAGGGAAGGAAAGGAATGTGGAAGGCAGCTGGCCTTAGAGATCAGTGTGAAGTGAAACCAATTGACCACTGAAAGGCAAATGAAAGCTGTATTCTGCCTGGCTGAGGTTCAGAAATTACACATGATAGGAGGGTCCATATTATGGAGCCCAGTTATATCTTTTCACTTCTAAGTCAGTCATGCCCAGCAGGCAGTAATGTCCAGAGTCCAGAGAAAAAGGGCCGCACTTACTATAGTGAAGTTCATAACTTTGAGGATCCAGATGGTGAGAGCAAGGTTGACCACGATGAGAATCATGAGGAGGAGGACAAAGAAGTAAAGGCAACGTTTCCGCCAGCCGTAGATCCCCAGTTTATACACTTGCGTTTTTTCAGTGCTCTGGACATTGTTCCTATGAGGGCACTGTTCCGGGGTCATCTGCAAACAAACACAAATAAATCATTTATGCACTATTCCATATGTCGTAAAGGTGGTCTTTACATATTCATAGGTATTTGTACATGAAGTTTACACATAATTTTTTGTGCATTTGAATGGACACTTAAGCATACAAAATCAGCGACCACATCTAAAATGTAAATTTTTGACTTTTTTGCAACTCTCGTTTGCGAGAGTATTTCCACAGGTGAAAAAGCTGAATACTAAATGCATATAATTCATTTAACTATCAACAAAGCTCTACAAGTGCAAAATGTAAATTAAACACAAAAAAAATAAAAACACGAAGAACAAAATATGCACAGTTATGGTAAACCGTCCCAAATCTCTTGGCTAATATTCATTAATTGTGGGAAAACACAAAAGGAGAATTAGATAATTTATTAATTAATTAATGTATTCATACATTGATAATTAATTAATGAATACAAAATATGCATATACTAATATATATATATATATATATATATATATATATATATATATATATATTGTAACAAAGACTCAGGTAAGTTGGGATCCATAAGCAGTTTTAATTAAATATTCACAGGTCGTACAGGCAAGGGTCGAGCAACAGGCAGACAGATTTAACGTAGGCAGGAAGAGTCAAGGTCAGAGCAGGCAGAAGGTCAGGGCAGGCAGCAAACAGTGATAATCAGAAGACAGGCGAGAGTATAATCAAGGCTGGTGGCAAACAAACGTGGTCAGGGAAACAAGGCAAGGTTGGTACACAGTAGATTAAATATGCAGTAAATAACGCTCAGAAATGTAGTCGGGGCAAACAAGACTTCGCAATGAGTAAAACAACGGGCAGGATTAAATAGAGAGTCAGTGATGGGAAACAGCTGTAGTATAATTAGTGCGGGTGTGTGGGTTTATGGGAATTGTAGTGTAACGTCAATACTCAGGTGACTCAGATCTCCGATGGCCGGTTGAGGAGGCGCCTAACTTCGGAGTTCGTGACATTATATATATATATATATATATATATATATATATATATAGTATATGCATATTTTGTATTCATTAATTAATTCAGTCATTTATTAATATTTATTTATTGTGGTAAACACAAAAGGAGAACTTTGAGGAATCTGTACATAGCTTTATTCTATTAAATGATAGTTTATAGCGACCACAGGCTGCCAATTTGCAAAAAGAAAAGAAACTAACTCTTCAAATGTACTATTAAAACTGTACTATATGATGATATATAGTGTTTTTAACTATATTATATTTATAGTATTTTATATTTTTTTATAATGTAAAAAAATGATGAAAATGTGACTATATATAATAGATCTGTGCAAAGATTTTCAAATTTCTCCTTTTGTGTTACACAGGGAAAAACAACATAAAGATTTGGAACAACATGAAAGTGAGTGAATAACAACAAAATAACAGTCTTTAAATAATTCGGAACAGAATGAAACCATCATAATATCAAATGAGGTAAATGCAATAACTGCGTTTAATAAATGTTATGAAGTTAAACATATTTAATTTAAAGTTTATAATAAATATAATACAATCAATCAAAACTTCAAAGGAATCATTTGTACATTGTTTCATTCATTGTACATTATTGTCCAACGTCTTCTGAAGCAGCGCATAAAAGGCATTGTCTTGTATCAAACTTTTCTCACCGCTGTTCAGGATTGAACAGTTGTTTGTGATTACTGTAGAATGTCTTTTTTTAATCCTTCTGTGAAGATTACAGGGGCAGATTTCCATTTGTATTTTAGGTCCAATCCTTTAAACTAATACTGTAGATTAAAACAAGCATACCTTTCGTGTACAAATATTAAAAAAAAATAAAACATCCAGAGTTTTATATGTGGCCAAATCTTCCATTCTGCTTTATTGGTGGTAAGCATCCTCTTGAGGATGACTCCTTTGAATTTGAGTGACTGTGCCAGGTAATGTGATAGATTAGAGGTGCAGGATTTTAAAATGAAATAGACTACTGACTGCCATCACTAATTAAGAATTTAGTGGTGGCCAGTGGGACTGCATGATATATATATATTTTTTTTCGGGATACAAAGTAACTTGCGTTATGATTTTAATGCATTCATCTGTAAAGTTTATAAAGATACAGAGATCAGAACATTTTAGGCACGGGTCTAGTATGTGCCTAAATGATGACATAGATGTTGGCATGTGAGTTGGTCTATGTCAGCATAAGGATGTTTGCATTTTTAACTAAAATGTCTTGCACATTATGTATAGCATACATTTTCCCAATACCTGTTTTATTTTGAATCAGAAGAACTTCGGGTGTAGATAGTAAAAGCATGTTTTGTTTATAAAATACAGACAATAAAATTAGACCTTTGTGATAAAACTAGTGCTCAGACAAAGAGTCCAAAATGAATAAAATCCCAGATGCAGATTTTAGTTCAACCAAAATCCCAATATTGAACAGAAAAAAAGATGTATTGCATAGTGCAGGACTTTTAAGTGTAAACAAGCCCGAAACACACTGGGGACTCTTATTTTGAAATGACAAATTACAAAAAAAATATCTGCAACTATTGAAATAGATTTTTACGGATAAACGATAGTTACAAAAAGCAACTATCGGCACAGATTAATCAGTAAAACCGATACATCTGTCTATCTCTAAAAACATTTCTAGATCTACTCTGACGTATGACTACCTACGAATACAAATGAGTTTCAGAGTCCACCTCGACTCACCACCTTTAATTTAACTGGACATTTGGTTGAAAGCGCAAAGAACAACAGTTGATCGGCTGTCCCATAAGCCCCTTGAGTCTTGGTTAATGTCGTTCTGCACAATTAAAACCTTAAATAGCCTACATTAATGTTGATTCTAATAGTGTAGTTTAAAGGAAGAAACACTGTACAATTCAAAAGCCATAATAATAGACTAATATCTCTGTACAGAATACAATTTAATCTTGACAATGTTTTGAGCTGCACTCTTTGCAAGCAGAGTCAATCGCTTTTGACAAGTATACACATTCAGGTCGCACTGAAACAAATGACTCCAGACATCTTGGCAAAATTCCCAGTGTACAAGAGTGCAATGAAAAATTCAACATCATAGGGTTTTACACTACCCATTCGGCCCTCATCACACCTCGGATTGTGTAATCAGTGCATTTTTAGTGCACATCTGTCATGTTATAAAGCTTAAAATAAAATTGTAAATAAACGGCAGACTTATTGTTATTAAAGTTGGCCCTGAGTTGAATTGTTTTTGAATGGTGGGGAATTTGATCATTTGCAGGGCTGGACAGGTAATCTGGCATACCGGGCATTTTCCCGGTGGGCCGACACACTTTTGGGCCGATCAGGGGCGGAAAGTCCATCGGGACAACCGAGCGTGCCAGTGGTTAGGCCGCGAAACGTGCCGAATGGGCAACAATGAGTCACTGCGTTATGCAGAACGGACCACAAAACGGAAGTGAAGTGAAGTGATGCATTGCTGATAGAGGTTTGTATTCCCTTAAAGGACAAGTTTGCTTAAAAATAAAAACTCCATAAATTCATCATAACCAAGAAAAAACTCTTGTCATGTGATATTTTCAAAATATGCACCAAAAAAATATATACAAGTCGTTTGGCTATTGTGATGTTTAGTTATGTCTAAAACTCAGTGATGTGGTTGGGCCCCTTTTTACTAGGTAAAAGATTTAGCCTAAATGAGAAGCCATGGCGTGTCTAATGGGACTCATTGAGGAAAAACAACACAGCATGTGCAAGGGGAAGGTAAAACCTTGCACTTTGCTTGAAACAGCAGAAGGAAGACTGCTTCTTGTTGCTGAGTAAGCTTTACTCCAAAATAAATAGATTAGTAGCCACATATATAATGGCTTAGTGCCTGATTTTACATACTGAAATCAACTGAAATCCACCTTAAACCTTCTATAAAACTTCCACTGAACAATCAATCAATCAATCAAAACTGATTTGCCTTGGTTCAAATTACACTGCAATGCAGTAATTAATATATTTTTCCTCTCAGTTTTCATGTTCACTGTTCTAATGATCTGTTCACTATTGTCCAAGTAACAGTTATCAGCTTCAGATTAAGACTTTCTTAATCATCTGAAAGCTCAATTACATTTCCACAATGTTTTTACTGAGCCAAAAGAAACAGCCAGTGTCCCCTCAAAAGCAATGAAACAAAAAATTAAAAGACGACCGAATGAAATGGAATCTATAATAAAATAAAATGATGCTAAGAGAATAAAGATCAGTCAGTGTCTTATTTCTTGCAGAAGATATTCTGATATTCACAGTGATTCTGATGGGTTTCTTTTGATCCAAAAATGGGTCACATGTCTATACTGTTATGGTAGTAAAACGGACTGTGACACAAGACTGAGAAATCCATATAACAAAAAACAGCTAACCATACAAAACTACTGTAGAACAGAATAATAAATAGGCTTACCAGTGGGAGGGGGTCTCTTTTGCTGATCTCAAAGGCTGTGCCCTTTCAAACTCTACTGTATTTTGGCACACATTCATCTTGTATGACTTGGTAGAGGTTATCAAATCTTGACAGATGCCAACATGGACAGGTTATGTGACATCTCCTCATCATCAAAAACATCAACAAAACTATGCAATGGAAAAGAAAACATGACCCAGACTACATTAAATATGGCCTTACTTGCAATGAAGTGACCAAAGTGTATTTTGTAAAGTAAATTTTTGCCTTAATATTTATAATACGGAAAGAAACAGGAAGTCGGCAAGTTGTTTCCGAGAATTCTAGTACCTTAGGATCGGCCACATATTGCTGACTCACTGACAAATGCCATCTCCTATCAGACAATTTTGGATCGGCTCCAATGCGTTTATCATCTCCTGTGGTGCAATCAGAAGTGTGTTGCTCTAGCAGTGAGGGAGACCTGGGTTCAGATCCCACTTTGAAACCAAGAAGTAACCACGTTTGCAAAGTCATTGATGAGTACGATATAGATGTTGCTTTTTTCCATCTTACATAAAATGTATACTCCACTGATGGTTAGGTTTGGGTTTATTGTTCAGTTTATGAAATATGTATTTCTCTTTACTGTATCACAACTTGCTTTTGGCCCCTTTCCATGAATAATACACATTGAAAATGGAGCTAACACATGCCCATATGCCAACAACACTGGCCAATGGGGGCAGTGTTTCGAATTTCGGTAAGCACGGATAGATTTTAGCTAATAAAAGAGTTAACTTATGGTTTCCAATTTCACTGTGAGATTAGTCTGTGAATAACTGATAATACATTTATCAGTTGCCTAATGCTCTTTAGCTCACATTTAATGTAAAATGCGTTGCAAAGTGACAGGTCAAAGTTAAATCACCACTACTCTGCTGGTTCCATGGGGAGAAGCAGAGATGGCGAGTTACTCATCTGTGAACTTCAATGTCAATGTTCCACCCTTCTCAGTGGCAAACACTACAGTTGTCAGTCTGACGATAACAGGGACTGGCAGTAAAATAAAATAAAAAATACTGGAAGAAAAAGTTATACCAAAAGAAGAAATACTGATCCAAGTACATCTCAGCATAGCAAAATAGACTTACAAGAACATACAGTGGTCCCAGAAAGTATATGGACACTTCAAATCAAGCAGCAACTGCAAACAAATTATGCTAAACAATGATGCTAGACATTTACTAGTCCTTGTTTGTGGATGTATGAAGTCAGTCCCGTCAAGTATCCATTAACATTTGACAACCAGAGTGTGTCGCAATTGTTTCAGACTTTCTTTTGGACAGTATATCTATTATTTTGTCATTTAAAATACAAAATCTTTTGTGAAACACTTTCTTTAACATGTGTGTTTGTGCTATCTTTTAAATAAATGCCAATATATTTCATATTTTGTCATCTAATATAATGACATTCATACATTTTTAAGTGTGGCTTAAGTATCCAAAAAAAATTTGCGGCCACTCCATATTTCACTAAATCACTCCAAGTATATTACTGTAATTTATCTTAAAAGTGTCTCTCTGACAATGACAAATGATTGGAAAGTATATTAATCTCCTATGACCTCCATTTTTTCTTGTTCTACAACAGTTAATGCATGAAAAATCTACTGCAGACAGGGACATTGTTACTTGTGAATGCCACTAAACAAATGGAACCCTTATGCAGTTGCAATTCACTTATCGTAAAAGCATAATTAAGCAGAATAAAGCCTGAGCTCATGAAAATTACATGACTGTGGCAACATTTTTGCTAAATTAAATTACATGCCCCCCCCCCCCCGTACCATTCTTCACGGAAGTGCACGACAAGCTGACAAATCATGATTTCTCAACGCCCCCGTCCTCTTCGGCGACACCGGCAACGACTTCGCCAGCAGTTCTCAGCGGTAAAGAAGCAGATGGAGGCTATATCTCACATCATGTCGCAGCGCAGCCAAGCTAGCGCGCCCTGCCTGCTCGCCGAGGGCATCCACCTGCAACCAAACAACAAACAGCTCCACCTCAACCCGGGCCCAGCTCTCAGCCCCAGCACCGAGCACCTTGCAGGCGGTGCACGCCTCCCGTCTCCAGGACCCCTTCCAGGACCAGTAAAGCTCCGAAGCATTCCTGAGATGGGCAACCCAGGCAGTCATATGTTCGATCCGGAGTTGGTACCAAGACCACTCCATCCACCGGTGGAGGGCCAGGAGGAGAATCCTTGTTTTCGTTACTTTCATTTGCCACAGCGTCTTCGTGCTGTTCAACTTCCTCAACGACTGGCTCATCCTGGCTCACTCTCAAGAGTTACTATGTGCTCACAGGGACCAGGTGCTCCGGCACCTCAGCCGTCTAGGGCTTCAGGTCAACTGCGAAAAGAGCAAGCTCGCCCCGTTTCAGAGAATCTCTTTTCTCGGCATGGAGTTAGACTCAATGTAGTCTCAATGACGCCGTGCCTCACCAACGAGAGCGCCCAGTCAGTGCTCAGGTGCCTCGTTCTCTTCGAGCCCGGCACGGTGGTTCCTCTAAAAAAAAATCCAGAGGCTGCTGGGGCATATGGCATACTCAGCTGCGGTCGTGCCACTCGGGTTGATGCATATGTGACCGCTTCACCACTTCCAAACAGATGTTAGCAGACAGGGTCGTCAACGCCATCTCATTGGCCTACCAGACCCAGGCCGTGCCTGCCCCCTTGGGTTTGTGCACACTCAACAAGAAGTGTGTCATCCTCATTCAACATAACATCAAGTGAGTGACAGAAGGGGAACGTCATGGTTACTATTGTAACCTCCGTTCCCTGAGGGAGGGAATGAGACGTTGTGTCCCTCCTGCCATAGCACTAGACCTACCACTGTATACGGCCGTGCCTTATTCTCGGCTCATCAGTTCAAATCCTGACTGACAGACGCACGCCAGCTTCCCTTTAAACCCGTATGTCGGGGGGCGGGGCATGCAAAATCTGTCTGCCGATTTCACATTGGCCTTTTCTCAAGTTCAGAGGTACACGAATCTCCCAAGGAAGACCCCTTGTGTCACTTTATTCGACACAACATCTCATTCCCTCCCTCATGGAACGGAGGTTACAATAGTAACCATCACGTTTTAAATGAAAAAAATCTACCACCCTAACCTAAATTTATCCAATGGTGTAAAAAAATGCTAAAGTTTGATGATTGACCAGGGACCTTACAAACTATCTAAATACTACACCTAAACTTAATCGATAGTGTCATGAAAGCAAATGTTGTAAATGTAGAGTTGTAAAAATTAAAAATCTGAAGCAACAAGTGCTTCAGTGACACTTTCGGCTCACGTCACCCCCTCCTTTCGCGTTCAAAGTCCAACGCTTTATCAGTTGTGCCACCGCACAACTTAAGTCGCTTTGGAATAAGCTTGAAAATGTGGGTGATTATACAGTACATGCAAGCGTTAAAATGTATCATCTTTCAAATCATGCGTTATAGTAACGATGTCTATAGACTATAGTTTTTTTATGTCATTAGATAGTATTGTATGAGTAACAGAGTGAAAAATACGTATTAATAAACTGTTAATCTGCCGTTTGACTCATGACTTGTATTAAAGTGAATAAAACTCATTGCTGCTGCGCTTCTAGTGTTTATTTCAACAGAAAACTGCTTTTATACTGCAGAACAAGGCACGTAAAACTCAATTTGCCAAAATTGAATTTTGGCAGTGTGATTCTATGAGACCAGGCTGGCAGAATGATTTAGTTTCAAAGTACTGAGGTAGACTGTTGGCACTCTACACTATTTCTAACAGTTATTTTTAAGATGCAATGTGGAATAACATGCCTCTGGGTTTAAGACTAAATCCTGCTTTTACAACAAATGTCATGACTATCCTTTGTTCTGGTTTTGAGTCTGGCAGGTTGCATCACTTGAGAGGATGATACTTTAATGTTGGCACACAAAAAACAGGAGGATTGTCAAAAAGCCACAGAATATGAAACACCTGCTTGTGGTTTAGCCTGCCTCTCTGGTGCCTGTGTTTATTTGCAGCTCACTGGTAGAGCTGCAGGCCCATGCTGTCACCTTCAAGAGCACTGCTTTAACATATACTCTCATTCATTCCTCCTCATCTCTGTGACACTTATAGCCAAAAGCTTGTATCTAGCACAACTAAGTGTGTTTTTTTGTTCATACACTAAGCATTGGACTGATGTTATCAGATAGAGACTTGAGGGTCAGGTTGTTACCCCTTAGCTAATGCAGACATCTATAATCTTTTGATTGTGCCGAAGTGCCTTCATGTATTCAAATGATTACAATACACACAATCACAAGATGTTGTTCTGATCCCTGCAAAATAACAGCTATATTGACATGAGCCCCTTTTACACATGCAACCAGGAAAATTTCAGGAAAATTGGTTGCAAACATAATAATTATGATGATGATAATAATTACTGAAATATAAATCATAGTTCAAGGTGAACATCTTTTTGTATTATTTTATGATTTAATCACAGATGTATAGGCTATATAATTTATAAAGTGACCCTGCAGAGTTGCACTCACAATCAACTGCTCTGTAGAAATAAAGCAAACTTAACTCAGAGCATGGTCTGAGGTAATTTCTAGAATTATCATAGACGATACTATTCTTGCTATTTTTTTTTCACAAGACTAAAACAAAGAAAGAGAACCCTTTACAAAGGCATGTTCCATGAGACCGCATTCCTCTGAACAAACAGCATGTGTCTGTTTGTCTAACAGCATTTCTTGTGTTATTCCGAATCTGAGAAGTCTTTCAATTACCCGCCATACACATTATATTCGCTACCTGCAATTAAACGTCTTCTTTCAGTGTGCGCACTTTGCTGCCAGTGCAGTTTGATACATTGGTAAAGAACATCTGGCTTTTAATGCGTTATTTAGGTTAATTTATCATAGGTTGCAAACTCTTCATTAGACAGCTATTGTATTGATATTGGATGTTTCATTCATCATTTTCTATGCTGTCCCTTGTACCAAGTAAAACCGGTAACACCGTACACCTTGGCAATCTCCTATCACAACTGGGTTAATATTATGCTGGCTGGCAAATCTAGTCTTGCTTTCATATTGTTGTTTCAGAGTAATGACATCCTATCACAATATTCTTTTGAACCAGAACTGACTGATAGCTGACTGACTTTATTCTCATCTTAGCTACAGAAATCTTTTTGGCGGTTTTATGTACAGCTGCTTACTTCCTGATAACTTAACCAACAGTTCCCACAGAGACAACCAAACACTTATTATTTCATAAGTTTTTCCCAATTTAACTGCTCCTTAGTCTTCATTTTCACAACTGTCCTTCAGATTCACAAGCTGTATAATGAACCCATAACAGTGGAGTTTTTATTCAGAAAATGTGATAGTTATTTGAATGATTCACAGGTAGAGGCAATTGTCAGACAAATGCATCCTCATTAAAACAATTGTTTCCATCTGTGTAAACTCATGCAAACAGCATATTTAATTTTGGTTTTATGGAATTGAGGATTTGAGATAGTTTGCCAAGCACCAAATGTAAACACGCTCATTATTCTGAAACTGTGTTTGCTGAGGTAAACTGGTACTTAGCTAATGTTGCATGGTAATATCAGTTGTGACTGATAGAGTAATAAAAATGTACCCCTATGCAAATACAAGCAGAAAATGAGTCACACTTGGGTTATTAAAATTGAAAACTTGCTGCATGGATTGTCATATTTTGATCTGTCACTCAACATCACTGAGTTAAAATATCAGTGAATTATATCAGTGAATTATATTATAAGTTTTTCATATTTCTTTTCATAGGTCAAATAACAGAGTCATAGGTCACTTACTTAAATACAGAGCTGAGATTTTAGAGACAAGAATAGATGGCAGAAATCCATTAGCATGACTCTCTCCAATATGACGTCATGTGTATATATATATTTTCGGGGTGGGTGATATGACCAAAATATCAAAAATTTTATATCACAATAACAATATATATCATGATATATGATTGATTTCCTCCATATCGCTTTAAGGTAAAAACAAAAAATTCAGTAGAATTGTGGGGGGCTTGGGTACCTCAGAGAGTATTGATGCTAAATACCACCCCTGGAGTTGCGAGTTCGAATCCAGGGTATGCTGAGTGACTCCAGACAGGTCCCCTAAGCAACCAAATTGGCCTGGTTGCTGTAATGACTTCAGACCAACAACCTTGTGTGATGAACAAATGTTTTACTGATTAGTAGGATCCCGCTCAGACAGTGACACACTTGCTTGACCAGCATTCGACAGCAAGCGGTTCTGGGAAAACACTTTCTTAAAGCTATAGTGCCACATTACATCCCTCCTTTGTTTTAGAAAGTAATTGACCCAGAGTATTAGCATGTAAGTTTGGATACATACATAACTGAAAAAAAATATATATATTTTTGTGTTATTTTGTTAACTTCAAATTATGACTAAACCACTGCAATGCAATTAGCTTGGTGGAAATGTCAAAAGTTTAAACTAACACAGGACCTAAAACACAATAGTCTTTAACTGAACTCAGTGAATGTTTCCTTGTATTGTTTGGCATTTGCCTCAGTCTAAGTAATCCTTCAGTCTTGGGGGTTGCTTTCTGATCTCTATTTTGGGATATCTTCTCTCCATTTGTACAGGATGTTCAGGTAAATTGGGGGGACTCCTGTGGTCCACCTATATCATCAGGATCATCTGTCCCATCAACAGTGTCAGAGTTTTAAGTTGAACTGATGTTAATTTTTTCAGAGGTTTTAGATGAGATATGTGACTTGTGACATTGTGTCATCCTCTTTGAACTGTGAACTTTGAACATTGTTCCCTTGATTTCTATGACTTTGTAGGATTTTGGGTTGAAGGGAGTCATGAGTTGTCCTTTCACGAAGAAGTACAACATAACCCACATTGAGCTATGAATGTAATGCATTCTTCCTGTTATCAGAATATTGTTTTATCTTCTCCTTTTTGGAGCTATCTGTGCGTCGAAGTGTGTCGTTAACCACTGAACCGTTTAAGCCTGGTAATTTGATGTTGTTGGGTCTGCCAAACAGTAGTTCAGCAGGGGACTTCCTAGTTTTTTGATGAGGGGTTGCTCTATAGTTTCTCAGAAATTTGTGGAGCTCTTGTTTCCATGATTTTCCTTCAACAGTGGACGTTGCCTTTTTGAGGGTTCTCATGAATCTTTCAACTTCACCGTTGGCCTGTGGCCAGAAGGGGGTGATATTGCGGTGATGAATACGAAGGTGGGTTGTGAAGTTGGCAAGTCCTTGACTAGAGAATGGAGGGCCATTATCCGACTTCATTACTTTGGAAATACCTGCTGTAGAGAATGTTTTGTCTGGTAATGGAATGACTGTGTGTGCAAATGTCGATGGTGTTAACTCTACAAAGAGGAATCTGGAATATTCCTCCAAAACAACTAGAAGATGGTCACCAGAGGGGAATGGACCACAAAAGTCTACAGAGACTTTCTGCCATGGACCTTCAGGTAGCTCTCACATCCGGAGCAGTTGATATTTGCTGTGAGCAGTTGATGGTTGACAGGGAATGCAGGCTGATATTAGTTGTTCTGCAAGTTTGTCTATTCCTGGGAACTAGACTTTTTCTCTCAACAGCTGTTTTGTTTTGACTAAAACCTAATGGCCTTCATGCGTGAGTTCAAGAGCTATGCATTGCAGGGCCCATGGCATGACAATGTGGTGTCCACTGAGAAGTACACTCCTGTCATCCAGGATGGTAAGCTCCTCTCTGACATTGTAGAATGATTTTAGATCATAGACTGATTATGCTCTGTGGTGAATTGATCATGCAATGTGTGCCATTGACCAGTGTGGGCAATGTTGATGATATGCTGAAGCAGGCGATTCTCTGATGTTGCAGTCTTTATTTCCTCCAGCATCATGGCTTTAGGGAATGCATTAGTAGCATCATCCATGATGGAGGAAATGTGGAGTTGCTGAGGGCGAGACATATAGTCAGCCCTCAGCAACTCAGCCAGGATGGTTAAATATTAGCTCTAGGGGTTTGTGGTCTGTGATCATGCTGAATTCAGCACCATAGAGATATATATGGAAGTGTTCACAGCTCTAGACGATGACAAGAGCTTATCTTTCTGTCTGGGAGTACCTCTGTTAATACCCTGCTTAAATAAGCAACAATATATGCTTGATTAGTGTTCTTGTCTCTCTGTGCCAAGATAGCACCAAGGCCAACTGGACAAGCATCAACAATCACATTGGTTTCTCTTTCAGGGTGGAAGTATCTCATCACAGGGTCATTGACTGGTCTTTCTTTAAGAGTTGTCAGTGCATCTGCTTGCTCTTTACCCCAAAGCCATTTGGAACCTTTCTTTGTGTGTTCTCTAAAAGGTTGTGTGATTGAAGAATAGTCAGGAATGAATCTTGCACTGTAATTGGCCATTTCTAGAATGCTTCTTATCTCACTCTGAGTTTGTGGAGGTATCATATAGGTGATTGCCTACATTTTTGGGGGGTCAGCTTCGATGCCACAATTGGAGAACAAGTATCCAGGGATGTTTTGTGGAATTCACATTTGACCTTGATTGATAGGTTGTTTTCATGTAGTCTATGAAAAACTGCATCGAGAGATCTGTTGTGGGGATCTGCTGTGGTACCATATACCAGGATGTCGTCACTGAAATGTCTGACTACAGGGATACCTTGCAGGACCTGTTGAAAGGTATTTTGAAAGACGTCAGCTGGAGATGAGATACCAAAGATGAGCCTTGTGTACCTTCTCAGTCCAACATGAAAATGGACTCAGGTGCTAGCTCAAGAGAACATCACTGCTCCATTGAGATCGTGGATGGTGTTATCCACCGTTGGTGAAATGTGTCTCTCTCTGACTAAAACTTGGATTGGCAAGCGCATGTCAATGTAAATGTGTATCTTTTCTGGATTTTTGGGCTTAGGCATTGCTACAATGGGTGGGACCCATGGTGTTGGACTTCCGCTTTTTCTATGATGCCATGATCTTCGAGGAGTTGCAGTTCTTTCTCCACCTTTTTACGGATGTGTAAATGGATGCGATGATGGGGCAGGATGACAGGCTTGACACTGTCATCAATGTGTTGCTTAACTTGAACACTTTTCAGTTTTCCAACGCCCTTCGTAACGTATGGGTATTGTCGTGAGCTGATCAGCAACAGAAAGGTTAGTCTGAAATATGTCTGCAGAGTAGACACTATGAATGAGTCCAAGTTCTGAGGCTGTTTTGTGAGTAGTGAACCACATAGAATGTTGCTTCAGTGGTTCTTCCATGAGCTGAAACATCAGTGGTTGGCTTGCCAAGCAGTGGAATTGGGTGATGCTTTCCATACGGTAATATTTTCTTGTTTGTTGGTTCCAGTTTTGTCATCATTTTTACTCTGTCATGGGCATGTTTGTCCAGAAGATTGACTGTGACTCCAGTGTCAATTACTATGTCCAGAGGATGTTGATATATCCAGATTTTTTCATTGGTTGTTTGATTTTTGAAAGTGCTTGTATGACATAGACATAATCATTGTCAGTACTTGAAGTTGCAGTTGACTCTTGGTCTATTTGTGGGCTGTTTTCATTTATCTGTATTGTTCTCACTTTATGTGTACTACTCTGTCTTTGTGGTGGTTTTGTATGTGTTCTGGAGTCTTGTTCCATGTGTAGTTTGCTGAAACAACAGTGTGCAAAATGATTTGGTTTGCCACATGATTTGCATGACAGCCCCCTGGTGTTACTGAGGGTTATTTTCAATGCCAGCTGCCTGTGTTTCTGACGCTTCAAATGCTATGGCTAGATCCAAAAGTTATTTTAATGTCAAACTGCTGTCTCATAGTGCTCTCCTCCGTAGTCGTGATGATGAACAGGTAAGTATGATTTGAGATTTTATTTCTCTTTCTTCATTTGAACATTCACAGGTTGTTGCAAGCTGCCTTAACCTGGTGTGGAAGGCATTAATTGTCTCTCCTGACTTGATTAGCTTGTCTCAAGGTGTATATTTCATACTGAACATTGTGACTCGGATTGAAGTATTCTGTCAGAACTTGTATGGCCTTATCATAGTCATCACTGGCACCATTTGCTGGGATTGTTCAAAAAAATATTTTGTCTTTTTTTTGGTTTTATTAGTTACAACTTTGGCTGTAAATTTCAATGTTTTCAGTTTCAATGTGAGAGATCCTTGGTCTGTGCCTATATCAAATCTTGGAAAGTACAGCAGTTTAGCAGCTGAGGCCATTCTTTAGTGACAGACAGTAGAATGCATTAGTTAACTGCGTTTGGTTTGTTGTTTATGTATACACAGACTTTTGCGAATTTTGTTAATCTGCATTTATAGTTCGCAACTGCGTTGTATCCACTGTTTTAATTTTTTCACAGGCGTAGTTCTAATACGATGATTTTCTCTGCCATCCAAGGTTTTTCGCTGGGTCCTAAAGCCAGGCGGAAAAACTTGAAAAGCTACTCACTGCTGAAATTCTTCTTTTCCCCTACTCTGTGTGAGTGTGTGTGTGTGTGTTTGTTTGTGTGTGTGTATTTATACAGTACATATATCAGAACATGTAATGATAATAATATATAAGGCCACCACCATCGTCCCCATGCCAAAGAAGTCTTCAGTGTCCCTGCCTCAACAACTACTGTCCCGTCTACTCACACCCATCATCATGAAGTGCTTCGAGAGGCTCGTCATGAGGCACATTAAGACTCAGCTGCCCCCCTAACTAGACCCACTGCAGTTCGCGTATCGTCAAAACCATTCAACAGACGACACCATCGCCACCACCCTCCATCTGGCCCTCACCCACCTAGATAAAAAGGACTCATATGTTCGAATGCTGTTCATAGACTTCAGCTCAGCATTCAACACAATCATTCCCCAGCATCTGATTGGAAAGTTGAACCTGCTGGGCCTGGACACCTCCCTCTGCAACTGGATCCTGGACTTCCTGACAGGGAGACCTCAGTCAGTCCGGATCGGGAACAGTATCTCCACCACCACCACACTGAGCACTTGGGCCCCCCACATCATTACCACATCATTAAGTTCGCCGATGACACGACCGTGGTGGGTCTCATCAGCAAGAACGACGAGTTAGCATACAGAGAGGAGGTGCAGCTGCTAACAGACTGGTGTAGAGCCAACAACCTGTCTCTGAATGTGAACAAAAAAAAAAGAGATGGTTGTTGAATTTAGGAGAGCACAGAGTGACCACTATCTGCTGAACATTGACAGCTCCTCTGTGGAAATCGTCAAGAGCATCAAATTCCTTGGTGTTCACCTGGTGGAGAACCTCACCTGGTCCCTCAACACCAGCTCTATTACCAAGAAAGCCCAGCAGCGTCTCTACTTTCTTCGAAGGCTGAGGAAAGCACATCTCCCACCCCATCCTCACTACATTCTATAGAGGGACCATTGAAAGCATCCTGAGCAGCTGCATCACTGCCTGGTTTGGGACTTGCAAAAGAGACCGCAAAGCCCTACAGTGGATAGTGAGGACAGCTGAGAAGATCATCGGGGTCTCTCTTCCCTCCATCAAAGACATTTACAAAAAACACTGCATCCGCTAAGCAACCAGCATTGTGGATGACCCCACACACCCCTCACACAAACTCTTCACCCTCCTGCCGTCTGGCAAAAGGTACCGAACCATTCGGGCCCTCATGGCCAGGCTGTGTAACACACACACACGTGTCCTGAGTTGCACATTCATTAGTGTCACTTTATACCTGGCTGCTACCTCAATAACTGCTATGTGCATAGAACACTATCTCATAGTATGTTATGTTTACATTTGGCATTTTTAGAAACTTTCATCTTTTTGCACTACTGTGTACTGGTCGGCACTGCACTGTCTCTCACTGTGCCCATTGTCCTGTTCATTTTTTGTAATTTATTGTACTGTCCAGTACTTTTTGCAAACGTTTGAACGTGCACTTTATATAGGTATGTTATTTAGTCTGTGTAGTCTCATGTGGTTCAGTGTTTGGAACCTGAAGGAACGTTGTCTCGTTACACTGTGTACTGTACTAACTGTATATGGTTGAACGACAATAAAAACTTCACTTGACTTGACTTGATATATGCTCAAATATATGTTTCAGAGGAAGATTTTGACAGTGTAGCCACATATATTCAACCAACTATACTAATATGTATATGAAAAACAAATCATATAACATGTAATCCACTATTGTCTTTGGAACTACATTAACAAAATGCACAATGTTAATGTATTACCATGATTCTTTTTTATTTTTTTTATTTTACCATAGTAATTGCATATTTTTTGTACTTGCACCATTGTATTACCTAGGTATTCTTCAAAGTACCTTAGAATACAATGTAAATGCCACGGTATTTTGAACATGTAGCCTGGTAATCTCATGCCCTGTAAATACTATGGTACATGGATATGGTGTATATATACAGTATGTATACCAAATGATTTTCACTTATTGCTTATTTCTCTACTCCAAACCTCAATGGAATCTTTAAAAGCTTCCAGAGATGGATTCCAAGCCAGTTTACATTTTTGGATTCTGGTCATGTCCAGGGAGAGTAAAAGCTGTTTTTGACTCTGACTAAAAAGGCCATGCAGTAACCAAACATTCCATAACATTCACAGCTGTTTCCTTTACTCCCAGACAAAGTCCCGCCCCCTCCTTCCCTCCTTATCAGCCCTATCCACTCCAAACTGACATTGTCAAAGAGAATCACAACAGCAACAATCGACAGCCACCACCTGCCAAGCCTTCAGCCACCTTTCTTACAGTGTCCGATCGCTTTTGCGTTGTCGGACGACCTCCAACGTAAAACAGCGTTGTCAACCCTGCAAGTAACTCTGCAATCTTTTCACAGTGAACACTGTTGCTACTTATTTATAGTAGCATGTTTCCCAGAGTGCCAAAATAATTGAAACCAAATGTAGGGAGGCAGTGCTATGGGTAAATATAGCAGTACTAGTGCCTAGCATCTCTAGAGGAAATCAGACACGAGAATAAGAGAAAAAGAGATGAGACGGAGGTGAGACGGAGAACCTTTTGTTTGACTGTTTTAATAGTTTTGGTAGCCAAACCTTTGATTAAATGGCAAATTGCTGCTTATTCTGGACATGAATTACCTACTTAAACTGGAAGAAACTGTTCGACTGATGTGCCAAGCGATCAATCAGAGGTTTGTTTTTACAAGCCAATTAAAAAAAGATGATACCAGAATAGGCCAATGTGGAAAAAAATAAATAATGGAGAGGCAGTTACTGAGTTACTGACTAGCCCCATCTCCCATCAGACATTTTAGCATAATTTCAAATGTTACTGGAATTTTATAAGACTTGTGCCTTTTCCTGTAGCGCTAGTGATAACGCAGTGTGCGAGCAACCTCAAAGACGTGAATTTTAGTCCCATGGAAATCAGAAAGAAATCACTTTCATGTAATTAATGATAACCGTGATTCAGATGTTTTATGTTCCCTCTAAAATTACATTTTCACTCCACTGACTTTTAGGTTTAGGATTGGGGCTTGGGTTAATAAAACAAGCGTTCCTGTTGACTGTATTATAGCGTTTAAACAAAAAATACAACCTGCCTTTGGCACCACTCTGTGGACATTTCAGCTGCGATACTGCCCATAAACCTAACAACACTTCCAGCTTTGGCTGCTGAGGGCAGTGCTTCAAATTTCATTACGCACAGACAGATTTCAGCTAAAATTATTTCAGCATACTGTCACCGATTTCACAGTGAATCCAGTCTAGTTTACGTGCTACTTAGTGTCTCAAACACATCTCTGAATATCTTTCATAGATTTTATTCCACTGACCTGGTGCATTTTGGCAAATCCAGGGGTTATTTCATACACAAAAGTGCTTGTTGCACTTATCCAGTAGCAAGTGGAAAGTCAGCCAATCACATTATAGCTTGCCAGAACGAGAAAGTGTTTTCCATTTTTGTGTGTGATATTAATAAAATGTTTAGCAAATGGACAATAAGCAGACTATGGGCTGAGACTACATTTGAGAGAACTTCTGGCACAACACCTTCAAAGTTTTTCTCCTCACTTCCAATTAACATAAGCATCTACTCTGAGAGTGCAATGCAGTGCTAGAATAATCCGATACATCTCAACTGAATAGAAGAGAAGCTGAAAGAGAGAGAGAGAGAGATAAAAATAACACAGCAACAATCCAAACTACTCTAAAGTACATAGAAAACTTCTATACACCCCCGAAAACAATGAAGTAGCAGTTCACATTAAGCACAGCCCTGTCTCTCCGCCTGCCAGAAAGTCACATGCATTGATTCACATAAAAACACAAGTCAGAAACAATGAAGGACAACTTACCATCCTTACCATGACTCTCAACCTGAAGTCCCAGCTAGTTCACATAGAAAAAGAGGATGTGACTGGAAGATAAAAGAAGACCAAGACACCACTAAAAGACAGCATGAGGCCTGTTTTCTCTCTCTATTTATGTTTCCGACTGACTCCAGGCAGTTACAATCCCCCCTTCCAACCCTGTCAGCTTTTCCAATAACAGACACGCAAGCCAATATCCCTGCTCCAACGTCTGAAGGAATTTCCTGGACTCTCTGTGCCCACAGTCATGTATCTGCTGCTGATCCAGCGAGCAGGGGAAGAGTTCTGCACCACTCTGTTACCGTTTGTCTGAGAAACTACCCCTCTGTCGCTCACCAGATGTAGCGCTAGGAGACACATGGGAGAAGATAGGGGTAGGCTTGGTTGATGTCTGGGTGTTTTTTTTTAGCACAGCCCCTCTTAACTACATGTTTCATTGTGTAAATTTGTCCACTGTGTCTTGGGAATAGGAAAAGCACATTTACTTCCTCTTGATGTATCTGCTTGGCTGACTACGAAGGATAAAATTGCCAAAAAACCTTTTCCTACACAGCATTTTCTTTTTTGCATGCAGACATGAAGTAATCTGACTGATGAATAATAGTAATCATTGTTTAGGTTGCCTTCTTATGGACAGCATTTTAAGTGACCGTTTCAGCATTAGCAGGAAGTTCTATGTGGAGTGTGAAAGCAAGTGTGTTTGTGTATGTATGGAAGTCCATGTGTGATCAATACAGAAAATTCCAGGATGATTAATCAGTGCATACATTGTTAATGCTGGCGGTATGCTTCGGTGTGGTGGTAAAGTACAAAAAACAAAAACAAAATATATTTGAAAATACATTACAGCAGTGACAAAAAATTGGGGTCTGTGTGTTTAGGTGTAAATTTATTCTGGCTGTTGTTGTTGTTGTTTTTTTTTTTGTTAAGGGTTTGAAAACAACCAATTAGAGTCCGAATTTGGAATCAGGGTTTTGAGGCACCATTTCCATGTAACCTTGCTGAATAATGTTGTTTTTGTTTTGAATAAATTCCCCACCAAAACCTTCTGTATGTTGCAGTCTCTGAGATTTCACTTGTAAATGTAACTACAATATTTACATAGTGAATAATAAATGTGTAAACTGAATTAAATGTAAATACGTAAATGAGAAAAGTTTTTTACATAGCTATATCATACTCAAAATTGCTTTATTTATTTTTCTCTGTTTTAATGAGGTTCTACATCCCACAGCTAAATAGATATCATTTAATCGAGGACAAATGAATGTACTTGTACATGTACAATCTGCAAATTTAATGCAAATAATTTTTATTGTTAGTATTTATTCATTTATTCACAGTAAGCATTCAAAACATTATTTGGCCACAAAAGAGATGCACTCCACAGAAAAATATTCTAAAGCCACGATTCATTTCTCTCTCTCTGTATTTTGTAATTCTCGTATTTTCTGAATGCTTTACACATGTTCAGCAAATGTGATATGTATTATTCTTGACACAATGTTCTCTGAGGAGACATGTTGAATGACTGATAACAATTGCTCAGTACAGTTTATATAATATTATCTCCCCCCAAAAACAACTACAGCCCTCAAAACTAGGAAGCCAAGAGGTCCTTTGAGCGGAAGTGGCAATAAAACAAGCAAGAAGTAGTTGTAGCAAAACAAAAGTGATCTTGCTGTATCAGCGAGTGGAACCTTCATTGTGTCTGCCAATAAACATGGTTTGGGCTTTACTACTGTCTGAATGAATTCGTCTAGATTACGGATGTAACCTCCATTCCCTGATGGAGGGAACGAGATGTTGTGTTGAAGAAGCGACACTAGGAGTCTCTCTTGATAGCCTTTTGCATCTCTGATCTATGAGAAAAGGCCAATGAGAAATTGGCAGACAGAATTTGCATGTCCCGCCCCCGGACATACAGGTATAAAGGTAGGGAAATGCATCTGTTTCATTCAGGAGTAGCCGACAATGAGGTTCGGCCGCAACAGTGACTTGGTTCAGCGACGTGGCCGGGAGGACACAATGTCTCGTTCCCTCCATCAGGGAACGGAGGTTAAATCCGTAACCTAGACGTTCCCCGTCTGTCACTCACTTCGACGTTGTGCTGAAGATGTGACACTAGGGGTCCAATTTTAATCATGCCATGTGCTGAGCCGTGTACTGCTGACACCGCAGCGGGCAGTTATTTTACATGCCAAAGCGACCAACTGTGCCATGCTGCACATACCCTTCCCCAACGCCCCATAAAATTGTCAAAGCCTTCTGGTTCTTTACCCCCGACAGGGGGGTACAAGGCTACATGTCAAGCATGGGAGCAGGCCGGGCAATCCGTGCCTTTTTGCTCTCTATGTTTCTCGCATAGAGTTAAAGCGGCTGGGGCCATCTTAACGCTATCATACGCACTCGGGAAGGTGATCGTTCCAAGTTTTCCTATTCTTTCAGGGGGGGAAAGACCCTACGGAGATCACACCTACCCAGACTGGGGGAGGTAAAGAGTGATGAAATACATCACATTGGCTTTTAGGTCACATGTGGGGAATGGCACGGTGGTAGATCCTACCTCACTGGGAGGGAGGAGTTGCTACAAACACGGCGAACGGGGGTCCGTGAGGACTGCCCAAGGGAGACGCGTGTCTGCTAGCAGGGGGACAGTACCGCGGAAAATACGCACAGGGGGAAAAGTCCATGTGGGAGCCTGTCCTGAGGAGCACCTATTCCAGTACAGGGTAAATTGAGTACCCGCATTGGTCTTGGTCGGCGAATTCCTCTGCTGAATTCGCGGATCAGAGGGCTAGGGAGGAGTCATCCAGTGAGCCAATTTCGTGGGATCTCCTGGGGTACAGGCACTCTGTATTACCTCAGCGGAGGGAAAGGGTGCTATGTGCAAACAGCTGTGTTTCAGAGCATCTGCCCCGAGGGGAGCCTCAGTTTGGGCATACCAGAGCAGGCAGTGGGAGGTTTCTCAGGAGGTGAACAGATCTACCTGGGCTTTGCCAAACCGTTCCTAAATCAGCTGGACCGACTGGGGGTGAAGCCTCCACTTTCCACTGGGCAAGCGTTGTCGTGATAGCCCGTCCGCTACCACGTTGAGGTTGCCCGGGATGTGAGTGGCACGCAGCTTGAGTCGCTGCTGGCTCCAAAGGAGGTGACGACGGGCGAGCTGTGACATGTGACAGGAGTGTACACCACCTTGGCGAATTATGTACGCTACCATGGTGGTGTTGTCTGATTGGATCAAGACGTGTTTGCCCTGAATTAGCAGGAGAAACCTCCGCAGGTTGAAAAGTACAGCCAACAACTCTAGGCAGTTGATGTGCCAGCACAGCAGGGCCCCTTTCCAACGGCCCGCGGCTGCGTGTCCATTGCACATGCCGCCCCAACCCAATTTGGAGGCATCTGTGGTGACCAGGACGCATCGGGACACCTGCTGCAAGGGGACTGCTGTCAGTAGAAAGCAGAGGTCTGTCCAGGGTTTGAAAGTGTGGTGGCAGGCGGGGGTGATGAACACACGGTGCGTGCCACGATGCCATGCATGTCTCAGGACTCGAGTCTGGAGCCAGTGCTGAAGCGGTCTCAAGCATGACATCTGGGCATCAGCCTCAGACTAGGCGTGCTGTCCCGAAGGCGGCATCCCAGTCGAGTCATCCGCATCAGATGTCGGACCACTCTCCGATGCAGCGGTGAGCTCATCCGGCACGGGGGGCTCAAGAAAATAAGCAGGCTGGCCGTGAGGCGAGCCTCTGTTACCTCGAGCCCGGACGGAAGTCAACGAGCGTGTCGGGGGGCGGATGATTCGCAGGGACGTACCTGGCGAAAACGTGTTCGCTGCCATCCACAAATCGTCTCCATCGCCAGCTGGGTCATCCTCAATCCAGTGTGAAGAAGGAGGGGGCGGCAGCAACGTTGCCATGGTCATGTTCTCGCAATGAGAACATGAACCATCCACAAACGCTGCCTTGCCTCGGTGTGATCGCTGCCCAGACAGACGAGACAGTGCCTGTGGCCATCAGGAGCGGAGAGCACTCTACCGCATCCAGGAACTACACAGGGCGGAAGGACATCTTTATAAAGACGCGTCCTGAAAAGGACGTTCAATGCCAGCTGTGTATATGTTCTTTTAGAGAAAATAACTCTTTTAACTGTGCTGTCGAAACACCCAGGGGCAAAGCTGCACTGCCGTGCAGAGAAGGAGAAAGCCACTGATATGCGCCGTAGATCCAACAGCAATCGCTCAGAGATGGGAGGAACAGTGTGTGACTTCCCAGATAGCAAAAAATATCCGCACGGCTTCTTTTTGCCGCCGTCCCTAAGCTGTCGGCTATAGGTGCGTCCCACTGGCGGGGATGAATGTCCCACTGGCGGGCCGCCCGCTTCATTTTCTCTGGCGGTTGCCTCGGGCTGATCGACAGCGGGCGGCTGGCGGCAAGCCGCTTTGAAATACAAGGATTTCTACTCTCAAAATCGACCAGCCATGTTGGCTATTGTTATTTTTTGCTCCAAAGCCATTAGGGTTTATAACAGAGTCTTGACTCTTGATTCCATGATAAGGTAAGGTTTAGGAAATGACATTTAAATTACTTTGAAACTCTGAAGCGATTATACAGTAATATATGTAAAATATATTGAATTATTTTATGCACTTGAAAATTGTTTACATTGCTGCACATTTGAGACATGCACCAATAAACCAAAAATAATTCCTTTTGTAAAACTTACTTGGCAATAAATATCTTTATGATTCTTATTAGGTTTTAAAATAGATATTTAATTCATGGTATGAACAATTTAGCAGAATAAATTGATGAAGTTAGAATTTTCACGAATGCCTGACTGACTATCAGTGAATAGTGAAAAACATCTGCAACATGGCCAAAATCTCGGGTATACTTTAATTTTTTTTATTAATTTTCAACCATGGTGATATCTATCATAAACATGAAAATCCCTGTTTTGACATGAAGGATAAACTCAATGAAAAAGCGAAATTATCCTCTGGTTTCACAGTTGCGCAGAAATTTCGTTTATGTCTACTTTTTTCCAACCTTGATTTTTTTTGTTATTTTACCTTTTACAGGTTTTGCAATTATGACCTGTACAAATGTTTAAGAAAGTGTTAAAGTCCCTGTAAAGGCAATAAAAAAAAAATCTAAACGCATTATAAATGTTAAAAATGTATTGCTAAAACACATTACAAAGACTGAACTGTGAAGTTCCGCTGTCGCCATATCTGTTTCCGGTTTACTTGCGCGTCGCCCAAAATGTCTGTTTTCACTCGATGTCTCCAGAATCTTCCGAAAATACGCGTCAGCGATGTTCATCGCATTGTTGATGCCTGGTCCCCTGCTCCGACAAGCAAGAGGGACAAGGGCTTTAAACTCTACATATCGAGTTATCTGCACAACTACAAGGGTAAGTATTTTAATCTAATGTGGTATGCCGGCAGATAGCGGCTAAGCTAGTTCGCCACGTGTTCATTTTTTACGTAAGGTTAATATAGAAGCTTGTTTTTTCTTAGTTTTAAAGCAGACTGTTTGTTAATTTTTGTGATAATTGTAATATAAATTATATTAACTTGCTCTCCTCTCAGTTTCTAATAAAGATCAGGGCACAGGTGAAGTCACTGTCAGGGCATTGTGCTACAGGTCCACGAGGAAAGCAGATAAACCTCACAGTTTGAGTGTATGGTGAAGCTAGAATTGATAAGACCGCAGTTACAGGCTTGTTACTTTAATAGCCCGATGTTCCTGGGGACTCGGCTAAGGTTATTCATGTTTAATGTTACTCAAATCAAATGAACAGTTATTGTAGGCAGGTAAGTTTCCCTAGCTGGTCCCCTCTGTGTCAAATGCGTTCTTATTCAAGTTTTCAACTCAGTCATTCGTTTAAGATGCAATCTTGTGTTATAAGTATTAGGCTATCATGATTATACAGTGAGCAAGCTATATAAATAAGTATTTAATATAATAAAAGTGTAGAGCAACAACCGAGGGTGTAAGGTAAAGGCTGAATATTGTAGATTTATTACAATATGTTGCATCCATCCATCCATCCATCGTCAACCGCTTATCCTGTGTACAGGGTCGCGGGGGGCTGGAGCCTATCCCAGCTAACATTGGGCGAAAGGCGGGGGACACCCTGGACAGGTGGCCAGTCCATCGCAGGGCCAATATGTTGCATGTTTGAATTAAAATACCTGTGGATATGCAACTTCCCACTCATGAAAGTGTTATTCAAAGGAGCATACTCGCTACAAAGGCCTGACTGGAGATTTGCCTGATCTATCCGTCCTTCAGGCAAGTAGGGATATAACAATAGCAAATTTCACTGTACAGTATGATATATCAACCAAAATCTGTATACCAATATTTCATTATTTTCTTTTTCCTCCCCTTTACAAACAAATATTCTGCTTCAAAGAAAAAAAATGAAATTGATGTTATCATAAGGGTTCTTCATTATGAACTTGTATGCCATGCATAACATACTGTGGATAGAAATTACAGGGAAAGTTACTGGTATGATAATTGTGGTTATATTATATTACTATTATATTTAGTGTATTGCTAATCAATATATTGTTACTTCCCAGGTGACAGCGGCTCACTTCAAGAGCAGGTGAAGCAAGTTGGGACAATGTTGAAGACATTTGCTCGCACTGAGCAATCAGGTACAACTTGCAATCAACACCTGTGGTTGTTGGTTTAATTCCCACTGGGGCCACCTGTACATGTAGTAGACCTAGATATAAATGTCATAGTTTAGTAGTTGAAGGACCAGGACTGACTACTTTTATTCTGGGAACCCCTGTAGGTGCAGATCAAACCCTAATGCTGCGACGTCTTGGAGTTTGGCGATGTTGTGCGTAGCATGGACAATAAAATGCTATGCTGCAATATTTCAGTGCCAATGTGTCTGTTGGAGAGTTATCCCTGCCAGGGGATCTGTTACTCCCCCCTAGACACCCAGGAAGATTTGGCGTTGCTTGACAACAGTTTGAGGTAGGATAAAGAGCTCCAGCAATGATTTGTAAGTGTGCCGATTTCGTTTATAACGCCATAGGGTAATCTAAAAAGTAAAATGAAGATCGTACACTGCATATTCTACAGTCTGAATCCACAGCCTGTCACATTTTAAATTTCTGAGAAGCTTCAGAGAAATGTAATTTGTAACATGTTTTTTTTGTATTTTCAGCTTCGGTTTTTGGCAATCAAATGTGGGAGGGACCTAAAGACAACCGTGTGGCGAATGCTTCAGAGTATCTTCTCTAATCACCTTTCCATCAATACAACCTGGACTGGTGTAGGGGATAAAGCATGTTTTAGAGACATGTTCCTGAAGACCATTGTTCAAAGTAAGTTGGATATTTTTTTATATTTAAGTAGATGTGTATGACCTTATGCCATTCAAATGGAATGACAGATCTTTATTTTCTACAGGAGCCATCCGGAAGAACCCGGCAACCCAGGATGCCACTGATGAGGCGATCCAGGTTAACATTACGCGTTACCTGAAAGGAGCATCTGAACATGAAGGTGGAAAAAGGCGCCGCACAGCTGAGAGGGACCCACAGCCGACCCCTTAAACCTAGGCTGACTACTGACACCCCAGCATCACTGACAACTGGAACCCTTTCTTTATCCTGCAGTCAGTAACATCAAGACCCCTTAAAAAGCCTGCTAAAAGTGTCAGACTACACTCACCCAATCCACACTGTTCACTGTGGAAATTGCTCTTTTGTTTTTTTTTTCCTTGGATGAATATGGGATGGTTTGTCCTTTTATACAGGCGCACGAGGAATCACTGAAGATATGCCAATTTGCACTGCCTCATACTGGAGGTCGGGGAAAACCGGTGATTCTTAGCCCACTATGCCACGCAGTCCCCAACCTCTCCAGACATTCTGACTGGCTGTGTTCTCTACAGCCAGATTTTCTGCTGTTAATTATATTTATTCCCACTTGTTGTCATGTGTAAGTTGAATGTCAAAATGTATATTATACCTGTTATCCTGCACATTCTTTGATACCAAAGATTTCAATTATTTAATATACAATTTGCTGCTTATTTCATTGTTACAGTGCTTAACTATTCTATTTTTAAATATAGCTTGTAAATCCTAGATTATACATCTAATACTTGATATTTGCACATTATCTGGTATCAAATATTCTACTTACCGTGACTTTAGTATTGGCTTATTTCATTCCGTCAGTGCTTAACGATTCTATTATAGTTTGTAAATCCTATTTCATACCTCTGATACTTGATATTGCACATTAACTAGTACCAAAAATTCTACTTTCATTCTGTCACATTGCTTAACTGTTATTCTATTGTTAAATATAGCTTGTAAATCCTTGTGCCACAGGTCAGCATTGCAGTTATAATGGTATATTCTACTCCAGAGCTTTACTCTAAATTATTACCACTTAACCTATTGTTAGAAATGACTTGTAAATATGATGTTATACCTCAATTTATTTGGTATCCTGCACTTTCTTTGGTACCAAATATCCTCATTGTTTATGTTTACTGGTAATTATTTTCATCCCAGAGCTGACCTCTTTATATTATTAACAATTATTGTAAAATAGTGTTTTTTAAACAAAAAATTTTTTTTTTACCAAAATTGAATTGGAAACCTGCATGTTCTTTAGTGTGTGTGTGTGTATATATAATGTTTGTATTTTTCTGTTATTTATATTTCAGTGATCAGACATCTTGTTTCAATGACAGTTACTGTACTTTAAAATGTGGAATTAAAACGCCAAATGGAAATTTGTCTGGTTTGATCAATCATTATTCTTGATAAACTGCATGCTATAAATATATATATATATATATATATATATATATATATATATATATATATATATATACAATAAGCGGCGGCAGATCGCTCGGAAAAAACGTTTGCCTCCGACGCTCCGCGGAATGTCCGCCTTCGATATAACAGCTTTTAAAAAGCGGCTGCCGCCGGCGGTGCGCCGTCAAACGTGTTTGCGTTATCGCCATTCTGCCGCTTCTACTGCCGCCAGAGCACCGCCAGCGGCCCGCCGACTTATTGCTATCTGGGTTGCAGCTCGCTGCATACACAACCGGTCGGCTCCAAAGAAAATTTCTGAATGCATTTCCCTCCCTTCATACCCGTATATCCGGGGGTGGGACATGCAAATTCTGTCTGCCAATTTCTCATTGGCCTTTTCTCATAGATCAGAGATGCAAAAGGCTCTCAAGAGAGACCCCTAGTGTCGCTTCTTCGACACATCGTCGAAGTGAGTGACAGACGGGGAACTTAAAATTCTGATAGCATGTGAAGGTTGCACAACTTGTATGTCCCACTTTTGTAAAATTCTTGACTGCTTTGGTGAATTTTCTGCCTTCAAAGACATAAGGTGGTCTGGGAAAGAACATTTAATAGATTGAATGAGCTTACTGAACGAATCAGTGTTTTGAGTTACATTTTTTTTATGTAACACAATTCATATGCTATTGAATCGTGAGTGTTATATTGTACTATACAATGCGATACAATATTTTTACACCCCTATATACACAAGATGAGAACACGTTCTTGCATTCAAACACAGATTGATGGAGCGTAAATATGAATGCAGGGATCTCAAGACGTGTTTTTCTAAGCTTCAAACTATGTTTAACTTGACACAACGACCTAAAAACTGTATGTTTATGATACGATGCATATGAGACACTCCACAAGCATCTGACACAGGTGTGCATTGACGGGTCCTTAGAAAAACCATAATAAATCTATCTCTGACACTTTTTAAATTGTCATTTTTTGGTAAAACTTTACAATAAGGTTCTATTCGTTAATATTAGTTAATGCATTAGGCATCATGATCATACAATTAACAATATATTATTTAAAGCTTTTATTAATCTTTGTTCATATTAGTTAGTTAAAATACAATTGTTTATTGTAAGTTCATAATGCATTGTTAGTTCATAATGCATTTACTAATGTAAACACACAACTTTTGATATGAGAAATTTATTTTCTGTATGTTTTGATGAATAAAATTTATGTTTTGAAATTAACATGAACTAAGATTAATAGAAACTGTAAAAGTATTGCGCATTGTTAGTTCTGTATATATATTTATTTGCAATATATTTGCAAGCAACATATAGATATAACTGGCCTTTAAAAATGCATGTTTTTATCCGCTACAGGCTAGAGTTACAGTAGATGTTTTGCCAATTACCCTTTTTCTGAAGGGCTCTGACATGTTTTTGATTCTCTTAAAAGAACCGGTTCATAAGAGTGACTTGTTCGGGAACCGCTGTATGATTCTTGCTGTACATCCTCAAGAACCAACTCAAACAAGTCATTAGATTGGGAATGAGACCCTGGTCACACTGTGTTTGCAAATTGTATTTTTGTTCCCTTGAAGGGCAATTAGAGAAGGGGAATGTCAGGGTATTGTAAATTACCAATCTTAGTTATGGTGTTATATCCAGCCCACTAGGGGGACTCACGGAGTACTACAGGTTGGAGTAATACAAGAGAGTAAGGGTGTGAATACTGATGTAAACAAGCTGAGTGCAGTTGTTCCCTGTGGCTCTTCAATAAACAGACAAAATACGATTAATGCCTCCTTGCAAATGCATACAAGACATGGTGTCAGAAGTATAAAGACAAGAGAAGAGCAATATGTCGAAATTTCATCCACCAGAAAGTTTGAACTTTGATCGTCCAACGGAATGGCCAACGTGGCGGCAGAGGTTCGCGCGCTACAGGACCGCAACAAAACCGAGCAAAGAAGATAAAGAGGTACAGATAAGCACTTTAATATATGCCATGGGCATTGAAGCTGAGAATATTTTCAAATCGTTCACCTTCGGAGCAGAGGAAAGTGCTGAGGAGTACGAAACGGTGCTTGGAAAATTTGACGAGTATTTCTTGCCGAAAAAGAACGTAATACACGAGCGGGCGTGTTTTCACCAGAGAGTGCAGAGGCCCGGGGAAAATGCGGAGTGCTATATCAGAGCCCTCTACGAACTCAGTGAGAACTGTGAATTCGGTGCAAGTCGAAACGAACATATAAGAGACAGACTTGTAGTTGGAATTCATGATAAAGAGCTTTCTAGGAGGATGCAGCTAATGACAGCACTTACCCTGGAAACTGCGGTGCAGATGACGCGGCAAGCTGAGGATGTCGCGCAGCAGGTTAGTAAGCAGGAGGGTCAGTCGACAAACAGCGTGCACGAGGTAGCCTCCAGGCGTTCATCAAAGGCGGCAAATCGGCCCTGGATGAAAGAGAAATATAAAAGAGCTGGTGAGAAAACAGAAAACGAGTGTAGCAGGTGTGGTAAGACAGGACACAAAGACATCAGAAAATGCCCAGCAGCAGATACTGAATGCAGAAAATGCAAAAGAAAAGGACACTGGGCGAGAATGTGCAAGTCGAAAACGGTGAGACAAGTGACGGCGAATGAAGTGAGTGAAGACAGCTTTTATCTGGGCACAGTGAGTAATAGAAATGAGTCAGAAGAAGCTAAATGGAGTGTGTTACTTAAGATAGGTGATACCCCAGTTAGTTTTAAGATCGATACGGGAGCGGATGTTACCGTAATGAACACTGTGACATATGAGAAGCTTCATCCAAAGGCTCAGCTCCTTCATTCAAACATAGCACTAGACAGCCCAAGCGGATCACTGAATTGCATCGGACAGTTCACTGCAGCAGTGGAGCATAAAGGTAGAAAATATGCCATTACCGTGTATGTGGTTGATGGAAGAACTGTCAGTAATCTTGTAAGCCGACAGACAGCAGCTGAAATGGGGCTAGTTAAAAGAATAGAGCAGATAACCACAGTTTTTGAAGGAAGTGGTATAATGAAAACTGAGCCGGTAAAAATACACCTGAAAGAAGGCACGGAGCCATACGCAGTACATACTGCACGGAGAGTACCATTACCACTGCCTTATAAAGTAACAGCAGAACTGCAGAGAATGGAGGAACAAGGTGTTGTGGAAAAAGTCACACAGCCTACAGATTGGTGTGCACCCATGGTTCCAGTCATGAAGCCCAATGGCGCCATCAGAATTTGTGTTGGATTAAATAAACTAAACGACAACATAAAAAGAGAAAGATACATGCTTCCCACAACAGAAGAAATTCTAGCTAAATTAACTGGAGCAAGCGTCTTTACATCATTAGATGCAGCGTCAGGATTCTGGCAGATTCCGCTATGTGATGAGAGCAGCTTACTGACGACATTCATCACTCCGGTGGGACGCTATTGCTTTAAGAGGCTTCCTTTCGGAATCAGCATAGCCCCGGAAATCTTCCAAAGAAAAATGAATGGACTTCTCAGGGACATGGAAGGAGTCGCGGTGTACATGGATGATGTGATCGTGTACGGGAAGGATCGGGCCGAGCATGACAAACACCTGGAAAAAGTGCTGAAAAGGATGGAAAGTGTGGGGCTCAAATTGAATAAAGAAAAGTGCGTTTTCAGGAAAGCAGAGTTGAGTTTCCTGGGTCAAGTCGTGGATGCACAAGGTGTCAGAGCAGATCCAGAAAAGGTACGTGCAATAAGTGACTTGCAAGAACCGAACAAAGTAAATGAGTTGAGGAGGGCCCTAGGCCTCATAAACTACATGGGTAAATACATTCCGGACTTGGCAACGAAGGGAGGTCCTTTGCACGAGCTGCTTAAGAACGGACGTGCATGGACATGGGACCAACCGCAGAAAAGCGCATTCAACATTCTGAAAAGTTCGCTCACAAAAGCTCCAGTCCTGGCACACTATGATCTGGAAAAAGAAACAGTAGTATCAGCGGATGCTAGCAGTTACGGTATCGGCGGCGTTTTAATGCAAAAACATGAGGTCAGCTGGAAACCGGTCGCGTACTGTTCTAGAAGACTGACGGATTCTGAAACAAGATACGCCCAGATTGAGAAGGAATGCCTTGCAGGCGTGTGGGCGTGTGAAAGGTTCCAGAAATACTTAGTGGGCATGGACACATTCAAATTGATCACTGATCACAAGCCATTAGTACCACTGATTAATAGTAAATATTTGGACACAGTGCCAGTAAGATGTCAGAGACTTTTGATGAGACTCATGCGGTTTAATGCAAAAGCGGAGTACGCACCTGGCAAAACCTTGGTTGTAGCAGATGCACTGTCGCGTAGTCCGTTGAACACCACTGAAGACTTCATGACAGCAGATGTGAGTTGTCACGTGAATGCGATCATTAGTTGTCTGCCGGTGTCACAGCGCAAGCTAACAGAAATAAAAACTGAGACACAAAAGGATGAGCAGCTACAAACCGTAGAGAAGTTCGTAACAGAAGGGTGGCCAGAATATGCTAAAAGCGTTCCTGATGGTGTACAGAGCTTTTACAGATGGAAAGACTCTTTGTCAGTGAATGAGGGATTGATTGTGCTGGGGAATCGCATAGTAATTCCAAAAGTTATGAGACAGGAGATGCTTAGCAGAATTCATGACGGACACCAAGGTTTGTCAAAACGCTGGGCACGCGCTCAAGAGACTGTGTGGTGGCCTGGAATTTCGAAGGATCTTAGACGTAAGATCGAAACGTGTAAGTTTTGCATTGAAAATAAACGTGCACAGCACAAAGAACCTTTACAGTCAACACCACTGCCGGAAAGGCCATGGCAACAAATAGCCATAGACTTGTGTATGCACAGAGCGCAACAATATCTGGTAGTATCTGACTATTATTCGCGCTACTTGGAAATTCTTCTGCTATACGTCACAACATCTGAACATGTTATTCAGAGACTCAAAGTGTTGTTTGCAAGATTCGGCATACCAGAACAAATTGTTAGCGACAACGGACCGCAGTTCTCCAGTGAAGCGTGGAGGAGATTTTGTGTTATGTACGATATTCAACACATTACATCGAGTCCGCATAATCCACAAGGTAACGGACATGCCGAACGAGCAGTTCAGACAGCGAAGCGCATTCTGAAACAGGATGACCCGTTGATGGCACTCATGTGTTTCAGAGCCACACCCACAACCTCTACAGGAGTAAGTCCAGCGGAATTGCTTATGGGAAGAAAAATCCGTACTACTCTACCCACTTTACCGAAAAATCTGAGACCAAAGTGGCCAAACAAGTCAAATGTGAAAGAGAAAGACAAACAAGCGAAAGAAAAGCAAGCATTCTACTTTAACAGACGACATGGTATAAAGGACTTACCTCTCCTTAGGCCAGGGTATTCAGTCTTGTTAAATCTGGACAAGGACTCTAAATGGAAAGGGCCTGCGACGGTGCTGAGAGAAAGCACAACTCCACGGTAATATGACGTTTCCAATGACGAGGGGGGAGAGAAACGGAGAAATCGAAGGCATCTTCAGTTGCTTCCTGATGGAGATCCAGGAACTACGTTAAAGACAATTGTGGGTTCAGAGAAATCACCACAGAGAGCTAAACTTCATAGAGACTCTGATTTATTTGCAGAGACAATTGCAACAAAACATACTATCACCAGATCAGGAAGAGTAAGTAAGCCGGCTGAGCGGTTGGACTTATGAAAGAGCCTGATAATATGTCAGTGCCACTTAACAATTTAAGTGTGTTAAATGGCCAGGTTTGGTTATTCCTGAACATAATAATTAATGTTATTTTGTTTGATGTGGAAAAATGTTCCGGTAGTGAGTTCAAGAGGGTTAAATATATAGTCATCTGTGTTATGTTAGGTTACTGAGTTTTAGCCATAAGGTAAACAGAATTGTACCTTGGAGTATTGTACTAAAAGAGGGAGGTGTCAGGGTATTGTAAATTACCTATCTTAGTTATGGTGTTATATCCAGCCCACTAGGGGGACTCACGGAGTACTACAGGTTGGAGTAATACAAGAGAGTAAGGGTGTGAATACTGATGTAAACAAGCTGAGTGCAGTTGTTCCCTGTGGCTCTTCAATAAACAGACAAAATACGATTAATGCCTCCTTGCAAATGCATACAAGACAGGGATGTCATAGAAAGGGTTGTTCCAAACAAAGTATGAAAGTTACGTTTTTCACAAAGGGCCCGGTCACAAGACGTTTAATGATGGCTACATTCAAATTGTAATGTCAAGCTCCCTTCAGAGTGCCCACATCAAGAGCTCTGTCCTTTGTTGTCAATAGGACATAGGGATAATAACATTCGATTGGAATTCACCCTGTATATTTTATGCTGAAGATTCAAAAGACCCTGTCCATTAGAGTCATTCAATGATGAATCAGACTATCTTGGTCATACTGTGTGTTTCACATTGTAGATTCAGTAGAGGGCCAGCACTGCAGCTGGATTCAATGATAATTTCAAATGATGTACCTGCACCAGCCAAGCAACTACTATTGAGATGAATGGGAACGCTAATGGGTTGCGTTCACTGTGTATTAGAGACTTCCTTGGATATAACCTACAGAAAGACACACTAACCTCAATCAGTGAACAAATCTTAATGTTTCTTTTGTTGAATAGACTCAATAGATCACTAGGATTAATTAAAATCCCCACTTACTGTGACTTCAGAAGGCTCTCATTTGACAAATGATTGACACAAAAATTCCCTGCTAGCAAACATCCAAATGCCTCTATGTTTACTGTACACAAGTACACAACATACACAGAACAGCTCCAACGCAAACAATTCAATATGAAAAATTGCTCTTCTGGTAAACTGCGTCATTTGGTTTCACGTCCTCCCAGTTATTCTCCAGAACTAAAAACCATTGATAAATACACAGCTGCAGTTTAGTATGATTGTGACGTCAAATGTCAGGAATTGTTTAAATTAAATACGAAGTATGTATATTACCAGACATAACATTATCTAAATCACATTAGCTTGTGTCACAGTGGTTTCTCTATCTCTATGACAGCGCAGTGAGAGACAAACCTATTCTTGCGTCATATGACAAACAGAAAGATGTTGGCATGCGGCAAAAGCAGGGGACGACAGGGGGCAGGAAGTGAACTGAATGTGCTTCGTATAGAGATTAGGGAAAGAGAATAATTAGTTCCATATCTGTCACTCACTTGATGTTGTGTCGATGTAGTGATGCTAGGGGTCACTCTTGGGAGCCCAAGGCACCTCTGATCTTTGATAAAAGGCCAATGGGAATTGGTGAGTGGTATTTGAATGCCACTACCCTGAACATATGGGTATAAATGGAGCTGGCATGCAAACCACTCATTCAGATTTTCTCTTCGGAGTCGAGCGGTTGATGCTCATTGAGCTGAATTTCCCACAGCTTCCATTCACCTCTGCTGGAACTGACAGTGCATTTCAGCGGCTTCTCCCCCCGCCACCCCCCCCCCCCTGCACTGGTGCATTGAAGAGATCGCCCCTGGGCACTTCGGCAAAAACCTAAAAGAGTATATTCTAAAAGAGTATCATAAAAGAGTATATTCTAAAGAGAGGCACACACGGAAACAGACATGATTTTAAAGACGCGTCTTTTTAAAGATGCCTTTCCGTTTGTGTGTAATTCCTGGTTGCTGTCGTTATCTCTCGCCTTCTGATGGCCATGATCGCTGTCTTTCATGTCTGGGTGCTGCTCACACAGAGACATCGTTCGTGGATGGGTCTCGCAGTGAGAACATGACCATGGCAACGTTGCTGTCACGGCTTGCCTTAGTAAGAAAGCAATCCACCCCAGAGGCTCCCCACCTTGGTCCTTCTACCTACGGGTATGAGGCTAGCTCAGCTAGCACTAGGTTGATTTGGGGACCTCAATGGGACCACCTACACCGGGCATTCCCCCATGGACCTCCCATTCCCCACGCTCGTTTGCCCCGATCAGGCTTCCTTATGAGTCCGCTGGCTCGTTTCAGAGCGAGTTCGACCTCTTATTCGGGGCCCACGAATGTAATGAGCTCTCGAGCGCAGCATCGGAGAGTGGGCTCCTCCAGTCGGACGCGGAGGCCTCAGCTGGTCTTTTCCCCTTGGGTACGGTCGCCCAGTCACAGGCTGACATGGAAATTACAGACATGATTGGCTCCTGGGCCCGTGGCGCCGCTCACAACCACACCCCGCCCCAGTTCCTTTCTTCCTGGAAGTGCACGAGCAGCTGACAAGGTCGTGGGAGGCACCTTTTACTACCCGGTCCCGTTCTTTCAGCTCCCCCGCACACACTACCCTCGATGGTGGGGCGGCCAAGGGGTATTCACTGATCCCCGGTGGATAAGGCGCTCATGGTGCACCTATGCCCACAGAGTGCCCTCACCTGGCATGGGCACCCGTAGCTCCCTTCCAGAGCCTTTAGGTTTACGTCGTCCCTGATGAGGCAGACCCAGCCTTGTCTGCTGCGTGCTTTACGCATCTATTTGGATTGCACGCAGAGCTTTAGGGTCTCTGAGTAGCTCTTTGTCTGCTTGGGGGACAGCGGAAAGGAAGCGCTGTCTCCAAGCAGAGGATTGTCCACTGTGTCATTGGCACCATAGCAATGGTATATCAAGCCCAGCACATGCCGCCTCCCACGGGGCTACAAGCTCATTCTACCATGAGTGTGGCGGCCTCCTGTGCCTTGACTAGTGGCGCCTCTCTAACAGACATTTGCAAAGCAGCAGGCTGGTCATTAATAGACATATTTAAAATGGTTTAATTAATGTTTTAAAATGGATTTAAATATAACAATAAAACAACAAGAAATTTTTTAAAATGACAAATTAAGAGACACATTTTAAATGATTTAATTAATGTTTTAATACAGCAAAAACACAAAGAAAAATTTAATAGCTTATGGATTAAGACAAATCATAGGCAAATTATTATTTTTTAAATGCAATTTAAAAATTGAGTATCCAGAGACCACAGATATTGAACTACACTAATTATATTCACCAAGAAAACACTAAGACCTAAACATAAACGCATCCACTTTTAATTTTCTGCAATCAAAGCAATTGCTTTTTTGTCTTCCAAATACTGGTTTTCAATGTTTATTGTGCACAATTCCCACTTTCTTGTAAGGCAAACTCGTAAAATTGTCCCTCTGTCACGCTTTCTGCAATGCTTGTTATTTGAAGGGCAAAGCGGCACTTGATGCTAGTGTTGAGCGGAGAGTAGACGCCACGATGCAAGGAAACCACTTTAAAATGATGAAAGGACATTATTGAAACTCATAATAATTATTATTAGGCTATTATTGTTGTCTTTTCTGATTCAAAAATCATGCTCAGCTGTTTAAATTCAGTAGGAAAAGTATATAAAATTAATTATTAATTTATAATTTTAATTAATTTATAATTAATTATTATTTAAAAAAAATTATTATAAAATTATCTTCTTTGTACTTATAATTAAACATTAATTTGTAGACATGCAAGTTTTAATAAAGGATAAGGTAGGGGCCTGGTGAACTCAGCGAGTATTGACGCTGACTACCACCCCTGGAGTTGCAAGTTTGAATCCAGGATGTGCTGAGTGACTCCAGCCAGGTCTCCTAAGCAACCAAATTGAACCGGTTGCTAGGGAGAGTAGAGTCACATGGGTAACCTCCCCATGGTCGCACTTAGTCGTTCTTGCTCACAATGGGCTGTGTGCTAAGTTGTGCATGGATCGTGGAGAATAGCATGAGCCTCCACATGCTGTGAGTCTCCACGGTGTCATGCACAGCAAGCCCATGTGATAAGAAGCGCGGATTGATGACCTCAGAAGCAGAGGCAACTGAGACTTGTTCTCCACTACCCAGATTAAGGTGAGTAATCTCACCACCACAAGGACCTACTAAGTAGTGGGAATTGGCCATTCCAAATTGGGAGAAAAGGGAATAAAAAATAAAGAAAGTAAATAAATAAATAAATAAATAATCAAATTTGTATCAATTCACATGTCATTATTCAGAAAAACAAAGTGATGAAAGTTTGCTTTTTATAAAATGCATTCCACCTGTGTTAAGAAATGTCGCACGCATAGACACATACTGGTCTGATCAGCTTCTGGGTTTGCTTCCACCATAAAAGCAAGAACCGAATGCAAATAGAGTAGAATTCAAAAAGGATCAAAATATAAAAAATATTGCCTTGTAATATACTGGAACTTGGCGAAAAGTATAGCTGCATTCAGAAAGGGGCAGGAACCCCAAACCACTAGCAAAGAAATAGAGTGCCCATTACCTAACCCTTTCCCTAAATCTAACCATCTGTGGAGGTGCCACTCCATTTTGGAGTTGGTGCAACCCACTTTTGTAGTAACCCCACCTCCTTCTGGAGAAACCATACCCTATTTTGGAAATTCCGCCCCATTTGGGGATCTCTGGCCTGAAGCTATACCTGCTTGTCTAGGGCAGCAGACTTACCATCATGAAACCTCAAAGGTGACTGAATATGAATGCTCTACATAGGCAGCAATTGTGAAGCCCCCTCACCAACTGTGTGTCATACAAATAGTGCTCCTTACACAACGTGCACAGCAGACTCTTCTCAAAAATGTATTTCCATAGACTTCAGCAAAAGCATGTTGAGCTAACAATGTTATACTCCATCCATCCATCTTCTGTAGTTTCTTGTACTATTTAGGGTCAAGGGTAGTGCTGAGTCTCCAGCTGTCTCAGAGAAACACCCTGGGCAGGTGGCCAGTCCATCACAGGGCTAAGACACACAGACACACACACTTACACATGGACTACTTAATGTTTCCAGTTGACCTGCATGTTTTTGGACTGTGGGTAAAACTACAGCAACCAGAGAACCCCCCTGTTATATTCATAGCACACCAAATACAAATACATATTAAAATAGTCCATTTCAGATTTAACAATTTGATCTGCATTTTTCAATATCTGATAACAAAGGATACACACAATGCTGCATAAGACTTTGGCAAAAATTAGGTATTTTAGAAGCTCCAGCTAATGCTGCTGCCCTTTTATATCAACCTTCCTGTGTTTTTGATGCCTCAAAATGATATCTACATAGCCAGCTCAATAGGTGTTGGAACAGACACATAGTATATACTCCATACCATCTGCCTCTATACAGTTCCTCACACACATATCCAAGCCTACATATTCAGCCACACATTATACTAACATCTGTCAGCTTGGTGGACACACTTAGGCACGTGGAGCTTAGGGAGCCAAATGTATTTGAAAAGGCCCTATTGATCGCTGAGCAAATAGCATCTGTAGCATCAAATCTTCTTGGCAGGGGTCTGACAACCTAGCCGTGTCAAAGAGTTGACTGCCACATCTATACACATTCAATATGTAATTGAGGACTGGCTTGGAAGGGGGGAAGAAAAGTTAACAAAGACCCAGGAGTGGTAAGCAGTACGTAAACAGGAGTCCTGCTGGTAGATAAAGACAGAAAAGATATTATGCTAGCTAAATGTCATAGGGCATTCCCTTGGGACCATGGTCCTTAGCCCATTTAGACTGCAACTCAGTGCACTTAGTTGCATGTGTTTTGTAGCTAGGAAGGGTAAATGCACGCAGCTGAGCATAAATGGCTAAAGACTCTGTGTGAGGCTGTCAGGATATGACAGTGTAAGGAAACCAGTTGGAAGGAAATTTATAATGAAAGGTTTCAAACGTGTTTCGTGCCCTACATTTATACACACAGAGAGACAACAAACACATACAGACAGTAACAAATATAGTGAATAGATTCAGTCCTTTGCTGCATAAGTTATTTCAGCTTTTGTTCCTGTCAAAAAGGGATGAGCTCATAAAAGACATCTCTGCCATTTTAATCTTATTTAAATTTTCCCAGCCATCCATGATGCAGGACAGGATTTTGCTTATAGCTTGGCTTCTATTGGGTGCAAAAGTGCCCACCCACTTTCTCAGGTATCTAGCTTCAGGAAGTATTTTTCCCATTCATTTTTTTCATTGTGATTTCAGAAAATCCTTCATAGCCCTGAACCAAACCAGCCAGCTACAAATTGAATCACAACAATACAAGCTTTTATTTAAATGTAAAAAGTATTTAAAAATCAGACAAAAAGGCAAAGGTACAAGACTGTGTGCTTAATGTCTTTAATTAGGGAATGAACTACAGTCCAGTGAAGCATTGCAAATGATGTGATTGAATGAAAAGCATGAAAATATGTAAAAATTGATTTAAAGTTGTTTATTTTAAGCATATAAACTATATACAGGTATATACACTCACCTAAAGGATTATTAGGAACACCTGTTCAATTTCTAATTAATGCAATTATCTAATCAACATGATCACATGGCAGTTGCTTCAATGCATTTAGGGGTGTGGTCCTGGTCAAGACAATCTCCTGAACTCCAAACTGAATGTCAGAATGGGAAAGAAATGTGATTTTAGCAATTTTGAGCGTGGCATGGTTGTTGGTGCCAGACGGGCCGGTCTGAGTATTTCACAATCTGCTCAGTTACTGGGATTTTCACGCACAACCATTTCTAGGGTTTACAAAGAATGGTGTGAAAAGGGAAAAACATCCAGTATGCGTCAGTCCTGTGGGCGAAAATGCCTTGTTGATGCTAGAGGTCAGAGGATAATGGGCCGACTGATTCAAGCTGATAGAAGAGCAACTTTGCCTGAAATAACCACTCGTTACAACCGAGGTATGCAGCAAAGCATTTGTGAAGCCACAACATGCACAACCTTGAGGCGGATGGGCTACAACAGCAGAAGACCCCACCGGGTACCACTCATCTCCACTACAAATAGGAAAAAGAGGCTACAATTTGCAAGAGCTCACAAAAATTGGACAGTTGAAGACTGGAAAAATGTTGCCTGGTCTGATGAGTCTCGATTTCTGTTGAGACATTCAGATGGTAGAGTCAGAATTTGGCATAAACAGAATGAGAACATGGATCCATCATGCCTTGTTACCACTGTGCAGGCTGGTGGTGGTGGTGTAATGGTGTGGGGGATGTTTTCTTGGCACACTTTAGGCCCCTTAGTGCCAATTGGGCATCGTTTAAATGCCACGGCCTACCTGAGCATTGTTTCTGACCATGTCCATCCCTTTATGGCCACCATGTACCCATCCTCTGATGGCTACTTCCAGCAGGATAATGCACCATGTCACAAAGCTCGAATCATTTCAAATTGGTTTCTTGAACATGACAATGAGATCACTGTACTAAAATGGCCCCCACAGTCACCAGATCTCAACCCAATAGAGCATCTTTGGGATGTGGTGGAACGGGAGCTTCGTGCCCTGGATGTGCATCCCACAAATCTCCATCAACTGCAAGATGCTATCCTATCAATATGGGCCAACATTTCTAAAGAATGTTTTCAGCACCTTGTTGAATCAATGCCACGTAGAATTAAGGCAGTTCTGAAGGCTGAAAGGGGTCAAACACAGTATTAGTATGGTGTTCCTAATAATCCTTTAGGTGAGTGTATATATATATATATATATATATATATATATATATATATATATATGTGCAATTCTTTTTTATATTCATATACTAATATATATATATATATATATATATATATATATATATATATATATATATATATATATTTATTTATTTTTTTTTCATAATTTATTTTTTATAATATATATTTTTTTATTATTATTTTTATTTTATTATTTTTACCACCTGTCGACGGACACCACTTGACATCCACACCAGACATGACCGATGGATTGTCCCAGGGGGTAACAGAGGACCAGGAGGGCAAAAAGCAGATCGAGGAGGGTGTGGATGGGATGATCTGTGGAAAGGAATGTGCCAGACCAGGGAGGGTAGGTGGGGGAGACTAAGGGGATTGTCTGGGCCAGGTTAAAGGTGGGCCAGTAGACCCTGGTGGTGCTGGAGGAGACCCTGGAGACCAGAATAAACCTGGAGGCCAGGGCAGAGCTGGAGTAGAACCAGGAGACAAGGATGGACCGGGAGGCTGCTTAAAGCGATCATCATTTCAAATTAAATAACTTAAGGGTGAGACAAGACCGTTTCTGTTCAAGTTATCAGGATTTATTTTGTAATATTGACCGATTGACTGTACATTATCTGTTACTTAAAAGAGTTGGTGCAAGACACCAAAACCCTAAACCACAATACCACCTATAAGCTAGGTCACAATAAGTGCATTCACATACACAGTAACAAGTAGCTGACTACCAAAAATCAGCTTATCAAATCAACTTTACAAGAAAACAGCATTTACATGAGATTTTAAATCGTTGGATTTTTCTCTGCTTATTTTGTCAAAATGTCAACAGGCCACTAGGATTGCCAGTATTGGATTAGCCACTAGGATTGCCAGTAAACTTGTTTATGTGCAACATGAAAATCGGGGTAATGGGCAAAAATCTACCTCTGTTGATAGTTTTTTGCTTAAACTGTTCATAACCTTACCCTGATAAAGAAATGCAGTTTAAGGAGTTTTCATGACCACACACATTGGGTTATTAATCATAGATCAAACATGTAAATGCTCAGTATCATTCATTTATGCTCCCATTATAACAACAGACAGAATCTGTGCCTTCAGAACTCAGACTAAGGCCAAATCCAAACAAATACATTTTTGTATGAAGACTAAATTTTCAGTGTGCTTTCGAAACACCGTTTTCGGTGGAGGAAAAGGCATTACAATGTGAACAAGTCATTTAAATGTATAGCAAAACCAATGCATTTTTAAATACAAATGTGTTGACAAGGCCTCAATTTCTGCAGATTTCCACAGAATTCAAAAATTATAGTACAACATTGTTCAAGGAATATTACAAATCTGCCACCTCTTGCAAGTTTGTTCATTTGTTTTTTCTCATTCTATGCATTTTAAAAGAGTTTTGAATCTGAAACATAAAATGTGGAAAATGTGTGCTGATTCAGTGTGGGTCAAATTACTAGTAACACTTGATTTCCAAAGACAGACTTCATCATCTTTATTCTTTCATTATTTCACTCTCCGCAAATTCTTTATAATCTCCCACCTCGACCAGCGCTGTAAAATTCCATCATTGCCTCCAAGGATTATAATTATACTCCATTACACACCAGGAGAATCAGAGCTTGATTGGGCTTGAACACTGCAGAACTTCTCCACTGTGAAGGCTTTTAAAGACTCTGAAACACATGAGCCTGAATGAAGGAGGAGAGAGCCTCATTCTCTCTGATGGTTTTAATCACCTTCCAAAAGATTGATCTGTGTTTATTTTGCTGACAAAACATTAATTCCCATGACCGCACTGGGCCCCAAAAGGCTGAGCAGATTGTACATTGGCTGTCTGCGTGAGAGCATTGGTGTCATCTTCGGGAAGAAAGTGGGAGTTGATGGAGTTTGAGGCTGAAGGGTGATTACTGTATATGTTGAGAGTAGATAAGAGCTAGTTTTTTTACTCTTCTCTGCTTGAATAATTTTCTATCCACATAAACGTTGTGTATGCACTTTACTGCACTGCACAGGTGTTCCGCAGTGTGAATGGTTTCAATTAGGCATCTGTTTGTTTGTTTTTTCAAGATCATTGCTGAAAATTAGGAAACACTACAGACACATTAAAGTAAACATGCCACTCTGTTCGCAAACCCTTTAACTTTCGTAATATGACGTATTTTCAAAAAGGTTATTGAATGAGAAAAAACAAAGTAGATCAGGACTTTATTTTTTACTTTGGGAATTGATTGAATTGTGAGAGCTAGTCATATCATACTAGAATGGTCAGGTTGATGGAGGGGTGGGACTTAAAAAGTAAATCAGCCGAAAATTTGAGAAAGTCCAATAATCGCTTTAAAGGGATAGTTCCCCAAAAAATTTGAATTCTTTATTCTTTCTTCTGCATAGCACAAATGAATATCTTTAGAAGAATATTTCAGCTCTACAGGTCCATTCAATGCAAGTGAATGGTAACCAGAACTCAGAAGGTCCAAAAAGTAAATAAAGGCAGTAAAAAAGTAGCTAATCTATATGACTCCACTGGTTAAATACATATCTTCTGGAGCAATATAATAGATGTGGGTGAAAAACAGATCAATATTTAAGTATTTTTTTCTGTAAATCATATTGCTTTTGAAGATTTATCAACTGGAGTCTTATCATAGATAAAATCAATTTATCTATGGATTACTTTCATGCTGCCAATATGTGTTCAGCAGAAGAACACATCTGGGATGCCATAAGGGTGAGAAATTAAGAGAGAATTTTGATTTTTTGGTAAACAATCCCTTTAATTTTTGTATTTATGAAATCTTTGTATTTTTTGTATTATTATTATTTTTATTTATTTTTTTACCGATATTCACTTTTTTTTCTACATATTCGGTTATTGGTTCTTTAAAGGTGCTATATGTAAAAATTTTAATGTACTAAATAATAAAATTACCATAACATGTCATCAGAGAATTAGGAACCATGATAAGATGAAATACCTTCATAGCTTCCACACTGAGCACTGGGGCCCCCCAGGGCTGTGTGCTCAGTCCACTGCTGTTCACTCTGCTGACTCACGACTGTGCAGCAATGCACAGCTCGAATCACATCATCAAGTTCGCCGATGACACGACCGTGGTGGGTCTCATCAGCAAGAACAACGAGTCAGCATACATAGAGGAGGTGCAGCGGCTGACGAACTGGTGTAGAGCCAACAACCTGTCCCTGAATGTCGACAAAACAAAAGAGATGGTTGTTGACTTTAGGAGAGCACAAGGTGAACACACTCCGCTGAACATCGACGGCTCCTCTGTGGAGATCGTCAAGAGCACCAAATTTCTTGGTGTTCACCTGGCGGAGAACCTCACCTGGTCCCTCAACACCAGCTCTATCACCAAGAAAGCCCAGCAGCGTCTCTACTTTCTTCGAAGGCTGAGGAAAGCACATCTCCCAACCCCCATCCTCACTACATTCTATAGAGGGACTATTGAGAGCATCCTGAGCAGCTGCATCACTGCCTGGTTTGGGACTTGCACCGTTTCGGACCGCAAAGCCCTGCAGAGGATAGTGAGGACAGCTGAGAAGATCATTGGGGTCTCTCTTCCCTCCATCAAAGACATTTTCAAAAAACACTGTATCCGCAAAGCAACCAGCATTGTGGACTGACCCCACACACCCCTCACACAAACTCTTTACCCTCCTCCCGTCTGGCAAGAGGTACCGAAGCATTCGGGCCCTCACGGCCAGACTGTGTAACAGCTTCTTCCCCAAGCCATCAGGCTTCTCAATACTCAGAGACTGGTTTGACACACACACGTGTCCTGAGTTGCACTTTAATAACTGTCACTTTATAACTGTCTGCTACCTCAATAACTGCTATGTGCATAGAACACTATCTCATAGTATGTTATGTTTACATCTTTAGAAACTGTCATCTTTTTGCACTACTGAGTACTGGTCGGCGCTGCACTGTCTATTGTCCTGTTCATTGTCAGTAATTTGTTGTACTGTCCTGTACTTTTTGCACATGTTTGCACGTGCACTTTATATAGATATATATAGGTTTTTTTATATAGGTATTTTATTTCGTTGTGTAGTCTCATGTGGTCCTATGTTGGTCCTTTGTTGTTTTTATGTAGCACCATGGTCCTGGAGGAACGTTGTCTCGTTTTGCTGTGTACTGTACTAACTGTATATGGTTGAAACGAAAATAAAAACCACTTGACTTGACCTGCTTCTCCGATAACAATGCTACAGCCAGTATGTTCTACTTTGAAGTTTCCACTTTGGGTGAAATGTTTTAGCCTGTGTGATCATGCCCACTGCCCACTCACAAATAGTATTTCGACACCACTGGGTTGTCAGATTTGATCAAGTTTGCAGGCAAACAACACTGCATGCTGCAGCCAAGGAAAGCAGCAAACGAACTGGATCACAGAAAACAGATTCCACCCAATGTAAAAAGCCTCGCCATCCATCTAAAAATCACTATGACCAGAGGCGTAGTAAAACAAGGATAAATATTGGAGATGTCTTTGGAAGAGGGAGAGAGCTTAAAGCCCAGAATCCTTTTAAAAGGATGCTGAGTTTGCTAATTTGCATATAAACTTTCTGGCAACCTGCATTAGCTTCGAGTCTGGGGTGGTGCAGACAACTCTCCAACATTTTGAATTTGGACTGCAGTACCCATTTCAAATGCTTGTTGTCACTCTTACATATAGCACCTTTAACATTGAGTCTGTCCACAATTTTGTTACTACTATGTGAAAAAGTAGAACATTTTAATTTAATAATTGGACCAATAATCGCTTGTACAGATAAATTCATAATCTGTTATCTGTTTTTAAAATTGAGTCTGCAATAATTTTTTTATTGCGTCAAACTGTAGTAATAAAACAATTTATTCTGCTTATCTGTTGTTAGACAGTTTAACATACAAATAATTGCCATAGCTATTGATCATAAAAATTAAATATAAAAACAATTTAGGTTAATTTCTTCTGAAAAGGATATTTGTTTCAGACGCAAAAACCTTTATTCCGTTTTGATAATAGATTACAAATACAAACAATTATTTTACTTTGGAATAACATGCACTAATGAAATGTGCGCAATATAACAGGAACATGGATTTAGAAAGAAAATCTAAAGGGTCAATTTTGATTTCATGTTGTTAAAGAAATTGATTTTCAGTGTACAGACTTTTTTCCCACTCCTGAGGGTCACATAAAATGTATTTGATCTAAAGCACTGGGCTGATAGAGGTGGTATTTTCTACTTGAGAGGGCTTTGAAAGATCCTTGATGTCCAGGCCACTCCTCGAAGCCACTGACATTACTTTCCAGCTGTCCACAACCCCACGTGACATAACCAATTAAAGCATGGCCATAAACATCAAGTAATGGTGACAAGTAGATCCACCCTTGAACAGCAAACTAACAACCTCGAACAGACATTCTATGTCTACAAATGATGATACATCAATTAAAGCAGTAGTTTGTAACCTTGAACATAAGAACATCAGAAATTCAGCTTTCAACCATATTTGTCCTAAATGTCATTTTTAACAGCTTTTACATATTTCATTTCTAAATTGTAATAACAGTGTGCTCTCTCTCTTTCTTTCATTGACATTTTGTCTTCTCAGACACAAATGCTAACACTTGCACACGCTAACAGTGTTTATGGACTTTACCACATCTGAATGTCCTCTTTGCACTGGGGTGATTACATCTAATATAAACTCATCATTGCAATAAGATTCAGTGGCTAAACTATTTTTAAACAGACGAACCTTGTTAAAAAATAATCTTCAGCCATTTGTTTCTAAGTTTGGAATCATCCGGAAGACTATGCAGAGTGGCAGGTGTACACAGCTAAAATCAGCACAATGTTTGACAGATTTTCAAACCTTGTACTTATAGCATATTTATACATATTATATAATAAATGCATATATAGTAGTTACTATAACCCATTTTTTCATTATAACTTCATTGTGACTGGATGTTGATAATGGGTAAATATGGGTGGACATGTGTGCAAATGTTCAAATGTATTTCATTCAAGAAAGTTGCAGAAGTACAGAGGATATTTATTTATTTATTTTGGTAGTTTAGCTTAAATACATTTTCTTTTCTATATGGGGCAGGGGGTGGGTAGTGTTTAAGTTCTAAAACTTACAATATACTTTCAAAGTAAGTTTTTCTTAAAAGATCAGGGGAAATTTAATTCCTCATGATATAATTTTATTATTTTTAAAATTATTATTTATTAAATTAAGAACATGGTCTTCTGGCCAGCCGAAGCCCGCTTGATGTGTTCATTATAAAGCAGAGGACAAGTTCCCATTCAGCAGATGAAAACTGGCCATTCAAACGCTCCCCTCGGACATCATCGAGTTAAGTTCTCCATTCATCACACCTCAAACACTAGGAAATCAATGTGTGCCTCAGTCCCTGCCCATTAATCACACTGGGGAATGAGTGTTGACCATTGTCATCTTACAGTGAATCTCGCCTCTGTAACACATGACCGAACATTTTGGGGCACGCGTAAGTATTTAGTGTGCAAAATAACTTTGTCACAAGCGCCACATGTTGTTCTGCCAAAAACAGAAATCCACATTTAATCAAATGCAGTAGCGAGGGCACAAACGTCTCCCTCCACTGACATTGCATGTAAAGCAGTCACCAAAATTATGGCAACTCAGTGCCACTACAACTACTACAACTACTACTACTCAGCACCATACACAAAAGAAAATTATGCTATCCCTGCAAATAACTGCACTGTCTTCCAGCTTGTCAGCCTGGAAATAGTAAAAGATGGAATCAAGTTGGGTAATTTAAATGATAAAGCATGAATATGGCATTCAATTCAGGAGGGCACTTTAAATCCTATAGTAGTTTCTCTTCAGGAAGCCTCGTTGTTTGATTCAGGGAAATCATTCTCTCTTGCAGAAAGGGGCAATAGAGGAAATTCTCCCTTATCAGAGGGACAGCAGGTTTTTACAGCTGATATTTCCTAGGTCCCATTCTGAATCTGAGGCAATAACATTTCACTCTTATAAAATGCCACTTCAGGACGCTGACACACAAACAGATCATGTTGAAAATACAGCAGGACGACTGATTTGTGATAATATATTTGAAGGGCTCTTACTTTAATATTTAGGAGCTTTCTAAGATTCACTTTTGTTGGCAAAACATACTAATATTGCATCCTTCCGGTCTTTCCACAATGCATGGCTGCTCTGGTGTCTTTGAGTCTCCAGGACATCCGCATTTTTAATTATATCAACATTGGTTGGTGTTAACCCACACAGAGAGTCTGGCTGCCCAACACTGAGATGCCATTCTCAGCCATTTGGACAGTATAGGGCTGAGGGTCAACCTAGACCAGAGTGCAGGTTTGCTTGTCTCCAGCTCGTGTTCAGTCATTATGTCAGTGTCTAGCAATGTTCAGAGAGGGACTTGTTCTCTCTGCAAAAACATTTCACAGGCTGTTGGGGCTTATAATTATGGCGTTTGCTATTATTCCCTTGGGCATGTTGCATGTGAGGCCTTTTCAAGGGACATCACCTGCTCAGGCATACCCATTGTTGAGATATGCGATGTTGCCAAGCCTTGTTGCCATGGAGAGGGACCCACTTTCTGATGTTGGGCGTCCGCTAGGACAGGTTTGTCTCCATATAGTGGTGATGTCAGATCCCTCCTCAGTGGGTTGGGCACTGTGTGTGAGGGTCATCCAGCTCACAGAGTTTAGACTAGCTAGTGGCTAAAATTGCATATCAGTTGTCTGGAAATGTTGGCAGTGCTGTTGGCACTGAGTGCTGTTGGAACAACAGTGTTTCCTTCCAGAGGTAGTCAAGGCAGTCATATCCTCCTCCAGACAAATCCGTTGGTGTCCGGAAAGGACATAACATCCTCAAACTGTGGAAAAAATCTGAAAGAACTTTGCTAGAGCGGATGTGAATCTGTTCGAGACGAACGAGACGTCACCTGTGGTTCTCCCTCTCAGCACCTGTTTGCATTTTCATGTTCAACCTGATTCATGTGAATCTGAAGAGGGTTCAGGAAAACAGAATTCAGCTCCTGAAAGTGGTGTCATATAGGCCCAAACACACATGGTTCTCGACACTGGTCTTTCTCTTTTTTTTTCATCTTTTGTTTCAGGCGTGGGCATCATATGGCACCCACGGCTGGACTTTTGGATGTTGTGGGTTTGGCCCATCAATGGAGTTGAACACATGCATGTGAATGGGGCTTCGATCGATAAATATTTTATTGTCCCTCGCTTATGCGTGGAGTGTGCAGGCTATGACATTTTCGCCCTGTCCGCATCCCTTCATGGTATTTGTCTGTAGTGTTAGAGGTAATCTCAGGTACCCTGTTTGAGCCCTAGGCATTCGTTTCTGATACATTTCTGACTCTTAAAACTACACTGCTTTACATTGGCATTGTTTAAGAGAATTTGTCAATTACATGCCCTGTCACACAATCCTTCATGTACTGTATGGTTATCAAAGGTAGTTTTGAGACCTCATTTGGAATATGTACCTAAGGTCGTTTCTACACCGTTCCGCTCACAGTCACAGGTTATTTCCTTGCAGTCCTTCTCTCATCCCCCGTTTGAGTCGGATGAGAGGTAAAGGTTGAATATGCTGTGCCCTGTTAGAGCTTTGCAAGTCTTTGTTGATTGCACTAGCACTAGCGAGTCTTTGTTGATTGCTCTGATTGTTAGAACAGTTGTTTGTATGTGTTGGTGGCTGCAACAGTGTTTTTGGTCACTAAGCAAAGACTGTCTCATTGGCTTGTTGAAGATTGCTTATGAGGTGCAAAGTTTGCCTTTGTTCATTCATCGAGGAATGAAAAGTTTGCCTGTGTTCATTCTTCGAGGAGTGTGCACCATTGTGAACTTTGGCTAGAGGTGCATCCTTGAAGGATATTTGTTTTGTGGCAGGTTGGGCCTCTTCGCATACTTTTATAATCTGGATGAGGATTTCATCTCTTACTTGGAAGATCCACATGTGTCTGGATGTATACAGCTATTATAGGGTTAACCCTTCTTTATAAAGGGTTAACTTTGGTTAACACTTTATAGAGTATGGTTAACCCTATCATGTTTTCTCTGCTGGAACAGGGGTAAACTTATAGTTCTTATATACGCAGTTCACCTGTGCACCATAATACGTATGCTTGTTACATGGGCTGATACAATTGTCAGCTTCTGTTCGCATGCCATAATCGTATTCTGTTCCCAATTTGTCAGCTCTGACAAAGCGTTGAAGTGAACTACGAAAGGGAACATCTCGGTTACACATGTGACCCTGGTTCCCTGAGTAGGGAATGAGACGCTACATAGTTGGCCATACTCACTAGATGCAGCACAGGCTCGTGTCTCTCACAGAAAATTTGAGTGATGATGCTAAAGTGAGCACTTATAAGGAGCTCATTATGTTGCTCCTTAGTGGGAAGGGCTTCAGACCATGTGTTCCCAGCACTTCAGCTTTGACACAGCATCTCGTCCCTATGTGCGTAACCAAGATGTTCTGGCTTATATTTATATTTATTTGGATAGGAAGCATGCTATTTTGAGCCATTTTTCTTGATATTGAAAGTTTCAGAATCATTCAAAACCTTTTTTTCTTCCTAATATATTTGTATCACTGTATTGTATAATAAAGTGCAGTCATGTTACTCTTTCATACATCCATTGCTTAGGCTTGTTTATACATGAGCCCATGCAAAGACACTTGCTGGGGTTGTCTTCATAACAAATATACTTTTTGCTTTCCCATTAAACTACATTTCAATCTCATATCCTAAACAAGCTAGATCTTTATTGTCCTGTAACTAACTCTCATGCATTTACATTTTAATCATACACATTACATTCAGAATTCCAGACTGGGCATGGTTTTGTATTCCATTGATGGTACACAAGACACAACTGAGACTACTGATCTTTTATTTGCCTTTCCTGAGTGAATTAGCTCTCCTGAGTTTCATGGGAAGGGGAATGTGACATTGTATGCAACAGAAGAAGGCGCCCCAAGGTCGATTATTACACTAATACAATTTCCACATAATTACAGTTAAACTCCCTGGTGGCCTGGCCTGTCCTTGAACCATGAGTTTGCATTTACAAACAGTGACAAAGGCAGACTCCTCAAATGCCACCTTACCAAAACATGGCCATACTGCAAAACAAAAAGCAATCAGGCAAAAATCAATGCTTTTCAGATTCATTTTAACGTCTCTTATGGCCTCTTATCTTTTCTTGGCAAAGAAGAGCTTTTGGCCAATCATCTGTTGTTTGTACCTGTCTGCTATTCTAAATTGCACCCCCACACAAAATTCTCTATATAGTTTATGGAGCCCTGGCACTTGGTCAATACTACATTTCCTCTTTGCAAAATGCTCTCTTTTATTTTCTAAAGAAAGAGTAGATGGTCTTACTGGCATGAATTTTCTTTTCCTCTCCTATTTGTTTTGCTGTCTACAGTTCCAAAGATTTCAGCAGCAGGTGCCTGTCAGACAAACAAATGGATCAAAGTAAACAGAGCTGTTATTATTCTGCCTGACAGAGAACGGTTTACTTTATTGTTCATAAAGTAGAATGCACAATTGTTAAAGTGCTCTTGAGTCAAAATATGCTTGTATTGAATAAATGCAATGGTGGTCATTTTTTTCAGCTGTCTGTATGATACTCCAATATGAAGGTGAATATCACATAAAAAAAATCAATACCATTTTTTTAAATAAATAACATAAAATGGCTTAATGTGCAGGCAACTTGCTAACTGTGGTTGCAGGATGTATAAGGGGAAGCATGCATATGATTGGCCAAGCAGACTATATGATGTGTGTGTATAACAAGATGAGTCATTGATGTTTTTGGTCTGCTTTCCAGGAGGAGAAAAACTGTATTTTTAATGAGTAAATTTGCTAAAAGTTCATTTAGTCAACTGTAGGGGTACAATATTATAAAGAAGGCTTCAGCTAGTACTAGATATAAACATAAAAATTGTCATTAAATACAAGTTTGGCATTATTTATTATGACATGTCATAAGTTTCAGATATGGAAATACCAAATATGGAAGAAGACAACTAAAGCAAATACTCAATAAACAATAAAAGCTCTTTATTTTATATGAATAAGCATGAGTAAATTTTCTTGCATGACCTTTATGCTTTATTAATACATGATGTTTAGCTGATTATCAATTTCTTTGCATAAAACATCTTGTTCAACGTCTTGTTCCCTCCATCAGGGAACGGAGGTTACATTCGTAACCTAGACGTTCCACGCCGTGTAGTGTTCTGCTGACACAGGAGCGGGCAGGTGTTTTACGTGCCAAGATGACCGGCTGCATCACACTGCACGTACCCTTCACCAATGCCCCAAAAAAGTCGTCGGAGTCCTTCTGGTTACCCTAGATAGGGGAACAAGGCGACGCTTGCCAACCTGGGAACGGGCCAAGCCTGGCTGGGCCTCTTTTCTCTCTATGTTTCTTGCATAGAGCAATAGACGGCTGGGACCCTTACATGCATCGAGGGAAGGGGGTCTTACCCTATTTCCTATTCTTTCAGGGGGAAAAGACCCTGCGGAGACCACACATACCCGGCGGGGAGGTAAAGTGGTGAATACATCACATGTGTTTTTAGGTGACACGTGGGAGTGGCGCGGTGGTAGATCCAGCCTCAGCGAGGGGGAGTTGCAACAACACGGCAACCGGAGGGCATTCCAGTACAGGGTAGATTGAGTAGTGGATTGGGTCGGCAAGTTCCTCCGCTGAACTGGTGGAATCGACCAGGGATTCGAGGAGTGGAATCTCCAGGGAAAAAATACTTTTTTACCTCAACGGAGGGAAAGGGCGATATATGCAAGCGATTCACCCGGCCAGCCCATCAGCGTGTTACCGAGTTCTACTGGCTCGGACCTGAGAAAACACGGGATGAAACCCTGAGATTGTAATATCTCGTAGAGACAAATGTCTGCCAGGGAGGTACTCGCACCATCCTCAATCCTGTGGGAAGAAGGAGCAATGCGGGGGCGGCTGGAGTGGCTTGCTTCCGGTTGAAAGCGAGCCGCGACTGCAACGTTGTCATGGTCATGCCCTTGCAGTGAGAGCATGAACCATCCACAAACGCAGCCTCGGTATGATCGCTACCCAGACACACGAGACAACGCCTGTAGCTGTCTAAGCAGAGAGCACTCTACTGCATCCAGGAACTACACAGGGTCGGAAGGGCATCTTTATAAAGACGTGTCCTAAAAAGGACGTTCAACGGCGCTGTGTATTGCTCTTTTAGAGAAAATCACTCTTTTAGAGGAAATCACTCTTTTAAATAACTCTCTTAGAGTTTGGGTTTCTGCACTGTCGAAGCGCCCAGGGGCAATTGCACTGCCGTGCAAAGAAGGAGAATTTGCCGCTGTAATGCGCCGTCAATCCAACAGCATGCAGAGCGTCAAAGGAATACTGGAACTGGTGTGATCTCATGCGAACAGCATGCAAAACCATCGGCTCCGAAGAAATTTTCTGAATGAACACTAGTGTTTCCTCGCCTTTATACCCGTATGTCCGGGGGCGGGGTACTAGCTGCTAATACTAGCTGCCAACTTCTCATTGGCCTTTTTTCATAGATCAGAGGTATATTCGGTGCTCAAGAGAGACCCCTCGTGTCGCTTCTCCGACACATGGTCGAAGAGAGCGACAGACGGGGAACTATCAACAAAGTGAGTAATCATCATCTGTTGATCATTATATCTGTTATACAGTATATACATTAATATTATTGAAACAAAGCACTGACATTAACATAATTTAGCAAAATCAATGCTTCCCATAAACTTCCATGTCGACATGCCCCTTCTGACTACACAGCTCTGCAACTCAGGAATACTCTACAATTCTGAGTTTCCCACTGACATGCGACTTCGCTAGGTCATTCATGTGCTAGGGAGGTGTAGCATCTGGACCAGTCAGACACACAATTATTAATTATTTAAAAATAAGCCATCAGATGTCTCAAGACTGTAACAAGCAAAGGTCCAAGTAGGCCCAAGAAGGCTCCATTATGTCTGCTCCCCCACTGATCATTTTCAAGCCTTTACAATGACTTTGCTGACACTGGACCAGCAAAGAGTGGACCCCCAATGACATTTCAAAGCGAGGGAGTTTAGCTGCATGATATAGCAAAGAAGAAAGATTGATTCACTCCTTTCCCCCATAAGAAATTGGACTCAAAAGCCCAGAACGACAGACTTTTCTTCATTAAATTATAGACAAACTGTCTATAATTTCACATGTATTTCCCCAGGACATTATTTATAGAATCATTACTGTCTTGTAAATGTTTTTTGTACTGTAAACTCTTTTATACATGACTTATGACAATTATTTAGTATCCTACAATCCTATAGTTTCCTACCAAATGTGTCCTTGTGTGACATCCTAAACAATGGTATATATATACTTACTCTTCCCACCCCACCCCGGTCCGACCCTGAGGCTGCAGGCCGGCAGGCCTCAACACATCAAGCCATGTGCAACTACCTTGACCAGAGTCAATGAACACCACCGTTCATCATCATTTCTTCATTCAGCGTGGACGAAATTGGTTGCAACTTCAACACCATCGACCCAAGGAACCATCAAGCCTTTCTCCTGCGACTGCATCCGGGCGCTCTCTCAACAGCCAAGGCAACTTTAAGTATCGTACCAGTAACTTACTGAACATAGCTTAATATAAGATGAAAACTCCTTTGTGACAAAGGTGTTTTTAAATTAAGAACTTGATGGTCCTCTCAGATGGTCAAAAATGACTCTTTTCATAACTGCATTTCCCCTATTCTGTTCCGGGTTCATTTTATTTTCACTTTTACCTTTCCCATATATGATTGATTTCATGTGTATGTTTTTGTTTAGATTAGTTATGTGTTCGTATTTTAGATAAATAAACTTTTGTGTATATTCTTGCGAGTTGATACTGGTCTGCTTGTAAATCAATGTAAATTTAACGATTCCATGCTAAGAAAGAGTTATTTTTGTGTGGCCACGAAAAATATCCTTTCTGAGAATTGATAGACAATCAATACCGGGTGTTTGCTGGATGAACAGATAAATTGATTGTAATTTTAATTCAGCTACTTCAAGTTAATTCTATTAACCGATCCAAATGTTCATAATGAATTATAACGAGCTATGAGTAATTATTAATGTTTCCCTTAGATATTTTGACTGTGGTATATTTTTATAAATATTCTCATCCATGTTTGTAAAAGATTTCACTTCAAAGCTATACTAATATGTGTAATATTATTGTCAATAAGCCATGAGAATAATATTACTCCAATAAGATAATTAATCATAATTCTCTTATTAAAGCTAATTCCCTACAGTAGAAATTGTGAGCTGATACAACTAGATGTTGTATTACGATTTTAATGGTGGAGAATTTTATTCATACAAATAATATAGTTATTTGTCATTTATCTAAATTATAACGGTTGTCAAACGCGACTTATTCCATTATACATTTCCTTACATAGTAATGTAGAAATAGGACCGTTTAATTTAATTCCTAGCTCACACATACCATTTCCCTTACAAATAATGTTAATGTACGCAACACTTTTTTAACCCGTGCAGTGAACATTTATCATACCAAATTCGCTACATATATTAGTGTGAGAATCTGGGCACTTTAACAGATTACTGTTTGTTTGTGCACTGTGGAACGCGCTGACATTCATATGCATCGATGAAACTGTTTTTATTAGTGTTGACCCAGATCACCAATCACTGGTGTTGGTTGCTATGGTGACGAAAGTTCCCAGGAAGTCCTAAATAGACCCTTCTGTGGCAATTTACCACACATGCGCACCCTGCTGATGGCATATTGTAAACAGAGTACAGCTAAGCTAATAGCATAACACAACACCGCTAAACAAACCAGTTAGCGAACTTTCATTGAAATCCCTAAATACGCTACAGAGGCTTAATTATGAAATTTCCAACTAACAGGTATTGCTAATAGATTTAAAGCCACAAAACTCCTATTTTGATTTCATGGACTTTTCAGACCTGATGAATTTAATGATAATTAAATTCAGACATACATACATATAGTAGATTTCAAGTGACTACTTTTGTTGTATTTAAATTTCATTTCTAATGAATAAATAAAATGTTTCCCCATAATTTCCTGATAAATGAGAAGTGTTGGTTACCTGCAACAGAACCAGCACAAAGGTCCCTGTATTTTTAGTTCTGACCATTCTTCAGAGGATTCGTAAACATGTTTTAGTAACAGCATACTGTATAATATTGCAAAAAAGGTTTACATTATTTCAGTGAAAATTCAAACATTAAAAAATGCATGTTTACATTTGACAAATACAAATAAGATTATCCTGTTTATTCACATATGCTATTATATGTACGTATGTTTATTCTGAATGTTTCATCTGCCTCACAGCTAATTAGAACAATTTTTGTTTTTTTCCATTTCTCCTAGAGGAGTTGCCAGACTTCGATAGTTGTTCCTCATGGCAAGCCATGAACATGATGCAACCTTCTTTGCACAAGTGTGATGGGATTAAAAACAGGGAGGCGTGAATTGGAGTTTACTGAAGCCTACATAATGCAATTAATTAAACCATCTGCACTGGCCAGTCCGCTGGGCAATCATGCATTCTTTTAGAGAGGAGTGACCCATACGTGAAGACAATCTCAAAATGTAAATTGGAATGGTTTGGCACTTTATTTTGTTGAGAAGTGACATTAGCTATGTTCCGAATCCTAGTTAGCTGCCTCGGACGCAGCACTGTAAGACATTAGATGCAGCCCTTATGCTATGGTTGTAATTATGCTTCCTCCAAATATAACATGTTCTAGCCAAATTCTTTTGAAGAGAAAGCAATCCCAAAGAAGTATGTTTAGTAATATATTTACCAAAATGGCGGACAAAGCAAGATACGTTTAGATTTTCAATTTAATCAATACTAAAAACCATTGATACAAAACAGTTCAATCAAATTTAAAAATATATATTATGTTAACAAATATTTATATGTGCCACTTATATTTATGCCTATTAGGTCATTGTGCCAATTCCAATGTTGTGCCTGACATAGCCAACTGTAAGTTAGCTTAGCAACATGCTAGCATCAAACTTCCAGTCCAGTTTTTAAGCTGTCTTAGTTCCTGTTTATTTTTTAATAAAAATCCTACATAATAATAATTAAAAAAAAGATCTAAACCATGAACCAAACCAATCAGGTCTGATGTGAATCACAACATTACACATTTTGATCTGAAACATCTTGGTTACTGTCGTAACCTCCATTTCCTGATGGAGGGAATGAGACGTTGTGTAGTGACATTAGCGGTCACCTTTGAGAGCCCCAAAAACCTCAGATCTTTGAGAAAAGGCCAATGAGATTTGGTGTGTGGAATTTGCATGCCACTCCCCTGGACATACAGGTATAATAGTAGCTGGCTCGCAACCACTCATTCAGGTTTTCAGCATTGTGGCAAGGGAGACACAACTTCTCGTTCCTCCATCAGGGAATGGAGGTTATGACAGTAACCAAGACGATCCCTATCTGTCACTCACTCGACATTGTGTCGATGTAGTGACAATAGAGGTCCCTATACAAAATGCCACAACTAGTTGAACTGTGTTATGTGAGCTGCCGATGCAGGTGAAGATGCGAAGGGACAGGGACAGGCCCAAGGGGAGGACCTTGTACTAGAATCGCCAGGCCGTTAAAAGCGAACCGTAGGAAGGGTCTGTGTCGATGTAAAACCGAGATGTGAAAGTACACATCATTCAGGTCTACTGCCGTGAACAAAGCTTGATACTGGACGCATGCCAAAATGCGCCTCTGCATCAGCATCTTGAACAGGAGTCTATGCAAGGCCCGGTTCAGAACTAGCAGGTCCAAGAGGCCACAACCCACCACCTTTCTTTGGCACGATCAAAAAAGGGCTGTAGAACCCTTTCCTCAAGCAGCGAATACAAAAAAAAAGCAAACACAAAATTCTCCCAGCCCTGCTCTGGGGGATGGAGTGGTCTGGTCAACAGCTCCAGTATTCCGGCGGCTGTCTTCCCCCTTGGGTCGTCCACCTCAGGGGTGCATAGGAGTCTTCTTCTTGGTCTTAGTGCCAGGCCGTAAGGCAGGGGGTGTCAGCTTCCTGCGGTGGGCTCTACGCCAGGGCAGAGGACTTGTCTCGGTGAACTGAAGGGGTACCCACTCTTGAGCCAGATGGGCAAGATGTGCTTTCTCACGTCAGTCTGTTTCTTCACCGCCGAGAACTGCTGGCGGATGCGGCCTGTCCAGCGGCGCTGTAGGCTTTGTCCACCAGAGGGGGGGGGGCGTGGCCATGAGCGGTGCCCTGAACACAGGAACCAATCATCGAGCCACTTGTGCTCAGGGGCAGGTGGAGGGTTCCACTCCAGCCCGACACTTGTGGCGGCCCGGGCAAGACTGAGCGGACAAACCCGAGGGAGCAAGCCTAGTCGAGCCCTCAGCATCTGACATCACCAAAGCACTCTGCAATGCAGCAATCAAAAGCTCATCCATCTCACAAACTCAGAAAGAGACATTAGGCTGACACTGAGGCAAGCTTCCTGTCTCATCCCGGAAACTGGACCGGAATGAAGGAGCGTGCTGGGGAATGAGCAGTCCGCGGGGGATTACTCAACCTCATAACCTTAGGTAGAAGGTCCGGCATGCGGCACGGCTTAAGTGAAATCCCTGGAAGAAATCCGGTAACCGCAACGTTGCCGTGGTCATGTTATCGCAATGAGAACATGAACCATCTACAAATACTTCCTCAATGTGATTATGGCCCAAACACGTGAGGCAGCGATCGTGGCCGTCAGAGGTGGAGACATAACGACCGCACCCAGAAAATACACAAAGATGGAAGGGCATCTTTAAAAAGACGCGTCTTTAGAAAGACGTTCACGTCAATGTATTTTCTCAATTAGAGGAAGTATACTCTTTTTGCAGGATACTCTTTTATGCTGTCGAAGCGCCCAGGGGCGTACTGCAGAACCGCTGCAGAAGGAGAGAAAGCTGATGAAATGCTCCATATATCCAACAGCAATTCGCTTCTTTCAAGGTGAATGGACCGGCAGAGAAGTACAGCTGAATTAACCGCTAGGCTCTGAAGAAAAAATCTGAATGAGTGGATGCGAGCCAGCTCAGTTTATAATTTTTTATTGGGGGGAGTGGCATGCAATTTCTCATTGGCCTTTTCTCAAAGATCTGAGGTGTTTGGGGCTGCCAAGTGGACCCCTAGTTTCACTACATCGACACAACATCGAGTGATTGACAGATAGGGAACAAAAAAGATTTGATTTTGAAAATCATTGTAGGGGTATTTGATATGCTACATTTTGAAGGGAACCGCTAAAGTGCCCTCATTCTCACACGATTATATGTAAGGGAATTTAGGGAGCTATGAACAAATTAAACTGTCAAATGTACATTATTAGGTAATAAAATATAAAATGGAATTAGTCACATTCAACAACCATTAAAAATTAGATAAATGACAAATAACTAGATTATTTTTCTGAATAAAATTCTCCACCATTAAAATCATAATACAGTGTCTTGTTGTATAATTTCAACAAGACACTGTATTATGATTTTAATGGTGGAGAATTTTATTCAGAAAAATAATCTAGTTATTTGTCATTTAACTAGATTATTATGACAAATAACTAGATTATTTTTCTGAATAAAATTCTCCACCATTAAAATCATAATTCAACTGTAAGGAATTAGTTGAATTATGCTCATAATTTCAACTGTAAGGAATTAGCTTTGATAAGGGAATTATGATTAATTCACTTATTGGAGTAATATTATTCTCATGGTTTATTGAAAATAATATCACACATATTTAGGTACAGCTTTGAAGCAAAATCTTTTTCAAAATATACCACAGTCAAATCATCTTATTGACTGTATGAATGATGAGGTTGGCTTTGAAACGAGGCCTTCTCTGAACTGTTTAGATTGAGAGGCTTCCTCTGGACTTCGAGTCGCGACCTTCCTTGAACCTCACATGGCATGGATCTGGTTCCGAAGAGATACAGAGAAGACCACGAGGGAAGAGCCAGAGCAGAGGGTGCAGAAGAGAAGAAACAAGAGAAGAGAAGAAGAAGAAGAAGAAGAAGAAGAAGAAGAAGAAGAAGAAGAAGAGGCAAGAGCAGAGCAGAGCAGAGAAGAGGAGAGTGTGTTCTTCCTGTTTGGAAATATTTTAACTGAAATTGGCCTTATCCCTAAAGGTGTCCTGTGCCAATCAGAAGTGTCTTTTTAAAGTCACATGGTCAACTGGGCTGACTTTTCCTACAGTTGATTTTATGGTCCTTTGTTTCAGATTCTTACAAATCTCACACTCAAAAATAGAGCATAATTAAACATGAACTTTTATATGTTGAGAATGGTACAAGAGACATGATATTCATTGTCATCAGCTTCCTCTATGCAACCAAATGTGCATTTGCATACTAAACTTGACATTCTTTCATGAAATTATACATGTAAGTAACAAAACATGAAAATCCCTTATTACAACTTATACTGGTTAGTTCCTTGGTTATGGAAATCATGGATTTAAATGCATTCTGTACATTTTAGAAGGTTAAATTGGTAAAGTACTGTGACTTTGTGTAGAATGTTCCTGGATTAAGCTGAAATGTGTTAGTATTAGGGTCGGGCAAATCTGATGGTCTTTTGGAAACCTTCCAAGGAAAAGTCAGCTTTACCTCGATGTGTAAGTTAAGGTCATGCTGAGGGGGGCCTTGCTGACCAATGACCCTTTTTGCTTTGAATTATGGTGTTTAGAGTGTCTTGACAATTTTATTTTCCAAAGACAGGCCTTCAGTAGGATGGTTGATGCTTGGTCTGTTAGTTTATGATGTTGAATAATTCCAGGATTAAAAAGGTTGGGTTTTTCCTAGATTCAAATCATGTTGTTTCAATTCTTCTGCATGTATAATACTACATCATACAAAAAGTAAAAGCTACAAGACTGTGTACTCAGCATCATTTATGAGAGCATAAACTAATCCCATGATGCATTGTGTATGTCAATCAAATAAAAATTGAGGGAGTAGTATAATTTTCAAATTCAAATTAGATTTTTTGTTTTATTAGTACATAATCAATATGTTTTGATTTCTTTGCAAAATATTTAGATATTTGTAATCTAAGTAGATTGAGTGCATAGAGTTTGAGAGTGAATAATTGCATCATTAATAGTGCATCATGGGAGTTACTGGTCGCTGCAAAGCTCTTTTGCCATGAGCTGTGTCCAAAATCGTTCTCTCATTCACTCGTTCACAATTCCTTTAGAGTGAATGGCAGTGAGTGCATTATATCTCAGCAGTGAGTGAACAAAATGAGTGAGTGAATTCGGACACTGACTTACACACAGAGCATAAGACACAAATACTTGTGCCTTACTTGTTTTTTTATTAAATAATATATTAATACAATTAATCTTAATTCTGTCATTTTCATTATATACGTTAATATAAAGAGTAAACACATTTTATAAAATCTACATTATTGTATTTATTTGTTTTACTTTAACATCTTTAAACTCCAATACAAGCTGGGTAGCGTTTCTGGGCGCATAGCACCCTTATCAAACCATAAACAGCACCAAACTTATCATAACCTATATTTTATAACCGAATATTTAAATCATACACAGAATTATAATTTCCACTGTGGAAGTCTCCTGAGTCAAAATATCACCTCAGTGAATTAGTTAGTAAATAAAGAATTCTTCAGCTTAATGGCAAAATTCTGTATAAATATGAATAAAGAGTACATTTTCAAATGTTATTTTAATCGAGTAATGAATTGTCAAAAATTTAATACATTCAGCATGAAATAAAACATTGCAGGAGTGAATTTTTCTTGTAGTGAGAGAAAGCCACTTCAGCCGCCCCCCGCGCCTCGCCTCCTTCCTACGGGATTGAGGCAGGCGCCGCGGGCGATGAAGACGATCCAGGGACAATGACGGGCTCCGTTTCGCCGAGTGAACCCCCTTGAAACCCCCCGCCTCCCCGGCACGCTTGCTTGTTTCCGTCCGAGCTCGGGATGAGCATTCTCTCCAATGGGTTATGTTTTCAGTGTGAGAACATAACCGCGGCAGTGTTGCAATCTCTTCTTTCTCTTATAGTGAGAGAGCCATTTCAGCTGCCCCCCGCACCTCGCCTCCTTCCTACGGGATTGAGGCAGGTGGCGCGGGCGATTAAAGACGATCTGGGGAGAATAATGGGCCGCTTTCGCCGGGTAAATCCCCTCGAAACCTCCCACCTCCCCGGCACGCTTGTCTGCTTCCCCCGAGCTCGGGATTAGTGCGGTCCGCTTAACGGCCTACCGTCCGGTCCCTCGAGCTCCCCGGCATTGGATGATGACATCACCGCTGCATCGGAGAGCATAACAGCGGCGTCGGATGCGGATAACTCGTCTGGGCCGCCACCTTCGGGTCTGCCGTCCAGTCTGAGCCTGACGCACGGAGGTCCCCGGGCTTAATTGGTTCCGCGGGCATGTGCGCCGCTCACAGCCGCGCCGCTCACAGCCGCGCTGGTTCCTTCCCGGACGTGCATGACGAGCTGAGCAAGCCAAGCTTCCTCGCTCCTCCGCTCTCGCTACCCTCGGTGGTAGAACGGTCCCAGACCGCTCCCCCCTGCATGCCATGGCCCCCTCCTGCAAGTCCGCCGGGCCAAGGCACTTCAAAATCTGCACTTGGGTAGTCCTGTTCTTTGAGGGGATGGCCACCCCCCCGTGGTCCAGAAATGCAACGCATGGACAGGACCTGGTCGCAGTACAGGAGGCAGACAAAGCACGCTTTCTCAAAACGCCCCTGTCTCCCAGCTCCGTCCATTCGGCGACACCACTTGACGACTCCGCCCAGCAGTCCTCAGTGGTGAAGAAACAGATGGAGGCTATTTCACACATCTTGTCCTGCCGCAAACCTGCCGCCAGGGGCCATGCCCTGTCTGCTCGCCTAGGCGTCCTCCTGCGGCTTTCAAGAAAGAAAGAAAGTGGTGCTCCGCCTCAATTAACAAAGAGAGTGGGCCCAGCTCTCAGCCCCAGCGTCGAGCTCCCCGCAGAAGTTCGACGCCCCTCGTCTCACGGACCCCCTCGAGGACCCGGAAGTCTCCCAGGCGCTCCTGAGATGACCGACCCAGAGACCGAGATGGTAGCTCAAGAGCTGGTAAGACCGCTCTGTTCCCCAGTGGAGGGCCGGGAGGAGAATCTTTTGTTAAATTCATTACATTCTATAGAGCCATTTCCTTTTGTCTCTGGGTCACCTGGCCCGCAAATGCCGTTCTCACGGCACTTTTCTTCCAGCTCTCAACAGTCCCGGCTTCGTGAACGCAGTGTCCCCGCCTTCAGCCCCACGACTGTTCCCCGGCCGGCCGGTTCAGATGAGTCCAGAGGACGCCAACACCAGACCTCCTCCTCAGTCATGAACCCGCCCCCTGCCAGGTGCGCAGAGCAAGGTAAGTGCTTTGAGCCTATTCTTAGCACCAGAGCCTCGGCCGCTTCACTGCCTCCCGACGCCGCATTACCTGTTCCGCACCGCTGCGAAGCCCCGCCGGGTAAGTCCAAAATACTCGTCCCCTTGGTGCCCCTAGCACGGAGTTTAGAGGCGTGGCTCTCACTGCCCAACCCGTCACGCTGGCTGCACCGGACCATTCGACTCGGTTACGCAAGTCAGTTTGCCAGGCCTCTGTTTTTCCGCAGTACACAGCGAACATGCCCAGTCCTTGCGCGAAGAAATCGCCTCTCTTCTAATCAAGGACGCGATAGAGCCTGTCCCTCCAACCGAAACGAAGAAGGGTCTCTACAGCCCTTACTTCGTTGTACCCAAGAAAGGCGGCAGCTTACGACCGATCTTGGACCTGCGAGTTTTCAACCGGGCTCTGTCCAAACTCCCGTTCAAAATGCTCACACAGAAACAGAATTCTGTCTGGCATCTAGATTGGTTCGTAGCGGTAGACCTGAAGGACGCGTACTTTCACGTCTCGATCCTGCCACGACACCGACCCATTCTACGGTTCACGTTCGACGGTCGGGCTTATCAGTACGAAAGTCCTCCCCTTTGGCCTGTCTCTGTCCTCTCATCCTGGCCCCCTCACGAGAGCTACTATGCACGCACAGAGACCGGGTGCTTGGGCACCTCAGCCGTTTGGGGCTTCAGGTCAACTGGGAAAAGAGTGAGCTCGCCCCGGTTCAGAGCATTTCTTTTCTCAGCATGGAGTTAGACTCAGTCTCAATGTCAGCACGTCTCTTCAACGAGCGTGCACAGTTGGTGCTGAAATGCCTCGCTTCCCTCAAGCCAGGCACTGTGGTCCCTTTTACGTTTCAACAAAGGCCGCGCCGCTGGGGTAGATGCATATGAGACCACCTCAGCACTGGCCTCAGACTCGAGTCCCGAGACAAGCATGGCGCCACGGCTGTGTGAGAATCACCACCGCCTGCCGCCAAACCTTCAAACCCTGGACAGACCTCTGCTTTCTACGGGCAGGAGTACCCTTGCAGCAGGTGTCCCGACGCGTCCTGGTCACAACCGACGCCTCCAAACTGGGATAGGGCGCCGTGTGCAACGGACACGCAGCCGCAGGCCGTCGGAACCTGGCCCCGCTGCATTGGCACATAAACTGCCTAGAGCTGCTGGCTGTTTTCTTTGCCTGAGGAAGTTTCTCCCGTTAATTCGAGACAAACATGTCCTAGTCAGGTCAGACAGCACCACAGTGGGAGCCTACATAAATCGCCAAAGCGGAGTACACTGCCACCACATGTCACAGCTCTCCCGTCGTCTCCTCCTTTGGAGCCAGCAGCGACTCAAGTCACTGCGCACCACTCACATCCCCGGCAACCTCAATGTGAAATCGAACGCGCTGTCAAGACAAAGCTTGCCCAGCGGAGAGTGGAGGCTCCACCCCCAGTCGGTCCAGCTGATCTGGGACCGGTTCGGCAAGGCCCAGGTAGACCTGTTTGCCTCCCAAGAAACCCAGACAGAGGTATGGTATGCCCAGACAGAGGCTCCCCTTGGGGCAGACGCTTTGGCACACAGCTGGCCCGCGGGGCTGCGCAAGTACGCATTTCCCCCAGTAAGCCTTCTTGCACAGGTGCTGTGCAAGGTCAGGGTAGGACGAAGAGCAATTCATTCTGGTGGACCCTACTGGCCCACCCGGACTTCGTTCTCGGACCTCACGCTCCTCGCAACAGCCCCTCCCTGATGAATTCCCCTGAGGAAGGACCTCCTTTCTCAGGGACGGGGCACGCTCTGGCACCCGCACCCAGACCTCTGGAACCTCCACGTCTGGCCCCTGGGCGGGATGCGGACGATCTAGCCGGTCTACCACCGACCATCATAGATACTATCAACCAAGCCAGAGCCCCCTCTACCAGGCATCTTTACGCCCTAAAGTGCCGCTTGTTCGCAAATTGGTGCTCTTCCCAGGCTGAAGACCCACAGAGGTGCGCGGTTAGGTCAGTGCTCGTGTTTCTACAGGAGAGGCTGGAGAAGAGGCTGTCCCCCTCCACCCTCAAGGTGTATGATGCCACCATCGCGGCTCACCACGACACGATAGAGGACAAGTCTCTATGTAAGGACGACTTAATTATCAGGTTCCCAAAAGGTGCCTGGAGGCTAACTCCCTCCCGGCCTAACCTGTTTCCCTCCTGGGCCTCATGGGCCTCCAGAGACCCCCCTTCGAGCCGCTAGATTCAGCTGGACTCAGGGCCCTCTCTCTCAAGACTGCCCTGCTGATCGCGCTGGCCTCCATCAAGAGGGTCGGGGACCTGCAAGCGTTCTCTGTCAGCGACACTTGCCTGGAGTTCGGTCCGGCAGACACATACATGATCCTAAGACCACGACCGAGCTACGCGCCCAAGGTTCCTACCACGCCCTTCAGAGACCAGGTAGTGAACCTGCAAGTGCTGCCCCGTGAGGAGACAGACCCAGCCCTTTCGTTGCTGTGTCCGGTACGTGCTTGCGTATCTATTTGGGCCGCACGCTGAGCTCTAGACGTTCTGAGCAGCTATTTGTCTGCTTTGGGGGACAGCAGAAAGGGAACGCTGTCTCCAAACAGAGGCTCGTCCACTGGGTTGTCGATGCCATCTCAGTGGCTTATGCATGTAAGGGCCCCGGCCGTAGTTGCTCTATGCGAGAAACCTAGAGAGAAAAGATGCCCAGCCAGGCTTGGCCCATTCCCAGGTTGGCAAGCATAACCTGGTTCCCCCCTCCAGGGTAACCAGAAAGATTCTGATGGCTTTTATGGGGCATTGGGAAAGGGTACGTGCAGCCTGATACAGCTGGTCGCCTTTGCACGTAAGACATACCTGCCCGCTCCTGTATCAGCAGTTCACATACACGGCTCAGCGCATGGCACGTTTAAAGGTGGACCCCTAGTGTCGCTTCTCTGACACAACGTGGAGAGAGTGACAGAAGGGGAACGTCTAGGTTACGTATGTAACCTCCGTTCCCCGATGGAGGGAATGAGACGTTGTGTCTTCCCCGCCACGTCGCTGAGCCGAGCCACTGTTGTGGCCGGACCATTTCTGGCTCCTCAGAAAAATCCTCGTATTCGCCCTGCTTAAATGCCTGTATGTCCGGGGGCGGGATATGCAAATACCGTCTGCCAACTTCTCATTGGCCTTTTTTCATAGAACAGAGGTATATATCGGTGCTCAAGAGAGACCCCTAGTGTCGCTTCTCTGACACACCCTCTCATTCCCTCCATCGGGGAACGGAGGTTACATACGTATCCTAGACGTTTTCCTCTACCACTGAGTGGACTTTTCTGCCAGACCGCCCTGGGCATACAGGAGGCACTCAGTTTGACAGCATCACATATACTGTACATTCACTCACTCATTGACTGTCATTTTCCCTGCCAATAAGTCTTTGTCTTTTAGTCTTCAGAGCCACACAGCACACATCAGTGCTCTCCTTCACCAATGCCCTTTAAGCCAGTTAAAATTATATCTTCTTGTCACTAGAGAGGCCTTCTTTTGCTTGAACTCAATTTGGTGGGAGAGCCACACTGGAGATTTTCCACCAGGCTGACAAACCCTTGAAGAGCACACTTAGGGACAACTGTGGACAATCTGCATTAATTTGCAGAAGACATAGCTCTCCCTCCAGGCCATGTCCCTAGTGTTGGAGTTTGCTGTCTGGCACACACACAATAGAAATCTTGACCTTACGGTGCATTGAAATGCTTAATCTTGTGAGACAGAGGCTGAGTGGATGAATCACAGCTTTTATATAAAGGTCAAAAAGCTAGTTAATCTACTGCAAAGTTCCAGTAGATCTTGAAGCAGAACACCTGTGAATCTACCTTGTCTGGGGTTGACTTGGAGATGCATGTGGCATGTATATCATTTGATATACATCAGTCTAATTGAAGGACAATGATAATTGTACACTACAGAATTCTGGGCATCTATCGACATCTGTGGATGAAACTAAAGTACTTGTTATTTACTATATCACAGGAATGTTGTTTTGGACACAGATATTTTATGCACTGGCTCAATAATGGTATTTAGTTCACTTCTAACAAATAAATAAAATAATAATAATAACATTTACCTTTAATTAAGCAATATCAAAGAAGCAAAAGTGTTTTTGGACCGAATATTAGCATGGCTGTGATTAAGCCATTGGCAAGAGGATGCAGATAATTACAGTCACACTGATATTCAGTACAACAGCATGACTACAATGTGATGTTGCTTTAATATCAAAGTTCTAACAATAAATGAATGGAGTAACTTTTTAGCTAAAGCTTTGACTTACACAACATTGCCAGTTATTTTGTCTATTTTTGCTCTGTTGAATAAGAATCACTGGCTACTTATTATCAGTGTACTTTTAAGGTCACTTGTCCAATAATATTAGAGGACTGGAACTAAATTGGAACTAACTGTTGAGTAATTATGCTATGAACAATCAACAGTAGAACACAACTGTTAAAACTGGGGTGAAACAACTCATTGATATTAAAACAACATAATAAATAAATAAATAAAGGTATATTTACTCTATATACACATATCTTTTAACCAGTATTTAAAGCTTAGAAGCAGCTGGAGTACATGCCACAGTTCTAGGCAGTACCACCGCTCCCTATACGCATACTATGCAGGAACAGTGGAAGCTGTTACATGTACTCCGCACATTCCAAGTAGAGGTTTGAAAGTTCACTTGCCTCACGATTCCATTTGATTACTTTGCAAAGGGAAATTATTGGATTACAAACAGATTCTCGATGCATCACAATGTCCACCTTTGTTTTTGTTTTTTTTGGGGTGGGGGGGTATCGATACATTCTCTCTGTATCAAATTGTATTAAATTATTACTGTAGCCAAGTGGAGAAATTTCATGTAATGTAACTTTTTCGGCCCCTTTTACGTGGATTTTAGCGTCACCCGCTTTACGGTTCTCTCTCGTGTCAAAGACGTGAAAACAAATATTGTGCAAGAGAGCTCCTGGTTTTGTTCATCGGTTGATATGTAAATATAAAATTCAACACAAAATTTAAGAAATCAATTTCTACCATTGTACACCATTGAGCGAGAGACAAACAATGAGCAACAGCCAAAGAAATAGAGAGCTCAAGAGAAGGGAAAAGCATTGGGAATCAGGAGACAAATCTAATGAATATAAGAAAATCTTTTTTCGAATATAAAAACCTTCTTTTATAGAATATAAAAACATCACCTGAGTCTGCCGATCTGCTGTCTCGTCATTGTTTTCAGCATCTTTCATGATGTTTGTTGAAGTGTTATCACAAATAAACTCATCAGTTGCTATGTGCTTGTGTTTGTGAATTAAGTTTGTGAATGTAGTTTCGGTCGGGGACTACAGTTGTGTGGTTGATACAGCGGCGTGGGAGGGAGGGGCTAGCGGGGACTTAAGCATTCCTGAAAAAGGCTGAGCCCCCCAAAACCCCAGTAACTTTGTGATGAAAAATATTTATGAAAAAAAAATATATATATATGAAGACATCGGTCTGACTTATATGTAACAAAAATAACTATGAAAAAATATTTTTAATTTAAAGCTTGAGTATGTCATTTCACCACCGAACGGAACTGCAAAAATAAACTGTGTTTTTAAAACAGCTTTCTGAATACGCCCCTTGCATGCAGTTGTTCAAACAGATAGTCCCGCCACAACTCACTCCATTGAGTGCACGGGAGAGTGCGCGGACAAGTTGCATGGGTGGCAGTATGCAAATATAGATTGACAGACAGGATTGGTAGGTTCATATCACTGCAAGTGTGATTGCGTGTGTGTGATAACGTTAAGGTTAGCCGAGCAGTTTCGAAGTGTCAAATCGATTCAGTGAAAAACAATAAGTTTGTATGTTCTAGTGAGCTATTTAGCTGATTATGAACCACTTTACTTTTGATGTCCCAAAAAAACAAGGGAGAGTGTATGATGTTGCTGGCAATCCACAGATTCCTAATTCCAGCAATGTGAATTCTAACGTGGTGATAGCACATCGTGATGCCAAACATGGAGGATAATGAGGACGAGGAGGAAAATGAAGAAGAGGAAGAGAGGGTAACGTTAGTGGCAGCGGATGGTTCGTCTTTAGCAGAAGAGTGCGATAATGAAGGGGGGGGGGTAGCTTCCACTGCCATAGCCGCCATCACTGGCAAGAAACCTGGTGGTCCTGTGGATTTAAGCCAAGATCAGCCGAGGGCCCGAGGCATAAAGTCTTACATGACTCTAAATTTTGTATCTCAATCAAGGGGGTTTAATCTGTTGATATGCACCCCCTTTTTGAGCACAAACCATGAAAATGACATACCTGAACATATAAGGTTGTATGTACTGGACCCTTTGGAGTATGGACACAGTTGTAGTATCTTTTGAAAGAAGACACTTTGGGATTTATTACCCAAGTTTCAGAATTAATATATGTTGTTATTTTTTTAAAGTTAGAGAAGCTGAAGTTTATAGTAATGGAAATATTTTGTGCTGAACGTGTTTTTATAATCTTAAAAAACTATAATAAAAGTGCCACAAGTCTAAAGAAGTTATGTTTCAAATTTGAAGATGATCTAACAAAAAATGTGGTTCCTGCAAGCTTTCTTCTCTGTAAAATCGCTCCCAGTGTACAGAGTAAAATCAAAATCTGACTGCACTGATTGGCTATTATGAATAAAACTATACTGCATTTTTTAAAATAGACTTTGGAGAGAGGCTCGTTTTGTTTACGAGACTCTAATATATAAGATAATATACCTGTAAAGTTTACAACATGAATGCTGCTCAGATTGCATAGTTTGTTGAAGAACGACGACGAAGGGTAAATCTTTCAGGTGAGATCTCATGTAAACAATGGAGAATATATCAATATTTCTCAGATTTATCACTTTTATGGATACAAAGTGCTATTGAAGGTTTTTAATGAATTCTTGTCATGAACAATTGACCCAAGTGTGGCAAACTGGATTCATCTGATGATCGCGTTTTCATAACAAAGGTATGAATTCCCGTTTTGATATTGCATGTTTTCATTTGTACTCCTCGCACAAATAACAACAGGTTAACAACTCTTACATCAAACAATACTCATGGCAGGAACTCTCACTCTCAGTGGATGATGCTTACTGCTATGCGTGAAGACATGGTGTTTTCCACCGTGGGCCAGGTCATATCGAAAAGAGCTTCACCCATGCCGGGTTTTGAAACTGAAGAAAAGCAGCAGAGAAACTGCCCCAACACAATCCAAATGGTTCCCATAAATTAGCCATGGAAGCATGGTGTGAATTTAAGGTGCGATTGAAAAGTGGGTTAAAGATTTCAACAGAACTTGATGTTGGACATTCCAAGATTGTACAAGAAAACAGGCAGTACATGCGAGCAGTAACTGAGTCACTATGGTTTACAACATCTCAAACAACTGGTCAGCGAAGGCACAGAGAAAACGAGCAATTCACCAGTAGAGATAATTTCCTTGAACTGTAAAACCTGCTTGGAAAGTTTGACAGTACTGTATCAAAAAAGTTATAAGCTAGTGGGCCTGGCAATGCTAAATATGTGGACCATGATATTTAGAACAAATTGATTGACATTATGGCTAGTATGATAAGGGGGCAAATAAGTGACGAGGTTAAGCTGGGAGAGCACTTTGCTTTAATGAAACCAAACTTTTTTCATTGCATTGCCCAGTGCTACGACGGGGCATCAGTTATGTTTGGGTGGAACAATGGTGTAAAGGAAAGATTTTGCCAAGAAGTGCCACACGCGCTTTACATCCATTGCTATGCACACAGACTAAACTTGTTTTTAGTTGACTGTATGCATAATGTGAATTCATTCACAGAATGTTATGCAGTAGTGCAGATGCTCTAAAACTTTTTCCGGGTTTGTTATTCACAAACTGTTTGTCGAGAAGCAGCAAGAACTTGAGCCCACCAAACGGGTAGTGGAATTGAAAAGATTATCAGACACGCGATGGGCCTGCCAATATTCTACACTGTGGGCAATAAAAAGAGCTCTCCCTGCTATTTCAGCGACTCTAGCAGATGTGAGCGACCAGTCAAATGCTCATAGGGCGACCAAAGCAAAATCACTGATTGTATTGATTGACAGTTTGTTCTGCACGTCATTATGCTGGAAAGCATATTCAGCCTCACAAAAACCATATCCGATCATCGACAGGCCACAGATTTGGAGCTTGCATCTACCACTGATCTGGTCTGTTCAGTTGTCGATACCCTCAACGAGAAACGCAACTTTGAAAAGTGGAATGTAATCTGAGAGTGTGCCAGTGACCAGTGTGCTTTGGTGGGCATTGAAATGTCAGTGACCACAGGTGAGGAGAAAAGAACAGCCTCGCCACCTGCAGGAGTTTGTGGTGAACAGCCAAACCGGGTCAAGAGAACGATTGAAAACTTCAGACGAATATCGTAACCACTGTTTGTTCCCAGATATCGACCAATTGGTTAGTGAATTGAACAGACGTTTTTCATCTGAAAGCTGTCACATTCTGAGAGGAGCAACAGCCCTCAACCCCAAGCACAAAACATTCTTGGACAAAGATTGCCTTTTGCCAATGGCTAAACACTATGGGGTAATGGAGGAAAACCACTCTGCAGAACTTCACCAGGCAAAGTGACTTATTGAAAGGAAAAAACAAAATGGGGATATCGTCAACACCACCCATGACGTGTTGGTGCTATTAAGACCGTACAATTATGTGTTTGTTGATTTATACAAACTTTTGTGCCTCTCCATGACACTGCCTGTCACATCAGCTGTGTGTGAGAGGAGCTTTTCTTGCATAAAGCTTTTAATGACCTATCTGAGGAATAGAAGCGGAGACGCTCGAACCAGCAATCTGGGTGTGCTGGCGATCAGTTCCAGAAGAATTGGACATTAATGCAGTGATTGACCGTTTTGCTGCAAATCACAACAACAGGCGGATTGTTCTTGTGTGACATGTGAGTACAGTACACGAGTCTTTGTTGATATGCTGGTTTAAATTACTTTGTTTGAGTAGGCTGATCATACCATCAGCATTTAACCTATCTGTGTGTGAGTTCAATGTTTTGGGAGGAGTGGGATGGATTATGTTTTGTAAGAGTACAGAAAGAAACCTTACAGGCCAGTAAATCCACATATACTTTCTCTGGTAAATATGATTTGGATTGTGATTGTTTGTTCGTGCTTTTTGTCATAAAATGTTTGCATGCATTTGATTTGTTCATTCTAAATTCACAGAATTGATTGTGCTTGCATTGCTGTATAACTGTATATAGCTAAACATTTAGTAATATGCATTTCAATTATGTAGCCTATTAGCCTGGGATCATTGAATCTCGTTTTTCTGTAGTAGTATTATTTGTTGCATTAAAATCCTTTAGCACCTGCTATAAACAATCCAGCCCCCCGTAACTCCCCCAATCAAAATTATCTTGTGCTGCTGCTGGGTTGATACATTCAGTCTGTGATTAGTTCTGTAGTGTGCGCTTGGCTTTAGTATTTGCACATCTGACCATTTGTTTCTTGCATCTCACTTTGTCTCTAGCATGCACATAAGCGCCATTGCGCTGCTGCTGTTTCAATTGAACTCGGAATCGATTCCAAATATTTGACAATTGATTCAGAATTGTTGGAGAAAGAATCACAGTTTTTTTTCTCCCACCCCTATTTCATTTCACAATATCTTACTCCACTTTAATAATTTAAGGCCATGTCCACACTAATGTGTTAACTCCTCTATGCTACGTTTACACAACTCATTCACACTAGAATGGAGTTTTTAGAACGATCTCCACTACCACATACTTTTTTAAATGAAAATGAATAAGTGTAGAAAAAACATTCTGTTCCTTTATTTATGTTTTTAAAGTTAAGAAATAAAAAATAGTGATATCTGATTGAGAGTTTATGGAGGATTTGAATAAAGGAATTAGTTTCTATATTTGCTGAATGTAGCATGTGTGTACAGGAAACGTGCGCAGGCAACACACTGTAGATTTCATATAGACAGGCTCTATCTTAAAATGGCCCAGACTGACATGTGCGAGTAAGACATGGCAGTGCAGCTTCAGCATTTTTTGTCTATATCTCTTGTGGCCTCATTAGCTGTCTCTCCACCACCTCAGCAGAGTTGCAACTCAAGCCTGGCCTAACGCTGACAGTCATAGCTCCGTTCCAGTCCCATGCAGATCAAAACCACTTTCATTTATTCAAATCTGCCTCTCGCACCAGCATGTCCATTGAGTGTCTAACAAAATCACGCCGCCCCAAAAACATCACCATTAGGCTCACAAAGCAAAGGCTCATCAACTAGAGGCAGTTTCGCTTTCTTTGCTTGGTGTTGACGGCATCGTCTTAGTGGGTTAACGAGGTCCCACTCACATGTCGGCTATTAGCTTTTGAAACTCACTCGGTTCTGTGTAAATTCAACAGTAATTCTGTAGAAGAGTTGCTTCCACCCTTTCCCTTTCGACACTTCTGCATTTTGCTTAATTCTGTGGTGAACCGCACCATAATAATACTGAATAATTTCAGTATTGATTTGATGACATAATTATTTTCTTAAAGCCAGTGGAGGCACAAGCCATTAAATCATATTATGCAGTACCACAATACAAGCCAGTGTCTCATGATAATCACTAGCACAAGATAAGAAAGCCACGTCTGTCTCATAGAATCCCTCAGGAGAAACAACGAGAATATTGACTCATGTAACACAACACTGTGTTTTTTTTGTGTACTCTAAATGGCAGGAGAACATTCAGAAACATCACAACAAGTCCATCCTTCGATGAACAACACTGTCTACAGTCTTGTCTTTTAATGTTGGATAATTGAACCATCCCCATTTTGCTGTTCAATAAAGACAAGTATAATTCTCAGCTCAGCAGACAGTCTGTGAATCACTGCAATAGTGCAGTTCATAATATATTACATACAATATGTACAATACATTGGCTGCTGATGCTTTTCAAAAATAGAGAAGCACAGCCAATTGTTTTTGATATCTGCAATGTTGCTCCCAAAAGCTGTTCAAACTATTACTAAACTGTGAAATGTATTACAAAAAATAATAAACTTAGCTTAAAACTGTTTTCGCAACAAAAAAGGCAAAATATCAGATTATGAAATCTGAAATAAATGTGAAAAGTTTCATAAAGAATTCATCTTTTATGTGAACAAATTGTTCTTGTTCACTTCCTTACACTGACTCATAATGAATGAGCATATCATTCATTTAACATGCTAAACGAAAATGCCCTTTCACTGAATCAGTCAAGTTGGTAGTTTGAATCTGAATGAAATGAGACGCCTCATTTATGAGTAAACTGAATTTACTGGTATACTCGTTCGCCAATTAAATTAATGAATCACTCAGTCACCTCACTTGTGAACGAGGATCTGCTGACTTTATGAATGTGTAAAAATTACTAAATATGTACAATTAAAATCACATGAATTATGAATGGCAATGTTGTGCTTTGGTGCACAATGTAAGATATTTAGGCCCTTCTCTTATGAGTATAGCCCCTTTCACACATACAGCCTTTTTCAGAGAATTTACAGCATTCAGCATCAGCGTGCCTTCGAGCAACGAAGATCACAGCATGAGCCATCAGGCAGACGATGTCCACACTCGTGGTCCAGGGGCGCCACCTATGGCTGAACCTGGCTGAGATGTGGGAGGCAGACAAGGCACGGTTCAATGCCCCCATCTCTCAGGCCGACACCGTCGAGGACTTCACCCAGCAGTTCTCGCCAGTGAAGCAACAGAGGGAGGCCATAAAGCACATCTTGCCCCGGCGTGGCTCAAGAGTGCGCACCCCGCCTACTACTCGCCCATGGTGTAGAGCACCCCCGCAGGAGAGTGATGCCCCCCTGCATCTTGGCCGGCCACCAAGACCCCTAAAAGGGCTACCAAGTGTCCCTGAGACAGGCCACCTGAGGAAGGAGCTGACTGCAAGAACCCAGGAGCTGGTGTATAGACCACTCCCTCCCCCAGTGGAAGGCCGGGAGGTAAATCTTTTGTTCCATTCTTTTCTGTTCGTGCACCCCTTATGGGTTGCAGTACCCACATTGTCAAGCAAAGAGCATTTTCCTCTCTCCTCAGGTTAGATCGCCGGCACCCCTGTGGCCACCGAACAGGACCTCACCTGCCTTCTCGGGACTGGCCGGCCGCCGTTGATGAGTTTAGAGGACGTCCTGAGAGGCCCTCCTCAGTCGCCGGCCACCTTGTGCCGGATGCACGAAGGGAGGTAAGTGCTTGGAGGGTTCCCTCAGCGCTGCTGCCTCGGGTCAGAGGGACACATATATATATATATATATATATATATATATATATATATATATATATATATATATATATATATATATTATTTTATTTAATTTTTTTATTTATTTGAAATTTTTTACCTAATGTTCACCTTTAGACATGCCATTCTATTGCATACTCTGTAAACTCAAAAACATAAAGACAATGTTAAGCTTCGTTTAACGAACCAAACAGCTTTCAATTGTGTTTGATATAATGGCAAGTGATTTTCTAGTACAAAATTAGCAATTTAGCATGATTACACAAGGATAAGGTGTGGGGCCTGTTTAGATTTGATCAAAAATGACTTTTTTTTCAAGTAATGATGGTGCTGTGTTATACATCAGTAATGTCCTGACTATACTTTGTAATCAGTTGAATGTCACTTTGGTGAATTAAAGTACCAATTTCCTTCCGAAACAGTGAAATCTCTACATTATTCCAAACTTTTGGCTGCCAGTGTATATATACACATTCACCACACACAATTGAGAGTCAAAGACAAGCAGGGCTTGAGTTACAGGCTATCTCGATATATTTTTATTTAATGGCATGCTCTACCTCTCAAAAGCTTTTGTTGCTCTCTTTCTCTCTCCCTTACGCACATTGCTCATCACAGCTTCATTGGCTGAATACATATGAAATAAAATTTAATACTTTGGCTCTCTTAATGGGGCTCTTGGCCTTCCTACTGCAGTCTTTTCACTTCAGGTCACCCAGATACCCACCCCCTTAATTAGGGCATGTGGAAAGCTCTGAAAGCATTGTGAAATACAGAGACTCTCCACAGGACATTCCAATAAGCTCAAATAGGCCCACATTCAGCTCTGATTGAGCTGATAGGAAGTCATTAGGCCAAGTTTACACTGAAAGAAAGTAGCAGAATAAAAGAGAAAAAAGAGCATCACCGTATCATGGCTGACCCTGCACTCTGACTCCAGCTTAGCTGGTGTCACGATCCCTTGTTGTCCGCCACGTGTTTTCTGTTTCACTCAGCACGTCACACTTCATGTCACGTTTCTTTGTTGTCCGGCCCGTGTTTTCACCAGTCCTTGTCTAAGAAAACTACACTTCCCATCTTTCCTTGCCCTCACCACCTGCCAGCACTCACTTATTGTTTTCACCTGTCTATCGTTTAGTTCCATCACCTCGTGTATTTAAACCTTGTTTGTTTTCCTTTCCCTCGTAGACAGCTGGGATATGTGAAAAAAAAAATAATTTCACTGTATATATATGCAGAAACGTATGTATAATGTGTGACAATAGATACATTTTTCTTCTTTTTTAATACAATGCAGGGAAAAATTTATGAAGTATTAAGGGTGTAGAGTAGTATATAGATGAAAAAGGCAATGGATATGGATCTGAACTTGTCTGACAACAAAAAACATTAAACAAAATTATAGTCATTCACTCAGGAAAGGACATGTATAGGCTTGATATAAGAAATAAAAGTAGTTCAGTCTTCACAATGCTTTGTATCATATGTCCCTTCCCGCAAATCCTATTTGGCAGAAATGCAAATTAAATGAAAGTTATTCTCCCTTTCCAAGCACAGTGGAAGTGTTGTTTTTTTTTTATTGTACTTCAGAGTTATTGATTGAAAACGTATTTACAAGAATGGGCTGTGATCATTGATCAATTTTACTTTCCAAATAAAAGTCACTGGTATTTTTGTGCATTGATCAGTGTACAATCTTATTAAGATTTTGAAGCACATTATTCTAAACTTCTTGCCATCCAATTAAATTCCTAAATTTAAAAGCCAGTTGGGTAGATAGTGTTAATCTTTAATTTTTAGTTAAACAATTTACTGATTTATTTTTATTTGTCAACAAGAAAGTCAGAAAAGATGCATCATGATGAAAATCAAGCAGTATTGACAAAAATATAACACAAAAATAAATACTTCAGTATATTTTATTATATGCTATCATTTCAGGAGCTTAGGTTTTCACAACAGTTTTTTCATGTGTAATTTTACATATTGAACTTATTAGTCTTTAATATGTTTGAAACATGTTTAAATAATTGTAAGTACTATATGTAACTGGTCCTGGTCTACCCACTCTGAGTGGGATTCAAACCAGTGTCATCCGCCACGGGAGGCAGGTGTGCTAATGAGGATGCTAAAGGATACAGCCTCTAGCCTCAGTTGCTAGAGTGCTTCTTGAGGCCAGAGAAATGAGATTTACACGTACCACACAGCTATCACGTACCAGCTGGATACTTATATACATATTTAAAAATATTTGAATTTGGTTAAAATTAGGTGTTACATTTTTATATTTTTATTTTTGCACATTAAACTGTTTCAACTAAAATAATATGCCATGATAGTTGGAGAAAAATTTATTCAAATGAATGAATATGAAATGATTAATGATAACTAAATATAAAGGAATTTTCTTTTCAAATAATTATGACTAAAATAATAATAATAATAATAATAATAATAATAATAATAATAATAAAGTGAAATGCCCCCAGTTGCTGAAGCTGGAAGTGTTGTTAAACATAGGGAGCTCCAGTTTCTGGGTGAAATGTCCACAGAGTTACACCAAAAGTGAGTTGTTGCATATTTTATAAACTTTTCTCCCTCATCACTGATTATGTTAACGTGACTACTTCATGGTTTCTGCGAGACATGAATGTTTCTGAGGCTACTCATGCAAAACGCTATCAGTAGTGCCACAGAAATAGGTAAATACATTTGAATTGATGCAAAAAATATCTGATAGGAGATGAGTCAGTATCTTGGCAAAATAGGATTAATTTCAGGCTACGGAAACATTTGGGAGCAACATGTCGATTTCCTGTGTGATCATGTTGTCTTTAAATTCAAACATAATGTAGATGTAAAGATTTGGCTGATTTCAAAACAATATATAAACACCGGCTGTGATTATCCACAAAACAATATATATTCACATTTTATGACAGATGTTCTTAATGAGAAATTGCATATATTGTGTATTGTTTTCTGACTGTCACAGTAGAAATTCAATATTATAAATAACGCACAGCCTTCAAAAGTAGTAGGGAGTCTTTTGTAACTGTAATGATAACTAGCCTCATTGTTTCTTGAGCCATTGATTTTGACAGCAATCAGACTACCTACACCAGGGTGTTATGATGATTATATAGTTCAAATGTTAGAAGCAAGCTTTGATGGTGGAACTGAATATAAAATAATCTTGCCTGAGTGTTCCAGCACTGATAGAAGGCACAGAATCAAGGGAACTTATTCTCTGCATAAGCAATGGCCCAGGAGATTACTGCTGGTCCATTGGAAAATCCTTAAATCTTCTCACTCTTTTCACTCCCAAAATCCCAACCAGCATTTGAAGGCTTTGAATTACATCCACAACTAACATGGCCTTTCCTGATGACCTTTTACAGTGCATGGACACAATCACCTTATTGTGTCACCATTCCATAATGTCCTGGTGATTTTGTCATCTCTTTGCAGGATGAAAATTCTTTTTAAACAGTGGAACCAAAGCACACAGAATATTTCAGGTCAGTCTTATTGAGCGTGTGCTAATTTGTGGATGCTAAAGCCATATGCCACAATGAATGCCTGGTAACTATGCAGTGAATACAAGGCATTAGGCTTTATCATGGCTTAAATACAGCCTCAGGGGTGGCAACAGCTTGCTCCCAAGAATTTCAGCAGTTAAATGTTTAAAACATTGACGACGTGTTATTTGTTGACATTTACACACAGAGGGTCCAAGAAGCTTCAAGCTTGACAGGCTACTAGGCCAAAGCCTTCAAAGAGTGCCAAGAATTGGCAGTTGTGGAGCGGAGGGGGGCAGGGCCGGGTCGGAATATCGCGCGCCCGGTCCCCAATTGGCCTGATGAGGCGTGCGAGGGATAAAGGCGGCCGGTGACGATGGTTCGAGAGAGAGAGAATTACGGGCATGTCCATCGTGTGTGTGTTTGTTTATGTTTGTGCTTTTGGTTTGAGTTTAATTAAATTATGATTCATGTTGACAAGCCGTTTCTCGCCTGGAGCGAGGGAGCCGCTGCCGGGGGCGTAGGAGTGCCCTGCCATCCACAGAGATGCGGAGGGGTCAAGGGAGACCGCCGTCCGCGAGGGGAGGAAGGAAGAAACTCCCTGACCGCCCGGAGCTGTAGGGCTGCTGCCAGGGGCGGAGGAGAGTCCCCATTTGCTGCCAGAAAAGCGGAGGGGCGCTCTGCCCACTGGGGGTCGAAGGTTTGACTCCGGTTCGCCCGGGGTTGGAGCGGCTGTATTGTGGAGGAGTGTTCGAGGAAGGCGGGGATGACCACACAGGACACAAGATACACCCCGCCCCAGGGATGGGGGGGATGTACATCATGCCGGTGGCACTCGAGAGAGAGAGAATTACGGGCATGTCCGTCGTGTGTGTGTGTTTGTTTATGTTTGTGCTTTTTCTTTGAGTTTAATTAAATTATGATTTATGTTGACAAGCCGGTTCTCGCCTCCTCCTTGCCCATCCTTGAACTGTGTTACAGCAATATATTGCATAAAACACAAAGCCGATTCAGGATTTCAAGGCTTTTCAAATTCCATGTTGTTTGGTTATAGTGCAGCTGCTTAATGCACCAAGAAGTTATTTTTCTCTTGTGCACCTTTGACAGATGACGCTCTTTACGTTCAGATGGTTTTAGCGTCCATCCCAGAAGCCTTCTCCATCTGAAATCATTGATACTGATTTCCTGTGGCTGTCATATTGATTTTTAACATTTGTTAGTGCTAGGCTCCCTCTTAAAGGTCCCTGGTCTCTTTGTCCACCTGTGAGCAGTAATTTATTGAACAATACCTTTGACAGGCCTCGTCCAAACCAGCATACTTTTTGTATGAACGTTTTGTATGAAGTGAATATTCTGGACTATTTTCAAGGTTAATGGATTGCACATGGACAGTTGTTTTTGACTTGCTCCTCAATAAAAACCAATGGGAAACATGTTCACATTAATACACTTACAATGGAAGCTTAAAAGGCAAATGGGCAGCACCAATGCAATTATCACAATGTTTTAAAAGTATAACCAAAGGCCTCATTTACTATGGGTCAGAGGGGACATATTCCCACCACATTTTTGTGTTACAGAATTTATTAATCATGCATAATATTAATTTCTACATATACCATCTTGGTTACTGATGTAACCTCTGTTCCCTGATGGTGGGAACGTGACGGCGTGTCAATGTGGTGACACTAGAGGTTCGATCTTGAGAACCCCAATCACCTTTGCTAGAAATATAAAAGGTCAATGAGAATTGGCGAGTGGAATTTGCGTGCAACTTTCCACCTCGGACATATGGGTATAAAAGGAGATGGCGTCCACCACTCATTCAGATTTACTGAAGAGCCAATAGAGAGTCAGATAAGATTAGCCTGTCGTCGAGATAATTGAGAATGTGTATGCCTTTTCCCCTCAGCGTGGCCAGGGCAGCCTCTGCGACTTTGGAAAAGAGGTGAAGGGACAGGGACAGACCGAAGGGGAGGACCTTGTACTGGTATGCTCGTCCCTAGAATGCAAACCAATGAAATGTTCTGTGTTGAGGAAGGATGGAAACGTGAAAGTACGCGAACCAATCCTGATGTGTTACTGACGCCAGGATGTGCTTCTGCATTGACATCCTGAATGGAAGCCTGTGTAAGGCTTTGTTCAAGTCATGGAGATCCAAGATTGGGCGTGAACCTCCCCCGCTCTTGGGCATGACAAAATAAGGGCTGTAAAAGCCCTTGTGTAACTTGGCTATGGGGATGGGCTCGATCGCTCCATGTGCCAGAGGACGGAGGCATCCTCACCCCGCACCATAGTGGAGAGGTGAGGCGAATCGTCCTGGTGAGCCACCGCAAGGGGCTGGAGAGTGCTAACCAGGCCTCCAGCCTCCGCAACAGCAGTACCAAGGGGACGACTGGACTTACCGTGCCCGGGCGGGGTGGTTCGTGGCAAGGCAGAGCAGGCACCCCTCCTGGAAGACAGCCCAGGGGGAACTTGCTGTCTGCAAGCCTGCAATGGTGGCCGGTGACTGGGACAGGTGAGCGGCCCCAAAGACCAGCACACTTACCTGTTCGCCGGCTGTCTCTCAATGGAGAACAAGGGAACGGGAGGTTTCCATGGGAGGATCTCTTTCTCTGAGGCCGGAATATGGGCTCTGATGGTGGGGGAGAAGTAGACAGGGTGCGGGACTTCGGAGACCTTAAGGCGGCGCCGTGCTAGGATGTGTTTAATCGCCTCAGTCTGCTTCCTCACTGTTGAGAACATGATGCTTTCTCGACATCATGCATCTCCACAAGGTTGAGCCACAGGTGCCGCTCGCACATATGGTGAGTTCAGTCGCAGTATGCAGGTCCTGCATCAGCCCAGGGTCGGTCCTACCCTCGTGCAGATTTTTCAGCGCCTTGGCCTGGTGAACTGGCCATGGCATGCAAGGCGAATGTGGGCTGACCCACGGCCTTGTAAGCCTTTGTCATTAAACAGGAAGAGATCTTACAGGCCTTGGAAGGGAGCCTTGGTTGGTCGCGCCAGGTGGCTGCCCCCTGTTGTTATAAATACACCGCTACTACCTGAGGAAGATCGACATATCCCTTAGCCGCTCTGCTGTCATGAGCCATGAACGACACATTTAACCCACCCTGAGGCAGGCCGCCAGCATCGCTCGACAGCTCTTCCGGATAGAATGAGCGTGCTGGGGGATGGGAGGTCAGCAGGGGCTCAGCAGGAAGAAACGCTACCGTGTCCACATCCAGATCGCCCACGGTACTTGCCGACCTGGCTGACTGAGCATCAGCCCAGGACGGATCAGGTTGGGGAGCAGCCGCTGTGGCTTCATGGTTCATGAAGAAGGAAGTGAGCCATGACGATTCTCATGGGCATGTTCTCGAAATGAGAAGATAACCCTTCCACGAAAGTTGCCTCGGCGTGCTGGCACCCCAAGCACTCAAGACAGATTTCATGGCTGTCCAGAGGGGAGAGATAATGGCCACATCCAGTAGCACAAACACGGAAGGACATCTTTAAAAAGACATTAGTCGTTTGTGTGAGCTCTTTTAGAAGGAAATATACTCTTTTGAATATACTCTTTTAGCACCCGAAGACTCAGCCGCCGAAGTGTCACGGATGTCATGCTGCACGAGTGTTTGTGTTGTAACCTGCTTAGGCTGTTTAGCATTGCTTATTCTTATTATCATGGTGGGAGACTAGTCCATAGTTTAGGAACCAAATATGTAAAGGATCTATCTCCTTTTGTGGATTTTGATATTCTTGGAATTATTAACAAGCCAGAAACAAAACAAAACAAAAAACAAACTTTTTTTTCTACCCTATTCATGGAAAGTGCCACTTATTTTTTTAGGAGTGTAATACACATAACTGTAGCAAAGAAAGGCAAGAAAATGGTAGAAGAGTTACCAATTTGGAGTGTTAATAGATGTTGTGGCCACTCAGATTCATGAGGTGGTGGCTGACACTTAAGAAAGATGTCAACACTTGGCATCTGTTATCGACTGTGTCTTCCATCCCCGGATCACCCAATGGGAGTGACAGGTCCCTGACAGCACAAGAAGACTATGTTTGGCACAGACACGTAGTGAAATGCCGGTTTTTAAGAGAGCAGCGGTACACAAAAAGGGTTTTTAACCCTTCCTTAGAAACCCAAAGAAAGAGCGGCACTTGAACACTCTCAGATGAACGTCTCTTTAAGTAGATGAGAAAACGAAGGTACATTTCGGTCCCTTCTACAATATTATGAAAGTGTTGAATCTACTGAAGTGGTAGTAAAGGGTCTTTAGGGAATAAAGGAGCATTAAAATAATAAAAAAGCATCTCTGTATCATATCATATCTATAGAGAATTCAGAACAGTAAGGCTTGTTCTTTGCTTTAAGCATATCTAATTAAGGAAGACTTCTTTGAATTAAGCACTTTGGGGCTCAAAAACAGCAGCACAACCTGGTGGAAAAAAAATTGTCTGAATAACAGAGAAGATAGAAAACATATGGTGTCTGAAAGATTCAGACTTCAACCAGTAACCAAAAAACCAAGGACATGAAATATCAAAAAACAATGGCTCCAAAAAATATTTAGACACTTAATCTACACTGAAAAATATATGAATGTCGTTGCATTAGATGTCAAACAAAATATAATTTTAAGTGGCATCTGCAGTCCAATGTTTTTTTTTTTATGTATGAGGTTCTCACAAGTGTCCTAGAAAAGAAACCAAAGGCGCATTAATGAAACAAAAACATTAATTAATGGCATTTCAGGTTTCAGTAAACCTGAAAACCAAAAAGTGTCTAAATACTTTTTTTGTCTTCATTTCATACTATTATATATATAGTTTATTACAGTGAACAAAACATTAACAACTCTTCAGCTGACACACAACATTAACATGCGAACCAAGGGATCTCAAGATGTGTTTAAAGATTGAGTATTAAACTATTTTTAACTTGACCTAAACATTTTACTTTTATGACGCAACACACCCGAGATGCGATACAAGCATGTCTGACGCAGGTCGTATGGTCTTTACCTCACAAATATTTAATTACCAACAAGGTTAAGGAGGTGTCCTTTAAACTGTTACACCGTTTTTACCCAGTCAATCTTTATTTAAGAAACATGCTCCCTGAAATAGATCCACTTTGCTCCTTCAGTAATGCTGTAGATTAATCTGCCCCTCACATTTTTTGGGAATCTGTCCACGCTGTAGTATTTTGGAGAAAATGTTGTTTGTTTGTACGTACCTCTATTTTAACTTGTTTTTCTTTGCTTTATGAAGATGTTTTATTTGGTTTTCACAGTTTTGATAAGTTAATATTTTCTGATTAATCTGTTTATTTTTTTTGCCAAGTTTTTTTTATACATAAGTGTAAATTTGTCTATAAAGCCCCTATTTGCACTTTTTTGTAAAGACTTGAAATATTATTTAAATACTCTTTGTACCTCTAACAACTCCAAAGCATTGAAAACCATTGCACTATGTAATGAATATAATGTCTTGGCATTATTGTAAAATATAATTGTGGTATTGTGTACTATATATAGCCAGTCAGCCTGGCTTGTTTCTAAAAATAAAAATAATGAAATGTCTGACACAGGTGTACATTGACGGGTCCTTAAACAAGCCCTCATAATAAATCTCCAACTGATTGACAAATTCACTTGTGAAATGGATTGCTATGAACTGTATGCCAATGACTGACTTATGATCAATAATATGGTTGTAAACCATACATTGTATTCTAAAGCTGCTTTTTGAATGGTCTTATCAATGATTAACTATTCTGCCACAAGAATGTAATGCATTTTAATTATTTGAATATTTTTTTATTTTATATATATATATATATATATATAACTTTTTAATATTTAAAGATTATAATTTGAATTATTGTTATATGAGGGGCTTTCTCAGCAAATATTTGTATGTGCAATTAATCGCGATTAATGAATCGGGACACCATGTACTTAATTCAATAAAAAAAATTTAGCGATTGACAGCCCCCATTTTCTTTTTCTTTTTTTTCATTTGTTTTATATTTCGTTATTTATTGGAATCCCCTTCATAGCTTTACTTGTGGCTTAAGAGTCTAAATACATTTTGAGGACACTGTGTGACTAAATTATATGATTTAAAAATGTCATGTAAAATATAGTTCTGCTTCTCTTTGCAAGCCTCTATTGAGTGTATTGTATTCACACTACTGTAAAAAAAACCTGCACTGCATATGAGGAACACATCCGTGGTTTGGAAACCCTTGAAAGTTGAGGAGTGTTGTAAAACTATCATATAAAAGCTGTGCGATAGCCCTTCTTCACGCCACTGGTGGGTTCATTAATGTGGCCTTCCAATGCGTTCATTCATTTTTATATTCCTTCTCACTTCACGCTTGTTTATTTGCTTTCCGACCCATTAGGTCAGCAGCAGTGACAGATTCTGTTTCTGCCTTCACTTCTTTCTCAGTGCTATAAACGCTCCTGAGAGAGGGAACACATTAAGAGACTTTACTTGTGTTCCACTGTCCATAGCAACTCATCAAAGGAGCACAACACAAAGAGACATTGATATCTGATCGTTATTATTCGTAGAGAGAGTGCTCTCATCTAATGTGGGCGTATCACACAGAGGCACCATTGAAGGTTTCAATGTGCTCTAAAGAAAAATAAAATTCTCACGAGTGATATCTTTCTTTTATATATTTTGTGGCAACAATAAGTAATGTACAACATGAAAAAGACCACGACGAGTGGCACTAATTAGCAAACTTTAGTGGCATTTATTGTAAAGCACATTTAGTCAACAGTGTCAGCAAAATACATTAATATATGTGTAAAATCTGCTACTCCAGCTTTTAGGAAAAGACCTCTCGTATCATAGCATTAGATCAGTGATTGGTTTTGTTGTGATAGTAAAGATAGTGTTGCCACTCTCTCACCATTCATAACCACTGCGGTCCAGCCACGCAACACTGATTGTGTGACATGTGACTCTGCTGGAAATCAAGAACTAATTAGCCAAGGAAGAGAAACATTCTCTCTGTATTCAGAAATCTTCCATCAGTTGTGTCACACATCCACTGTAGATGTTATTGTCTGTCACTCAGAGAATCAAGTTTCATTGTCAAGGGGTCAGGGTTTCACTGGTTAGCATGGGCTAGAACGCCTCTGATTATAAACCTCCTCGGTCACAGCTAAGTCCAGACTGGTCTTAGGGTTTTTTTATATGGTGCAATGAAAAGTTCTGATGACAATCTTCTGGTGCTAGTGATGTTTTTCTTTTGATTTTATCCGATGTGACTTTTGACATTTTCACATTTATTGGACATCAAAACAAGGATGTTTGGACACCTTACGTGTGCCCCAACATCACAAAACAAAGGGCTAGCAGGATCTCTCAAAAGTTTGTGTACACAGGGAAGAAAATGTCACTTCCTTCACCCGCGGATCACAGATAAAAGGTTGATGACACATGAAGGCATAATAATAAAGATGAGGAAGAGGGATAGAGATAGAGAGAGAAGGATGCCTGCACCCTATTCACGCACACCCCAACACCCTGGCCTTCTATCTCACAATCTATCACAGTGTCACTGGTCGGGCCACCCACTTCAGTGACAAATCTGCCTGTCAGGAATACAGGGTCTGCCTTGACAGTCTGGCATTTTAACTACAAAGATTAATTTTGAAACTTCCCTGTGCTTTCTCTATACAGCATCTCTATGATTAATACTGTAAGAAAAAGCTTGTGACCCCTACTATTTCACTCTATCAGAGTGCAATGAAAAAACAATGCCAAAAGATTCACTTGAAGGATTACATTTGTTGACACAATAAGGCAAATTCCCAAAACTGTTGTGCCACTCAGGGTATTTCAATGCAAAAAACTGTGTATTATTCACAAACCACCCGTAATCCATCTTAAATAAATAGTTTCCTCAACAATTACAATTCTTTAATAATTTACTCACCCTCATGCTATTCCAATCCAGAACAACTTTTTCACATACAGAACACAAAAGGAAATATTTTAATAAATATCTTTTCAATTCAATGGGAGTGGATAGTGACTCACTTTAAAGCTTAAAAAAGGATGCAAAAGTAGTCCGTGTGAATGGGGTCGCACACTGGATGCATCTGGTGGACAACACGGCACGTTCTAAAATTCGAAACATCTGTTTTCAATTATGGTAAGTACACCACCATCTGCCGGCGGTGCCCAGCAACGACTCCAAAGGCTGCTCAAATTTTAACATTTCTGCTGCGCCACAGAGCGCAACTGCAGTATTTTCCATTAAGTTCGACACAAATCATTATGAAAGGACACTTATTATTCACTCTAGCATTGTTCGTTCTTGAAGAAGGGAAAAACCTTTTGTAACATTTGTGTGTACTGTCTGCCATCTGAACCGCATCGATGTGCCCTGTGTTTGATATCTGTGCCATGTCCTAGCACATGACTCATCCGGTGCGTTACTGCTTTGACTCGTGCATTATATTCAGTTTTTACTTTTCTTTTCTGAAGACATAGGTTAAGTTCTGGTGAGAAACATCCTGAAATATCAGTCATTTTGTAGTGAAAATCTTAACTTCCATTTTGTGTTATAGTGTATAGAAAAGACAGACTATATTAATGAAAATATTGTTGTGTTCCGCAGAAGAAAAAAGTAATATGGGTGTGAAAGTGACATGAAGGTGAGTAAAGCATGACCTTTAAGTAGGAATAATTCACAGTTCATTCAAAAATGAAAATAAATAACACTGTGCCACATTTAAATGAGTCAAACACAGTTTTTTTTTTTTTTTCAGCACAAACACACCTCTTACTGGTTTATTATAGAGTGTGCATATTCACAAAAGTCAGCACTATTTGAAAAAAGCAGGTGGTAAACTGAATGGTGTACATTTTCCAATGATTATGGCAGAATTAAATCCACAAATAATGAACAAATATTGTAAAAGAGCATTATAACTAAGCATATATCCAGATGTGCATTATATTCACGCCCACTTTTAGCATTTTAAAGAGCATATTCAGGATTAGTTCCTTGTATATGCTCCCCTAGATGTTGTAAAGCATCAGTTAAATGAAAAAACAAAGTATTTCATCTCATGCATGCACACAAGAATTTTAGCTGTCATTCAGGTTGAAAAATAAACATCTTTCTCTCTCATTTTCCTTGAGATTGTCTGAATTGCTTTTAAACCATAAAACCATCGATATCGATGCAGGCCTTATGAATATATATGCGTCATATGCAGTATGTTCAGATGGACCATGACATTGACTTAATGCATCAAAGAAGGTGCACAGGTCTAGTACTGAGAGTAACATGTTGAAAGTGGAAGGCCCTTAACCTCAATTGCTCTATGACTGTCACAGTCTCTGGATCCATAATAATTTAGGTAATTGAAGTGGTCTGCTCATGTCCGGTTCTCCCACAGTTGACAGACTCTTGTAGCCCATGGACCACACTGCGAATCCAGCAGCAGAAGCTGTCAGCTGCTGAGTGGTCCGAGGCTTGACAGTGACCTCTTTTGATAGCATAACTGGTCCTTACATAAGCTCTCTTCTGAACCCATTTCCTCCACAGATATGCAACACATTGACAAGTGAGGTGAAAATCCTCAGCGACTGATATTGCAGCAATTACATCTGATGGCTCAACAGACCTGCTTTACAGAACAGGTCACACTAGATTATGTTTCCCACCCATCCTGTAAAATAAGGCCTGCTCAGGCTGTTTAGCATTGCTTATTCTTATTATCATACGTTCATCGTTTTATCCTTTGTCATCTTTATTCACATCTTTGTTACCGCGCTGATGACTCCAGAGGAGGAGATGGAGGGCGAGTTGTGACATGCGAGGAGAATGCATATATATTTGCTACTGTTTTATATATGCTACTGTTGCTATGTTGTTGGACCAGACCAACACTTGCTTGCCCCGGATCAAATGCAATAGCCTCCACAGGGCGAGAAGTACAGCCAGCAACTACAGGCAGTTGATGTGCCAACACAGCCGTGGTCCTGTACAGGAGCCAGCAGCTGCATGCCCATTGTACACGGTGCCCCAGCCCGACTTGGAAGCATCTGTGGTGACCACGACACCTGCTGTAGGGGGACTCCTGGAGGTCTGTCCAAGAGCTGAAAAATTTGTGGCAAATTGGCGTGATAGCCATGCGATGTGTGCCGTGGCGCCATGCATGTCTTAGGACTCGAGTCTAAAGCCAGTGCTGAAGCAGTCTCATATGCATCAACCTGAGCCTCTGAAATTGTTTCAGTGGAACCACTGTCCTCCGCCTGAATGAATTTAGGCAGTTCAGCACTGACTGCGCACGCTCACTTCTGAGGCACACTATCATTGAAACTAAGTCTAACTCCATGCCAAGAAAAGAGATGTTCTGAACTGGGGTGAGCTTGCTCTTTTCCCAGTTGACCTGAAGCCCTAGACAGCTGAGGTGCATGAGCACGAGGTCCCTGTGTGTGCACAACAACTCTCGAGAGTGTGCTAGGATCAACCAGTCATCGAGATAGTTGAGCATGTGAAAGCCCACTTCCCTTAACAGGGCAAGAGCTGCCTCTGCAACCTTCGTGAAGACGTGTGGGGACAGGCTGAAGAGGAGGACCTTGTACTGATACGTCCGGTCATCGAAAGCAAATCGTAGGAAGGGTCTGAAAGTACGCATCCTTTAGGTCTACCACCGCAAACCCGTCTAGATGCAGGTGTCTGTGTAAGGCCTGGTTCAGAACTTGCAGGTCCAAGATGAAGTAAGGGCTGTAGAACCCTTTCCTCATCTCGGCTAGAGGGACAGGCTGTATTGCGCTCTTGGGCAGAAGGGTCGCAATCTCCGCGTGCAGGGTGGCAGCATTCTCGCCCTGCACTGAGGTGTAGCAGATGCTGCTGAACCGAGGTGGGCACCTTTTGAATTTAATCTCGTAGCTGAGTCGGATGGTCCTGGTCAGCCACCGCAACAGGTTGGAAAGCACTAGGGTACGAGCGCATCTGACATACCTGGGGATGTGGCCTCGTGCCAGGGGGAGCTGGCAACGCCACATCAAGGAGTGTTGCTTTGTCTTGAGGCAGCTGCACTGAGGTGAACCTTGAAGCACTTACCTACCTCCGTGTACCCGTCATAGGGCAGGTTAGTGAGGAGGAGGGCCTCTTGGGTCATCCTCAAGACTCATCACAACCGGCTGGCCGTGGTTGTAGGTGTGGCATGGCCAGGTGCACAAAGGCATAGGGGCCACGTTCGCGGGGCCCTGGCTGCGAATGCTCGGTGTCTGGTCACCGTGACAAAGGTAGTCGTAAACACCAATTATGTGACCCAAGGAGTGAGGAAACCATGTGACAATGTGAGTACAGCAGCCCGTTCAGGGTGCAGTGAACACAAAAAATCGGGAAACAAAGGATTTACCTTCCAGCACTCCACCAGAGGGACCTCCATGTACCCATGGGCCACCCCGCCGACGAGGGAAGTGAATGCGAACAAACCGGGAAGTCGGTTTCACACAGCAAAAGGTGTCCTCCACACCTTCCTCAGTGAAGAAAGGGCCTATAATATAATATAATATAATATAATATATATATATATATATATATATATATATATATATATATATATATATATATAAATAAATATATATACACTCACCTAAAGGATTATTAGGAACACCTGTTCAATTTCTCATTTATGCAATTATCTAATCAACCAATCACATGGCAGTTGCTTCAATGCATTTAGGGGTGTGGTCCTGGTCAAGACAATCTCCTGAACTCCAAACTGAATGTCAGAATGGGAAAGAAAGGTGATTTAAGCAATTTTGAGCGTGGCATGGTTGTTGGTGCCAGACGGGCCGGTCTGAGTATTTCACAATCTGCTCAGTTACTGGGATTTTCACGCACAAACATTTCTAGGGTTTACAAAGAATGGTGTGAAACGGGAAAAACATCCAGTATGCGGTAGTCCTGTGGGCGAAAATGCCTTGTTGATGCTAGAGGTCAGAGGAGAATGGGCCGACTGATTCAAGCTGATAGAAGAGCAACTTTGCCTGAAATAACCACTCGTTACAACCGAGGTATTCAGCAAAGAATTTGTGAAGCCACAACATGCACAACCTTGAGGCGGATGGGCTACAACAGCAGAAGACCCCACCGGGTACCACTCATCTCCACTACAAATAGGAAAAAGAGGCTACAATTTTCAAGAGCTCACCAAAATTGGACAGTTGAAGACTGGAAAAATGTTGCCTGGTCTGATGAGTCTCGATTTCTGTTGAGATGTTCAGATGGTAGAGTCAGAACTTGGCATAAACAGAATGAGAACATGGATCCATCATACCTTGTTACCACTGTGCAGGCTGGTGGTGGTGGTGTAATGGTGTGGGGGATGTTTTCTTGGCACACTTTAGGCCCCTTAGTGCCAATTGCACGGCCTACCTGAGCATTGTTTCTGACCATGTCCATCCCTTTATGGCCACCATGTACCCATCCTCTGATGGCTACTTCCAGCAGGATAATGCACCATGTCACAAAGCTCGAATCATTTAAAATTGGTTTCTTGAACATGATAATGATTTCACTGTACTAAAATGGCCCCCACAGTCACCAGATCTCAACCCAATAGAGCATCTTTGGGATGTGGTGGAACGGGAGCTTCGTGCCCTGGATGTGCATCCCACAAATCTCCATCAACTGCTAGATTCTATCCTATCAATATGGGCCAACATTTCCAAAGAATGCTTTCAGCACCTTGTTGAATCAATGCCACATAGAATTAAGGCAGTTCTGAAGGCGAAAGGGGGTCAAACACAGTATTAGTATGGTGTTCCTAATCATCCTTTAGGTGAGTGTATATATATATATATATATTAAAATGCTATTTATTCCTGTGATGTAAAGCTGAATTTTCAGCATCATTAATACAGTCTTCAGTGTCAGATGATCCTTCAGAAATCATTCTAATATGCTGATTTGCTCCTCAAGAAACATTTTTTAATAAAAATGATAATAAAACATTTATTATTATTATCAATGTTGAAAACAGTTGTGTGCTATTTTTTAGATACTTTGATGAATAGAAATTTTAAAATAACAGCATTTATCTGAAATAGATATTTTTTGTAACATTATTTACATTTAAATTTACATTTATGCATTATGCTTTTATCCATAGCGACTTACAGAGCCCTTATTACAGCCTTGCTCAAGGACACAATGGTGGTGGCTGTGGGGATCGAACTGAAAACCTTCTGCTTAACAGTTTAGTGCTTTAGCCCACTACGCCACCACCACTAATACACTACCGTTCAAAAGTTTGGGGTCACCGCATCCAGAAATCACACAAAGACGGAAAGGCATCTTTAAAAAGAAGCTTCTTTAAAAAGACGTTCACGTCAATGTGCTGCTCTAATAGAGAAAAATATACTCTTTGCAGAAATATATACTCTTTTAGTAGTGCTGTCGAAGCGCCCAGAGGCATAATCTGCACTAATCGTGCAAAAGGTGAGAGTCGCTGGAATGCGCCATATATCCAACAGCATACGCTTCTTTCAGAGGTGAATGGAACAGCAGTGGGATTCAGCTCGCTGATACACAACCGCTCGGCTCTGAAGAAAAATTCTGAATGAGAGTTGGCATTCCAGCTCATTTTATACCAGTATGTCTGAGGGAGTGGCATGCAAATTCCACTCGCCAATTGTCATTGGCCTTTTCTGAAAGATCTGAGGTGTTTTGGGGCTCTCAAGAGCGACCCCTAGTGACACTACATCGACACAACGTCGAGTGAGTGACAAAAGGGGAACTATAGCCGGTGCTAGCCAGACATCACTTCTGTTTTTTGACTTCAGAGTATGAACTGATACCAACTCCAACAGTAAGACATTGAATACAGCCACCTCCTGAACCTTGGATTTAGGATGGACCCCACCGAACCTGACCTTCCAGTTGAACTGCGATGTACCTCATTGATCTCTGCCTGCATCACCTTTGTCTATTGATGGACTACCCTCCTGAAATGGAATATATAGACTATAATTTAACTGCAAAAAGCCAACTAGTCAGTCCAGTTAGTCAGTCAACTAACAAAGGACAATGCATCTCTGTGAACTTCTGCAGTTAATCCAGGATGGACTTTAAATACACTAGTTATTAATCTTAAGGTTCATAAAAAATATGTTCTTTTTCTATTCTTTTTTAAAACACTGGACCTTAACACTTACTTAGTTTACTAATCTTAAACCATGACCTGCACTGCACATAAATAACTAATATTGCCATTATGTTCATGCTGGTTAGCCAGAGGGGAACTGGCCCCCACAGTGAGCCTGGTTTCTACCAAGGTTATTTTCCTCCATTAACCAACATCTTATGGAGTTTTGTGTCCTTGCCACAGTTGCCTTCAGCTTGCTCACAGGAGTTCTAAATATAATTATTATTATTTTTACAGGTGAAACTCGAAAAATTAGAATATCGTGCAAAAGTTCATTAATTTCAGTAATTCAACTTAAAAGGTGAAACTAATATATTATATAGACTCATTACAAGCAAAGTAAGATATTTCAAGCCTTTATTTGATATAATTTTGATGATTATGGCTTACAGCTTATGAAAACCCCAAATTCAGAATCTCAGAAAATTAGAATATTGTGAAAAGGTTCAGTATTGTAGGCTCAAAGTGTCACACTCTAATCAGCTAAACACCTGCAAAGGGTTCCTGAGCCTTTAAATGGTCTCTCAGTCTGGTTCAGTTGAATTCACAATCATGGGGAAGACTGCTTACCTGACAGTTGTGCAGAAAACCATCATTGACACCCTCCACAAGGAGGGAAAGCCTCAAAAGGTAATTGCAAAAGAAGTTGGATGTTCTCAAAGTGCTGTATCAAAGCACATTAATAGAAAGTTAAGTGGAAGGGAAAAGTGTGGAAGAAAAAGGTGCACAAGCAGCAGGGATGACCGTAGCCTGGAGAGGATTGTCAGGAAAAGGCCATTCAAATGCATCTCATTTGGAAACCAAGGTCCCAGAGTCTGGAGGAAGAATGGAGAGGCACAAAATCCAAGATGCTTGAAGTCCAGTGTGAAGTTTCCACAGTCTGTGTTGGTTTGGGGAGCCATGTCATCGGCTGGTGTTGGTCCACTGTGCTTTATTAAGTCCAGAGTCAACGCAGCCGTCTACCGGGACATTTTAGAGCACTTCATGCATCCTTCAGCAGACAAGCTTTATGGAGATGCTGACTTCATTTTCCAGCAGGACTTGGCACCTGCCCACACTGCCAAAAGTACCAAAACCTGGTTCAATGACCATGGTATTACTGTGCTTGATTGGCCAGCAAACTCGCCTGACCTGAACCCCATAGAGAATCTATGGGTCATTGCCAAGAGAAAGATGAGAGACATGAGACCAAACAATGCAGAAGAGCTGAAGGCCGCTATTGAAGCATCTTGGTCTTCCATAACACCTCAGCAGTGCCACAGGCTGATAGCATCCATGCCACGCCGCATTGAGGCAGTAATTAATGCAAAAGGGGCCCGAACCAAGTACTGAGTACATATGCATGATTATACTTTTCAGAGGGCCGACATTTCTGTATATAAAATCCTTTTTTTTTATTGATTTCATGTAATATTCTAATTTTCTGAGATTCTGAATTTGGGGTTTTCATAAGCTGTAAGCCATAATCATCAAAATTATATCAAATAAAGGCTTGAAATATCTTACTTTGCTTGTAATGAGTCTATATAATATATTAGTTTCACCTTTTAAGTTGAATTACTGAAATTAATGAACTTTTGCATGATATTCTAATTTTTATTGTATACACAATTTACATTGTATACACAATTTACAATCATATTTATTCAAACTACACAATAATCACTCTAAGACTGTATAGATATTACAGTTCGGCCTACAGAGGGTCGGGGACCTGCAAGCGTTCTCTGTCAGCGACACTTGTCTGGAGTTCGGTCCGGCAGACACTCATGTGATCCTAAGACCGCGACCGGGCTACGTGCCCAAGGTTCCTACCACGTCCTTCAGAGACCAGGTAGTGAACCTGCAAGCGCTGCCTCGGGAGGAGGCAGACCCAGCCCCGTCGTTGCTGTGTCCGGTACGTGCTTTGCGTATCTATCTGGACCGCACGCAGAGTGTAAATAACCCTCAGTTATTTAAATTTGTTTTGGGCATTATTATTATATTCTGATGTTATCATAATTCTACATTTCTTAATATTAGTTTAATATTGTGTTTATTATATTTTGGAAGTTTACTTTGCACTCTTAGTTATTTAACCTATAGAGACCTTTATTTTGAAACGCCGCTTGCCGGAAAGATGAACAGATTGCTTGCGCACAGAGAGCGTGCATACAGATAGATTGCTGACAGACGGAGACACGGAACCGTGCGGTCACGGATTCACGGATCTGAATTCAAGTATTAATGTCACTTTAAGTGAATTTAGGCATCTATTTGCTGTTTGTTTTTATTTTGTAGTATGTTTTTTGTGTATATTTTTTAGCACCTGGTTGGAAGGGAGTACAAGGTTAACATGTATATTTATGCACTTGTAGAATGTGACATAGCATATCTGGTCTGTTATAATTGTTTTATATGTGCTTGTTTCATTTATAAGTAATTTAAGTTGTTTATGATAAATGTTAGTATTAATCTTGTAATTTTGTTGCTATATAGTCTACTGTTTGTTTAATTTATTATTTACAAATTCCAATAATGTTAATTAATCTGTTCTAGCTCTTATGGTGTTGTGATGGTGTTGTGATGGCATTGTGAAGGTATTAAGGACAATAAACTGACAGCATCTGTGAGAGAGCAAATTTCCTTTATTCAACCGGGCTGCTACACAGAGCTTTAGACACTCTGAGCAGCTCTTTGTATGCTTTGGGGGACAGCGGAAAGAAAACGCTGTCTCCAAACAGAGGCTTTCCTACTGGGTAGTAGATGCCATTTCACTGGCTTATCATACTCAGGCCGTGCCCCCCCTTTGCGGGTCCGAGCTCACTCGACAAGGAGTGTTGCATCCTCGTGGGCACTGGCCAGGGGTACCTCCCTGGCAGACATTTGTAGAGCAGCGGGTTGGGCGACACCCAACACCTTTACGAGATACTATAATCTCAGGGTTGAGTCAGTTTCATCCTGTGTTTTCTCAGGTCCGTGCCAGTAGAACTCGGTAACACGCTGATGGGCTGACCGGGTGAATCGCTTGCATATATGCACTTTCCCTCGCTTGAGGTAAAACTGTGCGTCTTTTTTCCCAGGAGATTTCACTCAACCCGAATCACTGGTCGATTCCTCCCTAGCCCTCATGGGTCCGCAGTTCGGCGGAGGAACTTGCCGACCCAATCCACTGCGGGTACTCAAATCTACCCTGTAATGGAATAGGTGCTCCACAGGGTGAGGACTCCTACGCGGACTCCCCCTGTGTGTATTTTCCGCGATACGGTCCCCTTACGAGCGGACCCGCGTTTTCCTTGGGTAAGTTCCGGCTGCCCTTCGGTCGCCGTGTGTAGCAACTCCCCCCTCGCTGAGGCTGGATCTAGCACCGCGCCACTTCCACGTGTCGCCTAAAAACACATGTAATGTATTCACCACTTTACCTCCCCAGCTGGGTAGGGGTGGTCTCCGCAGGGTCTTTTCCCCCTGAAAGAATAGGAAATTGGGTAAGACCCCCTTCCCTCAGTGCGTGTAAGGGCCCCGGCTGTCTATTGCTCTATGCAAGAAACATAGAAAAGAGGCCCAGTCAGGCTTGGTCCGTTCCCAGGTTGGCAAGCGTCACCTTGTTCCCCTGTCAGGGTAACCAAAAGGATTCCGGCGACTTTTGTGGGGCATTGGGGAAGGGTACGTGTAGTCTGATACAGCTGGTCATCTGGCACGTAAAAAACACCTGCCTGCTCCTGTGTCAGACCACGTACACGACACAACGTGGAGAGAGCGACAGAAGGGGAACGTCTAGGTTACGAATGTAACCTCCGTTCCCCAGTGGAGGGAACGAGATGTTGTGTCAATCCCGGCCACGTCACTGAGCCGAGCCGCTGTAGTGGCCGGACCATTTCCGGCTCCTCAGAAAAATCCTGAATGAACTCTAGTATTTGCCTCGCCTTTGTACCCGTATGTCCGGGGGCGGGGTATGCAAATACTAGCTGCCAACTTCTCATTGGCCTTTTTTCATAGATCAGAGGTATATTTGGTGGCTCAAGAGAGACCCCTAGTGTCGCTTCTCCGACACAACGTCTCGTTCCCTCCATCGGGGAACGGAGGTTACATTCGTAACCTAGACGTTTTGTCTATTTCTTTAATATGAGGTTTGTTGTTTTTACAACTTTGTTGTAAATATTGTAATAACTACACATTTCAATTTAATAAAAAAATAAATACATTCAAATCCATCAAATGTAATTGAGTAATCTTAAAAATTTTATTAATTTAATGTTGTTAAAGATTATGCATTTTGATTAAATTTGATTATTTTTTTATTAAAATGTGAAGCTAAATCTTAAAAACAACAAAATAACAACAACAAAAAAATTGTGAACAATATATAACCTGATTTACTTGATTTTGTAATTTTCTTTCAAGAACATTATTAGTACAATAAATAGAGTAACAGGGTTGAAGGGTTGGGGCCCCTTGCAAGCAACATAACAATTTTTGTAAAAATTTAGAAAATGCTTTACAAATGCAAGCAACATAACAATTTGTGTAAAAATTTAGAAAATAATGAAACTTCTGTCACCATAACTTACTTCAGTAAGCTGTTTGATATTAATAGTTGGACAGAGTTAAGAACATCAAAACCTCTGAGTTGGGAGATTGCCAAAATTATTCATGGAGAGTACCAAGAACTGGGTGTCACTATAATTTACTTCTACCCAGTACTGCCCCCCAACCTTCTGACATCTTTCCTTTACACTGCTGCCAACATCTGCTGCATTGTTTCAGCTGCCAGTCAAACTGAAACTGAGTTGCCCTTTCATAGCTGTCCTCCAGAGCTTGGTTCTGTCTCAGTGGTTCTCCGGACTGTAGCACTTCACTGCTGGATGCAATCGTGATTAATGGCACAGTCATGGAGTAATCAGAAAACAACCATGTTTGACCTTCCTCTATCATGGTACAAAAGTACTAACAAAAGCTCTGACATGAGAAAATCCAATTCTAATATTGTTACTCCAGGGCACAATGACTTTTCTGTCTGGTTACAGGAGTGGACAGCAATGCAATAGCACATATTTACAGAGTTAATTGTGCAAAGTTCATCAGAGAGATAGTGTGAAGAATTACTCTACAAGAGACACTTTCATAACAATCAACAATCCATTATGGCATATGATTGCATACATAATTGCATACATGCACTTTTAATCATGATTGCCTCTTGTTGTGTGATCAATTTGAAATAAACTTATCCTTAAATAACATGTAAAAACATACAAACTGTTGTTGGTCACTTAAATGTCGATCAGCCGGTCTCTACCTGTCTGCCGGTCTCTACCCACCTAAAGTGGGCAGTTTTTGGTCAGAATAATGGGCAATGTGAGTATGACTGTTTGCCTTTAAGACAAAGGTCTGGTTAAGTGAGACTAAACCTGCAATGGTTATAATAGTTAAAAAGCGTTATGTGATCCCTTTGACACAAATTCAAAAGCTTCACAAAATATTTATATGGAGTGTAGACTTGAACACAGCTACAGAACCTATATAAACAATTGATGAGGCATGCATCATATTATTTCAAACAGTGGAGCAATAGTTGTGCTTCTAAGATGTTGAGAATACAGACTAACTGCACTGACATTATAAAACTGAACAGATATTTTGGACTTTATATAACATGAGATATTTCTGGATCATTACATGAGAACTGTTGTACATGATGATTTGAACTTAAACACCAACTATTTCAAGAGTGAATTGCACATCTTCATTGTCTTAAACTTAACAGTTTTATGCAAATCCAAAGAAGACAAATTATATCACACTTACTACAGGCTTCTGTCGTCTAACAATACCAACTTTTGTTAAAAGTTTACGGCTAATGACACCTACCAAAATTGATTGATGGGACTTTCTCATGCATTCCCATTCATCCACATATCAACCACTGACATTTTAGTGCAGTTGGTGGACTTTTCAGATAGACCCTTAGAATGAACAGTCTGCTGCGTCATGGTGGGCTGCGAAAGCAGCGACATACACCTTCAAGTTGGAGGAGGACAGCCTCACCTCCAACCTCTCCTGCAGGAATGAAAGCACTGACCGAACTGCGCATCTTTGCGGGTCTTCAGATCTGGAAGAACACCAATTTGCGAACAGATGCCACTTGAGGGCGTAAAACTGCCTGGTAGAGGGAGCTGTGGCTTGGTTGATTGTGTCTACCACCGCCAGGGAGGTGCTGTTGTGAGGAGCATGAGATCCGAGAACCAAGTCCGGATGGGCCAGTAAGGGACCACTAGAGCGACTTTTTCCCCGTCCTCCCTGACCTTGCACAGCACTTGTGCTTGTAGGCTCACTGGGGAAAATGCATACTTGCACAGCCCCCAGGGCCAGCTGTGTGCCGACGCATCTGTCCCGAGGGGACTTGCCTCCAACCTGAAGGAGTACCAGAGTGGGCAAAGGGAGTTCTCCTGGTAAGCGAACAGGTCTACCTGTGCTTTGCCATAACGGTCCCAGATCAGTGCTGGAGCGGTCTCATATGCATCAGCCCTAGCGGCGCAACCACGGCTAAGGATGCCATATGCCCCAGGAGCCTCTGGAACTGTTTTAGAGAGACTGCAGTGCCTATTTTGAATGACGAGAGGCAATTCAGCACCGACTGCACGTGCTCGTTTGTGAGGCGCGCTACCATTGAGACTTAGTCTATCTCCATGCCGAGAAAAGAGATGCTCTGAACCGGGGAGAGCTTGCTATTTCTCATTTGACCTGAAGCCCTAGATGGCTGAGGTGCCTGAGCACCTGGTCCCTTTGGGCACATAGTACCTCTCGAAAGTGAGATAAGATCAGCCAGTTGTCGAGGTAGTTGAGTATGCGGATGCTCACTTCCCTTAGCTCGGCAAAGGGGGCCTCTGCGACCTTTATGAAGATGCAAGGGGACATGCCGAAGGGGAGGACTTTGTACTGGTTTGTTCATCCCTCGAATGTGAATTGTAGAAAGGGACACACCTCGTCATGCACCTCAGGGAAGAAATTAAGTAGAGCCCTGACCCGAGGAATCAATCGTCTAGCCGTGAGGGCTGAGGGGAGGATGGTGGGTTCCAGTCCAGCCCCATGCTCACGGCGGCCCGGGCAAGCATATTGGACATCTGAGCATCAGCCTCGAACTAGGCGGGCAAGCCTGTAGGCAGCCTGAGTCCTACATGTCATGCACCGTAGATCCAACAGGAAAGCTCTCTTTAGAGGTGAGTGGAATAGAGTGAGGTTTCAGCTCGCTGAACACACACAACCGCTCGGCTCCGAAGAAAGAAACCTGACTGAACAGATGCACGATCACTGCCTTTTATACCCGTATGTCCGGGGGCGGGACATGAAAATTCTGTTCGCCAATTTGGAACTGGCCTTTTTCATATTCAAAGGTATCCGAGGCTCCCAAAAGAAGCCCCTTGTGTCACTACAATCGACGCAACTTTGAGTGAGTGACAGCAGGGGAACAGCTCGCCAGCATTAACTTTCAGGAAAACCTTTTACCAGCTGCTAAACACATTCTTCCTGCCATTGGTCCATGTCATCAGTAGGTTTGAGTCAGACAGCTTACTCCCATTCAGTCAGTGAAGGTCAGTCAACATGAACAGAATGTCGGAATTATGAACCAGCGCGCAGAGTTATTCGTAACCCTTACAAAAATCGAGAGTTCTGGCAAACTTGCCACAAATTTGCCACTCCTTATTTCCACATGCAAATGAGCTTTGAGGCAAACTCTACATTGTCGCCAGAGGTTTGCTGCAGATTCATCACTACCGGTGAGGCGCTGCAAACTTCTGGCAAACATTCGCAGAGAATCGCAAGCTCATTTGCATGTAAAAATAATGACTGGGAAAATTGTGGCAAGTTTGTCAGAGCTGTAGAATTTTTGTAAGGGAAGCTGGTGAAAACTTTCCCACAATCTTTCACATAGAGACATTTTCCAAGAACGTCATTTTGTTTGTTTCATTTGTCTACAAAGGGAATTAAATCTTCTCAAATACTCTAAGTGTCCATTCACTCTGTTGTTAGATATGCTGCATCACCCATGTGCTATCTTCACACATCTGCCCAAAGTGAGATATCATCATTCTTTTTTCTGTATTCTGCCCATTAAAACCCTTTTAAACACCCATCTTTGCAGTTGTATAGGTGTCATCATAAAATACAACAACAGAGGGTACCAGCTCATTTTATGGTAGCGTATAGCATGTCAGCGCATTAGCACCATAAAAGCAGAATGTAAACATGACTGCAAATCTACTGCAAATATACTGCATCTACTGCAAATATATTGCTTTAAATCATCATTGAGTGGTAACAGCTTATTTATCTCATTTGAATTCACTAATAATGCATTTTAATGTCACATTAGGTTTTACATGTAATCTTGAACACACCCATATTTTAAAGCTACTCTAAACACCTCCTACAGCGGAGTGGCCAGTGTCTTAATATTCTGTGTACCATTGCTCAGCTTTTTCAAACTTCTTTTGGGCAAGAAGTGAAGAACATCTGAGTGAAGAACATTGAAGAACTTATCTGTGAGTATGCATGGGCATTTAATCTCCTGTTAACCTCAATTATTTTTTATGGGTCAGCAAACCTGGTGTTATATATACAATTCAGTTGGATCTTTGAACCAGACAAGATCAAGAAATAATCAGCAAATATCAATGCATGATATAACACAAACACTTACAGTAAGCTCAATTCATTTTCCTGTAATGTGATGCTATAATTAAAAAGTAATTGGAAACATAACATTGAGGGGAGTTTATCAATCCTATTAATTACATAAACTTGTCAACTAAAACTGGAAACACACAAAAGCATTCATATCTGTCTATCAAGAAAATAGGAAACACATTTTTAGAAAAGGCAGAGTAAACACATGAATGTTGTCTATCCATGCTTAAAATTCATGCTGAAATATATTCATATTACATTATTTTCAGACTAAAACAACCAAAAAATGTAATTAAATTTCAATTGCTGTTGAAACATGTTTATGACACTTGGCAAATACAGATTTAAAACAGTTAACAAGTCTGTATTTCCTATTTTTACCAGAAGAGAAAGATGGTGTTTTTTTTTATTGTCTCTGCATCATACTTTAAACTGTCGAGGGAGTGGCAATTCCCAGATTAATCAAGCATAATGCATATGTGCATTAAGAGGCTTGGCTCCCTCTCAGAGTATACAGTTTATGACTGTTCAAAAGAATCAGCCTTAACCTGCTTGACAGTTCGTGTTCCTTGGCTTCACATATTTTTCTACACTCTATGGTTGTCTGAACTTCTAAGTTCATAAGGTGTTTCTATAAGTCTGCCTCTGTAATGTTCTAATGATCTCAACAAAACTGATGAGAAAGCCATGCTCAAAGTTGATTCATTTAGTTAAATTCAGCCAATTGGTCAAACATAATGGAGCACACAGTTCATCATCAAATAATCAGAAGTTTTGAATAAAGTCCCACTCTGAGTGACTTTTCAAATAATAGAATATATTAAGCTTCCATCATCAATAATAGTTATTTTACTTGATTAGGTGTTTCAACATCAATGAGGCAATGCTAGGTTTAAATTAAAAAAAGGAGGCCATCAAACCAGGAGCTTCGGAGATAAAGGACGTGCGGTCCAAGAAATCAAATGAATTAACTTTCTGTCAATGCCGTGACTTTATACCTATAGGAAAATGCTGCGTTCTTACTTTTCAGTGCCTAATCCTGTTATGGAGCGGAACCATCCCTTATTATGGCAATATTACCAGCAATTCCGCACATATTCAAAAGCTTTTGTGCCTTTACGGAACTCAATTTCTGCTTTTTCTTTTTTAAACAAATTAGAACAGCATCCATTTCAAAAGCTTCTCATTTGCTCCGGGCGATATCGTCTAACTTCTGGAGATAGGCCCCAGTGCTGGCAATGACTGTGAACTCACCAGATGCATCATGCACTTGTTTTCTGAGGGGGCACATGTAGCAGTCCTGCTTGGCTCACATGGTGCCCTTGTCGAAAAAAGAAATGACCAAAGAGAAAATAACTTTTTTGCAGTTCAAAGTTTTACAGTATAGTGGTTTCTGTTATCATGGGTGTTGGCATGAAATGCTTTAGGAAAACTGACATGCCCTGTGGTGTGACCTGCTATACATCATAAGAACCTATTTTAAAAAGCACTTTGCTAATTATTTTATTATTATTGTGCATTGCTTTTATGACCATATACTATATTAATTTAGAGACTACATGAAATATGCGTACTTTTAAAAATACTTTTTTTCACATTGCAGACCATATAAAATGAACTAATGAAGGCAAAAAAGTGATTACAAATGGTACAAAAACTTAAAAGAAACGTTGACCAGTCACAAGACATGAAATATACACTGCTATGTCTGCATCAATATGCTCCTATAACACTGTATGTATATTTGCTTCTAGGAACAAACGCAACACCACAGCTGTGTCCGAAACCACCCCCTATCCACTAAATAGAGCACTATTTCGGGTGTCGGCCATTTTGTAGTGGTGTCCGAATTCATTCCCTACATTAATCTGATTTCGAGGGTACATACGATGTACACTCTCCGATCCCTGTTTCCCATAATCCAATGCGAAGACGGTGGCAGAGTGCAAAAAAAAAAAAAAAAAAGCAAATTCCGGAGGCGGCAACTTTACAAATGTAAGTAACTATTTTATTAATACAAATAAATCAGTATCAAGATATAACTAAGTAAAATTATACATATTGATGTATTAATTTATAGTTGTCCACTAACTCACATGTAACTACTGTATTCGCATACACCTTCGAAAATAATGTACTGAAGATTTTCTATTGTTTTAGGCATGGATGAAGACATAACGTGTCTCATAATGAGCAGTATGGCCAATGGCCATCTCTTCTCTGGGTGCAGGAACGCAGCCCATCTTGGACGGGAGTGAGTTTGTAGATTACTTTTCCTCAGAAATGAGTAGAGTTCAGTTTCATTTGATATGTGTAATTAGTAATATTTAAATCATTACATTACATGCACTACAGAGCTGTACTGAAAGAGATGGGGTTGCTTGGTGTGGTAACCCCTGCCAGCAGTGGCGGCTGCTGGTCTTTCAAAGAGGGGAAGCTCATTTTCGGCCTACATTATAAACTTATTTACCCTATTTTTTGCACTAAATCAATCTTAGGTGTTGATCTGCCCTGCTGTTTAATTCAAATTTTTTCCTCGTAAGGAAGACTTTCAAATGGCTTCGCCAAAATCAGGTCGACAATATTAGCACCGTCTACCATTGTGCGCAGTTTCACCCGTACGACGCTAGCCTAGCCTACTGTATGAATGAATGAATGAACGAATGAACGAACGAACGAACGAACGCTCTAAAACAAAATATATTAAACTTGGTAAAACTGAAACTAGGAATGTGGTGTATAATTGTGTGAAATGTATTATGCAAATTGACTAGCAATTTCGCCAAACAAATATAAAGAAATAGGTTGCAGCAGTTTGTCTTTCGACTACACTTGAGAAATCACGATGGGACTGAGCTGCGAAATAGCTTCAGTGACTTCTTATAGTACAGATTCGCTGTCAATCAAAAGGAGATGCAGTCTTTCGACAGATCCTCCAATCATTACGCGGAAGCCCGGAGTCCGGGCCAGCCCACTCCTCATTCACCCCCAGAGACGCTGAGCGTCCGTGGGCGGGACATAATCGCAGCATTTATCCAATGACCGTCTATTTTCGGAGCACTGAAAAAAACTGTTCAGAGCAGCCCCATTGAAGTCAATGGACGCTCGGCTTCAACAGGGAAATGCACTGACGCTATGTATATGAAGTAAACCGAGTCAGCCGACCTGCTATATGTAATGTAGCTGATTCTGAACGAACTCGTCTTCGAGATGAACGTGTTCTAATGCATTTTTAGTCAATAAATTGTTTACACAATAGTATATATTTAACCATTATTTTTTTGACATTATAGGGGAAGCTGAGCTTCCCTTGCAGTCTTAAAGAAATCCCCACTGCCTGCCAGAGCTGCCAAAAAGTGGGAAAAATGTAAGAACCTACAGGGTAAATTAATTTTAAATACATTTTAATAATATATACAGTTCTGCTTGTAAATTTACATCATTTGCAGCATCTGCAAGATGTTTTTTTAATAATGCATAAAAGTAGCTTTTTTTAGTACTGCCTTAATGTAGCTATATGATATTACAGATATGTACATACATTTCACAAATTCAGATCATATCTAAATTTACAATGCTCATTTTAAAAAGTTTACAAGCTCTTGGTTCTTAATATCGTGTGTCCTCCTTCAGGGTCAATGACTGTGGCCTTTTCTGATGTTTGTGCATAGCACTTCTCGTTTGATCTCTCAACCACAGTGGCTAATCCAGCTTTGCCACTCAGGACAATTGAGGGGCTCATACTCAACTATTACGAAAGGCTACAAATGATCACGCATACTCAAAGAGGCAAATAATAAGAGTTTTTTTTTTTTATATTTAATTATTATTTTCTAATGGAGTGTACTTCAATATCTGTTATACAGTACTGAACAGAGCTGGCCCTAGGGTTTTGGGGGCCCTAAACAAAAATAGTGTATGGGCCCTACAGGTTTCTGAACCAGCCAAAAGGAAGAGAAATTAGATATTTTCTAAATAAAAAAGCTCTCATTTCAGAGAGAATTTTACCAATAAGTTACCAGAACAGTTATTAAGGGCCATTCACTAGCAGTGTCATCGGTGGAGGTGGTTTGTGGTCCTGTCCCGAAATACTTTAATAGTGCTCCTGAGGAGAAGGAGGAAATTATACATACAAAAAAATGTATGGAAGGAGCATTCATTTTAACCCTCTGGGGTCTGAGGGTATTTTGGGCCCAGGAGAAGTTTTGACATGCCTTGAAATTTGTGCCTTTTTTCAGTTGCTTAAAAACACATTAATGACTAAAGTCTGATAACGCTGTATTCAGCACAAACTGGGCTACAATAATATGTGAGTATGTACAGATTTGTATTTTTGACAAAATAACATTTATGCATGGGTTTTGAAAAAACTAAAATCTTAAGTCACTGAAATAAGGTCATATAACACATAATAAACATTTGTCCACAAAATTGTCCACAAAATTGCAACAAAATGATGTGAAAACCATCCTGATCACTCATTCATACAAAACAATATAGTAATTTAACTTTTAGAAGACACATAGTGTTGAATTGTAATATGCGAGGAGGCGTGGATAATCATGAATATTAATATGATTCACACCTGAGGAGACAAAAGACCCTTCCCCTGGGCCTATCAATGAGGAATGTGACAGAAAGAGAATGAATGTGAGGATGCTTAATGATCACAATAAAGTTTAAGTTAAAACAAGTAATCTGACTATACATTTTCTTTACTTAAAGACTTTACTTAAAAACTTAAGACCTACACTACCGTTTAAAATGTTTAGATTAGTAAGATTTTTTATGTTTTTAAAATCTCTTCTGCTCACCAAGGCTGTTATTTGATCCAAAATACATCAAAAACAATGATATTGTGAAATATTTTTACAATTGAAAACAACTGTTTTCTATTTGAATATTGTAAAATGCAATTTGTGATCAAAGCTGTATTTTCAGCATCATTACTGCAGTCTTCAGTGTCACATGATCCTTCAGAAATCATTATAATATGCAGATTTTCTAATATGGGCATATTTAAAGTGTATTTTACTCATTTACACCAGAACAGATATTTGCAAGCACAAGCTTTGTTGATGATAATCAGGCAGCATAAACACTAGATAAAATATAATCTAAACATTCTTATTATTTTGATATTATATTATATCATATTTATATCATACAGCATACAATTTAAATACCTGCTTTAGCAGAAACAGCATTTAAATGTAACTAAAACTTGCTTATTTGGTCATATTTCAAATGTCAATACTCTGAATCCTGGCTGGCAAGTCTGGAAACAGTCCCACTAGTAAAATATGTACATGTTTCTATAAAATAGCATGTCAACTAACATAGCTTTGTTTCATACAGATTACATTGCAGGATAAAATTTTAAATTTACATATTTTAAATTGTTTTAAATTTGAATTGTTTTATTTAAAAGTAGACATTTTAAGCTTTATTTAGACATATGTTTCATGTTTGTGTGATAAGTATTTGCGGAGTTTCAGTTCAGTTTTGTGTTTCAAAAATATTCTTGCGGAGAAACGACGGATGTATTTTCTTTATTTTACAAAAGCACAAGGTTTTGTTGTTATTTTGAGTTTACACAAATAAAAGTAGACCCTTTATAGACTCTAATGATGTCTTACAGTTCTGTATGCCCAAAATGACGGAGTATTTTAAGTTGTTTCCGCTGTAATGAGGAAAAAATCCAGCACACAAAAAGTAGCAAACAATATTAAAAGAGCTTCTGGCATGCACTATCGTCTGATTCAGGGAAAACAGCATTTCTCTGATCCAGGTGGGTATGTTCGCTTCATGATGGCTGGATGTCTGTTACCTAGCTACTGCTCCTGGCAGTTGACAAACGGAAACAGTAGAGTGCTGCGCGCATCATCCTATCGGCACCCACACAATTTAAAATCCTCCATCCTAGTTCCAAAATTAGGTTTAAGATATTTAGAAAAATATCCGAAACGAAACATACTATGTTTCATTGATACGGTTGTGTGTTTTGTTGATTAGAGTAACTGATTTTCAAAAAATTGTATAATTGGGGGTGGTGGGGGCCCTAAACAAATGTTTAGTTTGTTTATTGGGTCGGGCCGGCCCTGGTACTGAATAAATAAAAAAAAACATAAAAGGGGTATATAAACAGAGCACAGCTATACAGTATTTTTATTCAGTGCTGTTCAAAAATCTTAGGTCACATTAGGTGCTTCACAAAAACATTTGTCTTAAGACTAAGTTATTTTATTCTGCTTAGAGTTTTAATTTGAAATCTACATTTTAGACTATAGTAGTATACTCACTATCATGCATTGAATTACAGAAATAGTTCACCCAAAACCGATAATCTTTAGTTATTCTTTCATCATTTCCTCACCCTTATGTTATCTCAATCTCCTATGACTTCCACAGCATTCAAACAAAGATATTTTAATGGAAATACAACATCTGTTTGTTCACACAATGCAGGTGAATGGTGACCAAATATTTTAGCTCCAAAAAGGACATAAAGTCAGCGTTAAGGTAATACATATGATTGTCTTCTGAAGCGATCGAATCAGTTTTGTGTGAAAACAGACCAAACTGTAACTCCTTTTTCGGTATCTATCTTGACATCAGTAGTCTCCTAGCCCATCGTGATTTCAAGCTCAATTAGACATCATAGTGCTTAATGGATGTCAGAATGCTAGATGGTCCTAGGAAGTGTAATCAAACTTGAAATTTTGGAGACCTGAGCATGAAATCTAGGGCTAGGAGACTACTCAAGATTTATAGTGAAAAGGGAGTCAAAAAATGTTTTTTGTCTGTTCTAATCAAAAAGCTATTAGTCTTACACATAACCTTTTTGCCGCCTTTATGCCTTGCATTTTATTGAGATAAACAGATCATATCTCTAAAATATTTTATTTGTGCTCCGTGGAAGAAAGTCATACAAGTTTGAGAACACTTAAGGGTGATTAAATGAAGAGTAAATTATAATTATTGGATGAGCTGTTCCTTTAAAACCATACTGAATGACTTTATGCTATTTTTATATGAAAATGTCATGTATCTCTGTTAGATATATAATTCTCTTCTAAATCATTTTTAGGAGCTAAGGAGGCCACCCACCCTCCTCATGGACTGCACCAGATTTCCCAGTTCTTGCTGTGAGATGTTACCCCACTCTTCCTTCAAGGCACTTGCAAGTTCCTGAACATTTCTGGGGGGATTGGCCCTAGCCCTCTCCCTCCCATCCAACAGGTCCCAGACATACTCAATGCTCTTCGCTGGCTATGGCAGAACACTGACATTCCTGTCTTGCAGGAAATTAACAAGCAGTATGGTAAATGGTCTGCACTTATATAGCGCCTTTTTAACCTTAACGGTATTCAAAGCACTTTACACTGTGGCTCATTCACCCATTCACACACACATTCACACACACATTCACACACACACACATTCATACACCAATGGCAGCAGAGCTGCTATGCAAGGTGCTAGCATTCTATTGGGAGCAACATGGGGTTCAGTGTCTTTCCCAAGGACACTTCGGCATATGGAGTCGAGTGGGCCAGGATTCAAACCACCAACCCTGCGATTAGTGGCTGACCCGCTCTACCAACTGAGCTACAGCCGCCCCACATGGGGATGGTGGGTATGGATGGGTATAGATGGTGGCATTGTCATGCTGGAGGGTCATGTCAGGATGAGCTGCAGGAATGGTGCCACATGAGGGAGGAGGATGTCTTCCCTGTAACACACAGCATTGAGATTGCCTTCAATGACAGCAAGCTCAGTCAGATGATGCTGTGACACACCGCCCCAGACCATGTTGGACCCTCCACCTCCAATTCGATCCTGCTCCAGCGTACAGGCCTCGGTGTAACGCTCATTCCTTCAATGATAAATGCAAGTCCAACCATCACCCCTGGTGAGACAAAACCTCAACTCGTCAGTGAACAGCACTTTTTGCCAGTCCTGTCTGGTCCAGCGAATTTGGGTTTGTGCCCATAGGCGACATTGTTGCCAGTGATGTCTGGTAAGGATCTGCCTTACAACAGGCCTACAAGCCCTCAGTTCAGCCTCTCTCAGCCTTTTGCGGACAGTCTGAGCCCTGATGGAGGGATTGTGTGTTCCTTGTGTAACTTGGGCAGTTTTTGTTGTCATCCTGTACCTGTCCTGCAGGTGTGATATTCGGATGTACCGATCCTGTGCAGGTGTTGTTAAATGTAGTCTGCCACTGCGAGGATGATCAGCTGTCCTTCCTGTCTCCCTGTAGGGCTGTCTTAGGCATCTCACAGTATGGACATTGCAATTTATTGCCCTGGCCGCATCAGCAGTCCTCATGCCTCCACGCAGCTTGCCTAAGGCACATTTACGCAGATGAGCAGGGACCCTGGGCATCTTTCTTTTGGTGTTTTTCAGAGTCAGTAGAAAGGTCTCTTTAGTGTCCTAAGTTTTGTAACTGTGACCTTAATTTCCTACCGTCTGTTTATAAGCTGTTAGTGTCTTAACGGCCGTTCCACAGGTGCATGTTCATTAATTGTTTATGGTTCACTGACCAAGCATTGAAAACATTGTTTAAACCCTTTACAATAAAGATCTGAAAATATATTTGTATTTTTACAAAATTATCTTTAAAATACAGTGTCCTGAAAAAGGGACGTTTCTTTTTTGCTGAGTTTGTATATATATATATATATATATATATATATATATATATATATATATATATATGTATGTATTTGTCTAAGGTTGGGTGGAACAATAACTTGCTGTCCCCACATTAAACAGTCCTGCATTAAAGAGAGTTCTCCTTTTCGAATGAGGAATGGTGTCAATGCATTATCGGAGTCCTTGGTGGATGGAAACCTGCCTGAGGACACCATCTCCACCACACAAAAAAAAAATAGGTTCAGCTCTGATTTCTTTACGAATGTCTGCACTACACACCGGTAGAGCTTCTGCATGGTTAATGAAGTAAGTCTCCACTTAATCCTTTTTGTCCTGGCAATGGCAATCGGGATAAACCATAAGCATTTCCATGGTCGCTGGCATTTCTATACTGGATCGTGTAATTGAGTGCTGGAAGTGAAAGAGCCCACCTCTAGAGTCTCGCAGCAGCCATGGATGGAATGGCTTTACTAGGGCTGAGGATGGTAGTAAGTGGATGGTGGTTGGTCAGTAAGGTAAAATGGCGTCCGTAAAGGTAAGTATGAAAATGATTCGGCTGACTCCGAAAATGATTCCTAGTTCTTCACATTCTAACTGTGCATAGTTTTGCTCAGACTTGCTCAAAGTTTGAGATGCAAATGCTATTGGTCTCTCCCAACAGTCAGGCATCACATGGGAAAGCACAGCTCCTACCCCATAAGGTGAAGCATCACAAGCCAAACGAACTGGGAGTCTTTGATCATAGTGAGTGAGTACACTTGACATCAACAACTGAGCTTTAGCCTCTTGGAATGATTTCGCACACTCTCGAGACCAGTTCCATTTTATGCCCTTATGCAATATTGCAAATAATGGATGAAGAATTGCAGCCAGGTTCGGAACAAATCGTGCATAATAATTTATCAGTCTCAGAAAAGATTGAAGCTGACTAACTTTAACTGGTGCCTCTGCAATAGCATGCGGCTTGTCTGGTGACTTGTGGAGCCCTGCTGCGTCAATCACATGTCCCAGATACTCCAGAAAACTCCTGAAAAACTCACTTTTCTCTGGTTTCACACGAAGACCAAACTTCTCCAGCCTACTCAATACTGCCTCAAGGTTTGTCAGGATATCGTCCAGGAAACAATGGACATATGGTAGCCCCTGAAGTACTTGCTCCATCACTCTTTGGAATATGGATGTTGCCGATGTTATTCCAAAGGGTAATCTATTATACGAAAACATGCCCTCATGAGTAGTTATTGTGAGGTATTTGCGAGAGTCCTCATTAACTGGCACTTGTAGGTAAGCGTGTGAGAGATCTAGTTTACTAAATCGCTGCCCTTCAGCCAGTGAAGCAAATAAATCCTCAATCCATGGTAACGGATAATGTTCCACACAAAGTGCTGGATTTACGGTTATTTTGAAGTCTCCAAAAATTCTCACGTTGCCCATTCACTGAACCGTACAGATGAACTAAGACCTTGTTTCAACCGGTCGTATAACTTTGCTTCCACCTTAGGACTGATTGCATAAGGTACAACACGTGCTTGGAAGAATTTTGGCTGTTGTCCTAGTTTTAGATTTAAGGTAGCTTCAAATCCGTTGAATTTTCCTAAGTCATCCCTGAACACTTTTGCATATTTTTTTTAGGAGAGAGTCCAGAGTCTCTTAAATTGTCTGGTGTACTGCTCTCACAGTTTTGATTTCATGCCAGTTAAGTCGAATTCTGCTGAGCTATTCTCGTCCAAAATGTGGCGCTGCATCACCTTTTACAACATACAGGGTAGCCAAAACATTTTTTATTCAATTTAACGTGCACTTTGATGACACCATCTGGAGAAATCACTTCACCCGTGTATGTCTTGAGGACAATACTTCTGTGGCACAATCGAATATGACTCAGCTTAGCTCTTAGAAGTATAATCAAGTACTGCAGTCACTTTGTGTAGGGTCAACTCAGCATCAGTATCTGAGGTTCTGTCATCATCACTTCTTTCTGTATTAACATCCACCTTATGAATTCGCTTTTTCTTCATCTGGTCTTATTTTTCATGAATTTCCCTTTTACTGCTGTTTTAGGTACTTTTTCACCCATTTTTTTACTTTCACACATCCATGAAATGTGGCCTCTTCTGCCACAAATCTGACACTGTTGTTCCTTATAGAAACACTCACTTTCAATCAGAGGCGTTTCCAGCATTGAAGGACATCCGGGGCTTAGCCCAGACCATTTTATGCAAATACAGGGATCACTCGAAGATCACTCGAAGCCCCGGCAAAATCGGCTGACGCCGCGTCTGCTTTCAATGAGGTTGGAATTCCCACACCGATAACATTTCTCCCTGGACAATGCTGATGATAGGGATATTGCATTAACTCTCAGTGAATTACTCAGGTGCTGTGATTCCCTAGACACAGCTTCCATCGACATCGCTATGTCCACAGCCTTTTGATACGTGAGAGCAGTTTCTGTCAACATCTTCCTTTGTATCGACTCGCTACTCAATCTGCACACAAACCTGTCCCGCAGCATGTCATTCAAATATGTTTGCTGTGCGTTCATAATTTCATCATACCTCATAGCCCTCGGCTTAACCGATGCAATGAGACTACGTAAGAGTATGTACGTTGATGCCCCCATAACACTAAGAACACTGATATTCTTTTCTCATCACTGATGTCGTTCGCCTCCGCAAAATGCTCAAATCGTTCTACATACGTGGACCATTGTTCCCTTGCTTCGTCGAATGCTTCAACATGTCCGATGATTGCAGTCATTCTGAACACTTTATCGGCAGTATAATGGCAGTGGGAACTTTGTGTTCATCACCAATTTATGTTATGTCTGCATCAATATGCTCATATAACACTGAGATGTATATTTGCTTCTAGGAACAAACGCAACACCACGAGAATCGGGAAAACAACTTGTTCTACATTTGTTTACTTATCAGCATCAACTCAACAACATACAGCATGGAGCACCTAGGTATGGATGAATTAACGCAAAAATATTACATACACTTTCCTGGAATATATACTGAATACTTTATTAGGTATACCAACTACTTATTCATGTGTTTATCTAAACAGCCAATCATGTGGAAGCAGTACAATGTATACAATCATGCAGAAACTAGTCAGGAGCGTCAATGTTCATATCAACCATCAGAATGGGGAAAAAATGTCATCACAGTGATTTCGACCTTGGCATGATTTTTGGTGCCAGACGGGCTGGTTTGAGTATTTCTGTAACTGCTGATATCCTGCGATTTTCACACACAACAGACTCAGAATATTGCCAAAACAAAAAAACATCCAGTGAGCTGCAGTTCACATGATTAGCTGATTAGATATTTGCATGAATAAGATGGTGTTCCTAATAAAGTGCTCAGTCAGTGTATATATATATATATATATATATATATATATATATATATATATATATATATATATTTGTTGAATGATGAGCGGCAAGGCAAAAGATTCGTTTAACAACATGTAACTTTACTAGGAGAGATACAGAGGTCCAACATAACAGCATATAACTTACTCCACATGCCTACTAGCGCCCCCGTACCAAACCCAGCCTTTTCAACCTAGTCCGTCAGATTTAAAGCTACAGAGCACTATGTTCTACATCCTCCATCTTTAATTGTGACAGATATTCGTTAATGAAAATTGTAAGTTAACTCACAGCCTTTATCATTATAAACAACACCTTTAACAAATTAGTTAAGCTGAGAGTAAAAAAATATTTTCCACTTAACCCTTATTTTCTGTAAAGTAATGTCAACATTTACGAATCGAACATTTTGTTACTATAAATAACTGAACTGTTTCCTCTGTCTTTCCTTCATTCTACGTATTTAGGGTTCGGTTTGCAAAGGCGACCTGCTCTGGTCACATATGGAACTGTGGAAAGAGTTCTTGTTGAATCTTCACTCAGTGGCTTCTTCTCAGGTCCTTGTGGGGTGCATTGTCCTTTGACTTCACTTGGAGTGGAGTATTTGTGTTTAGATTCAACAGAGGGGGTCTGGACAAAGGGAAATGACATATCACTGTGCTCGAACCGCTGTGGTTGTGGCTCCGCGACAGGAAGGATATGTTTTCGGTTTTGTCTGTATTCTTTTCCTTCAGTCTCCACAAGATATGACCTTGGTTCATCACAGAGCTGTTTGACCAGCCCGATTCTGTCATGGCCTTTGGAAGTTGCAAGTCTCACTACCTCACCTTTCATAAGTGGCCGGAGAGCTCTGCTGGACTTGTCATAGTATGTCTTTAGACAGTGTCTCTTCTTAGAGAGTTGAGTCTTGACAGCAACGTTGTCCTTTGAGGCTGGCACCAGAATGGACTTGCTAACTGGCAGAGTTGTGCGCGTCTGCCTCGACATTAATCTCTCCGCTGGCGAACCCAGTGTCTTGTCACGTGGAACATTTCTGAGTTTGAGCAAGTTTTGAAACACATCCGAGCCATCCCTTTTGGATTTTTCCATTAGATGTTTTGCACTCCGCACTGCCCTCTCGGTTAGCCCATTAGCTTGAGGATACTCAGGGCTACTGATAGTGTGTTTAAAATCCCAGGCAGCAGCAAATTCTTTAAACCGTTGGCTGGAAAATTGGGTACCATTGTCTGAAAAGACTATGTGCGGACTCCCATGAACTGCAAAGTGCCTTTTGAGTTTTGTAATCACTGTACTGGAGGACAGGTCATGAAGTTTATCAATTTCGAACCATCCTGAATAGGAGTCAACAAGTACAAGATAATGTTGACCATTCCACTCAAAGATATCTGTAGCCACACTTGACCACGGAAGTTCAGGGATGTCGTGTAAGTGGAGAGGCTCCTTTTGTTGATGGGGCCTCATACTGTTACAGACTGAGCACGACCGTACCTCCTTCTCAATGTCTTTGGTTAAAGAAGGCCAGAACACAATGCCTCGTGCTCTGCATTTGGTTGCATCAAGGCCGGGGTGACCTCTATGAATTATAGTGATATACTCGCTGCGCAGTGATTCTGGAACAACTGTTCTCGGCCCTTTCATGAGCACATCTTCATCGACTGTGAGCTCATCCCTGAACGGAAAATACTCACGAATTTCTGCTGGCAGCTTTGATTGGCTAGAGGGCCATCCTGACTTAATAATACTGCAGAGCCGTTGAAGGGTCGGATCTTGTGCTGTGTGAGCTTGAAGCTCTTTCAGTCTGTTAGACGAGATGTGTTGAATTGACTTGACCTCGAAGCCAGCTCTGTCATCAGTGTGTTCGTCTAGTGAGTTCCTGGGGGAACGTGACAATGTGTCGGCAAGGAACATGTGTTTTCCTTTCTTATATGTGATTGTGAAGTTATATTTCTGCAATCTTAGCATCATGCGTTGCAGCCTTGCTGGAGCTGTGTGGATAGGCTTGTTAAGGATGGTTACTAATGGCTGGTGGTCCGTTTCAATGTGAATTTGTTTACCATATATATAGTCATTGAATTTGGTACACGCGAATACCACAGCCAGAAGCTCTTTTTCAATCTGCGCGTAACGCACTTCTGTTTGCGTCAGAGTAAGAGAAGCGTACGCGACAGGTTCATCTTCCTGAAGACACGCAGCTCCGAGTCCAAACTGTGAAGCGTCGCAGGTGAGTGTGACGGGTTTCTGGACGTCACAGTATTTCAAGGTAGGTGGACTGGAAATCCTGTGCTACAGATCTTCGAAAGCATCCTGATGCTGTTTAAACCAGCACCACTCTGTGTTTTTACAGGTCAGCTCACGCAGGGGTGCAGACACCTCACTGAGGTTTGGTATGAATTTTCCTAAATAGTTGATCATACCCAGGAAGCGCTGCAGTGCAGTAACATTGTCTGGCGGCTGCATTTCTGTGATTGCTTTTGTTTTAGCAGGGTCAGGTTGTAGTCCCTTGCTAGTGAAAATATGTCCAACATAGCTCACCTCACTTAGGCGGAATTTGCACTTTTGAGGATTCAGCCTCAAGTTCACTTCACGAGCACGGTCTTACACTTTCTTCAAATTTGTATCGTGTTTCTGCTCGCCGTTGCCCCCCACAATGATGTCATCAACTATGACTGCGCACGGGTAGCCGGCGAAGATCTGTTCCATAGCACGCTGAAAGACCTCGCTGGCTGAATTAATGCCAAAGGGCATTCGAAGAAATCTAAATCTTCCAAATGGCGTACTGAAAGTAGTCAATAGGGAAGACTTATGATCCAGTGAAATCTGCCAAAATGAGCTTTTTGCGTCTAGTACTGAGAATACAGTGGATTTAGGCATCTGCGCCGCCAGTTCTTCCACTGTGCGCATGGGGTGATGTGGACGGTTTAGATACTTGTTTAAATCCTTAGGGTCTATGCACAGTCTTATTTCATCTGAGTTTTTCTTGTGCGTGGCCACCATAGATGACACCCAATCAGTTGGCTCAGATATAGGAGTGATAACGCCGATAGAGACCATTCTTCCCAACTCTGCTTTTACCTTGTGTTGCATTGCTGCAGGAATTCTTCGTGCTGGACGGACGGCAGGTTGAGCTTCTTTGTCCAGTTTCATGCAGTATGTTACAGGAAGCCTTCCTACTTCATCTAGGAAAAGATCTGCATATTCTTTGTTAATCTCCTTGACAAAACTTAAGTTCTCTTTTAGACTTATCTGGTGCACAGCATTATTGAGGGAAATGAGGCCCATCCGAAGACAGTCATAAAGCCCAAGCAATGACTGTACATTTTTTTCCACTATGTAGAACTGTAGAGAATAGTTCTGGTCACTCAGGTTGCATGATAACACAGTTGAGCCCACAGTTTGAATCTCCTCTCCACCATACGCAGCAAGCGTTACATGGCTTGACAACTGAAGATTCTCTTCTTGCTTTACCTGTGCAAATGTCTGCATGGACATGATGTTGCATGAGGCTCCTGTGTCTATCTTTAGTTCGAGAGGCTTTCCATTGGTTTGGACTGTGCAAGATATTGCAGTTTTCTTTGACTGTTTTGTGTCAATTTCTGCCACCTTCTGGTGATTTAAGGAAACTCCATCTATAAAAAATGAGTCTTCACTTCTGTTTGAAGCTCTGGCATCCTCAATTTGATTCACATCCTTCTTTAAATTCCGTGTACGATGAACTTTCATCGATTTGCAGCATTTTTGGAAGTGGTTCCATTTGTTGCACCTGTGACACTGCTGGCCATATGCAGGACATTTCTCCCGTTTTGCCTCAGGGTTGCTTACACAATTGCTGCAATTATTAATTTGTTGTGGGGCAAACTTGTCTGATCTGTGTTTGGGAGTACGAAACGTTTTCCTTTTTACCGTTTTTTCAACACTGTCCACATTTGCCGAATTATGCTTTGGTCCAGCTAGTGTTTTAGTGTGCTGGTCTGTCAGTTCATGTATTTCACATGTTTCAATGGCTTTTATCAATGTGAGCTCAGTGTCACGCAACAGGAGTTTTCTCATTCCATCACTGAGTATCCCACACACAAGTCGATCCCTTATCAGTTCCTCCTGTAAATCTCCAAACCTGCAACTCTGTGCCTTGTCGGTTACATATGCTTCTATTGTCTCTCCTGGCCTTTGATTTCTTGTATTAAATTTGTGTCTTTCCATCGTTATGTTTGTTTGTGGACTACAAAGTTTGCGAAACTTGTGTTTTAAACATCCCGGGTCCTCGCGCGACTCAGCCGGAGTAATTATTCGTCGGTTTTCTCCCTCACCAGTATAAACAGCGGCTGCATAGACGAACGTCCGTTCGCGCTCTATGGCCTCCGAGCCAACCAGATTAAGCAGTATTAAAGCTTTTGTGCGAGGCTCTTTCTCTGAGTGTGCAGCAGCAATAAATATGTCATATTCCTGCTCAAATACACGCCAATTTTCGGCAATATTGCCATCAAAGACTAGTGGATCAGGTCTGCGAAACCCTTCAGCCATGTTTTTTTTTTCCACGATGGTGGCTTACTGTGTGACTGTTCGTTGGAAGATTATCGTCTTATCTTCGCTGCCTTCACGATTCCGTGAGGACCACTTCTGACACCATGTTGAATGATGAGCGGCAAGGCAAAAGATTCATTTAACAACATGTAACTTTACTAGGAGAGATACAGAGGTCCAACATAACAGCATATAACTTACTCCACATGCCTACTAGCGCCCCCGTACCAAACCCAGCCTTTTCAACCTAGTCTGTCAGATTTAAAGCTACAGAGCACTATGTTCTACATATATATATACACTCACCTAAAGGATTATTAGGAACACCATACTAATACTGTGTTTGACCTCCTTTCGCCTTCAGAACTGCCTTAATTCTACGTGGCATTGATTCAACAAGGTGCTGAAAGTATTCTTTAGAAATGTTGGCCCATATTGATAGGATAGCATCTTGCAGTTGATGGAGATTTGTGGGATGCACATCCAGGGCACGAAGCTCCCGTTCCACCACATCCCAAAGATGCTCTATTGGGTTGAGATCTGGTGACTGTGGGGGCCATTTTAGTACAGTGAACTCATTGTCATGTTCAAGAAACCAATTTGAAATGATTCGAGCTTTGTGACATGGTGCATTATCTTGCTGGAAGTAGCCATCAGAGAATGGGTACATGGTGGCCATAAAGGGATGGACATGGTCAGAAACAATGCTCAGGTAGGCTGTGGCATTTAAACGATGCCCAATTTGCACTAAGGGGACTAAAGTGTGCCAAGAAAACACCCCCCACACCATTACACCACCACCAGCCTGCACAGTGGTAACAAAGCATGATGGATCCATGTTTTCATTCTGTTTACGCCAAATTCTGACTCTACCATCTGAATGTCTCAACAGAAATCGAGACTCATCAGACCAGGCAACATTTTTCCAGTCTTCAACTGTCTAATTTTGGTGAGCTCTTGCAAATTGTAGCCTCTTTTTCCTATTTGTAGTGGAGATGAGTGGTACCCGGTGGGGTCTTCTGCTGTTGTAGCCCATCTGCCTCAAGGTTGTGCGTGTTGTGGCTTCACAAATGCTTTGCTGCATACTTCGGTTGTAACAAGTGGTTATTTCAGGCAAAGTTGCTCTTCTATCAGCTTGAATCAGTCGGCCCATTCTCCTCTGACCTCTAGCATCAACAAGGCATTTTCGCCCACAGGACTGCCGCATACTGGATGTTTTTCCCTTTTCACACCATTCTTTGTAAACCCTAGAAATGGTTGTGCGTGAAAATCCCAGTAACTGAGCAGATTGTGAAATCTGCCCGTCTGGCACCAACAACCATGCCACGCTCAAAATTGCTTAAATCACCTTTCTTTCCCATTCTGACATTCAGTTTGGAGTTCAGGAGATTGTCTTGACCAGGACCACACCCCTAAATGCAATGAAGCAACTGCCATGTGATTGGTTGATTAGATAATTGCATTAATGAGAAATTGAACAGGTGTTCCTAATAATCCTTTAGGTGAGTGTATGTATGTATATATATATATATATATATATATATATATATATATATATATATATATATATATATATATATATATATATATACATAATATTAAACAATATATAATTATATAACATATATTTTTATTCTGACAATTCAAAACTGGCAAAGTTGTGCGCGTCTGCCTCGACATTAATCTCTCCGCTGGCGAACCCAGTGTCTTGTCACGTGGAACATTTCTGAGGTTGAGCAAGTTTTGAAACACATCCGAGCCATCCCTTTTGGATTTTTCCATTAGATGTTTTGCACTCCGCACTGCCCTCTCGGTTAGCCCATTAGCTTGAGGATACTCAGGGCTACTGATAGTGTGTTTAAAATCCCAGGCAGCAGCAAATTCTTTGAACCGTTGGCTGGAGAATTGGGTACCATTGTCTGAAAAGACTATGTGCGGACTCCCATGAACTGCAAAGTGCCTTTTGAGTTTTGTAATCACTGTACTGGAGGACAGGTCATGAAGTTTATCAATTTTCTTGACCAGGACCACACCCCTAAATGCAATGAAGCAACTGCCATGTGATTGGTTGATTAGATAATTGCATTAATGAGAAATTGAACAGGTGTTCCTAATAATCCTTTAGGTGAGTGTATATATATATATATATATATATATATATATATATATATATATATATATACATAATATTAAACAATATATAATTATATAACATATATTTTTATTCTGACAATTCAAATACATATCATATGTATATCACAATACATAATTTACATATGTACAGTATGTCGTGGTAACAAACATGTAAAGCATTTAAACAATACAAAAAGTAGATTATTATTATTTCCATATTATAGAACATAGGAAGATGGTACATATCATATCATTGTGAACATATCATTGAAGACAGACAATTTGGAATGTAATGCTAACTTTAGTTTGTCGTCTCTCCCTAGTTTTCAGCACCTCTCAATCACTGTGGTTTTAGGAAGATGTACCAAGTTAAACATAGTTTGAAACTTTTAAAAAAAGCATGTCTCCAGATCCCAGCTTTGTCCTGCTGTCTTTGTGCACAAAAGTGCATCAGTGAAAGGCTTGGCTGCCTGTGTGATGGGAGAGAGGCGCCATCTGTTGTTCATGGCAGGTTACTCTGCCTTACAAGCTCCATATGGTTAGGATTTGGGTGGGGGTGGAGTTAGGGCATCTACTGCCTACCAGGAACAAACCCTGGCTCCTATGTACAATGGGCTGCTGCCTGCTTGTTGATTTGATGAGGCACATTCTCTGTACAGCTGGAGTGCAGACTGCCCCCTACTGCATCAAGATGGTGCATCAAACTTGAATTGGCATTATTAATTGCGCATAACTGTCTATTAATAAATATAAAGTATAATGAGGGAGGGTATAGGATGACAAGTTTCAGTTTAAAGTTTAAATTTAGATATGTGTTAGCGATTTCTGTTATAGCGTTTTGAACACTGCAAAAACTCCTGTTCGTGGAGTTTGGTCAAGTATCATCTAATCAACTTATGATGAAGTCCAGCAGAGTCAGTTCCTAACAGAAAGCTCTTTGCAAGGTAACTGCTCATCTAAACAGACTGCAGTGGCAGCAGTTTTACAAACCTGATAGCTGTTTATCAGACTACCATTTGGTTAGCTCCACTGATGACAAGAAAATAAGCACAGTGGTTGGAGAAATATTGATCCCAATCAAATAAATAGCCATCGTCTCAGTTCTGTGTTGATGACTCAATGATGCTGGATTGTCACCAAGGAAGATTCAAGTTGGACATTTGGATTCTAACAAGTGCAGAGAGCACACATACACACCACTGGATCTGTTAAACCAATTTTATATTCTTTATGGAGGAGCCCATTTCTGTTAGCCTTTTATGGCCACTTTTATTTCGGCTGAGAGTGGGGCATACTTATAAATGAAGGAAAGTATGAAGATAATGGCTGCTGCCTGGCTGTCAGAAAATAAACAAGCAACAAGACTTATGTATTTGGTGTGACTGCAAATCACAGAGTGGAGGAAGGGCCTCTAAATGAAGTAGAAAGGCTGCAGAGTGCACAGTCAGGAGAGAGGCAGAGTGACAGATATGCTTTTAGCTTAACACACATGCAAAGACAAGCACAGGCTGTCTGGAGCTCATGGGAGCATCACTGAGACAGAAATAGAATCCATCATTTCTAATAATAATACATGTTTTTTCTACACTTTAAGGGGGGAAATCATACACTTTAGTGTTTCTGGGCTGGTGCTTGTTTATACTGAGGCAGAATGGAGTTTGTATAAGCCCCAATCACCAAGTTCAAGCTAAATGCAGAATTTAAGAATTGGTTCCTTTTTAATTAAAATGTGAATTGAATTGTCCATATAACATAGGATGTTGAACTGGATTTACAGGAATAGGAACTAACTATTGCAAATCAAGCTATTTCAACACTATCACACAACAGTGGAATTTCATTAATTCAACACAAGTTTTACAACAAAAAAAAATGATTATAGTTGTACACATAATTGATTTGACTAATATGCCAAGAGTTTCTCTGATATGTAGAATACATTTAACCTCAACTGATTTTGTTTTAAACAGTATGTGAAGCAGATAACACAGGCATAAAAAATAGATAAAAAATTTATATTAGCATCAACATTAGAATATATTAATTCAATTATATTTTGATCTATAACAACAAAAATCTAATAATAATAAACATGTGGGGTTTAAAATATATACTGTAAGTTTCCTGTTGTATGATATTTGGTACTGATGATTTTAGACGGGAACCGTTAAAGTGCTCGCATTCTCACACCATTATATGTAAGGGAATTTAGGGTCTCGAAATATGTGAGCTATGAACTAAATTGTACTGTCCTGATTCTACATTACTATGTAAGGCAATTTATAATGGAATCAGTCATGTTTTACAACCATTATAAATGAGTTAAATGACAAATAACTAGATTATTTTTCTGAATAAAATTCTCCACCATTAAATTTGTAATACAGTATGTTGTATCTACTCACAATTTCTACTGTAAGGCATTAGCTTTAATAAGTGAATTATAATTAATTATCTTATTGGAGTAATATTATTCTAATGGCTTATTGAAAATAATATCACACATTTTTAGGTACAGCTTTGAAGCGAAATCTTTTAGAAACAGGTATGAGATTATTTATCAAAATATACCACTGTCAAATTATCTTTGACTTTATTGCTATTCTAAACATAAATCTAATCTAACACATATACATGGTTGGGAGAAGAGTGACAGAATGTTAAATAAATGATCAATACAGTGAAAATGAACTTTATGGAGTCTGCTGACAATGCCTTAATTGCCATTTATCTTTATTTGGGTCTACATCGATTTGCTATTGGATTACCCAAATTATTTAACTAATACACCAGCACTTTGAGCGCAATATTGGAGATGTACTTGCATGTCGTGATGTTTCCTTGTATTCTTTGTTTTGCTTGGTTCTTGGCTCTTGGTCTAAAATTTGTTACGTTGATGTTTGGACCTCTGTAAGTTCGGATAGTTATTGTCTGTATGAATGATGAGTTTGGCTTTGAAGCAAGGCCTTCTCTGAACCATGGAGATTGAGAGGCTTCCTCGGGACTTCAAGTCCCGAGCTTCCTTGGACCTCACATGGCATGGATCTGGTTCCGATGTGATCCAGAGAAGACCACGAGGGAAGAGCCAGAGCAGAGAGTGCAGAAGGGAAGAGATGAGAGAGAGAAGAGAGCATGTTCTTCCTGTTTGGAAACATTTTAACTGAAATTGGCCGCATCCCCAAAGGTGTCCTGCGCCAATCAGTGACTTTTCAGAGTCACATGGTCAACTGGGCTGTATTTTCCGACAGTTGATTTTATGGTCCTTTGTTTCAGATTCTTTTACAAAATTCCCGCTCAAAATAGTGCATGTGTAATCATTAACTTTATATCTTGCAAATGGTACAAGAAGCATGACATTCGTTGTCATCGGCTCTCTCTGCATGCGCCAGCGAACGTTTACATACTAAACATGACATTATTTCATTAATATTGTACGTGTAGTTAACAAAACATGAAAATCCCTGGTTACAAATTATACTGGTTAATTCCTTGGTTATACCACATGGATAAAACATTACACACATTTTAAAGAGGTATATCATGCTATAATCATTAATTTGTCATTTATACAAGTTACCACAGTTCAAAGCAATTGTCAGAATTACCTAGCAAGACTAGGTATTGTATAAATTGTGGATTTAAATGCATTCTGTACATTTTAGAAGGTTAAATCGGTAAAGTACTGTGACTTTGTGTAGAATGTTCCTGGATTAAGATGAAATGTGTTAGTATTAGACTCGTGCAAATCTGATGGTCTTTTGGAAACCTTTCAAAGAAAAGTCTGCTTTAACTCTCTGTGGAAGTTCAGAAGGTCATGCTGAGGGGACTTTCTGACCAATTACACTTTTTTTGCTTTTGAATTATGGTGTTTAGAATGTCTTGACCAATTTATTGTCAAAAGACACACCTTCAGTAGGATTGTTTATGCTTGGTCTGTTAATTTATGATGTTGAAGAATTCCAGGATTAACAATCTTGGGTTTTTTCTAGATTCAAATCATTTCGTTTCAATTCTTCTGCATGTATAATTCTACACTGTGAATCAAACTTGTGGCCTTGGCATTGTTTGTGCCATGCTCTACCAGCTTTATTTTTCTATTTGTTTTTTATTTTAATCATTGAAATCAAAGCATGGAAATAAAAGCATGTCTGGCTTCGAGAAACAGATAAACCACATTTGTTATTTTTTACTTGTTTGCATAACATGTAAATCTATAGTGATTTCCAGTACAAGCAATGCCTGCAGTCTCGCCTTACAAATAATAGACCAACTTGTTTTTTAGCCCAACAAGTGGTTGTGTTGATTTCTGGCACAGCTGGTCATCTCCCTCTCTCATTCTCTCTGTGAGTTCTTAATGAGATGCAGAAACAAACCCCAAGAGTTTCTACTTAACATTCAGCTCAGCATTCAAAGTGGAGGGAGAGCCTGAGACTTACAGGCTCTGCATGGCCACACAAGCACCCCGGTCATCCCTCTGCCTGCCTCACATGCCAATGGAGTCACTCTGCCTTGTCAATCACCAAAATGTCCCTTTTTAATAATATTCTGCCTGCCCCTGTCTGAAGCCCCCAAATTTTGTACCCAAATGTGTGCATATCCTGTACAGTGGGGTCCAAAGGTCTGATACAACATTTCATTATTATTATTATTATTATTTTCATCCAAACTTGGAAATTAATAAAAAGTTGTAGGATTTTAAATAAAACAATTATAATAAAAAATTGTAGAAGAACGTTTAAAATTTCTGAAAAATATTTAGGCCAATAATCAAATATGCAAATTTGTGATACTGACCATGTTAACTTGTAAAACATTTTTTTATATTTGATAATGTAATTTTGTATGATTTTTTTTATTATTAGTATTAATAAATGATCAATTATATCAACTGTATTTATTTTGGGTAGCTCTGCTTTGTGGCAAGAGGGACACAACTTCTCGTTCCCTCCATCAGGGAATGAAGGTTACGAAAGTAACCAAGATGTTCCCTATCTGTCACTCACTCGACGTTGTGTTGATGTAGTAGACTTGTAGTCAAGACCGCCTAAACCGAGACCAAGACACTACCAAGACCAGAGGGTATCGAGACCAAGACAAGACCAAGACCAAGACAGACCAAGTCGAGACCAAGACCGAGACCAAGTCGAGACCGGAGGGAAAAAAGACAGACTACTGTTGAAGCTAAGCAATAACTTGTATGAATTCAAGAACAGCAGCATACTAGGGTTCAGCCGCAGTTTACATTCAATACATATTAGACGGTATTACTTCAACTAAACAGGCAGAACTATACAGAGACAGACCATGTCATGTGTGTGACTGTGAGCTCACTGTAAATGTTTTTGCAGACTGGGTGAGATCAACTATGTGTAGCAATTGCATGACAGCTGTTACTGCACTATTAGAGGATTGAGACTCCCTTAACTTTTGTGTACTGTTGAGGACTGACATGACTGGTACTGACTGGTTCATCTGACAAAACATCAAACACCTCCAACACCATCTTGCTCCTCCAACAACTGTCTAAAGAATGAGAAATATGTAACCAACTGAAATTATACTTAATGTGTAGATGAAATCGTAACATCAAATTAAAGATACACAATTATAAAGTTGGATTAGGCCTAATGTTTAGTCAACACAATGGAGATATGCAGATGATATTTAAAAGACCATTTATTTAGTCTAACACCATCTTAAATACAATACTGTAATCAAACAATATATTTAAAAACGAAATTATAGGCTTAAGTGCAGGATCCGAAAGTTGGTCGTTTTAACGCTATGGTTACACACACACACACCGTTGGCGGTGCGCTCAAAGTCATCTGTCAGTTGTGCAGTTACCCAAAATCTCGTTATTTAGCATGTAACGTTAGTTACACTCTTCATTAGGTTAACGTTAGTTACGTCCTTAGAGAGGCTTGCAAAAAATATGTCCCTAAATAACTTATACCGTACGTGTGAGAAGAACACATGATAAACAACAATAATTCAGCAGATACATGATCTGTTTGGTCATGGGATGTTGGAAAGGTTTTACCTCAAAGAGTTTGAAAATGGGTAGATAGCTTACCTTTCCCTGCGTTTACGCTCCAGGTGTCTGGTGAACGTTGAGGTGGTCCCGGCTGTCTCTGTCAAGCAGACTTTGCAGAATCTACATTTCGCCGAATGCTTCTTTTTATTTGACGATGTGCAGAAGAACTCATTGTGTTCTACGAAAGCAAATTTTATGACCAAGGAATTCACTGACATGCTACTGACTGACTGTGCTCTTTACGCTCTACGCTACACTCACTCACTGAGGTATAATGTTATATGGATGGATGAGCACCAACAGCTGTGTCACAAAAAAATACATGTGATTGGTTGCATTTGAAGGGCGCAAAATAATAATACTGTTCGTTGTGTCGTCGTGGATATTGTAGTATTGTATTGCTAAATCCCCTGACCACTATGTCGGTCTGAGACAGCGAGACCTAGACAAGACCGAGAGGTCCGAGACCAAGACAAGAACAAGACCAAAGACCATCAAGGCTGTGACAAGACGCACTATGACACACATACATCACTATGATGTGGTAACACTAGGGGTCACTATATGAAATGCCACAACCAGCTAAACTGTGTTACTTGGACTGGCAGTGCAGGTGCAGACAGACTACTGTGTGCTTCGTAGCAAGTGTACCCGGCCCCACGTAACATTCCCAAATTCCCCATGAGTGTCGTAAGGCTCCTTGCACCCCGGAAACAGATGAACTGATAATGGTGACAGGCCGTGGCCTCTTCTCTTCTTTTTTCTTCCACAAAAATGGGAAATCATTCCCCTTCGGGGGTGGGGAGGTTTTGGTGCCCGGGCCCAAGGGGAAAGACACTGCAGAGACCACAAACTGCCCGAAGGTGAGGTAACGTGTGGAGAATACGTCACATGGACTTACCGACTGGCAGTATCGCATGTGGAAGAGGGGATGAGCTCTACAAACACGGCGACTGATGGCAGAGGGAGCTCTGCCCAAGGAGGATGTGGATTTGCCAACAGGAAAACCATACTGTGGAAAATACATCACATGGGGTTACCCACGGGCAACTAAACCAGCATATGTGGAGCACCTACTCTGGGTCAGAGCATACTAGCACACGTACTGAGCCGGCATCGAATTTCTCAGCCGAATTTGGATGTGGAAAGACATCCAGGGTTCACCGTCTTGTGAACTCGCATGGGGGAAAAAGTGCACGTCTTCCCCTCAGGGAGGGGTAAGTATCTCTACGCAAGCGGTACACCTGAACAGCTGCCCTGCATACTTACCTGTTCATACCTGACAACACATGGGATGAAACCTGCTCATCTCGGAGATTATAAAATCCTGCAAATGTATTGGGTGTTCTGCTCTACAGATGTCTGGTAGAGAGGAGCCGTTGGTCGAGGCCCAGGAGGCTGCCACACTCCTAGTGGAGTGTGCTTGTAGTCCCAAAGGGGGTGGCAGTTGCTGGGCCTGGTACGCCAAATCGATGGCATCCATGACCCAGTGGGCGATCCTCAGTTTGGAGACAGCCCTCCCTTTACACTATCCTCCAAAGCAAACAAAGAGCTGCTCAGAGCGTCTAAAGCTCTGCGTGCGCTCCAAGTAGATGCACAAAGTGCACACCAGACACAGCAAAAACAAGGCCGGGTCTGCCTCCTCCTGGGGCAGCACTTGCAGGCTCACCACCTGATCCCTAAAAGGGGTCGTGGGAAACTTGGGCACATAGCCTGGTCAGGGTCTCAAGATCACGTGAGAATATGCCGATCAAACTCCAGGCAGTTTTCACTGACAGAGACTGCCTGCAGGTCCCCAACCCTCATGATGGACATGAGCAAAGTCAGGAGGGCAATCTTCAATGAGAGCACCTTTAGCTCAACTGACTCTAGGGGCTCAAGCGAGGCTCTCCACAGGTCCAGCAGACCACGGAGAGATTCCACAGGGGAATGAGTCTTGGCCTATGTGGATTCAACCTCCTCGCGCCTCTAAGGAACCTGATGATCATGCCGTGCTTCCCGAGGGACTTACCGTCCACCACGTTGTGGTGCGCCACTATAGCGGCCACATACACATTTTTTCCTGCAGGAAGGAAAGCAACGACCTGACAGTGCATCGCTGGGGGCCTTCACCATGGTAAACATGCCAATTTGCAATCAAACTTCACTTCAAGGCATACTGGCGCCTCGTAGAGGGAGCCCTGGCCTGAGTGATCGTGTTTACCACCGCGGGTGGTAGGCCACTTAGGAGAGACATGGAGACTCCAGAGGTCTGGTCACAGGTGCCAGATGGTGCCCTGTCCCTGAGAGAGGAGGTTCTCCTTCAGGGGAACTTGCCAGGGAGGGGCTGTTGCGAGGAGCGTGAGCTCCGAGAACTACATCTGGTTGGGCCAGTTGTGTGCCACCAGGATGACCTGTTCCTCGTCCTTCCTGGCTTAACACAAAATCTATGCAAGCAGGCTCACTGAGGGTAGGGCATACTTGCACAGCCTCCGGGGCCAGCTGTATTCCAGCGTGTCTGTGCCAAGGGGAGCCTCGGCCAAGGAGTACCAGATCGGGCAGTGGGAGGATTCCTGGGAAGCAAACAGGTCTACCTGTGCTTCGCCGAATCAACTCCAAATCAGCTGGACCACCTGGGGGTGGAGTATCCACTCTCCCCTGAGCGTAACCTGCCATGACAGCGCATCCGCTGCGCTGGCCCATAATGACTTCAGTTGTTGCTAACTCCAGAGGAGGAGATGGCGGATGAGTTGCTACATACGACTCGAGTGTAAGCCACCTTGCCGATTTATATACGCTACCGTCGCCATGTTGTCCATCCGGACCAACACGTGCTTGCTCTCTATCAACGGCCGAAGCCTCCTGTTGCAGCTCTTGTTGCAGGTTGAACTTCCTCAGCTGGTGAAGGAAGTAAATCCTCTGCTGAGTCATCTTCACAATGGAGTCTATGTGGGTGTCCCACTTCAGGTCCTGAAAGATGGTAGAGCCCAGGAACCTGAATGACTCCACTGTTCGTGGGGCGGTGGGCTTCTCCTGAAGTCCAATTTCATCTCCACTGTTTTGAGCATGTTCAGCTCAAGGTTGTTATGACCACACCAGACAGCCAGCTGATCAACCTCCTATCTGTATGTAAACTCGTCATCGCCATAATTAGTGAAGGTCAGTATGCTATCCAGTCTGGCTTCTCCTCTCCTTTTTCATTTCTTTCATGAGAACAAATGCTGCAATTTTTGAAATTCCAAGAATATACCTCAACTTTATCTATCAATTATATGAGCGTTCAGATGAAATCTTCCCCATGCAGTGTCACCTTGATGGACATATGTTTTTTAAGTTACAGTAATTGTAAAAGGGATGTTACCAATTCATGTGATACAAGGCGTTTATGGGTCACCTGCAGCTAGACAACTAGATATCTTTTCTGGTCCAATGTGCACAAAGTTAAATTGATGGAAAGCATTTGAATTGTGCTTGAGTTGATTATTAAAGCCTATATCATATGAGTTCTTCTCATTGTTTTTAGATCAAACAGCTGTGACTTGCTAGCTGCTGAGCCTTATCAAATAAACATAATGGAACATAATCCAAAATTAAAACATTTGAGTTTTTGAAAGTGCTTAAAAAGTTGGAAAGTTATAATGCAGAATCTGGATTGCTGGATCAAGACTGTCTTAGCTCATTATCTGACAAATGTAAAGGAATAGTTCACCCAGAATTGTATGTTCTTTTTATAACTTACCCGCCCAAATGTCATTTAAAATTACCTTATTTATTCTATGTACTGCAAAAGGTGTAAAATAAATAAATAAATAAATAATATCCTAGCAACTTTTTTCCATAAAATAAAAATAGATGAGAACAAGGACTGCGCACTCTAAATCTACACGCACACAAGCGACTGATGAAACAGCATGCAGGAACTGATTTAAAGAAACAGGTATGAAGAAACAGCATCTAGGTAATGTCATACCTTCAGTGAGAAATGCTCTTACTATACACTAAGCTCACCACATCAACACACTTAAACCTAACAATATATACATATTAATGTTAGTAGGCTACTGTAGGGTAGGTGCAAGAATAAATAGCAAATGCGCAACTAACCACGAGAGAGAGTACAAAGCTGCAGAGTTAATTCTGCTGCTTCTCTTGCAAACGTAGCATTAAAGAGTTTACAGGGAAGATAACAAACACAATGACCTCTTTATAAACACCCTATATCAATCAAATACTTAACGCACAGCACACCAATAATGGAGAATAGGGCTTAATATTAGCAACCGCATTCTCTATAAAGAGGCACACACCAAGCAAAGGAATGCGCAGGCACTGACAGACATAATAATGATTAAAATTAAAGCCATCTTATTGGTCACAATTACGATGCATGCAACTTTTTTTTTAATTCATAGTAATTGAGAGATACATGCATTTAAAAATGTAATTGTTACACTGGACCATTTAAAATTAAATAGTGATTTTAAAAATGTGCTTAAAAATTCTTAGAAGGATCTTAAAGGAAATGATGACCATTTACAAGACCTGTACATGCTGATTATAGCCTACTGATTAAATTCTAACCTAAAATCTTGACATAGCCTGCCATTCAAGAATTTGACTGCATTTGTCACTCTAAAGAACAGCATGGCAACATGGCTTTACGTTTGTGGGTAAAACCAGAATGTCATGGTGTATTGACTAATTGTTATGAGCCTGTTTGTTTATTTATTTTAAAATGAAAACCTTCACTCAAATTTGATGAATCTTTGCTTGTTTTAAAAAAAATTGCATGTCCGCAAATACTAAAACAGCTAATTATGTTTTATATTGTGTTTTATATGTGTTATGGGGACATTTAATGTATAATACAGTTGCCCCTCTACAAGCACACCAGCCACACCCTGTTCACACCCCCACCCCTAGGAACGCAGAATGGTGGGCCCATGGGCCTTGAGGTACCTTAATGCGCCACTGTGGACCACTATTATGATACTTTTAATGTTATTTTTCTTGTTCAGTTTGGAGCTTCACAGTTCCAGCTCTCATTTGCTCTTATTATATGGAAAACAATGGCCAGGTTATTCTAAAAAAATCGAATTGTATGTCCCACTGTAGAAAGAAATTAATATGGATATGGAATGACATGAGGGTGAGTAATGATGACAGAGTTTTCATTTTTAGGGAACCAGAAATAATGTAGAATTTCCTCTAAATGGTCAATCAAAATTGGAAATAGTTTCATACAATTAGTAATTATTTGCTCTCTGGGTTACAAAACAGAAATATGAACAATGACAAAATGTCAGTTTGAATGCTTTGGATTATGGTGAGGTGTGACTCATAAAGTAAGCTGTTATAATGCTTTTCATTTTTAGACTGCTGTAATTATATTCTTAATAATTATTTGTTGACTTTCCAGAAATAGTGAAAGCAAACAGTGAAAGCATAAAATATGCATCATTTCAACAATTAATTTCATCCCAGAGAATGTCAGCGTGCATTTGATTCATAAGCCATTTTAGTATAAGAATCAGTTTAGATAAAAACTTCTTAAGATGACATATCCATCCATTACCATTTATATTCATGTTTTATACCATGTGCATTTGTGGTGTTAATTCATATAAAATGTCAACATTCAAAAAGTGTATGGAGAAAAAAATAAATGAAAATTAACTAAACAAAAAGAAAGCAAGAAAAAATTTACATTTAATTTCTCCTAACCCACAAATTATATAGGAAATAATGCTGAAAATTCAGGCATAAAACTGAGATCTTAATCCATATAGAAGCATGTATTGCTGTGAGTGTGAGCACATCCATTTTGGGAGGAAACATAATTTCAAGCTTGAGTATCCCAAATCTGCTGACCTTTCCCCATCTCTGATTAATTCTTCTTTGCACTAGCATGCTGTCTTCTGGTTATTCTTTGTGGTAACATGAGCCTGCTGCTGCCTGAACTATGACGCTATTATATTTACCATCCACACCTGTCATGTTGCTTCAGAAATCATGGATTTAACCACTGGAGTTTTATGGATTACTTTGATGCTGCCTTTATGTGCTTTTTGGGGCTTAAAAATTTTGGTCCATCAAAGCTTAAATATTCTTCTAAACATCTTCATTTGTGTTCTGCTGAAGAAAGAAAGTCATACACATCTGGGATGGCATGAGGGCGAGTAAATGATGAGAGCATTTTCATTTTTGGGTGAGCTATCCCTTTAAACAGCTATTTGTACTTGATCTGGCACTTAAAATTAAATGTATTCAGGTTGATTCAGTCAAGTTGTGCTCTTTTCAGATACGTATCATTATTCTTTTTTTTATTATCTTCCTGTGATAACTGCCCCTGAATACATTGCAATGGATGGCGACACACCTGGTTGCTCTTCTAACCATATTAACTAGCCACAGCTCACAACCCATGTCTAATAATTTTCCAGGTGGTTACTATCATGTCCGGTCTTGCACAGTAATTACAACCAACCTCACTCTTTTTCCCCTCCAGGTTGACCTTGGATGACCCAGTAGCTGTCCACCCAACGCAGGGGGATTGCGAGGCAGTAATAGCCCACCTGTTCATCCACAGGACCCTTCTCTCTTAGACCCGGGGCCTTGTCATCCTGCCATGCAATAAAATGCAGACAGAGGCTGGCGCTCCGTCTACACTGAGGACCTTCATTAAAACTCTGGAGTTGTTTGAAAGTCAACAAGTTTGGGGACACAGGACAGTAGCTGGAGCAATAGAAAAAGAATTTGCTGATTGGTAGACCACAAGGCTGGTGTGGAACAAGCACCTGGGTTGGATATTTACATGTCCCCATTGGCCATATCCCTATAAAACACTGAGATATGGAGACAAAGGGTCTTTACAACTCAAAGGGAGATTAATTAATACAAGGCCAAGAGCAAGACCCACGTTGGGTGATGGCATTTGAATAATACGTACTCACACCAACAAGCCACATTGCGCTTCTGGCCCACTGCTTGTTCTGTCAAAGGCTTTGTTGTGTGTAAGTATATCGTAGCGAACACTAAGTAATTTCATAGATTCAGTGCAGGAAACAATATGGGGAAATAAGCAGTGACTGATGCTAATGTATGGACAAAACAGAATGCTGTTTGATGCCAAAAAAAATTAAAAATGTATATGTAATACAACGAGACATTAACTAACAAAGACGACTGCAAACTTTTACATTTACAGCATGTAAACATTACAGTAACCATCTTTCAGATATTACATGTAAATTTAATTAATTCAATATAAATAAGTAATAATTGCCAGATTGTTGGCACCATTCTGTGGAGCAAAGATCAAAAGCAAAGATCACACCAGACCAAAGCACTGTAAATGTTTTACTGTTATTAGTATTTTCAAACACCATTTTTCATGATTTGTTTTTTCTGTGTTATTAGTTTGTTTGTGTTTTAAATGTTTGCATGTAAAGTACCGCTCTACCAACTGAGCCACAGCCACCCACTAATATTCAGAAGAACATGCCATTTAGAATACTGATGCTTCCAAATATCAATGCACTTCATAACAGTAACAGTATGTTATGGCGGATGCCATTTGCAACATTACGGGTGATATCAAGCAGAAAATTAGCTGGCCACATCTAGCCTAAAGTCAATGGCCTCATCCTTATTTTCTCTTCAGGGGACTTGCTGATCAAATACAGACGCAAAGGGGCAAAATCTCAGGAATCACTGATGATCTATTTACGGAACATTTGCTTTTAAATTGGAGTAATTGTCTTGCTTTGTTACCCTTTGTAAAGCTGACAGCTCAAGGCCCTCAATTTAGTTGAAGAAAAGTAGAATTCAAAAAGCACTAAGCACTATGCAAGCATTGCATTGAGCCACACAGTGCTGAATCTAATTCTGCTTAGCAAAAAAAAATAATGGTGCAGATAACCTGCCAAATGTCATACAAGGAGGCAGGGTTAAGAATGCAATGAAGTGGGATCCACCAGCAGCTTGGCAAACAGGGGGTGCACTTCTCGCCTTGTTTGATAAATACGCATTTGCCAAATTGGATTTAGATAGAACGCTATCTAAAGCCACAGCGTGAAGGGATAAGAGATTTCTCTCACACTAATGTAAAACAGACCCTCCACAGTTTCTATTTTTTATATTTAAGATCATTATTTTTTTTTTAAACTGAGAATATTGCCCTGAGGTAACATATATGGGAGACAGAATTAGATGTCAGTTAACCTTTTGAAGCACATGCCACTTGCCACAAATTATGGATAGCTGCAGAATGCAAGGCATGTGAACTAGACCCCGAGCCAGCCGCCATTTGCGCCATTTAGAATTTCAGCCGCCGCCAGCCAATAATTTCGTAAGCCAAATTGAGCCGCCATCTGATAAAGTTTGGCTGAGCCGGCTAGAATAATTTGCATCAAATAATAATTCTATCACATAGAGACATACACACGAAATATATAAACAATACACGTGATCTATTTTCCCACTGGATTCATAACAGCACAGTCTTGTGCTCGTTGCTACGATACACAGACTCACAGTGAATTGACGACCAATTAAAATTGCTCGTTTTCCGTACAGAAGAAGCGATGCATTTTTTTCTCGCACTGAGGTGAAATGGCGGAAAGAAGCAAGCAAGGTAATTTTGATCTCACTTCTCGCATATTTCCTAATTCCTAATTACTTTTTTTTTTTTAACTTAGGCCTACCCAGACTTTTGTTAAATCTTCAGGGCACGGTTGCACAAACACCTGAATCAAAGATTGATGTTATGAACCAAATATTCTGGAACGGAGAGATTTATAGCACTGAACGTGATATTACTGCAGTAACAAACCACCGTTTCCACATTGCTAATTCACGACGCATGCTTCAGTGTACATTGAAGTGAAATGTGCAAAACTTTGTCCAAAATAATACTGATAACATTGTGTGTTTATATTAAGGCGAGACACGGCAGGCAAAAACATCGTTTTTTTTTTTTTACTGGTCGATTTTGAGATTTTGGGATATTTGTCTTCAATAACATGTCTTCTTTCAGACTTGTGGTGAAAAAAAGTCTGAAATACACATTTAGGTCTTTATTTTACTACACTTCGTCTGTTTGCGTCTGTAGATTTCTCATAAATTCAACAAAAGTTTGCGTTCTTATTCAAAGTGTAATATGATAAGCTTCATCCATGATAATGCCAAGTTATTGTATACAACTTAGCCTACATGCATTTAGCCTAAACACAACACATTGTAGGCTATTTGAAAATGTTTAGTAGCATACAGACTACAAAATAAATATGTACATACATTGTGAAAGTAAAATCTGGTGTTTTCTTTATTACATTGTATTGCATTTTGTAGAAATATAGTGTAAGCCATGCATTGCTTGGAAATATTGAGATCTAGTAAATCAGTATAACATAGACATCTGTAGACATGAAGTGGCAGCTTCAGACATTTGCAGCTATGAAAAGTTTGGCGGCTGCAGCAGCCATTTAGGTTTTGGCTGAGCCGGCTAGCCAGCCAATAACTTCATCAGCCAGCCATTATTCTCAAAACAAATGGCTTCGGGCTCTAATGTGAACAAGTTTCTTTTGAAGGATGATATTTGAAATATAGGCTTAAGTTAATACACAACCAATGCCAAAAAGCTATTGTATTCATGCTATTTTTATTTGCATTCATAACTACATTAATTTGGCAAAATTAGGTTGATAAAAGCATATGCACAGAGTAAATCACAGTAATTAGTTCATATAATTTGCTAAGGCCAGAAAAAAAATGCACAGTGGTGTTTTATAATTAAATTTTAAACTAATGAGATTATTGATTGCATCACATATTTTTTATATCTGAAGGGTAATACATTATTCATATTGCCATGTCAGACAATACACGCATTATATTGATAATTTATATGTAAAATACTATTAATTTATTAAATTAATGTTTACGCTACATTATCATGAACATTTTAAGGTAATGGAGTGATATAGTAATCTGATTAATATCATGTTGCTTATTTTGCTTTTATACCAAATTCTTTATTGTAGAATTCAAGATTGATTCATATACACTGAATCACATAATCAAAACTTAAGTAATAAAAGTTTTTAGGTTATGTTATTTTAAAGAATGATAGCTCAAGCATACATTTAATGCAAAACATTTCACAAAAATATGTTTATAATGTTTAAAATTTAAAATCAACTTGGAAAGAGTAAAGAGAAATTGCTCAGAAAATTGAAGTTTTATTATTATTATTATTATTATTATCAAATTACAATGCATTAATACATTTTATAAGTGGTTTATGTTCCCAAATGTTTTTGGGGGCCAATGCATATAGCTTAACTAGCACTATATATACATTTAATGTGCTAATTGTGATTTATAAACCATGTGATTAAGTTGATAAAGCCTTTTTTTTGTACTTTATTTAGGTTACTTTTTCAAAGCACCAAGATCGCATTGGTGTCTAATTTGTATATGCTCTGCCTGATGATTTGCTATAATGGGAAACTATGGGGTCTTTGCCTGAGGGTGTAGGAGTAAATCAAAGAACAACTTTATTTATGCCAATTTTAACAAGATTCAATGTATGAGGAGGGTGAGAGAAACCACACAGATTCAGATAAATAAACAATGAGAAGCATCCTGAGAAATCACATTTATTCTAAATAATTCAGAATTCCACTGCACTGAAATAATCACATCCAAACAATTATCAATTTTAAAGAGTTCCTCTTCTAATTACTGCCACATTTTCCTGAATTTCCTTTGTATTTTTGTTCTCCCAAAAGATAGAACAGGTGTCTTTCATTGTATTACACACAGCATTTTACCTGACATTTTAATCCTTTCATGTCAGCCTCTTTTAGATTAATATGACATTGACGCTCACCAGCAAAAATATATGATTTAAATAAAAGGAAAGCATAACACCCCTGACAATGAAGCTAAGACTGACTGTTATGAATGAGGCAGCGAAGAGAGCGAGATCTAAAATGCAGCTTAACTTTATTAAGAAAACAAACACAAAGGAAAACCCTCAATGGGGAAATAAACATAAAACAGGGAACATAGGCAAGGACAGCAAACCAGGCTAAACAACATTCAACGAACGACAAGGAGTGAACAAAAAGCAGGGCTTAAATACACAGGGAGTGATAATACAAATGAGACACAGGTGAAAACAATGAACAAAATGGCAGCGATGACGGCAGGTGGATTGTGGGAAATGTAGTTCATAAACAATAGATTAGTGAGACACAGGGCAGACAACAGGGGAATGAAGAGAAAACTAAGGAAAGTAAAGGTGACAAAAAAGGCAAACAAGGGCAACAGTGAAACAAGACAAGGAATTCCTAACATAGCCCCCCCTCAAGGATCGGATTCCAGACGATCAACATAAAACAAAACAAAAAATGTCCATAGACTGGGGGGGGAGCAACGAAGGGTAGACAGGAAGTCCAAGGGGGCACAAAGGGCAGGCAGGAAGTCCAAGGGGGCACAGATGGCAGGCAGGAAGTCCAAGGGGGCACAAAGGGCAGGCAGGAAGTCCAAGGGGGCACAGATGGCAGGCAGGAAGTCCAAGGGGGCACAGAGGGTAGGCAGGAAGTCCAAGGGGGCACAGAGGGCAGGGACTGGGTCAGGAGGCCTGGGAGGAGGCCACAGGACAGGGACTGGGTCAGGAGGCCTGGGAGGAGGCCACAGGATGGGAACAGGGTCAGAAGGCCTGGGAGGAGGCCACAGGACAGGGACAGGGTCAGGACCCCTGGGAGGAGGCCCTAAAGGCGGTGACCTGGAAGGCTCTGGCGGCGGAGCCGCAGGAGGCTCGGGAGGCGGAGCCGCAGGAGGCTCGGGAGGCTCTGAGGGCGGAGCCGAAGGAGGCTCTGGAGGCGGAGCCGAGGGAGGCTCAGCTGAGGGAGGCTCTGGAGGCGGAGCTGAGGGTTAGGCTCTGGAGGTTCAGAGGCCTCAGGGGGCGGAGCCGTGGGAGGCTCAGGAGGCAGAGCCGAGGGAGGAGGAACCATGGAAAGCTCGGGAGGCTCAGCTGAGGGAGGCTCTGGAGGCGGAGCTGAGGGAGGCTCTGGAGGCTCAGAGGCCTCAGGGGGCGGAGCCGTAGGAGGCTCAGGAGGCAGAGCCGAGGGAGGAGGAACTATGGAAAGCTCGGGAGGCTCAGGGGGCAGAGCCGTGGGAGGCTCAGGAGGCAGAGCAGAGGGAGGCTCGAGAGGCGGAGCCCTGGGAGGCTTGAGAGGAGGAGCCCTGGCAGACTCGAGAGACTTGAGAGATGGAGCCCTGGGAGGCGGAGCCCTAGGAGGCTTTGGAGGAGGAGCCATAGGAAGCTCTGGAGTCTCTGGGAACAGAGCCGTAGGAGGCTCGGGAGGCGGAGCCGTAGGAGGCTCTGGAGGTGGAGCCGTAGGAGGCTCTGGGAGAAGGGTCGTGGAAGACTCGAGAGGCTCTGGAGGCAGAGTCCTGGGAGGCTCGAGAGGCTTGAGAGGCGGAGCCCTGGGAGGCTTGAGAGGTGAAGCTCTGGAAAGCTCGGGAGGCTCGGAAGGCGGAGCTCTGGAAAGCTCGGGAGGCGGAGCTCTGGAAAGCTCGGGAGGCTCGGAAGGTGGAGCTCTAGGAAGCTCGGAAGGCGGAGCTCTGGCAAGCTCGGGAGGCTCGAAAGGCGGAGCTCTAGGAAGCTCGGAAGGTGGAGCTCTGGAAAGCTCAGGAAGCTCGGAAGGCAGAGCTCTGGAAAGCTCAGGAAGCTCAGAAGGCAGAGCTCTGGAAAGCTCGGAAGGAGGAGCCCTGGGAGGCTCGAGGGGTGCTGGCTCTTGGACGGTCATGGCTACTGGTGCTGGTTCTTGGACAGTCATGGCTACTGGCGCTGGCTCTTGGACAGTCATGGCTACTGGCGCTGGGATGGACAAGACCACAGGTGCTGGCTCAGGGACGGTCGAGGCTACAGGCGCTGGCTCAGGGACAGTTGAGGCTACAGGCGCTGGCTCACTGACGTCGGAGGCTACAGGCGCTGGCTCGCTGACGTCGGAGGCTACAGGCGCTGGCTCGCTGACGTCGGAGGCTACAGGCGCTGGCTCGCTGACGTCGGAGGCTACAGGCGCTGGCTCGCTGACGTCGGAGGCTACAGGCGCTGGCTCGCTGACGTCGGAGGCTACAGGCGCTGGCTCGCTGACGTCGGAGGCTACAGGCGCTGGCTCAGGGACGACCAAGGCGTCAGGTACTGGCTCACTGACCTCTGAGGCGACAGGTTCTGGCTGGATGACCGTGGTATGCACTGGCTTGGGTTCGCTGACCGTGGCTGACAAGGGCTCTGGCTCGCAGACCAGGGCAGGCGAGGGTTCTGGCTCGCCGACCGTAGCTGATGAGGGCTCTGGCTCGCAGACCGGGGCAGGCGAGGGCTCTGGCTCGCAGACCGGGGCAGGCGAGGGCTCTGGCTCGCCGGCCGTGGCAGGCGAGGGCTCTGGCTCGCCGGCCGTGGCAGGCGAGGGCTCTGGCTCGCCGGCCGTGGCAGGCGAGGGCTCTGGCTCGCCGGCCGTGGCAGGCGCGGGCTCTGGCTCGCCGGCCGTGGCAGGCGCGGGCTCTGGCTCGCCGGCCGTGGCAGGCGCGGGCTCTGGCTCGCCGGCCGTGGCAGGCGTGGGCTCTGGCTCGCCGGCCGTGGCAGGCGTGGGCTCTGGCTCGCCGGCCGTGGCAGGCGTGGGGTAACGAGCAGAAGCTTCTGCCCTCCTCCTCCTCGGGCTGACGAGGTTGAGCACGCTGGCGCTAGAGCGGGCGAAGTTGAGCACGCTGGTTCAGGAACAGAGGAAGCTGGGCACACCGGCTCTGGAGCGGACCAAGCTGGCAGCGTGGAGGTGTTGATTCCCGTGGAGAGCACACCCGGGATCGAGAGAGGAGGTTCGCCAGCTGCGAAAGTCGACAAGATCAGATCGACGTACTCTCGCCAGGTGTAACCCTCGATTCCGGGCGACTCTTGCCACCGGCGCGTAGGCAGGCCGGCTCGGTAAGTCGCTTTCAGCGCTTCCTCTCTCCATCCGCCAATGCTGGTCGCGGCGACAAAAAAGTAGGTGTATTCGCGGATCGACAGATCCGCTTGGGTCAGCTCATTGAAGAAAGCCGCTAGATCCATTGTGGGTCGTTCGTTCTGTTATGAATGAGGCAGCGAAGGCAGACGAGTAGAGCGGATCTAAAATGCAGCTTAACTTTATTAAGAAAACAAACACAAAGGAAAACCCTCAATGGGGAAATAAACATAAAACAGGGAACATAGGCAAGGACAGCAAACCAGGCTAAACAACATTTAATGAACGACAAGGAGTGAACAAAAAGCAGGGCTTAAATACACAGGGAGTGATAATACAAATGAGACACAGGTGAAAACAATGAACAAAATGGCAGTGATGACGGCAGGTGGATTGTGGGAAATGTAGTTCATAAACAATAGATTAGTGAGACACAGGGCAGACAACAGGGGAATGAAGAGAAAACTAAGGAAAGCAAAGGTGACAAAAAAGGCAAACAAGGGCAACAGTGAAACAAGACAAGGAATTCCTAACACTGACTTGACAGTAAAACAACATTTAGAGTCTGCTCTAGAAGATAAGTCAATTATTTGTTCAAAGACAAACGTCCATCACAACTAAAGAAGATTACAATGGGTACAAAAAAAATGTCTGTTCATGTGTTTTTCTCTATATCATCAAAGATGTAATGCATCTTTGATGAGTTAAGATTCTGTTTGAGGACACTAAAATGTTCAGCAAAAAAATCTCTACTGCAGTAAAAGATTAAATTTTATACAAGTCAAAGATACAAGATTTTTAAACCAAGTGCACTATATCACAATATGGGGAAATTACTTGCAAGTCTGATTGTATGACAGACTCAATCAACTTTCAGAATGTGAAGGATTTCACAAACAAACAAAAGTTTTTTGGACTGTCCGGTAGAAAGATACTTTTTAACAAACACTTCCAGGAATTTGTTCAAAAGAACATACAGTAAAAGAAGAGCTTCTATCATGCATGTAGTTATTATTATTGCATCAACATGAAAATTCCAGTCTATGGAAGACAAGGTATTTTGTCGTGACTTAAGGCCAGCTTATCCTTCTGCGTCTAACTATATTTTGGAACTTGAGTTATTGTCAAGGTCTGCAGTGTGGTGGCAGTCATTGAGGTAGATAAATGTGGATTGAAGATGATGCTTGACATAGTCTGTAGTCACAGTCACACCTCATTTGCATCAGGTCAGCCTTCCGTGCCCATTTAACTCACATGTGCTGTGACCTGAATGGAATTTAATTGGTGTTTAAACATTCCATCAGTCTTATTAATCATGTGAGTCTCCCCACCCCGTCTTCATGTTAGTTAAAAATTGAGTGATTATTACCAGAACAATTTCAGGTGGCCTGCATAAGTCAGCCCAAAGCAGTAGTTTAATTTAATGCAATTAACATTGAAGTGTGCTCAAATGGAATGTTTTCTGGGCTTCGCAAAGGGTGCCTTTGCTGTTTGAACAGGAACAATGGGTAGCAGTCTTCAACATTCAAAATGCATTATCAGGAAAATAAACAAACCCTTTTTCAAAGTCCTCACAACAGTAGTTACTCCTCGCAAGGATACTAATTTCATTGTGCCACTGTTCCTTTATTGTAGTTAATCAGTCAAAATTCATTCATCGATTTTCAAACTTTTCCTTCTTGAACAATTCAGAAAGTTATTATCTTTAAATAAACTGGAGGGGGATGCACATTTCTGATGCACTCAGGTACGATTTATCTGTGAAAGTTTCGGTGAAATAGGAAGCACCCCAACTGTACACTGGTAAGGGAGAAAGACAGCAGTTTATATGAGGCTTCTCATCAAGCAGCTGTTTATTCAGTCTTCCGGAAGCCCAGCGTGGACCTGATAATTTCACCCTCATAGACAATATGTTATTTAGGAGCCTTATGGGGAGCGCTTCGCTAAGGACTACCTTATCAGGTGACAGTTATAATGGCGTAATCACAATCACAAAAACCGTCTGTTAACAAGTCTGTTAACCCTGTTCATACTCACTGAACTTCCTTTATGAAAGACATGGGCCAGTCTGGTTTAAATTGGATTGCAATCACAAAATTACAGTATTTAAATGAAGTTGATTACTGCAATAATTGACCAATGGTGGGAATTCACGAATGATTTGAACAACGCTGGCACAAGACAGTCATTGTAGACATACACAGACAAAAAACCCAGCAATACCTCATAGAATGTCAGTGTTGTCATTTATACTGTATGAAGTTTATTAAAGATGAAGTGTGTCATTTGTTACAATTTTAAAATTCTTTCTCTCATAGTAGTTTAATAAGAAGAGTGAACTAGATATAAGCCATGTTTCTTGTTTGTTGGCTGTCTTTCAATTAATTCAGGCGAAATATGTACCTTAACACAGAACCAGTCATATTCCAATGCATGCAGTAGCTCCCAAAAGAGCCAATGCTAGCAAGCATCATGTAAGGAAATGATATCTGCATAAAGTATTAATATGTAATTGTTAACTAAAATATATATATTATTGTAAAACTGTGCTGTATCAGCTTTTATGAAAGTGTTACAGTCGCTTCTAGAGCCTTGAATTATACAGTAGCATGCCATGAACCCTCTTGGTCTGTATACTTTACAGTATGTCATATTGCTTTTATATCATGCAAAGTAGAGATATATCATTCTCAACCAAACAGGATTAACATTGCATATAAAAATTGTATTACTTTCAAATGGCCACCAAACGAGAACCTCCTGATCTTTTGAAAATTACGTGACTGTGGTGACATTTTTGTAAAATGACATTACGTGGATCATTGCACACATTGTGCGAGTTCTCAGATAATATTTCCACTGAGAGGCACTAAAAGCGAGTTAAAAGTTCTCGCAACCATCAGAGGTTTTTAAGGTTAAATGGATAGTTCACCTAAAAATGAAAATGTTCTCATCATTTACCCTAATGTCATCCCAGATGTGTATGCCTTTCTTTCTTCTGAGAAACACAAACAAAGATTTTTTAAATAATATTTCAACTCCTGAAGCAAAATTATATGAGTGGGTGAGAAACAGATAAAAATTAAAGTCCTTTTTTTAGCTGAAAATCGTCTAGGTTACTACTGTAACCCCCATTCCCTGATGGAGGGAACGAGACAATTTGTCGAATAAAGTGACACTAGGGGTCTTTCTTGAAGGCCATGGTTACCTCTGAACTTGAGAAAAGTTCAATGAGAAATTGGCAGACAGAATTTGCATGTCCCTCCCTTGGACATATGGGTATAAAAGGAGGGAATCATGCATCTGTCCAGTCAGGTTTTGTACTGAGGAGACGAGAATGAGGTTCGGCCATTACCGTGGCTCGGTACAGCGTCCACTGGGGGGACACAACGCCTCTTTCCCTCCATCAGGGAATGGGGGTTACAATAGTAACCTAGACGTTCCCCGTCTGTCGCTCACTGGACGTTGTGACAAATGAAGCGACACTAGGGGTCCCTATTCAATCACACCATGCGCTGGACCGTGTATGTGAACTGCTGGTGCAGGCAGGCAGTTGCGTGCCAAAGCAGCAGGCTGTGTCAGACTGCATGTACCCTTCCCCAACACCCCATAAAAACATCATAAACTTTTTAGGTTCCCGGCATCCATGAGGGGGGGGAACAAGCGACGTGCCAAGCATGGGAGCAGGCTGCGCCAGCCGCGCCTTTTCTCTCTCTATGTTTCTTGCATAGAGTTAAAGTTGCTGGGGCCATTTAACGCTATAACGCATGGGGTATATTGGTGCATCTATGTTACATCTATTACGGTATATTCATTGCACATGCGCTGTGTGTTCTATCAGCATCAGACTGAGAAAAAGAGTTTAAGAGAAAATACAGTAAAGACGGCGTACGTTATAACTTCATGTCTCTCTCTCTTTCTTTTTCTATAAAAACACTACAACGTGCATCGGGGAAGGCGTTCTTTTCCAAGTCCTATTCTTTCAGGGGGAAAAGACCCCACGGAGACCACATCCTGCCCAGGCTGGGGGGAGGTTATATGTGTCAAATACATCACACAGGTTTTCAGGCCAAATGTGGAAGTGGCGCATTGGTAGATCTTACCTAGCGAGGGAGGAATTGGGCAAGGGGGGACTGTACCATGGAAAATATACACAGGAGGATTCATCCGTGATGGCCAAACCATGTGGAGCATGGTTTGGAGCATTCCAGTACAGAGTATTTAGTACCTGTAGTGGGTCTGGTCGGGTATTCCTCCGCTGAATTTGCGGACCAGAGGGCTAGGAAGGAAAGGCATCCAGGAAGCGCAAGCCTAGTGGACTCTCCTGGGAGAAAGATTACACATGATCACCTCAGTGGAGGGGAAGGGTGCTGTGTGCAATTTATCAAATTAAATGGAAAGGCCACTGAAGCTTCATATCACGTTGCACAGTGTATTGCCAAGGTGGACAAATCACATAACTTTGGTGATTCTGCCGGCAGCCAAAGAAATGTGTTCCTTGATGGAAGGAGAGGCAGTGGCTTCTAAACTTGATTCTATTCCACTCTCTGACAACACAGTGGGTCAGCGCATCTCTGACATGGCACAGGATGTGATGGAGCAAGTGTTAGACAGCGTCAGGCACAGCCCATTGTTTGCACTCCAGATCAACGAATCCACCGATATGGCACAGCTGTTAACATATGTGAGTGAGGTAAGTGAAAAACATGGATATTAACTGAACTTTCTATTCAGTAGTCCTTTGCCTGCCCACACACACACACACACACACACAAAGGCACACCATTTTTTCCTCCACATTGTAAAAAGTCTATAATATAAAAAGTATATATTCAATGTCAAAATTTCTTGTTAAACAAAAATGATCAAAATTATTAAATACTGTAAAACTATTGTCTGACAATCTGTTCAGATGTGTTTGTGGGGGTGTTGGGGTGCTCCATCGTGTACGTTGTGTCACAAGGGAGGCCCACTGTCTTTGAGGAACAAGGTGAAATGTGAGTGATCATGAACTGATAATTTGGTGTTTTAATTTGTGTGAAAGTCAAAAAAGTAATTGTTGTTGTAGTGCTTCAAGTGTTCATTTCACTAGGAAACTGCTGTTATATGTATAATATAATTTTACAAAGATGTTGGTATAATAACTAATTCTATTAGACCTGTTTCTACAAGAAACTGGCTTTTTGCAGCATAATAGTATATTAACAGTATCTACCAGCAGTGGCTAACTGAAGCTTACCAGCTAAACCCTGAACCTTTGGGTTGCACTAAATATTCAGCAGCAAATAGAACTTGAGGATTTGTAAAAAAAAAAAAAAAAAAAAGTTACATTTCACCTTAAACTGAGTATCTGTTGAAAATTACTGTCAGGAGCCAGTTCTGCAAGTTGGTTACCAAACTTCCCTATTTATATGCTCCCACTAGCATCAATTTAATTAAATAAGTACATTGGTATCATGGCTAAAAGACACAAAAATAGCTCCAGACTTGTGATAATTTTGAAAACATTCTCCATTACAATAATCTAATGACCCATGACAAAACACCGAAGCATGCCAGAAGCTAAATCCAGCCCCTGCTTTTGGCAGGATCCCGAAAGAACCGCTGACACTGACGGAGAGGACCAGGTGGCGCCAGCTGGAGTTGATGCCACTGTTGATTGATAAAGTGCTGCGGGTGTCGCCGGACCACCAATCCACTCATGGCCTCTGTGCACTCCTATTCTGACCATCACAGGGCCAGCTGCACTAGTCCAGGTCAGCCCCACCAGCACAAGCTTGAACATGTTCACATAATTGCCCTTTAGGGATGTATGTCTAATGTATGCTCTCAGCAATGTTAATTGCACAAAATAATGACCAAAGACAATGAGGCATTTAAATGTCATTTGGAGCAGACAGTTTAGTGTGAAGTCATAGAAGAATTTATTCAAATTATTTTGACAACATTTACATTTATGCATTTGGCAGATGCTTTTATCCAATGCGACTTACAGTGCACTTATTACAGGGACAATGCCCCCGGAACAACCTGGAGTTAAGTGCCTTGCTCAAGGGCAAAAGGTTTGTTTCCTTTCCTTTTGCAACTTTAAATGGACTGCTAAAGCTTTCCATTACCGATTCAAAACCTTGAGGTGTGTTGTTAAATAGCCTACTGTATTGGCGTGTCATGACTCGATAAGAAATACTAACTTATTAAGGTGTAATTCACACACATTAATCAAAATTTCTCCTTTCAAAAAGTTCTCATTCTTATTTCCATTAGCAATTATCATTTGCGAGACAAATACTTTGATATACGCTTACATTTTATTTGAAACTTTATTTACACTTATCGTAACCAGTTATAAATATGATATAAAAATTACTTTTGCGGTTTTATTCTAATGGATGTTGAAAAAAGAGGAAATAAAAACAGCAGTTGATGAGGCCGTATATACTGTATGTAAAAACAAAAAACAGTGAAATGGAAAATGGAAATGACATACAAAAAATAAATATGATTCAACAAAATATGGTAGATGCTAATGTGAAAAGAAAAAATACCCACAAGTATTTTTGTTTGTAATCCGGTTCCTGCTTCCTCCTTTTCCAATGAACGAGAGGCTTGTCTACCACAATTATGTAAGAAGAAAGAAACTACTACTAGCGATAGGAAAGGCATGAAAATAGTACAGCTTTGTATAACAGTTAGAAAACAAATGTATTAGACTGCAGAATGTTGCAATTGACCAATCAGATTCAAGTTTTTCAAGTAAACAAGTTGTTAATTATTTACAAGAACAAAATAATTATATTGTGTTATGTGGCACTTTAAATGCATCTGATACATTAAAAATACATTTATTATGCATTATAGGCCTATGCTTCATAGAAAGTGTTACAATTATGGCCTCAAATTTCCATTGTCAGTTTATGTAAAACTATCTTTTGTGTGTGTATGTATGTATAAGGAGGGCATTTCATAGGCTTTTATTTCTTGCCAAATGTTCACACAGTCTCTCTTAAACAAGTAAACAGAAGAAGACACTTAGAGGATACACTACAAGCAATATACCTGGTGAATGTAGCATCAACCTGAAATTAATTCTGATTGGTTTGTCAAAGCCCAAATGCCTCAGAGGCAAATCAAATCGATGTTGTTTTTTTCAGGTCATCTCTTGAATCAATCAGAGGTGATAGGCTCACTAAAATCAATATGAATTTCAAAGGGGTAAGTTACATACTTTGTCAAAATACAGGGAGCATCCAATACACTTGTTAAACATTCAGTGGTGAAGTCACTAAACAGTTGTGCCACTTTTATGCATGGTATTTCAGTGCATAAATCTGAATTTTGTACTAACCGCCCGTAAACAAGTTTTAGGATGTGCAATCAGTACTGAAAAAGCACTGTGAATTTAGGTCATTGTCATTCCTTTCCACGCAAACAAACCTTCATTCTATGTAAATTAGGCTTATTATAAATTGCTCCTTATTCACAAAACACCATGCTATTTGCTTGTTGCAATTACCATTGCACTATTAAAGATGTTTGTGTACATTTTCTATCATGGCAGCGGTAATTCATCAAATATGTTGAAAGATGAAATGATGGAGAAGAGCGTTATATCCTGGCAAATCCAGATGCATGGTGTATTCATGTACCCTTTCAGAATGTTAAAGAGATGATTCTGGTGTCTGGATCACAGTAGTGCAGTGATTGTTGTGGTCTGCTGCGTTCACCACTTAATTGCACTCAGAACTAACCTACAAATTTGAATTATGCCAAGCAAATTGCTTTCAAATTTTGTCGGCATCTTTATGCCATTGCCTGATCTGCACAATCCTGTAGTGAATCAGGAGCTAAACCAGCACAGACAGCATGTGCAAAAAAACAACACTTTTAACAAGCTCAATTCATTCTTAGTGAATTCCCCCTTCAAGATATCCATAAAAATGTAAATAGCGGTGATCTTGAGCATTGGAGAAGTAAGACACGTTTTTCTAAACTTCTGCAATCTGAACGATAATTTTGACGAAAGACAATTTATTACTCTGTATCACATAATGAAATTGACAGCTGACAAATTAATGAGAAAAATTACTTCAAACAAGACCAAGAAAGTGACTGAGAAAGGGACACTGAATGGAAAGAAAGACCTGGTGGAGTACATCGCCGATGAACAGTATGGCCATGTTTCAATGCCAGAGGCAACAACGGACCCAATCCTCATTGCCATAGCAGATGTACGTGTGGAAATTATTTCCCATAAAGCTGAAATATGTGCTACGCTAAGTACTGAGTTAACTCGAATGTCTACTGACCTGAGAAGAGAAATGCTTGCCATGCAGGGAGAGACACAAACTGAGATATAGAGCCTACGGACAACAACAGATGCTCATAGCTCCACTCTTCAAGATCTCTCAGCTTCATATAATTTGTACCTGGTGACCACCTTACAGGCAGAGGTGAAGTGTTTAGGTACTGAGGTCGAGACCCTAACAGTTAAGCATGACCGCTTGGAGAACTACTCCAGATGATGTAATTTCAGGATCATAGGACTGGCTGAAGGAACAGAAGGAAGTAATTCTAGAGAGTTCATGGCAAAATTGTTACAGGATCTGTTGAACATGAAGCAAACCCCTCTATTGAACGTAGCACACAGATTGCTACAGAGAAGACAGGAGGAAGGTAAACCTCAGATGCCACTCATAATGAAAAACCACTGCTTTCATATCCACGAGGAAATTATTCAGCACGCTCCTTCATGGTGAACAGAGGCTACACATATTCCATGATTATTCAACTGCTGAGTCTAAACGTCTAGTTGAATTTGCGGGGTCAAGCGTCTCCTGCACAATCGAGAGTGAGTCAATTACAGGATGTCATACCCAGGTCAATTTAGAGTGAGCCACAGTGGGACCACAAAATCCTTTACAGATTCTGAGGAAGCCATGAGATACGTCAAGCAACTTATTATTATAAAGGTTTGAACTTTCACTCTCAGATGGCTGGCTAACTGCTCATATGTAAGGACTTTGGGCTGGTTGGCCAACAATTAATGTAGCCCAGTTATATTTGGCTACGATAACTATCAACACCAGCTAATCCTTTTGTTTTTGATTTTATTTAGTTTAAAATTTTGGAGAAGTTCATGCAGAATTAAATTATTTGTCTAATGACTGCTGTCTGATCAAGATGTGACAAAAATGAACAATATTAATTTTTCGTCTGCAGATGTTGTGGGGGCTCACTGTTAATCACGTTTTGCAAGTTCTAGTACACTTTACTGATTTATAGTAGCCCTTAAGGAAGTTTTGCTTTATTTTGGTCGTGTTTGCAACATTAGCGACTAGACGTGGAACACTTGTTGGGGAGGGAGGGAAGGGAGGGTAGGCTCGCTCTGCTTCTGATCGCGGTTGTCTGGCACTGGGATGTGGGATAACAGTAGTGGAAATCTTTGGTGGTTACGAGAACTGAAACCTTAGCTCTTAGTAGTCAACAGGGAATTACTTTCAGCTTGTGGAATGTGAAAGGGTTAAATCACCTGGTCAAGCATGCTGAAGTATTCTCACATCTAAAATCACTTTCAGTAGATATTATATCCCTCTAAGAAACCCATCTGCAAAATACAGCCCATGTTAGATTTATCGGTCAAACATTTCACTCTACTTTCTCAGCTAAAGCAAGAGGAGTACAATTTTCATTAAAAAGGGCATACACTTTAAAAATGAGGCCACGATCGCAGATACAAAAGGCAGATGTATAATAGTAACTGGTGAAATTCATTCCACTCCAGTGACCAGGGTTGGGGCGTAACATGTAACGGTATTACGTATTCCAAATACATAAACAAAAATAAAGAAATGTGTATCTGTATTTCACTAGTTACAATTTAAATAGTTGGTAATCAGAATACAGTTACATTAAAAATTTATTTTGATTACTGAAGAGATTACTTTGCATTTTATTTTCATTTGTTTAATTTAATATTTAGTCTATTCAGTTGGAAAACATTAATCCATATTAATTATGCGATCCAAAGAGCATTTGAACAGCAGTGAAACACTTTCTTAAGCTCTGTTAATTTCATATGAGCAGACAGTGAGTTTGAATTTTGGAGTAGCAGAAATAAAAAAATAAAACTTGTGTAAATTGTCATGTGAACATTTAGCTTTATGTAAGCTAAAAATTTATTTCTAGCCATTTTAAATGCACCTGTTACCTGGCATGAATCTTTTTTTTTGTTTTTTTATCAAGAAAATCCATGTTAGTTCATCAGTTTTTGTAAAAAAAAGATAAATTTGCTTTATCTTGTTTTAGAAGCAACACTGCTTAAGATATTTAGGTTTTTCAGAGAATGTATTTGTAAGATGTGTATTTAGAGTTCCCCGTCTGTCGCTCACTTCGACGTTGTGTCGAATAAGCGATACTAGGGGTCTCTCTTGTGAGCCTCGTGCATCTCTGAACTTGAGAAAAGGCCAATGAGAAATTGGCAGACAGAATTTGCATGTACCGCCGGACATACGGGTATGAAGGGAGGGAAATGCGTCTGTTATTCAGATATTTTCTTCAGAGCCAACCGGTTGTCGTGTGAGCAGCAAGCTGCGATTCACAAGACTGTTCATCTCATCTCTCAGAGCGTATGCTGTTGGATCTACGGCGCATATCAGCGGCTTTCTCCTTCTCTGCACGGCAGTGCAGCTTTGCCCCTAGGTGCTTCGACAGCACTCTCTAAAAGAAAGTTTTTATAAAAGATTTTAATTCACTAAAAGAGCAATACACAGTGGCGTTGAACGTCATTTTTAGGACGCGTCTTTATAAATCCCCACAAAACACCCACCCCCGACACGCTCGTTGACTTCCGCCCAGGCTCAGGGTGACAGCGGCTCGCCTCACGCCCAGTCTAAACCTCCGTCCTCCCCACAGCCTTCACGGCTGGATGATTGGTTCCTTGGGTCTGCGTGCCGCTCACAGCCGTGCCCCTTACCCCCCCGGTTCCTTTCTTCCCGGAAGTGAATGATGAGCTGACGAGGAGGGCACCTTTTACTGCCCGTAATCGAACCCCTCACTCATGAACCCCTCGCTTTGACTACCCTCGGCGGCGGAGTGGTCCATGGGTACTCGGCGGTCCCCCAGGTCGATATAGTGGTTGCGATCCACCTGTGTCCCGAGAAACCGCCACCTGGCGGGATTGCCCGGTGCTCCCCTCCAGGGCCTGTAGGATAACGTCGTCACTGACCTCCAAAGCCTACAGTGCAACCGGCCAGGCCACTTCCGCCTTTCATGCCATGGCCCTCCTGCATGTCCACCTGGCCAAGGCACTAAAAGATCTGCACTTGGATTGTCCTGACCCCGACGTATTGCAGGAACTGAATTGTGTCACAGCGCAGACACTCGGCGATGGCCACCCTCGTGGTTCATGAATGACATCTGTGGCTGAACCTAGTCAAGATGCGGGACATGGACAAATCATGCTTCCTCAACGTACCAGTCTCCCAGTTCGGTCTCTTTGGCGACACCGTCGAGGACTTCGGCCAACAGTTCTCAGCGGTGAAGTAGCAGATGGAGGCCATCTCTTATATCATGCCTCACCGCGCCACCAGCATGGGCCATGCTCCATCTACCAGCTGAGGGATGTCCTCCTGGAGCTTACAGAAAATGTGCAGCTCCGCCTCAACCTGGGCCCAGCTCTCAGCCCCAGCATTGTGTGCCCCGCAGGAAGTGTACGCCCCCCGTCTCACGAACACCCTCCAGGACCCGGAAGGCTCCAAAGCTTTCCTGAGACAGACGACCCAGAGATCGAGATGTTTGCTCCGGAGCTAGTAAGCAGACCAATCCGTCCCCCAGTGCAGGGTCGGGAGGAGAATACTCAGTTCAGTTTGTTTTCTTTACCCACATTCTCAATATTTCTCTTTCTCTGGGTCACCTGGCACCTGAACAGTCCTGGCACATCGGATGCAGACCTCCTGCTTCCAAAACCATGACTATTTCCTCCCAGCCGGCCGGTACTGACGAGTCAAGAGGATGCTTCCATGGGACCTCCTCTTCAGTCACTAACCTGCCCCCTGCCGGGTGTGCGGAGGAAGGTAAGTGCTTTGAGTCTTCCCTCAGCACCAGAGCCTTGGAACGTGCTTTTGCCCCCGACGCCGTATTACCTGCTTCGCCCTGCTGGGAAGCCCCGCCGGGTACATCAAAAACAATCGTCCCCTTAGTGCCCCTAGCACGGAGCTTGGATGTCTCTCGCCTCCCGAGAGACCTTCCACTGCCTACTCTGGTACTCCCGAACGGAAGCTCCCCTCGGGACAGACGCGCTGACACATAGCTGGCCCAGGGGGCTGCGCAAGCATGCATTTCCCCCAGTGAGCCTTCTTGCAAGGTGAGGGAGGACGAGGAACAACTCATTCTGGTGGCCCCCACAAGTCCTCTCGGACTTGGTTCTCGGATCTCGTGCTCCTCGCGACAGCCACTCCCTGGTGAAGGACCTTGGATGCGTTGCTTTCACTTCCCAATCCATCACGCTGGCTGGCCAGGACCATCCGACTTGGTTATGCAATTCAGTTTGCTAGGCCTCCGCCCCCCTTCGGGGTGTCCGCTTTACCGCAATGCACGGCGAAGACACCAAGTCCCTGCATGCGGAAATTGTGACTCCCTTACACAAAGACGCAATAGAGCCTGTCCATCCAGCCGAGATGAAGAAGGGTTTCAATGCTCGACTCCCTTCAGAGACCAGGTAGTGAACCTGCAAGTGCTGCCCCGGGAAAAGGTAGACCCTGCCCCTTTGTTGCTGCATCCTGTACATGCTTTGTTTATCTATTTGGACTGCACACAGAGGTTTAGACGTTCTGAGCAGCTCTCTGTCTGCTTTGGCGAACACCGGAAAGGGAACACTGTCTCCAAACAGATGCTTTCCCTCTGGGTGGTTGATGCCATAGCATTGGCCAATCACACCCAGGCTGTGCCTGCCCCCTTGCGGGTTCGAGCACACTCGATGAGAAGTGTGGCATCCTCGTGGGTACTGGCCAAATGCACCTCCTTAGCAGACATATGCAGAGCAGCGGGGAGGGCAACACCCAATACCTTTACGAGAATTTAAAGGAATTCCCTGACCAAACCCAATGCGAGTACTCAAATGACTCTGTACTGGAATAGGTGCTCCACAGGTCAGGCCCCCTGTGTGTATTTTAAGCGGTACAGTCCCCTTGCGAGCGGACCCACGTCTCCCTCAATGAGGTAGGATCTACAACCGCACCATTCTCCACATGCGACTTAGAATCCCATGTGATGTATTCCATCACTCTTTACCTCCCCCAGCCTGGGAAGATGTGGTCTCTGCAGGGTCTTTCCCCCCTGAAAGAATGGGAATTGGGAAAGAACGCCTTCCCTGATACGTGTGATAGCGTTAAGATGGCCCCAGCCACTTTAACTGTATGCAAGAAACATACAGAGAGAAAAGGCGTGGCTGGTATGGCTTGCTCCCATGCTTGGCACGTCGCCTTGTTCCCCCATATCGGGGCGTAGGGAACCAGAAGGTTATGACGATCTTATGGGGCGTTGGGGAAGGGTACATGCAATCTGACATGGCCTGTCGTTTTTGGCACGCAACTTCCTGCCCGCACCTGTGTCAGTAGCGCAAGTACACGTTTCAGCGCATGCCGTGATTAAAATTGGACCCCTAGTGTCACTTCTTTGACACAACGTCGAAGTGAGCGACAGACGGGGAACGCCTAGGTTACTGTTGTAACCTCCGTTCCCTGATGGAGGGAACGAGACGTTGTGTCCTCCCGGCCATGTTGCTGAACCAAGCCACTGTTACTGCCGAACTTCATTTCGGTTCCTCAGGCAAAATCCTGAATGAACAGATGCATTTTCCACCCTTTATACCCGTATGTCCGGGGGCGGAATATGCAAAATATGTCTGCCAATTTCTCATTGGCCTTTTCTCAAGTTCAGATATGCGCAAGGCTCTCAAGAGAGACCCCTAGTGTCGCTTCTTCGACACAGCGTCTCATTCCCTCCATCAGGGAACGGAGGTTACAACAGTAACCTAGACGTTTTTATAGTAAAAAAAAGGGATAAAATCTACAAGTGCTGAAGAAGTAATCCAAAGTATTTAGATGTTACTGACAATGAATATTCTTACAAAATATGGTACAAATTACATTTTAAAATACATTGGGAGGGTCACATTTTAAAAGTAACCCTCCCAACACTTCCAGTGAATTTGGTTAATATATATAGCCCTAATTTTGACAACTATCACTTTTACAGACATTTTTTTAAATAAACCTTCCCCATGAAATAACAAAGATACTTAAATCAGCAGAAATATTAAAGGCTTTTGCATCAAATTCTAATGTGTTCGATCTATGGAGGGTTATCATATATTATATAGAGTCAGACAGTTACTTTCTTGTGAATGCTAAATTACTACCATATGTACAACATGTAAAGTATCATACAATTATAATTTCTGACCATGCTTGTCTTACTTTCTTGCTAAATTTAAGTAACTCAGCATTAAAACTAAATAGTTGGAGATTTAAATATATACTTCTCAATGACCCAGTATTTTGTACTAATCTTGAGACCCAAACCAAAATATTTTTTTAGATTAATGATAATCCTGAAACCTCCTCAAATAAATATATATATATATATATATATACACATCCATCCATCCCATCCATCTTCAACCGCTTATCCGAAGTCGGGTCATGGGGGCAGCTGCTCCAGCAGGGGGCCCCAAAGTTCCCTATCTCAAGCCACATTAACCAGCTCTGACTGGGGGTCTCCGAGCCGTTCCCGAGAGCTGAAGGTCACAGACTGATGATGACATGAAGACAACATCATCTGGAAAAAGCAGTGATGAGATCCCCAGCCCACCGAACTGCACACCTTCCCCACCCTGACTACGCCTCGATATCCTGTCCATGAATATCACAAACAGGATTGGTGACAAAGCGCAGCCTTGGCGGAGACCAACCCCTACATGGAATGAACTCAACTTCGTGCCGAGGACCCGGACACAGCTCTCGCTTTGGACGTACAGGGATTGGATCGCCCTAAGAAAGGACCCCCCCACCCCATACTCCCGCAGCACCTCCCACAGTCTCTCCCGGGGGACCCGGTCATACGCCTTCTCCAGATCCACAAAACACATGTAGACCGGATGGGCATACTCCCAGGCCCCCTTCAGGATCCTTGCGAGAGTAAAGATCAGGTCCGGCGTTCCATGGCCAGGACGAAAACCGCATTGTTCCTCTTCAATCCGAGGTTTGACAATTGGCCGAACCCTCCTCTCCAGCACCTTGGAGTAAACTTTACCAGGGAGGCTGAGAAGTGTGATACCCCTGTAGTTGGCACACACTCTCTGATCCCCCTTTTTGAAGAGGGGAACCACCACCCCGTTCTGCCACTCCTTAGGCACTGTCCCAGATTTCCACGCAATTGTTGAATAGGCGTGTCATCCATGACACCCCTCCACATCCAAAGCTTTCAGCATTTCTGGTCGGATCTCATCAATCCCCGGGGCTTTGCCACTGCAGAGTTGTTTGACTACCTCAGTGACCTCCCCCAGGGAAATAGAATCTGATCCCCCATCAGCCTCTGGCTCTGCCTCTAGCATAGAGGGCATGTTGGGATTTAGGAGTTCTTCAAATTGTTCCTTCCACCGCCCAATAACCTCCTCGGTTGAGATCAGCAGCGTCCCATATTTGCTGTATACAGCATGGATGGTTCCCCATTTCCCCTCCTAAGGTGGCGGACGGTTTTCCAGAAGCACTTTGGTGCGGACCGAAAGTCCTTCTCCATGGCTTCTCCGAACTTTTCCCACAACCACTGCTTTGCCTCCCTCACGGCCGAGGCCACAGCCCTTCGGGCCCGTCGGTACCTTGCAACTGCCTCCAGAGACCTCCGGGATAACAAATCCCGGAAGGCCCCTTTCTTCAGTCTGACGGCTTCCCTGACCACCATTGTCCACTATGGTGTCAGAGGGTTACCACCCCTTGTGGCACCTAAAACCTTGAGGCCGCAGCTCTCCACCGCGGCTTGGGCAATGGAAGCTTTGAACATTGCCCACTCCGGTTTAATGTCCCCAACCTCCGCAGGGATGCCTGAAATGCTCCGCCGGAGGTGTGAGTTGAAGATCTCGCGGACAGGGACCTCCTCCAAACGTTCCCAGTTCACCCGCACTACTCGCTTGGGCTTCCCAGGTCTGTCCAGAGTCTTTCCCCACCCCCTGACCCAACTCATCACCAGATGGTGATCGGTTGACAGCTCTGCCACTGTCTTCACCCAAGTGTCCAAAACATATGGCCTCAGATCCGACGACACGATTACAAAATCGATCATCGACCTTCGGCCTAGGGTGCTCTGGTATCACGTACACTTATGAGCATCCTTATGTTCGAACATGGTGTTTGTTATAGATAATCCATGACTAGCACAGAAGTCTAATAACAAACATCCACTTGAGTTCAGACGTAGGCATAGGGAAGGGTCCCTCTCGTCCACCGGAGTAAACTCCAACGTAGCGGCACTCAGCCGGGGGCTCGTGAGTATCCCCACACCCGCCCGTCGCCTCACACCCTGGGAAACTCCAGAGAAGAATAGTGTCCATCCCCTATCCAGGAGTATGGATCCAGAGCCAAAACTGTGCGTCAAAGTAAGCCCCACCAGATCCAGCTGGTAGCGCTCCACCTCCCTCACCAGTTCCGTCTCCTTCCCCCCCAGTGAGGTGACATTCCACGTCCCTAGATCTAGCCTTTGCTGCCTGGGTCTGGTCCATCGAGGCCCACGGCCTTCACTACCTCCCATAAGGCAGCGCACCCGACTCCTGCAGTTTCTCCAATGGGTGGTGGGCCCAAGGGATGTAGAGTGGGGTTTCACGTCGCTTCTTCGGGCTGTGCCCGGCCGGGCTCCGTGACAAGCCTGGCCACCAGGCGCTCACCGACGAGCCCTCCATCTGGGCCTGGCTCCAGACGGGGGCCCTGGGCTTCCTCCGGGCAGGGTAACTCCTCCTCTTGCCGTTTATTCCATGGAGTCTGTGTGAACCATTCTTAGTCTGGCCCCTCACCTGAGACCACTTTGCCTTGGGAGAACCTACCAGGAGCACCTGGCTCCAAACAAGAAATGGGTTAATTGAAGGCGTGCATCCTCTTCATGAGGACAAAGGTTCTGAGATCAAAGAGCACCTTTTGTGCAAGATACACACAGGCGACCCGGATCATTTCAAACACAACACACAGGTCAAGTTCATTAGCTGGATCACATATTTCTTAAAGGAATAGTTCGAACAAAAATTGTAATATACATTTTAAATTATCTACTCTCCTGTTCTTCTGAACCCATATAATTTTCTCTTTTCCAGAACACAACAGGTAAATTTAAAAAAAAATATCCTGACTAAAAAAAGACAAAAATGCACCTTAAAAGAGGTCTGCTTAACTTATGTGCTATATTTAATGTCCTCTGAAGCCGTACGATATTGTGTGATGAGCTATATCACTATTACAGCTATATCACATTATTACACGGATCTCTGAAATACTCAATTCTGATTGGTCAGTGGCTCCATCTGGCATTTTGAAGTTGCTCTGTAACAACCACACACCCGCATATCAGACCACTCATCTGGGTATTGCGAGTCATAGTTCCTGCATCTCAGATCACTCTGCGATCGCTACAAGTAAGCTAAAAAAATATATCACAAATACAAATACACCAACAGAACTCTGATGCAAACCAGAGGTGGATTTCAGCTGTTCTATATATTTCTTCTCAGATTATGAAATAATTTAAACAAAAATCTATATTTATGTCATGTATTTATTTGTTTGGTTAGTAGCTGTGTAATAAGTGGGATAATGTACTGTCAGCCGGTTGTTATTGCAAAATAAACCCCTTCAGGTTGATACAAGAGTGTTCCGCTTCGCATTGAGGTCCTAATCACTTTGTCGGGTTCATTTTGTGATAACAACTGGCTGACTGTACATTATCACTTACTTTTCATTTAAAATATCACATTATTCACAAAATAATCTTCCTCTCAGTCAAAGCTCTGAAATGAACTTCAAAAGTCAACCTGTATGGACTACATTTTTTTTTTTTACGATATTGACACCAAAGGCCATTGGTTCTTGTGTGTCTCTGGACCAAATGTCAATGATGTCAATGTTAGGAGATTTGATTTGAGAGCTATAGCTGAGGGGAAGATTTTAATTTGATAACAACATAACAGAAAGATATTGGCTCCAGAAAAATTTGAATACAAACCTCAATTCGTATGGAACCATCATACCATAGAAAAGAGCAACCAGGGTATTATACAAATATTTAACATTTTATGTTCCATGGAAGACAGAAAGTGGGTTTGGAATAATATGAGGAAAAGTTTGATTTAAGAGTTTTTACTTATTAAACTCAAAATATATAAATATAAAAATCTATTCCCTTTTTTCTCTTCCTTTTCTGAATATCAGTTTTATTAAAAATGTTCACACTTTAGGTGTTCAAAATATTAAACTTTTTACAACTTTGTATAAAACACATGACATCCCCAAAAAGTTTTTATTAGTTTGTTAATATGCTGGCAATATAATACCTCTCCAAGCAAAACTCAGGTGGTTTGCAAAGCAGATGGGCTCTTCTCAAATTCACAACCACACAAATAAAAATGGAACGTACATAATTATTTTATGAACATTTCCTAGCTTCAAACATTCAATCTACTCTAAGCACTGCGGCTACATCCAACATAGCCCATCACAGCATTACCTCATCTTACCACTGAATAATTTAATAATTTTTTATTTAAAAGAGAAGTGAAAATTTATTTTGAGACTAAAAGATAGGCTGACCACCCATTTATAAATGTCACTGCATATGCTGGGTTGTCCTGTATACTAGTTTATCTCATTTCCAAAGAGGGAACACAACAACACATCCTCCAGAGGCCAATGATTCACAAATTACATTACCATGCATGGAAAAACACTGGGGGGATCCACACAGAAAAAAACTAAACAAAATATTAACGGAAAATATATGGTTTCATTCAGTCGTGTTCTCTCACTAACCTTAAACTAACCTAAAACGTTCATCTCCTTTAAGAGCTTGAGATTTAAGGCAATAGTTTACCCCAAAATACAAATTCTATTATTATCTACTCACCAAAGGATTCAAATGTGTATGGCTTTCTATCTAATAGCTTAGTTTTTGAAGAACATTCTTCATGAAGAAAAAAAAAACCTTACCATCTTTACCTTACCTTACCACCTTATCATAAAAGCAGTCATACAACTTAAGTTTTGGTCTGTTGCTTAGTCAAAGATATCATATGTCTTGGAAAATAGCACAAAAGTAATTTGGACCACCTGCTTTTTTGATGATTTTCTTTGTTATTTAGTAGTTTAACAGACCAAGTCCCCATCCACTTTCCTTTTATGGAAAAAGAGCGGCCAGGGTATTCTTGAAAAAAAAATTACGTTTTGTGTTGTGCAGAAGAAAGAAAGTTATATAGGTTAAAAAAAAAAAACATAAAAGTGAGTAAATGATGACATAATTTTAATCTTTTGGGGTCGAACCATCCCTTTAACAAAAGGGTTGTTTGTAGACATTATTTTGGACATTATCAATAGAGAAAATCAAAAGTTCAGCGTGTTGTTGCTTTGTCCTTGGGTCATCCGGGTCAATCAGAACAGGGAATAGTTATTGTCCAGCAACACATATTCAAAAACATTACTGGAGTCATAATAAATATTCATAATTAATAGATCATAATAGCTAAGTAATGACACGTGATACATATATTTTTTGTATAATGTGTTTGTGAGCTATTGTTTCATAACACCTCCCAACTTGAATTCAGACAAGACAATATTCCTGTAGTAAATTGCTTGTCAGGAATGTATGCAGGTCTTAGACAGTGATATAATGCCTTGTTGACTGACAACAAGATCTGTCTGAAAATTTGCTAATGAAATAAGTGCAATAGGAGTAATGTTCAATTCAATGATGTCTTTGCCACATAAATTCAGTTGTGCACTCACTCAGATGCATACATACCCATACGCATATAGAAATTTGCGAGCTGTTATATAACAAACATAAGGCCTTCCAAAGGAAACCAAGGAAAACCCTATGAATTTATATGCATACAGTGATGAAAAAGCTAAATAAATATGTAAATACATATTTACAAATATATATTTTTTTGTCTCAATCTAACTGTGAATTTGTGTTTCCATTTATATTTTTCAGAGGAGGCTTACACATGGTGTCATCCAAAAAAAGAAAAGAAAGCAAAAATAGAATAAATCTATCTGACAATTAATTAATATTAACATTAATAATAATTAACAATATATTGTAATAAGCTTGATATATATACAGAACATATATATATATATAGTAGTATAATATGTAGATTTGTAGATTATGCCTTTTTTTAAATTTTCACTCCAGAACATGACAGCTCTAGAAAAAATTAAGAGACCACACCAAATTTTTCTTAAATCAGTATCTCAACATGTATGGCAGCCATTCCAGTGTCTGTTGAATTCCAACACAAGCTCACCTTATTCTACAGTTCATAAGAATGTCAAGCGGCAGACATTGGGAACAACAAATCTACTGACTGGCAGAGGGCGAAAATGACACTCCACTGAACGGGATGACCGCCAAATCATTTGAATGTCACTCAACAACCAAAGGATGACATCAAGTGACCTACAAAAAGAATGGCAAAAGGTAGCTGGGGTGAAGTGCATGGCGAGGACTGATCGAAACAGGCTCCTAGGGGCAGGGCTGAAGTCATGCAAAGCTAGAAAAATGACAAGCTTCATCAATGAGAAGTAAAGAAGAGCCAGGCTGAGGTTTGCAAAAGACCATAAGGATCGGACCATAGAGGACTGGAGTAAGGTCATTCCGACTTATTAATATTATTTATGTATTTGTTTTTAATCAAACTCTGCCAGTCCAGAGGGACATTTTCTACAGTCTGATTCTGAGACCAGGAGAGGCCTACAAGTCTCGCAAACACTGTAAAATTTGGTGGAGGATCAGTGATGATCTGGGGGTACTTCAGCAAGGCTGGAATCGTCTTTGTGAAGGATGCATGAATCAAGCCACGTACAAGGTTATCCTGGAAGAAAACAACTCCTCCTGCTCTGACAATGTTCCCCAAGTCTGAGGATTGGCTTTTCCATTTGGACAATGCTCCATGCCACACAGCCTGGTCAAAAAGGTGTTGATGTAGGAGCACCAGATCAAGACCCTTTCATGGTCAGCCTAATCTCCAGACATGGAACCCATTTAAAACCTTTGGAATATGATCAAGATGAAAATGGATGTTTACAAGCCAACAAACAAAGCCCAGCTTCTTGAATTATTGTGCCAGGAGTGGCATTAAAGTCACCCAACAGCAATTTGAAAACTGGTGGAGAGCATGCTAAGACGCATGAAAGCTGTGATTGGAAATCAGGGTTATTCCACCAAATATTGATTTCTGAACTCTTCCTAAATCAGTAGTTAGTATTGTGCTGTTTCAAAATGAACATGATCTTGTTTTCTTTGCATTATTCAAGGACTGAAAACACTGCATCTTTTTTATTATTTGACCATGCTCTTGGGAACTTGGAAACTTGGGAGAAATGTTGTCAGTAGTTTATAGAATAAAAAAAAATTAAAACAGTGTTATCCAAATTACTTACGTCTAAACCTAACACTTTCGAGCATAACCAACAGTAACATGCCAGTAAATTTAAGTTATTTCCTTTAAGCCTCAACGTTCTTATGCATTTGCTGAAGTCATTATTCCTTTTCCGCTTGTAAGTACTTTATATATAATTTATATCTAAATCCTACTGAATAAACATGAGAAATGTGTCCAGTCGAACTGCTCAGCACTTAGTGTTTCGATTTGCACTTCCTAAGTTGGAAAAGATGACAGCTAATTTCTGCCAAAGCCATGTTTCTTCTTTAGAATCACGAGTCACTTCTTTCACTTGATCTTCTAAGGTGGATATCTTGTTATTTCATATAGCTGATTGTTTCTATGCACATCACAGACATTGATACACAGCCTGATATTTTTGCTGAGTAGTTACGCTCACCCGAGCATGCTGGGCATTCTTACAACATCCAATCCTTGCAAATAAAGTTCATTTGTTTCGGTCGGAGGAACAGAGATGCACAAGGCAAAAAAAAAATAAAGTTTTGTCATTAATCTGACCACTAATCGCAAGCTGAAACACACTATGCTGCAGTAATCATTCCTTGTCAATTTCATTAATGCATCTATTAATTCATTTATGTTATCCAAGAATCATCCATATGTTTTTGACTTGTGAATGCCCAAAAACGTAAAACATCGGAATCAGATTGTAGAAAATTTCCCTCTGGACGGGCAGAGTTTGATTAAAAACAAATACATAAATAATATTAACATGGTCAAATGTTTCTTTGTACCCAATGCCAGCTGTAATATACAGTCTACAAATGACCAGTTGTATGTATGGCAGGTTCTCAGATATATGCAAGGAGCAAAAGGAAATCCTTGATTCAAGACTAGTGATGCTTAAAATAATAAAAAATATTGACCAGCCTAGTGGAAAACAGAGTGCTGAAAGATGTCATTTTGAGTTCTGCTTTAATGTTTGACCACCATCGACTTAATACACCCATAGAAATCCCACTAAACATGAAATTGCCTACCACTGTGGGTTGCAATGCAGTGCCACAGACCATAAGAGAGAACTTATGTGATGTTAGCTTTATAGCCACGAGTCCAACTATATGTACAAATTGATCTGCATAAGTAGGACATGTTCTTGGAACAACATTCCTATCAACTAATGAGCAGCTGGTTGCAAGAAACCCTCTGAGTTAAGAAACCCCTTGGCGATGATACTCTTACCATTATTACTAATGATTTTAATTGGAGGTGTTTCATTGCAATTGCGCCCAGAGCCCTTAAAATCTTCTTAACCCTTAACCTAGCCCTAACTCATAAGATATTTGTTATGATAATTTTATTATGATTTTTCTTTTTTTTTTATCTTAACCTAACCTGATTTTTCCTAACCTAACCATAACTCTAACTAACACTATCCCTAACCTAACCTTAACCTTTAACTAACTGGAAAGCAATTGAAATGCATTTCCCCTTCTGTCACTTACTCGACATAGTGTCGATGTGAGTGACAGATCCTGGGTTGCTCCTGGCATCCCCAAACACCTCTGATCTTTTGAGAAAAGGCCAGTGAGAATTGGCAAATAGAATTTGCATGCCACCCCCTCAGACATATGGGTATAAAAGGAGATTGCTCGAAACCACTCATTCCGATTTTTTCTTCAGAAACGAGCATTTGTGTGTCAGCAAGCTGAATTCCACTGCCGGTCCATTCACCTCGAAAGAAGCGTATGCTGTTGGATATATGGCGCATTCCAGCATTCCACTTGACGGCATTAAAAGAGTGTATATTCCTTCTAAAGTGTAAATTTTCTCTAATTGAGCAAACACGGTCTTTATCTCTACACCTCAGATGGCCACAGACGCTGTCTCATGTGTCTGGGCCGTAATCACACTGAGGAGGCATTCGCAGATGGTTTGTGTTCTCATTGCGAGAACATGAACATGGCAACCTTGCGGTTGCGGCTTTCCTTCTTCTGGGGGAAAAGCCACTCCAGCCACCCCCCTGTGCTGGGCCTTCTACCTATGGGTACGTGGCTGGCCTGGCTGGTGCTGGAGGCGATTTGGGGACTCCAGTGTGCGTGGTCTCCACGGACCTCCCTGCCCAACTTGTTCAGCCCTTGGACAGACCTTGTAAAACTGAAGCAAGACTGTGTTTTGAGAGTGAGAGTGGTGATGGCGTAATGGGCTAAAGCACATAACTGTTAATCAGAAGGTTGCTGGTTCGATCCCCACAGCAACCACCATTTTTCCTTGAGCAATGCACTTAACTCCAGGTTGCTCCAGGGGGATTGTCCCTGTAATAAGTGCACTGTAAGTCGCTGTGGATAAAAGTTTCTGCCAAATGCATAAACGTAAATGTTTTGTTTCTGCGTGTAGTTGAGTACCACATGAACTGAACTCAGAGCACTTTTATTCTGTGTATAACACATAATCAGAGCATGAGATGGAATTTGTGTGTATCGAGCATAAAACACTGCATCATGGGTCTCATGTTTGTTCCGATCAGAGAACAGTGATTGGTCAGTTAGGGTGAAAATAAACTACATAAGGCCCTAACCATAAAATCAGAGGCCGCTGATTGGTTGAAAAGAATGTAGCCCCAGGCCCAAACCTTAAAATCTGTGTTGATTTGGGTAGTTGAGTAAGAAGGTTGGTCCAGAATAAACAAAGGATGTTAGTCCAGTAACATGTCCTATTTGTGCCAGCCCAATGCACACCTGAGTCAAGTGCATCAATTCAGCACAGGGTTAGCTACTAAACACAGTGCATTGTAGCAAAGATACAATAACATGTACAAAGTCCAGAAAAATTCCACACTGATATGCACACTTATAGTCTGGATCCCTGCACACTTATAGAAATGTGTGAATGTAAAAATAAGACTGTGAAAAGATAACATCCTGGTGTCTCCTTGACAGAATTTGTTATTTTTTATTGTCTTATCTGCCAGCCATTGTCAAAATATGTTTTCTTTCACAAGCACACTGACTAACTTTCAATTAGCTAAGGAGAGGCAGAAGAACACCATCAATAAATCTAAAGAGAGCTGACACTAAAATGTTTCAGTGAGGTTTTCTCTCCTGCTCTCCTCTTCATTACTGGGGATCATAATATTCTTTATCGTTATTTCTAGTTTGTTTTGCCTCCCTCCAATTTCTGTTTATTTTCTCTATCTCCTGTCAGGGGTAAGATGGATGCTCAGGGTTCAGAAACAAAGGAAGGGTTGACAGTAAAGTGGAGCTGGAGATTCTAATTATATGACAACTGTTTTCAAGTCAGTTACCCTCAAGTTCATACAGGTGTACTGTACATCATCACATTCAATATGGACATGTTCCACTAACATTTGACAAAAAATGTTATGTATTAAAATAAATCCAAATAACTGCACATTATATATATATATATTTTTTTTTTATTTTTTTATTTTTTTTTCATGATACAATACGATATGAGCACCCACGAATGTTTCACTCAATCTTATTCAGAGATTCATTCGCTTCAGTCTTTTAAAAATGAATGAATGCCACAAAAGTGTCTGACATTGGCAACAAAAGGCAGAGCTCTAAGTAACTTGAACAATAGCACTGCATTACTAATATGAAATCACAATTTGCATGTTTTTATAATATATGTAATAATAATAATAATAAAAAACATAATTGGAACACATAATTTTTTTTGCCCTCTTCCCTGTTTCACTTTGCATGTTTTACCGTCTAATAACATATGCACAAGTGTTGTTCTCAAAGCTGTTTACATTTTGAAGTCAAAAGCAGATTATTATAAGTCTCATATTTCTTACTTCATTGGCTTTTTGAATAAGCAGTTTTTTGATAGTTATGACTCATAACTTATGACTATTATCGTCTTGCTGTGCATGCATGGCTGGGAGAGGTGACTGTTAAAATTACAGCTGCTGTTTCTGCCTCACAAATCCACTGATTTGCACGTTGATGTCGGTGTAAATAAATCTACATCTTTGATGTACTGCAGCACCAGGACATGACACCGTTGTTTGGCAGACTCAACAAGCTGTACCGCTACAGTACAATCTACTTGCCGTTTGTCTTCGATCATCTTCCATATGTACTGGAAGTGTATTGCTCTGTTTTCCTGTGAGTGATCAGCGCCGCTTTTCCTGTTCCGCAGCTCTCAATATTGAACTGATTGTTTTTTACATTATAATGTGTATTGTACGATACATATGGTATTGTATAGTGAGCATTGTATCGTATGATACAATACAGTATGCTATTTTTTTACACCCCTAAGATATATATATACATATAAGCAATATCACACAAGCAAGAGTGCAATATGGACCTGTAGTGTTGAAGAACACCAGAAAATTAAATAAGGGCTGTTTAATTCAACAGGGAGCAATTACATTACTGCAACAGTTATTATTAGCAAACACACAGTTGCAAGCTTTGTACATTCAGTCGTCATCCTCTCTTCATCTCTTACTCTCTCAACTAATACCTACTTTACGACAGTGGTAGAATGTAGCATACATATAGAGATAGAATACAACAGGACCTACATCAGCACTGCTGTGATTTGGCGGCGAATTGAATAAACAAGGATAAATGGATGTTTGTGAGTGTGTGTGTGAGAGAGAGAGAGAGAGACAGAGAGAGATGGACCGTGTGTGACCACCTGTTGTCACACCCAAGCAGAGATAATATCAGCTTTCTGAAGATCAGCTTTCTTAGTGGTAAACTAGCCGTCCAAGTAGGGGTATTCCTCTCCATTTTGCAGTAGATGGTGCGCAAAAGTCATTCCCTATAGAAACCGCAATGTCCTCCGGCATTTTAAACAGTATGTATCCAATGTGGAAACTCCATTAGGTAAGCACCTTGAGTTCTGTTATCGATCAGTCTGTTGTGTCTCTCAGCTGTGATGAGCCTTAATGCTGAAGTTGTTCGTGTAAAGCCGTTTAAAGCTATTTCCTAGCTTTGGTAATGTAGTAGTAATATGAGCGATCATGAAGCGCTGTTCTATGTAAACAATGACTAACAGAGTCACTTCACATCACCAACTGGCTCATACTACACACAAAAATTATATTTTGCTACCACCTGCTGGCTAACATATGTAATGTAAAAAAAATAGATGTAAAAAGAGACACATTGCCTACAGTAGCTCTTAACACACATGCACTGCTCTTACACTTTAGATTAGGATGATGAACACAAGCGGAGTGATTCACATAGTGAAGAGTCCAAGTGCTGATGTTGTCAGACCCTCAGTGCTCATGGAACGTCTCTCCTCCAATCATATATTGATTTATCAATTTAAACCTAACACTTTAATTTTTTGTGAAATGTTTTGCTTGAAAAGCTTGTGATTGTGCTGTCTCGAAAACAAATGCCACTTGATTTGACATTTTGTTATCATATGCACATCACTGTATGGTACCATTCTGTGTGGCGTAATGCAAACACACTTAAATTTTTCTCTTTGGTATCAGACCTTCCATCTTTGATAGGTGATCCTTTCCACATCCTTTCATCCTTTCCACTTAGCCAGGTTTATTAAATCACTCCCCTTTGTACTAGCTCTGATGCAAGATGGATTTCATAATTATTCATGTGCCATATTCTGATCTCCCCTTTCTTACCTCAGACTTGCATAATTTGTGTCATAATCATGATATACATCAGTGGTTCGATTGTGGACTGCAGGTCTGTTCTGAAAGTAGGTAATAAATACAATGCTAAATACATATAATAATGGGAAATTAAAATTTGGATATTCCCACCACCAACTTCACATGGAACGCAGCATTGATATTATGGTATTATTACCTGATATTTCTAATACAATATTTGGCCCAGTTTTTGGTTTGTAAATCATAATTTTGTTGTTCATGCTTTTACAAAATAGTATTTTGTTTTTCATATCATAGTAATTTGATCATTCACAATCAATAATTATTAAAATAATTAAAATAAGTATTATTACTACTACTACTACTACTACTACTACTACTGTATTGCATAATAAGTTTGCATATTGAAGGACCTGAGCAGTTCATGTAAATATTGATACATTTTAATGTTTCATTTTAAGGACATTGGTTTCTTTTGAAAAAAAATATTTTGTTTTGGGTTGCCATTTGATTTCTAATGTGAAATCGGGGTCCTCAAGCAAAACCATCTGAGAACCACTGCTATGCTGTATTATTGTGTATTCATTACATACCCAGTTTCACTAAGATTCATCAATTATCCTTTGAAGTCTTGTTTTCTACTATAAAATCCCTGTAGCAGTGTAGGGTAAAACATTCATTTGCAGTGTTCTGCTGGATTTCTTCCCGAACTGAGGTTCCTTCCATCAGGCCAGTGCAGGACTATATTACAATATTAGTCAGCAGACTGAGGGTATTCCTCAAAAAAACAGACCTTCTGGATTAAGAGAGAAAGAACTAGAGAATTTCACCGAAGGACAGGGAGGAAGATAAAGTGAAATCAAAAGGTTTAGGCCAGGAGCCAAAAAAACAGAGAGGGTGGCTGTGAAAGCACACCAGGGATAAAAGAGAAACATAGTTTTCCAAACGTGACAACAATTCAGAGAGGAAAGCTTACATCCTCTTGGGCTTCTCCTCAATGTGCAAAGATCTGCAGAATAAACCTAAATTCTCTTATTTCTAATTTCAACATACTGGCTTTCTCACACATTTCACATCTCACAGATTCTTTATATTCAAGTTCCCTTTCGAAATGAGCTTCAAAGTTGCGTAATGACACAACTGGGACTACGTCACGTGGTCTTAAGTTTGTTTACAATCTGGCCAATTTTCTTTTAAAAAAATCCCAGGGCACTTCTCGTAAAGAGTAGGGGTATATTTCTGGCGACTATGGCAGCCGTTGCATCATCCAGGTGTAGGTTGAGGAGATTCCCCCTATACTATGTAATGCGCCATGAGTGCCTAGAAAAGTGCTATATATAAAAGGAATTATTAGGGCCTGAGCACTGAAAGTGCGGAGCCCAATTGAGCATGGCAGAGTTGGTGCAGAAGGGGCTCTTCAGCACCACCTAGAACATGGGCATGTTCTGGGGGCTATCTAGCACATCCCTTTTGAGGTACAGTCACCAAACTTTGTACACTTATAGATGTCATCAAGCCGGACAACTTTTGCACTGACATTCATAGGCTCTGCCCAAAAAGAAGTTGGCCATTTTGGAGTAGGTGTTAAACCCTGTGAGGATGTGGTGGTTTATTCCAAACTTCCTCAGTCATCTCAGGAAGAAGAGGCGCTGGTGAGCCTTCTTCACAACGGCCTCAGTGTGGACGGACCAAGTGAATTCAACTGATTTAACCCTCTGGGGTCTGAGGGTGTTTTGGGCCCTGAAGAAGTTTTGACATGACATTTGTGCTTTTTTCAGTTGCTTAAAAGCACATTAATGGCTAAAGTCTGATAACACTGTATTCAGCACAAACTGGGCTACAATGATATGTGAGCAACATGTATGTACAGGTTTGTATTTTTGAGAAAATAATGTTTATGCATGGTTTTTGAAAAAAACTAAACTTTTAAGTCATTGAAATAAGGCCATGTAACACATAAAAGTTTGTCCACAAGACTTTTGAGAACTGGATCTTGTAGCCTAGATTTATTGCTACAAAATGATCTGAAAATCATCCTGATCATGCATTCATACAAAACAATATAGTAATTTAACTTTTGTATGACAATTTTAGTGTTGAATGGTAATATGCGAGGAGACCCACACCTGAGGACACAAAGACCCCTCCTCTGGGCCTATCAATGAGGAATGTGACAAAGAGAGAATGAATGTGAGACTTGATCAAAATCGAGTTTTAAGTTAAAAGAAGTAATCTGACTATATATATTTTCTTTACACAAAGACTTTACTTAATTTTAAACCTACACTATCTTTAAAAGAAGTCTCTTCTGCTCACCAAGACTGCATTTATTTGATCCAAAATACAGTAAAAACATTGTGTGAACACTGTAACCTGAAAACATATTTCCAAGCACAAGCTTTGTTGATCATAACGAGGCAGCATAAACACGTTAAAATATAATTTAAACATTCATATTATTTTTATATCATATTACATATCATATTTATATCATACAGCATACAATGTAAATAACAACATTTACATGTAACTAAAACTTGCCTATTAGGACATATTTCAAATGTCAATACTTTGAATCCTGTCTGGAAACAGTCCCAATAGTAAAATATGTACATGTTTATATAAAATAGCACGTCAGCTAATGAAAACTAAATGACTTACTCGTTTGAAATTGTATCATCTGCTGGATCAAGTCTCTCTTCAAAATACAAATGTTCATCTGAGTCCCGCTCTTCTTCTGAGGAAAATGTTAACTCATCCTTACATCAAGGAGATTACAAGCACGCAGAAAAGTTAGCGTATGCACATTAGCACATTAGCGTATGAACGGCACAATACTAGCGTATGCTGGTGGGTGGGATCACATTAACTATAATGAAGCTGAGCCAGGAAAACCGTACATCGCTTTCTTTCATACAGATTACATTGCAGGAGAATATTTGTTTTAAATTTGAATTGGTTTATTTAAAAGTAGACATTTTAAGCTTTCTTTAGACATATGTTTCATGTTTGATAAGAATTCGCGGAGTTTCAGTTCATTTTTGTGAAGTGTTTCTGAAATATGTTCGTGAACACAGAGATAGCTGAAAGCTCACCCTTTTAATTTTCTTTATTTTACAAAAGCACAAGATTTTGTTGTTATTGTGAGTGTACACAAATAAAAGTAGACCCTTTTTAGTCTCTAATGATGTCTTGTATACCCAAAAATGACGGAGTAGCCTATATTAAGTTGTTTCTGCTGTAATGACGAAAATATCCAGCAGGACGCACTGGCGCGTCTGTCGACCCCAGAGGGTTAACAAACTTAAAATTAATGGGACAACTTCTCCCTGTAGAAAGTTAACCCACATGATACACTGTCTAAATGTGTCCATCTACAGAGCCATACAGGTGCATTAGCGGTAGGGTTGGGTATCGAGAACCAGTTCCAAATTTCCAAGAACCGTGGATTCGATAAGACACATGCATTTCGATTCCTCAATTCGGTTCCTAACTTTATTACTCATGCTCGCGAGGTGAACGGCAGTGAGCATTTTACAGTCGTTTTGATCTGCCAGGACCTGCTACAAGGACCTAATTTCATTACGCAACAGCGCAGTTCATTACATTCGGCACCATGGCTGAGTCTGACTGCTGCAAATGCTCCAAATTTTGGTTAAGCTATGCTAAAATTGATAACAACACCTCAAAATGCAACACATGCATTAAAAGGATTTTGTGCAAAGGATGAAGCAGCTCCAATATGATGAAGCATTTACTTCAACACAGCGTGAATCTAAAGGACTGTACCATGTTTGCCGCATCAGATACAACTAATATTAGCAGCCCCAAATTACTGCTGGGGATACAGTTAGCCCAGAGAGATCACGCATCCTTCCGGAGAAGGCAGACATGCTGATTTTTCTTCAAAAGTATTGCTGACATTACATTGCAGACTCTCTTTGACATTATTACTGCTTCCAATAACTGTTACATATTTTGTTATGTTCTATTTTTGTGTTATATTTATTTAACATTTTTGTTAACAGGTTTGTAATTGTTTTTGTTGATCATTCCTTATAAAAAAGTGAAATATGTATTGTTATAAATGAAGGGGAACTGTCACAATTGGCAGTTTACTGGTTATAGCCTAAATGTGGCAAGAATAAAAGTTAGGCACATTTTTGTTCTTAAAGTATTTGCTCTTTTATTTCTCTCCAGAAAATTATTGGAATCGGAACCAAGATTCGATAACAACCGGATTCGATAACCAGAATCGATAAAATTAAAACAATGTCCAACCCTTATTAGCTGAGGTTATAACTGCACATATATATTTTTCAAAGTGTATGATCCAGATGCGTTATTACATTACAGATAAACCACGCAGCAAATGCTTACCAAACCGTGGGTGGTGAACCATGCGGTTTGTTTTTTTACAGAGAACCATTACACCCCTAGATAGATAGATAGATAGATTCATGTTAATATTATGTTTAAATTTATTTTAACAAATATCATCAAACATATTTACATACATAAAAGCTTTTCCTCTAAAATACACTTCTGTTAAAAACAATTGGCATAATGTTAGTGGAAATTTCAGGTGAATAAACCTGTTAAATCACAGATTCAAAAATATAAACAGAATTTAAACTAGAAGGTAATAATTTTACTTAAACAATCTGATGTGGTTCATTTCCATCAGTGGACCCTCACAATGAAATGCATGCTGTTTTTTCTTCAATCATTTGATTGGATCATAAGCAGAGAACATGAAACATAAGTACTGTTGCTCACATGTTTTAAAATGTATTCACTGTTATGCTCTAATTGCAAAATAGACTTCAGAAGATGAAAGTTGAGTTTATAAGCTTAATGTTATACCACGTTTGTGAACATTTATGGAGTTTTTGATATAAACAAAGCATTTTGTGAATGGCCACATTCAAATAACCCACCTGTTGGCCAGTGACAGTTAACTGGTTTAAAATGGGCCTGTAAGACACAGCCTCTGTAGAACCCCTCTTTTCACCTACAGTCACCAAAATTAGTACATATATAGTTCTCATCAAGCTGGACAACTTTCAGAATTATAATTAATAGCTCTGCCCAACAGGAAGTCATCCATTTTGGATTTGTTTTATATTGCATTCTCTGAACTTTTAAATACTCCTCCTATGGGAATCATGAGACTGTCACCATATTTAGACAACATTATGCCAAGACATTAAAGATGCTAAATTGCGAACAGATTTTGAAATATTGAATGGTGTTGCCATAGTGTGGCATAATATTAATGGTAAAAAAATTGGAAACAGCAGTGTCTCATATCTTCTGTGTGTAATGTCTGATTTAGATCAAAATTGAGATGTATGTTGGGGGCTAATCACATGTATTTCACTATTTTGGGTAACAAACATAGCACCACCACCGGGCAGCAGGAAGCGTGGCTCCTCTTCCCAATCCTGTAAAATTAGCCTAAAATGCCTAATCAAGGCATACCCAAAGTAAATTTAAAGCTGTTCTTGAGCCTTTTGGAGTACATGCATGGTTTTGGTCACTTTTGAAAGGTGACACTCTGAAGTTTTTTCCCCAGCAGTCAGAATTACTGTAAATGCTACTGATTTTGAGTAATAGAAGTTTGAACACAATGAAATAGAAGTTTGTTTTTCCGCCTGAATTTTTTGTTTTGCATACAGATGCCTGCAGATGACTATAACTTGTAGCTATTAGCTTGAAAACACAATGGGATAACAGCATGTGAGCCCTACCTTGTCCAAGTTCAAATTTTATAACAATACCATAAAAAATGAATATTTTACACATGTTTTTCTAAGCGTACACCCAGGCGTTTTACAAAAGAGCCTTTTGGATACTCCAAAAGGACCCTTTGGTAACCATGGACGTATACCTAGGATAAAAAGGCTACTACTTTTGAACGCTTCAATGTACAGTCATAATTTTGGGCTCTACTGAAAGATGACACTTAGAGCTATCATATTCCATATACAGATCCACTATTAGTTTTGCTGACACAGAGTAACTGATGCATAAACACATTAGAGTGCCTTTTCCCTTCTTGAAACTAAACGTTGTGCATTTAAAAGAGTCAAAACTAGTGCTATGGTGCAAAAAAAAATTATATTAAAAATACACATCAAACAATTTACAAACAATTATACAATTTTACAGGTTTCTTGCAACATGCCAGTCATTGTAGCAGTCACGTTTTGGTAAAAAGCACAAAGGCACATCACAGGAGAAGCACTTCACTGGTGTCTTTGCATGACACTGCCTGCACTTCAGACGACCAGCGGTGCTAGATTCGGTGATGTGCTGTTCCTGGAGCAGGAGATACGGGTCTGGCTGTGGAGTGAGACCCCGACTCTGCCAGCTCCACAGCAAGGGTCTCTCTGAATGCCTTCTGGCTCATAGGGACCTCTCCTTTTCCTTTGCCTTCCTCCTCCACAAAGATATAACCATTCACAATTGCGATGTCCATGAAATGGTAAAAGAATGTCTTGTACCACCTCTGGGTCTTGTGGAGAACTTTATAGTACCCTATTAGGGCGTCAGAAAGGTCCACTGCACCCATGCACCTGGATGGACAGAAAAAAAAACAACATTGAGAAAAATTTACCAAAACATACATATACACACACACATATATATATATATATATATATATATATATATATATATAAAGAGCATAAAACATAGTTTAATATATTGTACATACTTGTTGTACTCCTTTACCGCAGGTGGAACTGGGATGTCCTTCAGTACCCGGCGCTGATCTGCACCTTTGACCCTCCTTTGCACTGTGTCCTCCGCATGTGCCGTGTGGAGTGTTGAACACAGGAAGACATCCCTTGTGTCTCACCACTGGACAAAGAGAAGGGAGTCGTTCCTGATCCAGCGTATGCTGCCATGGGGTGATTTTGACTCCAGACTGTTGACTTTGGTTTTCGGGAATCCAATTCTGTTTGTGCGGATGGTTCCATGTTCCCAGATCCTCTTCTGAAGGAGGTCACAGAAAAGGGTGGGACTTGTGTAAAAATTGTCAACAAAGAGCTTGTATCCAGTGCCCAGCAACCGTGTGTCCATTAGCTCCATCACTGACTCATAACTGAGCCCCTTGCCACTGTTTCCCTGGAGCTTTCCCTCATAGACAAAAAAGTCCCACGTGTAACCGTTCTTGGAGTCCGCCAGAACGAAGAGTTTATATCTACAGCGAACAGGCTTATTTTTCATATACTGTTTGAGGCTAGATCAGGCTTTGGAGGCAACCATTCGCTCGTCAATGGCAATGTCCTGGCCAGGGTGATAGTTCCTTTTGCAGGCTTCTCTAATCTCCTGGTAAAGTGGCTTTATTTTGCAAAGATGATCGAATGCTCCTGTGCCTCTCCTTTGCTTGTTAGCAGCATCCTCCACCAAGCTACTGAAGTAAAGGGATTGGCAGATTGTGAGGAATTTCTTACCGGACATAACCCGTTTCGGGAACGGCAAGCTGTACAGTTTACTTCCTCGCCAGTAATCAGTAAATGCAGAGCATTTTACTACACCCATGTAGATGATCATGGACATGAATGAAAACATGTCCTGCAATGTCAGATCAGTCCATGGGTTAGTGGGTGTTGAGTGGTGAGTCGAGCCAGAGTCATTGGTATTTTTAATTAGTATCTGTAAAATAGAATTAGTGAAAAATAGTTGGAAAAGCTGCATGGTTGTGTAAGCAGCTGTTCATATGAGCTGGGGCCCTGGTGAATTGGCGGGTCTGAAGATCGGCTGTGGTGGTGTTATGTCTGGAACATCAACATCATTCCATCTCTCTCCAGATGTACTCGTTGACATCCTAGCTTGACTGCTGCCTTGGTCCTCTGCCTCTTGGTCCTCTCCTGCTAGCAGAACCTCTCTTGGGAGTTTGGAGATGGGGCTCCTCTGTTGATGAGGTGCTGTCCTGCTGCTCCACTCTATGTGGCCACTTGCTGAGTGGGGGTGAAGTATCAGGCTCCCAATCAATATCTGATTCATCAGATAATTGCCTATAGTGAAAATAATAAAATAAATGTAATTTACAAAGCTAGACAAATCTTTTCCATCTTTTCTGTATTCTACCTTTTTACAGCTTGCTTCCTCACATCTCAGAAATTTACACAATGAAACACACACACACACACCTCCCCCAAACTTATATTCTTATATTCAACTATTATATATATATATATATTTGTTTTCGAGTGTGTAAATATATATTTGTGTATGTATATTTACTGTAAATACTGTATGCTTTGGCAATGAAAACATCTATTTACCACGCTAAAATAGCTAGATCTGCATCAAACAATGAAACAAAGGCGTAATAAAAAACAACACACACGCACAATCACAATCTCATATTCAACGTGTATGTTACGTTCCTGTGTTGTCTGCCCTCTGTTCTCTGTTTCACTATCACGTTGATTTCACATTTCCTTGTTGTCCGCTCCGTATTTTCCATTTCACCCGTCACCTATCCCGCTCTGTCACGTTTTCCCTGTTGTCCGCCCTGATTCTCACTGTCCGTGTGTTAAACTACAATTCCCACAATTCCTGGCCTCTCTCACTGCCTGCACTCTTCATTGTTCTCACCTGTGTCTCGTTTAGTCTTCATTGTGTTTGTGTATTTAACCCTGTTTGTTTCTCCTTTCCCCGGTTGGTCTTTGTTGTAAGTAGATGCCTGTTTCCCTTGCTTCCGTCATTGTTTCACCGTAGTTATCCCCGTGTATGCCTCCCGTGTTACGTTAACCCTTTGTTTGCCTTTCGTGTTTTGTTTACCGTTTTCCCATCGTGGTTGTTTTCTTTTATTCATGTTTTGTATTACCCCTATTGTCTAAATAAACCTCCGCTGCGACTAGATCCTCACCCTGTGTCTGCCTCCGCCTACAAGCCTGACAGTGTATATATCGTTTTTCTTTTCAAGTATGTAAATATATGTTAGTGTATGTATATTTACTGTAAATACTATATGCTTTGGCAATGAAAACATCTATAACCACGCTAAAATAGCTAGATCTGCATCAAACAATGAACTAAAGCCTCTCACACACACAAAAGCAATACAACTCCCTCAAACAGTTCAAGACACTCACTGGGGAAACACGCGACAAAAGGTAACTACAAAATGTGTACTCATTATTCAAGCTTATTTATGCGGAATATACATGTTATAAAATACAAGAAAACACTTACTTGTCCAGAGTAATGTCTCCTCCCTCCAGAAACATTTACTCCGCTCGGAATCAACATACTGAGGATTCATCTGTATTTTCTCTGAAATTTCATCTCCAGACTCATCAGCTTTCACGGCGAGTGCATTCTTCCAACACATCCTGTAGCGAAAATCTTGTTTTCCTCGTGCGTTTTGCCATTGTTCTATCTGCAAATCTGTAAACCGCTCCAAAACAGCACTCTTCAGCATTTGCGCACAGACGCAAAATAAATTTTATAATGGAAAGTAAACTTTAGGCACACACTTTATATAAACATTTTTGAAACTTCCCACTAAAGCGGCATATCAATGTTTTCAGAATTTCATTTGCTATACGATGTGCATGTCATTTTCACACTTGGCTGTAATTGGCTTGATTTTTAGACAAAGGAATGGGGGGAGGCACTTACATGTGACACAGACTGTGGTTGGCTATTGAATGCTTTGGACAGGCTATTTAACCCTGTTTGTTTCTCCTTTCCCCGGTTGGTCTTTGTTGTAAGTAGATGCCTGTTTCCCTTGCTTCCGTCATTGTTTCACCGTAGTTATCCCCGTGTATGCCTCCCGTGTTACGTTAACCCTTTGTTTGCCTTTCGTGTTTTGTTTACCGTTTTCCCATCGTGGTTGTTTTCTTTTATTCATGTTTTGTATTATCCCTATTGTCTAAATAAACTTCCGCTGCGACTAGATCCTCACCCTGTGTCTGCCTCCGCCTACAAGCCTGACAGAAAGACCAACCCACCCAAATGCATCTAGCATCTAGCAGCGGTTTTTCTTGAACTGGCCCAGGCAAATCTTCCCGTCCGTGAGTACTCACGACTCTTCTCCACGGTCGCCATCCACACCGGGCTCAACGACGACGCCCTGAAGTCCATCTACTGGGTCGGGTTACCGTCATCCCAATAGAGAGTGGCGCCGATACCCAGAGAGCTCCCGTGGAGGGAGTACGTGAGCCTCGTTCTGAGGAATCTCGCACCCGAGGAACCACCCCTCATGATTCCGGCTGTCGAGCCTGAGCCCCTGCCTACCCGGATCGATGAGCCAGTGCAGCCAACTTCTTCCGCCCGGAGGAGGAGGAGAAGGAAAGCCTCCGCTCTCCAGCTCACGTCTGCCACGGTCAGCGAGCCAGCGCCTACGCCTCCCACGGTCAGCGATCCTGAGCCCACGCCTGCCGCGGTCAGCGAGCCAGCGCCCACGCCTGCCACGGTCAGCAAGCCAGCGTTGCCAGCCTCGACCGTCCCTGAGCCAGCGCCTGTAGCCTCAACCGTCCCTGAGCCAGCGCCTGTAGCCTCGACCGTCCCTGAGCCAGCGCCTGTAGCCTCGACCGTCCCTGAGCCAGCGCCTGTAGCCATGACTGTCCCAGAACCTACGCCAGTAGCCATGACCGTCCCTGAGCCAGCGCCTGTAGCCTCGACCGTCCCTGAGCCAGCGCCTGTAGCCTCGACCGTCCCTGAGCCTACGCCAGTAGCCGTGACCGTCCAAGAGCCAGCGCCAGTAGCCGTGACCGTCCAAGAGCCAGCGCCAGTAGCCGTGACCGTCCAAGAGCCAGCGCCAGTTCTCGTGCCCGTCCTAGAACCAGCGCCTCTCGAACCTTCCAGGACTCTGCCTCTCAAGCCTCTCAAGCCTTCCAGGGCTCCTCCTCCCGATCCTCCTAGGGCTCCGCCTCTCCAGTCTCTCGAGTTTTCCAGGGCTCCTCCTCCCGAGCCACCCAGTGCTCCGCCTCTCAAGTCTCTCGAGCCTCCCAGGGCTCCACCTCTCAAGTCTCCCGAGCCACCCAGTGCTCTGCCTCCTGAGTCTCCCTCAGCTCCGCCTCCAGAGCCTCCCTCGGCCCTGCCTACAGAGCCTTCTATGGTCCACCAACCACGGCTCTGCCTCCTGAGCCTTCCTCAGCTCCGCCTCCTGGTCCTGCCTCGGCCCAGCCTCCGGGGCCTCCCTCGGCTCCGTCTCCTGAGCCTACCCTGGCTCTGCCTCCAGAGCCTTCTAGGTCTCCACCCCTAAAGCCTCAAACGGCGCAACCTCCCTCAGCTCCGCCTCCAGAGCTTTCCAGGCCTCCGCCTCATGCAGCTAAACCGGCCTCAGTCCTGTGGCCTCCTCCCAGGCCCCCTGAACCGGCCCTTGCCTTACGGCTAGCCCCCGGGCCATCTAAACCTGTCCCTGTCCGGTCGATACCTCCCTGGCCTCCTGGACCTGGACCTGTCCCTGCCCGGTCGATGCCTCCCTGGCCTCCTAAACCTGTGCCTTTGTGCCCCCGTGGACTGCCTAATAGCCCCTTGTGCCCCCGTAGACTGCCTAATAGCCCCTTGTGCCCCCGTGGACTGTCTCATTTCCCTTTGTGCCCCCGTGGACTGCCTAATTGCCCCTTGTGCCCCCGTGGTCTGTCTCCATGTTCCTGGTGCCCCCTTGGTCTGTCTCCGTGTCGCTTGTGCCTTCTTGGTCTGTCTCTGTGCCCCTTGTGCTCCCTTTTCTCTGTCTGTGTCCCCCCGGGTCTACCCCCTCACTCCTTGGATCTTTTGTTTTTGTTCTTCTGTGTGGGTTTTCTTTTTGCTTTAGGACCGTCTGGAATCCGGTCCTTTTAGGGGGGGTTATGTTACGTTCCTGTGTTGTCTGCCCTCTGTTCTCTGTTTCACTATCACGTTGATTTCACGTTTCCTTGTTGTCCGGTCCGTGTTTTCCATTTCACCCGTCACCTATCTCGCTCCATGTCACGTTTTCCCTGTTGTCCGCCCTGAGTCTCACTGTCCGTGTGTTAAACTACAATTCCCACAATTCCTGGCCTCTCTCACTGCCTGCACTCTTCATTGTTCTCACCTGTGTCTCGTTTAGTCTTCATTGTGTTTGTGTATTTAACCCTGTTTGTTTCTCCTTTCCCCGGTTGGTCTTTGTTGTAAGTAGATGCCTGTTTCCCTTGCTTCCGTCATTGTTTCACCGTAGTTATCCCCGTGTATGCCTCCCGTGTTACGTTAACCCTTTGTTTGCCTTTCGTGTTTTGTTTACCGTTTTCCCATCGTGGTTGTTTTCTTTTATTCATGTTTTGTATTACCCCTATTGTCTAAATAAACCTCCGCTGCGACTAGATCCTCACCCTGTGTCTGCCTCCGCCTACAAGCCTGACAGTGTATATATCGTTTTTCTTTTCAAGTATGTAAATATATGTTCGTGTATGTATATTTACTGTAAATACTATATGCTTTGGCAATGAAAACATCTATAACCACGCTAAAATAGCTAGATCTGCATCAAACAATGAACTAAAGCCTCTCACACACACAAAAGCAATACAACTCCCTCAAACAGTTCAAGACACTCACTGGGGAAACACGCGACAAAAGGTAACTACAAAATGTGTACTCATTATTCAAGCTTATTTATGCGGAATATACATGTTATAAAATACAAGAAAACACTTACTTGTCCAGAGTAATGTCTCCTCCCTCCAGAAACATTTACTCCGCTTCGGAATCAACATACGAGGATTCATCTGTATTTTTCTCTGAAATTTCATCTCCAGACTCATCGCTTTCACGACGAGTGCATTCTTCCAACACATCCTGTAGCGAAAATCTTGTTTTCCTCGTGCGTTTTGCCATTGTTCTATCTGCAAATCTGTAAACCGCTCCAAAACAGCACTCTTCAGCTTTTGCGCACAGACGCAAAATAAATTTTATAATGGAAAGTAAACTTTACGCACACACTTTATATAAACATTTTTGAAACGTCCCACTAAAGCGGCATATCAATGTTTTCAGAATTTCATTTGCTATACGATGTGCATGTCATTTTCACACTTGGCTGTAATTGGCTTGATTTTTAGACAAAGGAATGGGGGGAGGCACTTACATGTGACACAGACTGTGGTTGGCTATTGAAGGCTTTGGACAGGACATGGAAGCTCCTATATGGTCAAATGAGGTGTCAATCGAAAGGTCAGAGTGCAGCATCCATTTTGATACCGGATATAGGAAATGTTTACATCTGAACAGAAGTTATTACTGATAATATGTGAAAGATTAGGTACAGCTGCCAGGTGCTTTGAAATGATGCAACAAGAGTCTGTGGATATTTATTGATGTAATAATGTGATTTGGACTAAACATTTTACTTGATTTGATCGTTTGGACATTTGAAAATGAAACAACACCGTTTTTGTCAGGAAGTTATGGATCAGTGGACTCCTATGAGGCTTCATAGGTGAGTTGCCTAAATTTTGATATTGTTTGTTTATATGTCAGTGGTCTAACAAAGATATAGATTGTACCTGCTGTTCTGATTGCATCTTAAAATGGTTTATATCAATAGAAAATCAAGAAATGTAGCTTTCCAAATATATCTGGCATGTGTACCAATGTACACACAGCAGTTTTGTGCATCCCATAGTTTTATTTTTTACATTTAATGGCCCGTCCGTGGGCTGCCTCAGTCCATAATGTTAAAAGAGACTTTAAAATAGTTCTCTTATATTTACTCAAATTGCTTCAAATGCCAAATGCATGTGTCCACCTTGCATTGTTTTCCGAAAGCCAACGGGTGGAAATGGACCCATGGTGCTTGGGCCCGTCATCGCTGCACGCAGCTATATTTAATTATTATTACTGCTGGCCAAAAGTTTGGAATAATATACAGATTTTGCTCTTATGGAAAGCAATTGATACTTGTATTCACCAAAGTGGCATTCAACTAATTACAACATTTAGTCAGGACATTAATAATGTAAAAAATTACAATTAAAATTTGAAAAAAATTCTGAACTTCTTTAACTCCTTCAAAGAGTTCTCATCAAAGAATCATCCACATGCATCAATGACTGCTTTGCAGATCCTTGTCATTCTAACTGTCAGTTTGTCCAAATACTCAGGTGACATTTCAACCCACACTTCCTGTAGCACTTGCCATAGATGTGGCTGTCTTGTCAGGCATTTCTCATGCACTTTACAGTCTAGCTGATCTCACAAAAGCTCAATGGGGATATGATCCATAACACTCTTTTTCCAATTAGCTGTTGTCCAATGTCTGTTTCTTTGCCCACTCTAACCTTTTCTTTTTGTTTTTTCTTTGCAATTCTTTCCATAAGGCCTGCACTCCTGAGTCTTCCCTTTACTGTTGTACATCAAACTGGTGTTGAGCAGGTAGAATGAAGCTGTCAGCTGAGGACAAGTGAGGCATCTATGTATCAAACCAGAGGCTCTTGTGTACTTATCCACTTGTTTAGTTGTATCTGGGCCTTCCACATCTCTTTCTGTCCTTGTTAGAGCCAGTTGTCTGTGGTGAACATCAGTTAAGATGGCATTCCTGGGACCAGATTATGGCATGGCCCCTCTCTAACTGCCGATGTAGAAGAAGATGTGTCACACTGGAAAGTTCACTTTCTGCACCCACCACCACCACTAAGGAGAGGACATCTCATATGACTAAAGGTTGACTTGAGCTCATCAAACTCATTCCTAAGGTTTAGGCAAGAACTGCCATAAAAACTATTTCAGGACCTCCCAGATGCAGCAGCAGTAGAGGGCCACAGAGATCTATTCATACCTATGTTTGGAGGCCTTAAATTAATATAAACTGCAACACATCCACTCCATGTTCATACAAAGCACTGTTTATGTTAATGATTATTGACTGTTAACACAACAGTTCACAGGACAGACCTATTAACAGATAAACAAATCCGTCAACGATAACTTAACCATTTCTTATTGTGTTTGGTCTAAATCTGTTCCATACGATACATTTTTTAATTTGACTGTTGTTTGGTAAATAAATAATGCTTGGGTAAAACATTAAAGGCACTGTTTTAAGACTGTACTTTATGCTATGCAAATGATTTCCACACTAGGGTAGGCAACACCATGGCTACTTCAGACACCAGTGGCCAATCACACTCCAGGATCAGAAAGGTGCCAGATTTTTATCTCCTCCTCATCAGAAAGGGATAAATATGTCCCCGGGTAGACACACCCTTGTTTCCAACTCGACAGGGAAGGAGACACCAACAGGCACACACACGTCCTGAGTTTCTAACCTGATGAGGAAAGAGACTACAAGATAGTTGAGGTTAGGCTTTTGCAAGCAAAACCTTTTATATTGCTTTCAGCTGCACTCTAGCTGAAAAGGACCTCTGCATCGGCAGACATTGCCTGTCCCACACGGCTCCTTTGTTACGGAGACAGCCTGCAAAGGACCCTGTGAAGATTCAACTGATCCAGCTGCCCAGTCCACACTTTAAGGACCCTTTTGGTGCAACCCGAAGTTCAGCATCCTCCAGCCCAGTGTGGCAATGACTGCTGCTCCCTTCCCACAGCTACCCGCATCACCAGTGGAAGACGTCTCTACTGCTGTATTGATCACCTGACTGTGTGGAACGTAAATATAAACTTACCAAACCTATTTCTAGAGACCATGGCATTAGTTTATACCTACAGCATATGTTTGCAAGTTAAGCAAGCATAACTTTCTTAGATAACAGTTACCTGGGTTAAGCTTGTTACAAATAATATGGATATCATTTTACCATTTTGCCAGAGCCATTAGGTTTCCATTGGTTTCCCATAAGGAGCATTCCCATACAATTCTCTCCCATTGCTACATTCAGTTCAACAGAATTGCATTTATCCATTCTGTGTTCAAATAATTTAATTGTATCATTGATTAATTCAGTACTTTTGGTTATTAGTTTATTATCCTTTAGCAGTGCATATTCATTATTAGCATTATTAATCGTTGTGGTATTTACTCTTACATATCTATTGTTAATACATTTCTTTAATTTTATTACAACTGTGTCTTCATTGTGTTGTCCTGACTCTCACACATCCTTCAGATAAATCAGCTAACCAACTAACTCTAGAGTATATTAATTCTAAAATTATTTTCTAAGTGTTCTTAAATTGTTAAGATAGTATTCTTAAATGGTGCCCCGTATTGAAGGGGATGGGTTTATCTGATAAACTCATAACCACACCTTAAGTGACACGTGATCAATAATCACTACATCATCGGTGAATTGAGTAGAAACCTCTACATGTCCTTTGTCTTTGAAGACTGTATGTTCCAAGCCATTTGAATTTGGGGGCAGATCTCCTGTCCAGATTGGTTCTGATGCCAGAAGAATGGACATGTTGGGTCAGCATTTGGCAACCCCAGACCGAGTTATGGAAATTAAGGGTTTGGCTCCTCAATGGGTCTTTCCAGTTTTGCTGCATGTCAGCTGAGCTTCCACAGAGGATACCTTGTTATTGCCCACATGTCGGGAGTTAAGATCACCCATCTCTGCTGGGTTTTATTCTGCACCTCACTTAGCTTAAGCAGAGGATTCTACAAATCTGTTCCTCAAACCAGTGACTGCTCATTATTGCTGTTAATAAATCCTTTGAACTGTTCTTCTGCTCTTGGGTCTATTTGCTTCACTAGTGCAAAAGCTGATTATGACTTTATACATTTCTTTACACTGTTAGTCACACACAGTTGGCTATGTTAACCTATTGGGGTTAGCCCCCCTTTGGGACGGGTCTCATGAGATATTCACCTGCACCTTCCCGATACCGCCAATAAACCTCTCCATTCCCGCCACCTCTGGTGTTTCAGGAGTTAGCGGTTTCCAGCGAAATGTTGGGTGTTCCGTTGCTTCCTGCCATAGTCCAGGACAAGGAACACTCGACATCCCCTCAACAGGAAGTGTCAAAATTGATACCCATCTCAGAGAACCTAGCAGCATGGAAGCTACTGCCGGGTGTTTCTATGTGGGTCCTAAGAACAGTAGGAAAGGCTACAGAATTAAATTAGTTTACCGTCCTCCAAGTTTCAATGGCATGGTTCCCACTACCATGAAACCGGAACAAGCATGTCTTCAATGGAAAGAACTGCAAAATCTCTTTTTCAAAGGGGCCATAGAACATGTTCCCCTTCAAGAGAGAGAGTCAGGTTACTACAGCAGATACTTCCTGGTTCCCAAGAAGAATTTTAGACCTTCTGAGGCTTGAATCGCTTAGTCAAGGCGTTCAAGTTCAAGATGCTAACCGTCAAGACAGTCATGTCTCAAATCCAACATCACGATTGGTTGGTCGATCTCATGTACGCATACTTTCATATAGAAATTTTGCCACAACAAAGGAAGTTCCTGAGGTTCGCTTTCAGGGGCGAAGCTTTCCAATATTGGGTTCTTCCATTCGGCCTTATCACCCCACACATTCACGAAGTGCACGGATGCAGCCTTATCACCCCGCACATTCACGAAGTGCACAGATGCAGCACTGGCTCCTTTGCCTTCTCCAGGGGAACCGCAATCTGAATTATATAGACGGCTGACTGATACTAGCACTGTCACAAGAATTGGCATTACAGCACATGAATATCGTCTTAGCTCATCTGGTTTATCTGGGTTTGAGACTCAACGTCAGGAAAGGCTTCTCTCTCCCACTCAGGAAACTACTTATCTGGGGATTGTATGGAATTCGATCATGATGCGGGCACAATTTTCACCTGCTCGAATCGAGACCATTAAGAACACCCTGAGCGAAGACAAGCTTGGCCAAGGTTGCACTGTTCGTCAGTATCAACAAATACTAGGTCTCATGGCATCTACATCCTCAGTGATTCCATTGAGCATTTTTCACATGAGACCATTTCAGTTGTGGCTCAAAGCCAGGGGATTTATTCCAAGGACCAGTCCCCTAAGGCAGATAAGGGTTACGCGCTGCGCGCTTCGTACCCTTTCTATGTGGTTCCTCACCTTGGGTCCCACTCTAGGTGCGGCTTTCCGTTGCAAGTTGCTAACGACAGATGCCTCCCTGACGGGCTGGGGAGCGGTCTTAAGTGGTCATCCAGCTCAAGGGGAATGGGAGGGTCATCAACTCGATTGGCACATAAGCTGTCTCGAGTTGATGGCTGTATTTCTGGCCCTGAAATACTTCCTCCAGTATATGAGTCTGCCATGTCCTGGTGTGGGTGGACAACACAGCAGTAGTCTCTTACATAAACCATCAAGGAGGTCTATGTTCACGCCAGCTGAACAGACTGGCACGGCAGATTCTCCTTTGGGACCAGGGCAAGCTCCTGTCAATCAGAGCAGTCTATATCCCTGGATGCCTGAATGTGGGTGCAGATTTACTGTCCAGACAGAAAATACCGACAGGGGAGTGAAACAAATGTGGTTGAGAATTTACAGAGTGGAAGTGGACCTCTTTGCCTCCCAACAGACAGCGCAATGTCTCCTCTACTTCTCTCTGAGTCACCCAGCCCCCCTGGGTCTGGACGCGATGGTGCATACATGGCCCAGAATGCACCTGTATGCATCTCCTCTTGATTCTCTATTCCCAGGAGTCCTGGCCAGAGTTCGCCAACAAGGGTCCTGCCTCTTAATGATAACGCCATGTTAGCCGAACAGGGTATGGTTCTCTGAGATAATTTCTCTCCTTGACGGCTTGCCTCTGTCTCAGGCACAGGGGGCGATACTTCATCCCCGGCCCGAACTGTGGAAACTTCATGTTTGGCCCCTGAAGTGTACCAACTGAGGGACACTGGGCTTTCACCTGAAGTCATTGAGACCATTCTAAGCGCTAGGGTGCTCAAGCGACAACTTGTTTTGTTTATCTAAAAACAGGTCCACTAAAGCGATAGCGGCAAAAGAATAGAACACAGCTGCACACAAACCAGAAACCAGAGCAGTCTGTTGTCAAAGAATCAATACATTTCTATACCCAGCCTTGTTTTTTTAAACTGAGTTCTCATAAATCAAACAGAAACAGAGGTGTTTTAACCTGACAGCAAACATCATGTGTGGCAGATAAGCCTGCATCCTCATGGCAGATATGCGTGCATCCTCATGGCACGGCCACGCCCTACTCCTTGTCACAACATGATAAAAGGTATATTTTCTATATCAATCAGAGTTTTGTCACACTCAAACTCCGTTTCAGTATGGAGGACAGGAGAAAGGACATTCCCGCCTCCTTTATCTCTCAGTTTGACTGAGTACTCTGGTCAAACAAATAAGGCTGGGCATAGAAATGCATCTATTTTTCGACTGCAAACTCTTCAGACATGTGTATTAATTTTTGTTCTCTGGTATGTGTGCAGCTGTGTTGTGCAGCTGTATTCACTTTTGCTGAGGTGGATATGTTTTTAGATAAACAAAAAATATTTTTTGTCTCATTAACGTGCACAGGAGACCAGCAGTTAGTCAAAATTTTCCTTAACTAATACATTCGATTTTGGTTTGTTTCTCACAAATCCTTAATGTATGTTTTCTGAACAATTTGAGACTCATTGAATACCTTATTTGACTTCTGAATTGTACTTTTACATGCTTTTGAAGATTGAAAAGGTGGTTTAATTTTTTTTTCACAATTTCTCCCTTTGTGTTAGGAAAAAGATCATACAGTCATACAGGGTTATAACTACACAGGGGTGAGTAAACAATGACTGAATTTACATTTTTGGGTTAATTAACCCTTTAAACACTCTTTTTTTGGCAAGTTTTGGATGACAGTTTCCATTTTTATGCATGTTACTTTAACTGTAATTAAATGATTTATAATGCATTCATAAATGACTTATAAGTAATTAATGAACCCCTTTTTATAAACTAAAGATTTGACAGATGTAGTTATTTATCTGTGTTAAATTGCAGGATAGATATTTGCTGTTTTATTTTAGATTTATTTTCTATAAAAATTAATTGTGCGGTTGCTTAAATGTATAAATAATCTTGCCGTTTTTCTTTGTGATTTGAAAAATTGTCTTCAGAGCCACTGAGTTTTATCAAAATCTACTGTACTAGGTCTAAAACAAATATGGACAAAATGTATTTGGAAGGTAGTCAGTTAAATCTGAATACATCTCTAATATAGACCTTTGGGTTTTACTTAAATGCGAAGACCAACTACATCAATGTCTGCATAATGTACTTAAATTAATTCCACAAGGTCAAAACAATGTCTGTCTTTAAATGAGACCTTGACTGCTGTCATCATTAAAGCCTACAGTTTTTCCTTGACTTCTCTTTCTCTCTCTCTCTCTCTCTCTCTCTCTGTGTCTTCCTCTGTGGTTTACCTACACACTCAAACTCCCCTCCCTGTAACTTCATAGTGCCTTTAGCTTGCAATGATGTGCATGCTCAAACAATGCCTAAACACATCAGATGACTGCAAAAGATTAAACATTTTAACAAATAAAGGCAAAACATAGTAATACACTCAAAGATATGTACACGAATATCCAATCTGTCAGCTCATAATAATAAAAACCATGATCTCGGTTGTTGAAAGCGTTTTATGGAATTTCGACTAGACTCTCAAAGCGTTTCTGTGATTAATATGCAGTCACTCAATCGTAAACCCAGGACAGCATTTATGGGTTTCCAGTTGCTGTTAGCATTTTCCTCCAGAGGTGATCTTACAGCTGTACACAGAGCCCATGAAAATACTCTTTTATTTGCCATAATCATTCCTTCTAGGACCATGCCGGGCTTGTATAATTGGACTAATAGGCATCTGTTGCTTAAATTCTCAGTCATGAATTTATCATCAATAAGCAATAAACAGGAATGGGAACGTAAGCCTAAATTAGTTATCCTCAGACAGGCTACCCAGTGTATTACGAATATGCTCAGAAATTAATCACATTGTTACATAACTAGCAAGATAAGGAAAGTCTACTGCAATGTAGGTGTCATGGCACCCTTGAATATGGGCTTCAACGCAATCTCGAATTACACTCTCGCATTCTTACAGTTTTATCCAATGTGCAGAAGTGTTGTGTGCATGCCTGCTTACATTGTTATGTCAAATCAGAGAAAACCCAGATAATTTCAAGTCTCATGTTATTACAGTTTTCTTGCATTGTCAGATTTTTGGAAATAAGATGATTTTTAGTAGTTATCAGTGCATTGTGTGCATGTAAACATACTCACTGAAAAATGTGTCCAGCAAAAAGGAGTCAGGGTGAGCCAAACAGAAAAAATTAGCAAACTAGTTTAGGTTTGCTGACGTCAGATTGCCTGTGATGTCTTTGGAGGGTGGAGTTTTTAGAGAGTGGACATGTGGTTGAAGGGATGGTGGTAGTCGTATTCAGTGGCTAAATTTACCAAATGTCAAATTGGCTGAAATATATTTACACTCTTTTAAAGGCCATGAAATCTAAATGGATTCCATTTACTTTCTCATTTTGCATGACTCCTCAGTGTATGTAATTCTAATAATAATTTTCTTCGTAAAGGTTTTTCAAAGGATAATAACTTGCTCTGCTTATGAAACAACTTTCCTTTTCATTTTACATTACAAATCCTTAAAAAAAAAAATTCAAACCCTCCCCTCCAACCACCTGACTCAATATATGTAATGCCTACTTTCATGACACAATTGCAGACAGAAGAAATCGAGTGAATTTTTTCTCAATAGGTAATATCCTCTTCACTCGAAAATACATTAATTGATTGCGAAAAATGGTTGTAAACCAACATGATCACACAAGAAATCTCTCAGGCATGGATTCAGGTCCCATGGAAACCACAAAGTAATTGTGCATATCACATGAACAATGGTGAGCAGAATTCAGATTTTCCCTCCAAGATAAAATTTGTACCTCATTGACAGTTAGGTTTAGGGTCTGGATCAGAGTTAGAGGGAAGGGTTACAATAATATGCATTTCTGTTGATAACAGTATTTCAACAACAGTTCCCGCTGTGGCCACTGGGCAGTGGTTTGAATTTTGGTGAGCACAAAATGCTTATGAATGACCAATTTCAGCAGCAAAACATTGTGATCAGTCTGTGTAAATGCCATAATCTTTTAAATTGAATTTAAATAATTTTCTGGACTAGAAACAATTCCAAATAGCTTTTCAACACAAATGTTTTCTCCCAAGAGTACAATGTTTAGATTTTTCCAAATTGTGTGCACAAATAGCTATATATAACGTTCAATGGATGTTATAGTGTTAGTTCATCCACCAAAATTCATCATCATTTAGTCAACTTCATGTTGTTCCAAACCCATATGACTTTTTTCTTTCAAGGAACACAAAAGTAGCTTTATCAGAATGTCCAAGCTGCTCTTTTCCATACAGTGAAAGTGAATGGTTGCTAGCCTGTCCTTGGTCACCATTCAGTTTAACTGCATGGAAAGATAATTTTGTCTTTGTTCCTCACAAGACAGAAACTCATTAGTGTTTGGAACAGCAATAGGCTAAAAAAAAGGATGACAGCATTTTTATTTTTGAGTGCACTTTCCATTTAATGTACTCAATGGGTCTGTTACAAAACGTAGTATGCTGCCATGCCGTCTCCTGACTACTTATGCAGCTGTGTTTTATGGCAGCATCCTAACTTAAATAGAGCCAAATTAGAGAGCTTATCATGTGCAGGTGACACAAAAGGAACAACAAAATTAGATACTCTAATGAGCATAAATATGCATAGCACACACATTTTGGGTATCATAATCCATTTACTTTCATATCAGTGCTTTTCAGTATTGAATGGTTTATAAGTATATTTATAACAGAAATTTATGTTGCTTCTGCATTCTTGGATTTATTTTTTCATAATGGTACATTCTGGGATTGCTTACCTGGTGAAGGATATATACGATGCTACCTTAGAATTTGGCTAAAACTAGATATTTTAGGAGGCAACGTAATTAAGATATCTACTTTTTGTAACAGCCTTTGCATCGGGAGCACACCTTTGATGTCTTTTGGAACAGACCCAAGATGTGTAGCTTTAAACCTGTATTTCCACTCTTTTCCACTTTTCTTGTTATATCATTATGGAGAAGCAGAGAATGTTCTGGCCCAGGGAATTTGTTTGTTCAGAATGTGTCACGACACAAAAAAAGATCGAAACAAATGACATAGCTACTGAAAGCTCAGCACTCAACCTGCCAGCTGGCCTAAAATATCCTTAAGTTGGCTAAAAAGAGGCTTGCTGCCCAACATAATTCCTCATATGAGGACAAAACGATGACATGCATCCGATATCTGATACAGTCCTTACTGTTCTTTCTGACTGACATGATCATTTCCTGTGGGGATATTGTACATAGTGTAAGCCAGAGAGTCTGATGAAGGGTGAATGGGCTGTCTGTTTGCTGTCAAAACGGCCCTCACGTCCACTGGCAGAACTCGCGGCTCAGCTTAAATGAATCTGTCAGCGTAATTGCTCTGTGAGTGTGCCGCTTTGTGAGAAGACTACATTCCATTAGGCTGAGAAGACCCTGGAGGAAGATGGCTAGATCCTGAGCTAGATGTGTTTGTGTGTTAGGGCAGGACATTCTAAAGTGAGTGTTGTAACGTCTGGAGGGATGAGAACACAGAAGACCAACATCTGTGGGTTGACAGGAGACCGATGTTTCAGCTTTAACACAAATCTCTTAAATCATGTGTGAAGTTAGAGCATTCTCAATGTCAAAACCTGGTTTTTGACTGAAAAACATAGAGATGTTAGGCAAAATGTTAGGAATGGACTATATTAACTTTTTGAATGCACTTTCTTATTGTTTTCGATTACGATTATGTGTACGTTATTCCAAATACAAATTGCACTAATGAATCACATAAATAACTTCTTTATGATCCTAAGGAAAACGCATATTAAAGGCCATTACATTAAGGCCAATACATTATGCACTTCTGGAATGCATAAGGTAACGTTGCATCAACCACAGATAGACGTTTGATTGAGTGCTATTCTAATATGAAGAAATTGGCAGATTCTGACTTCCAGCTGCAGTAAGGAACAACATTACCAGTTGATTTTGTATCCATCATGAAACTGTTACTATTGCGAATTTCAATTTTGTAAGTATATATGTAGATTTGACATTTTCTATGATCGATAAAAGTCTCTCAGCAACAAATTTACGGACAGACTTCAGCAGTCAGAGGCTACTCATCTGAGGCTAAAGGTGGTGTTGAACATTGATATGGGTCGATGTAAATGAAAAAGACCTTTCCATTTATTGCAGACATTTCCAAAACACATAGACAAACAGTTTGGAGTTTAAATGTTGAAATTAACATTAACCAAGAATAATAAATGCTGAAAAATGATTGTTCCTTGTCATTTCATATTAATTTAGTAAACTAATGTTAACAAATTCAACCTTATTGTAAATAAAAAACTGCATTAATTGTAAATTCTTGTGAGGATGTTTAAACACAAATACTAATTAATAAAAAAGATTTTATAGTGTAGATGTCTTTGTATGTTTTGAAGTCTATGGAAGTGTTCCCAAAAAAATAAAATAACAGCAGTTCACAGGTGTAATACACTATTGGGATGTCAAATCTTTTCAAGCATTCAATGCTGGAGGGTTAAATAAATCTAATTCCAGAAGCTCATTAGACAAAGCAGCCAACCATACAACAGGAAAATATGACCATCACTCACACAGACAAATTTATCCAACAATCGATTTGCTTACATTATCATACCTGAATTTATCCCATATCCATATGTATAACCCCCCTGTTTATTTGGGTATATACAAAGCTGTCTGTGCACACATGACTGAAACTCACAAAATACATTGTTACTTCCCAAGCCAATCATGAAGTTTGAGGCCAGAAGATGTTGCTAGTATAATAAGATGACCCTCATTCTACTATACTTCATGAGTCAGTCACAGCAGTTCACACTTAAGCTGCACCCTGAATCGCCCGGTTGCTTTCGTACAGCTGTGCATGCCTGCATCAAAAGATATGCAGAGTTATTGTGCAGTTAATGCCATTCCGGTGGCACATGTGCTACAGTTGTTATACAGTTTCTATAGCAGAAATGTTCAATGCCGTAATGCATAAGATGGCTATCAAATAATGAATGTATTTGTACCCACACAGTCTCCACTTTTCAACAGGCCCATGCTCGTCAATGGGGTGTCGATTCTTCATGTGATGCTTTCCAAAAGGTACAAGCATCTCTGTGACGCAGGTAGGGAGGTTGACAGAGGCTTCATTCTCTGGCACGGAACCGCAGGACAGCTTCATGTGAGATAACAGACCGAAATAAATAACCAAACAGAGGATGAGAGGACTTTTTTCACAGGAAGTAGATCCATTTTGATAGACAAATGTGGCAGTTTTGACAGTCAAATGGATTTACAAGCTCTGAGCATTGGGGGACTGAGAAATCAAATGTTTTTCTCCTGAATAATTCACTAGGGAAACATAAGTCCTCACTTGAAGTGTAACGTCTCAATTTGAGTGCAGCACAATTTTGGGTGAAAAGCTGATATAAAGAACAGATCACTTCGTTGGCTGCTCAATCTCAAAAGGTGCCAGGCTATAAGTGCAAGTCACTTTTCACTGTCTGGTTTTATTGGCCAGACATCATATTTTAATACACCAATCTATATATACAAAGACATGATTTGAATTGAAGGCTGTATTCCAGCACCAATACAAAATCTGTATCCAATGAGAATGGATCTGGATTCATAGTAATAATTGCTTTATCACTCATGTAGACATGCGCACACATGCACACTCACACAAAACATTCAGATTGGAATTCACCAAGAATTAATTGTGCCCGCTGATAGCATTGTTTATGTGCATATGCTGTCTGAGCTGTTTTAGCACTTCATTCACTATAGCAATTACAGTATGTAAACCAGGTAACAGTGCAAACACGTGACATAAAAACATCACACTGTGATCCAGGCACCTGAATCTACTTTTTAAAAGGCTAAAAGTGTGCTTGGCTACACCTCATTTTCAGATATTTCCAGTTATTTGATGAATTACTGATACATAATTGATATCTTTGCTGTTGCTGTTCTGCTGCAGTCCATTATGCACTGCTTCCTAATTGTCATTAAGTTACCAAATAACATAAAGGTTTAATAATAATAATTTAGCGTGCTCAGTAGTATATCACCGCTAGTCAATGTCATTTGAGTTAGCCAATCAAATCGATGGAGGCGGGACTCACATCACAATAATCGTGGATTATTATTCCAGCACCGCGCATCAGCAAGAAATTAATATTAAGAGTGTCAGTGTCATGTAAGATGTAAGTATCTAACTAAATATGCAAAATTTGACCACTGTTTTATGATTAAAATGTTGTACCAACCGAAAGTAATATCCAAGGTGTAAACTATTCACTATTGAAATTTGCCATTTCATACTGAAAATATGTCATGTACAGTACGTGATTGGTATGTCATTCATAATTTTTAATGTGAAAACATTAACGTGGTAGTTTTCAGCATACCAACCTTAAGATAAAGAGCGAATGTGTGTATATTGTAAAGGAATTGAATAAATGTGGTAATCCGGCAGGCTTTTGAAGGAGATTTTTTTGAAAATTCACTTGACATTGTCTAAGGAAATGTTCAATAAAACACAAAGTAGAGCGTTATCACCCTTTAGATTAGAACATTGTAAGACATGTGACTTGAAGCTTCCATTGAGTTTTTAGGTTGTGAAAAGGACAGTCACATATTGTTAGTGCAAATATTATTAGGTAATAATTAACAATCAATTAAAGATTTTCTAAGAATTTCATTGTCATTACTTAATTCTGAATTCTGTACAGGATCTCTTATGAGTCTACTTTTAAAAGATACTTTATTTTGAGTATGCCTTGTCAGGTCTGTGCTCAAAAATGATCCACCAGTTAAATGTATAGTTCACCTAAAAATAGGAAATTTTTTGTCACTCATTTACACATCCTTATGTTGTTTGTGATGAGGAGGGCGTGGTCGGGCCGTGATGACGCACGCCTCGGGCTGAGTTAACTAATCAGTGGGAGAGAGGAATTCTATTCCTCTAGAATAACATTTTATAGTGTGAAGGAGCTGTTAAGCTTTAAATAGGCAAATACTGTAAACCACTATTAAAGGTTCAGTATAAAGACATCATAACAGTAGTCCAAATGACTTGTGCACTATATTCCAAGCTTTCTGGGCCATAGAAAAGCTTAGTGTTGTATGGACTACATTTATGGTATTTTATTGATGATTTCAAATTATATTAGTCTTTTCTTTGATACAGCACAATAAAAAAAAAAAAAATGAAAAGATGACTGAAATAGGAAAATTGCTAGCAAAGCTGACACAGTGTTTGTCTTGTACTGTGTGAACTTAAAAAAAAAAACATATCTTTTAAAAACTTTTATTTAAAGCCTTCATTCAGAAAACTATTGAAAGGACAGAGGACCATTATATTTGTGAATTCAATACCCACGACCCCCCACCCCCAAAATGGTTTTGACTTGGTTATGGCCTTGATATACTGTAATGTTCCAAATTCAATACAAGTTAAGCTAAATCAACAGCATTTGTGGCACAATATTGAGTACCACACAAATTATTTCAACTCCTTGTTTTTAAAAAATAGTGGTTTCAATGAGGCACTTCCACTTACAATGTAAGTGAATGGGGACAGTCCATAAACTTTAAAATACACAAGTATAGCCACAAGATTTAAATATTATACACGTTAACAGGATTTTAGTGTGACAAAATCAGGATTTACCTCCATATACCAGATAAAAGTGTTTAATTGTGTTATGTCGTAATGACATCAAAGATACAAAGTAATATTGTACGCAGGTACAATGTTACTTTGTATTTTTGATGTCATTACGACATATAACTTTACATAGATATGCTTAGCAAATAATTTTATCCAACTAAAATATGTTAACACAAAAATATTTTCATTCTTGTGGCTATAATTTTGAAACTGTGTATTTTTAAAGTGCCTCACACTAAAGTATTTTTGTTTTTTGTTTTTTTTTGTAGTAATAAATATTATGCCTCAAATGCCATCAATTGAGTTTAATTGTACTAAACCCGGAACATTCCTTTAAATAAAATTCCATTTATAAAGGAGTCAAGTTTGCATTGACAAGAATGACAAATGCATAATTTAAATAAACATGTAGTAATCCTGGTCCAGTGTAGATATCGCCCGGTTCAACTGAATAGCACATTGTTAGTTAATACGATTTTTGCTCTAAAATACCCTGTGCAAAAGTGGTGCAACAGTTTAGTGAATTTGCCGCTAGGTTCCACCTGTAGAAGTGACCAGAGATTTTACTCGTAGCTTGTTCCTGAATGAGAGACTGAAGTTGATAAATATCTGAAAAGAAAATCTGACTGCTTGACTGCTTGACTACCCGTCTAAATGCATCTGCACAATACAGCGTACAGTAACAGAGACAGTCTGTGCTTGCAAGAAAAAATATTCAAGCATATTTATTCAAGCAGGATTCTTGCCTCATGAAGCTTGATCCGTTTGCACACGCCCTAGCTGCTGCTGGCTTCGTCTTTTCCCGTACCACTTCAAAAGACTGTTGATGAATTGTTTCATTTTTACATATTCATTTCATTCCAACCTCCTATTAGACTTTTTTTATTTCTGAACACATCAAATGCAAACTAGGGGCCACCAATTAAGTTAGAGCATGTAGTAGACTAATTAGAGTGCAAAAATAATCCTCCTGTTTCCTGTCTCTCAGGAGTCTACTGTTGATGTACTGTACACTGTATTAATGCTGTTTGGGTGGGAGGCATAATCACTATAGGAGTCCTTTCACAGATGTGCTGTGTGCTAGGGAGCTGTTAAAGGAATGGTTGATGGCCAAAACGGAATATTTGTTCATTATTTACTCCGCATCATATTGGTCCAAACACGTATGCTGTTTGATGTTGAGCATGAAAATATATATATATATATATATATATATATATATATATATATATATATATATATATATATATATATATATATATATATATATATTATTTAAATCTTCACACAGCTCTTTTCCATACAACAGCAGTTTAAATTGACCAGTCGTAGAGCTCAAAAAGGTCCAAAAAAACACTTTAAAAGAACCATGTAAGTAGTCCATACGACTTATGCATTATACTCAAAGTCTTCTACAATCTATACAATAAGAACAAAGGAGGAAAAAAGTAAAGTTTTTATTTACAACTCAGAAAATTTTCTTTTGCAGCTCTCAACATTTTATTTTAATTGTAATGTGAAAGGAAGTTATTCACAGCATGTCTGGAAACAACATGAGCAACACGGTGACAGATTTTTCATGGGTGAAAAATCTAATTCTGATTTAGGTTTTCGATCATTTACTTTTCTTAATTAATTTATTTTCTTATTTGTCTGTGCCATTCATTATCCTTTAAAAGTTTATGTACACTATACTGTATAGCCTATAAATGTTGGAAGGACTTTGATTTTCTTATTTTATTTATTGATTTTTTTATTTTTTGACATTTGTCATGCTCAATCCAGGTCCATGCTTCAGACCAGTGTAATCACAAGCAGGTGAGCAAAGCAGCTAATTCCCATTTCTCTCTCAAATAATTTCATTCCAATCTATGAAGGTAGATTGTCCATCCCCTAGCCAGACAGTCTGCCAACACCCCCAGGGTGCTCATTAAATTCTACAAAAAAACGGATTCCTTCAATACATTTCCTTTGTCTGTGCTGACAAACCAGTCACTGTCAGACTTGAGATGCTTTAGCCCTAAGTACATGGTTAATAAATGCCTGTACTTTTTCGCAATTACATTTTGACAAGCGAAGACTACTTGCTTAAGAGGTTGTTATGAAGTGGAAAAGGGAGTAGAATTTAGATGCTTGGAGGGGCATATGTATAGGAGATTGGGTGAAGACAAGAGGCAGATATACTGCCATACAAACGCTAAATGAAGTAACTACACATTTAGTAAAAAATGTGTTGACTGGAATAGTATTTCTTATGAATGTTCATGTACCCTGAAATCGACCCCATTCCGATGAATAACTGCCATTCCCCATCAGACATTTCTGCATTTATTTAAATGTGTACATCTTGTCCTGTGGCACATTGCATGATCAATCTCAGAGACACGGGTTCTGGTCCTATGGAAACCAGGAAGTGATCATGATCACGTTAACAATGGTGAATGCAATTAGAGGTTGCGAAAACAAATAATTCCCTCTAAAATAAAAATTTTAGTCCATAAATGCTTTCCTGATGACTTTAATGCATATTTAAAATGAAAAACATTAGCTTTTGGCACCATTCTGTGGACATTTCTCAGAGAAACTTGAGCTCACACTTTTCGTATGTTAAACAACACTTCCAACTTCGGCCACTGGGGTCAGTGGTTAGAATTTTGGTAAGCACAGATGGATTCCAACTGAAGAACTTTCGATCTACTGTTGCCGAATTCACAGTGCAAACAGTTGGCTTTGGCTCAACTATACTCAGATTCAGAGAAAATGGAGTGTGAAATTTAAAAGTCCACATTTGGCTGGATAATTGAAACTCAAGCAGATCAAAAGGGCAGATCAAATCAAAATGCAGTGACAGCAGCCTAAAGACAAAGAATCTGCCTGGAAAGCCATTGAACACAGGCTTTCAGGATAGGATATATACGCCACTGCGTATTTGACATGTGTGAGCGTCTGTGTGTGAAGAAATATGGAAGAGTTGTTTTGGCAGAAAAGAAAAACTGGTTTTACACAATGTGTATATACTCTTGGCTCTGAGTAGTGAAGCTACCTCAGCTCGCATCACACATCACCTGCGTCCAGAGGTGTAGCACAATATTGAGATGGGCGGCCATGTGGTTAAGATATTCATTAAGTAATTAGATGGATGTCTTTGAGTCTGGGACCACTGAGAAAAATACTTCTATATTGCATTTTTTTTTAATTGCAATTGTTTTTAATTACTAATTAATTTATCAGCATAACAAGTTGAGTAAATAGTTGATTTGAAAAATTAACAAATGTATTATTGTGTTTGGTACTCAAAAATGTGAACCTAAAATGTGTGCTTCATTTGATATCATCTAAATTAACTGGTTTGATTCAAGACAAAAACATTATTGAACACGTCTGAATCAACCTGACTACATTAGGTTATACTTAATGTTGAAACTAATTAAAAGGGTCAGATTGTGTATAAATAGCTCCTTAAGGTAATAATTGCCTTATTTTTCAGTGAATGTGCTCATTTTGCTTTAAGGACGCATGCACTCAAGCTGGCAGGGACTCCATAAGTTTGTGGAAATTATTCAGCATGATTTGAGAATGTTGCAAAGAGTATCTTTGTGCTTCAATGGAAACAAGTAAATCTGACCTTTTATGCAAAGGATTCAACATGGTCAATGTCACAAATTTGCTTATTTGATTAGTGACCTAGAAATAGTGCAAAATCTTAAATATTTACTCATCCTAAAACTTTGTGGTTTATTTCCAGGTTTGAATTAGATTTTGAATTCTAGATTTTTTATATTGACCCTGACTTTTGCACTCAATGTAAATCTCATCACAAATGTGTAGAATAAAGACAGAACTACAGACAGTGTAGTCAGCAGTACAGAAAACACAGAATCCCCATAGAGACACCCAATGTGCTTTAAAGTCCTACCTCTTTTTCAGATGCCAAAAAATCACAGCCTCGGTAAAGTCAGAAAACCATGGAGCTGATCAGCTGCCAATGTTTCTATCTCTTTGCCTCCTTCACTATTGCCAAGCACAAATGTGGATTGGACCATCCACCACCGGGTTGGACTCCATGGGCTGCCCAAGACTCCTCTAGCTGTTTAGATCAGTGGCAGGTAGCTGGAAACAGTTAGAAAAGTCTTGTAGTCCTTGCTGCAGGTTCGGGAGGAGCGCCGTTAGAACAAAACATTCTTCAGTGGGTAAGAAATCCAGAGAAAACCTGCCTGTAATTCCCAGACTTGAACCATGCGCTGAAGATGAAGACTGGAGAGTTGCCTCAACATTGTTCTTTCTCTACAACGAGCAACATCTCTCTTCCCCCACATCATTTTGTCGCTATTTATTTATGTGGAACCGGAGTGGAGAGCGTGTGTGTGTGTGTGTGTCTGTGTGTGTGTGTGTGAGAGAGAGAGAGAGAGAGAGAGAGAGAGAGAGAGCGAGAGAGAGAGAGAGAGAGAGAGAGAGAGAGCAGGAGAGAGCTTGCACTGTCAGTGACTACATTAGCGGCTCTGAGTAGGTGGAGTTTTCTTTGCAGCAGAGGGGATCATGATTCGAAATCCAAAGGAGGGTGAGAGAGAAAGAGAGAGAGGATGCCGCAACGAGTAGGTTAAGAAGCAGAGAAAGTGATAAACAGAAAGCATTTTTGAGGTTAAAGGAAAAAAGAGCTACACAGCTCAAATGGAATAGACATCTGCTGGTTTGGCAAATACTGTGCCCTATTTCTTTGTGATCCTAAGCAAAGTTTGAATTATTTAAGTGCACAAACTTCTGAGAGCCAACACTGAGAGACTAACATATTGTAAATTATAACATTCCATAATGTTCTAAAAGATCTAAAATAACAATGTTGTAAATTATCCATGATAATAAAATGTAAATGTTATGAACAAATATTCAGTAATGTTTACATGATCTGATAGAAGTGGTTGTGAAATTCAGCGCATAACAAATCATAAAGACAATTTAAATGTAATCTGAGCCTCTGATTAAAAAACAGAATTATTGATACCATAATTTCATGCAAGATTGAACAGTTTCAAAAGGGAGTCATGTTTGAAAAACTCCACAATTCTAAAAACATCTCTCGTTTGTAAGCAGCAATGCACAACCAAGCTCAAAAACTGTGGCTTTGCATTTGATTTAAAGAGCGTACCGACAGACTTTATATAAGCAGCAGAATACTACATAATTTATTTATTCCTTTGCATACCAGAGAAGTAAATGTGATGTTTTCATTTAAAGTAGTCAGATTAATTTTGTATATTTATTACAGTAAAACACTATGCCACACCGGTGCAAGTAGTATATCACAAGTAAAAGTAACATATCAACACTTTCTAACAGGGTTTCCAATATGGAATTTGTTCCTCTCCTTTTATTTTTGTATTTATGTGTGTGTGTGTGTGTAATCTACAGGGCCCAGTCACATTACTTTCTGTAGGAAAGCTACTAAAAGAAATTGACTGTGCTTGCTAAGACATTGTAACGAATGCAGGAGTGAAGGCAGACGAGGAGGTGCGGATCCAAAAGCAGGTTCTTTATTATAAATCAAAGTGAGGGCAAACAAACAGGAACAAAGAAATATCCACGAGGGGAAAACAACATGAACATGAAAAACATCCACAGGCAGGAGAAACAACCATAACATTCACGTGCAACAACATTCAACGACAGACAAGGACTAAACCAAAAACCAGGATATAAATACAAAAACATGGGAAAAAGGGGCCAATGAACAAACAGAACACAAACTAGGTGACAAGGTGATTAACAGAAACCAAAGGCAAATTAACAAGGGCAGGTGAAAACAATGAACAGTGAACACGAGGGAAAACAAGACTATGGAGGTACAAGGGTGACAACAGTGAAAACTAAGGAATAACAAAAGTGACAAAATTACAAACAAAGGGCAACAGTGAGACAAGACAGGGTAACCGTTACATAGCCCCCCCCTCAAGGATCGGATACCAGACGATCAACAAAACAAAAAAAAGGAAGAACAACTGACAAATGACAGGGGGCACAAAGGGCAGACAGGCAGTCCAGGGGGCAACGAGAGGCAGACCGGCAGTCCGGGGGGCGACGAGGGGCAGGCAGGCAGTCCAGGGAGCAACGAGGGGCAGGCGGGCAGGCCAAGGGGGGCACAAGGGACACGGAGACAGACAAAGGAGGGCGAGAGGGCAGATTAGCAGTCTCTGGGGGTGTGTGCTGGGAACCAGGTCGGGTGGCCTGGGAAGCTTCCAAAGGGTAGGGGCGGGTTTAGGTGGACTGGGAGATGGCCGCAGAGCAGGGGCCGGTTCGGGGGCCTGGGAGGTGGCCATCGGACAGGGACAGGTCCAGGAGGCCTGGGAGGCAACCTCAGGACAGGGGCAGATCCCGGAGGCGGAGCTGAGAGGGGCTCTGGAGATGAAGCTGTGGGAGGTTCTGGAGGCCCAGGAGACGGAGCCAAGGGAGGCGGACCCATGAAAAGCTCTGGAGGAGCAGGAGGCAGAGCTGGGTGAGGCTCTGGGAGCTCAGGAGGCGGAGCTGAGGGAGGCTCTGGGGGCTCAGGAGGCGGAGCTGAGGGAGGCTCAGGAGGCGGGGCTGAGGGAGGCTCTGGAGGCTCAGAGGAAGGCTCAGGAGACGGAGCAGAGGAAGGCTCAGGAGACGGAGCAGAGGAAGGCCTAGGAGGTGGAGCCGAGGATGGCTCAGGAGGTGGAGCCGAGGGCGGTGGTGCCGTAGGCAGTTCTAGAGGCGGAGGCCTGGAAGGCTCCGGGGACGGAGCTGAGGAAGGCTCAGGAGAAGGAGCCGAGGAAGGCTCAGGAGGCGGAGCCGCAGGAGGCTCTGGAGGCGGAGCCGCAGGAGGCTCGGGAAGCTCTGAGGGCGAAGCCGTCAAAGGCTCGGGTGGCTCAAGAGGCGGAGCCGTAGGAGGCTCTGGAGGCGGAGCCCTGGAAGGCCCGAGAGGCGGAGTCCTGGAAGGCCCGAGAGGCTTGAGGGGCGGTGCCCTGGAAGGCCCGAGAGGCTTGAGGGGCGGAGCCCTGGAAGGCTCGAGAGGCTTGAGTGGCGGAGCCCTGGAAGGCTCGAGAGGCTTGAGGGGCGGAGCCCTGGTAGGCTTGAGGGGCGGAGCCCTGGTAGGCTCGAGGGGCTTGAGGGGCGGAGCCCTGGAAGGCTCGAGAGGCGGAGCCCTGGAAGGCTCGAGAGGCTTGAGGGGCAGAGCCCTGGAAGGCTGAAGAGGCTTGAGGGGCGGAGCCCTGGAAGGCTCGAGAGGCGGGGCCCTGGAAGGCTCGAGAGGCTTGAGGGGCGGAGCCCTGGAAGGCTCAAGAGGCTTGAGAGGCGGAGCTCTGTGAAGCTCGGAGGGCGGAGCTCTGGAAAGCTCGGGAGGCTTGAGAGACGGAGCCCTGGAAGACTCGAGAGACTTGAGAGGCGGAGCCGTGGGAGGCTCGAGAGGCTTGAGGGGCGGAGCCCTGGTAGGCTCAAGAGGCTTGAGAGGCAGAGCCCTGGTAGGCTCAAGAGGCTTGAGAGGTGGAGCTCTGGGAAGCTCGGAGGGCAGAGCTCTGGAAAGCTCAGGAAGCTCGGAAGGCGGGGCTCTGGAAAGCCCAGGAGGCGGAGCTCTGGAAAGCTCAGAAGGCGGAGCTCTGGAAAGCTCAGAAGGCGGAGCTCTGGAAAGCTCGGGAAACTCGGAAGGCGGAGCTCTGGAAAGCTCGGGAAACTCGGAAGGCGGAGCTCTGGAAAGCTCGGGAGGAGGAGCCCTAGAAGACTCGAGAGACTTGAGAGACTTGGGAGGCGGAGCCCTGGAAGACTCGGGAGGAGGAGCCCTGGAAGGCTCGAGAGGTGCTGGCTCTAGGATGGGCACGACCACTGGCGCTGGCTCTTGGACGGACCTGGCTACTGGCGCTGGCTCTTGGATGGTCACGGCCACTGGCGCTGGCTCTTGGACGGTCACGGCTACTGGCACTGGCTCTTGGATGGTCATGGCTACTGGCACTGGCTCTTGGACGGTCACAGCCACTGGCACTGGCTCTTGGACGGTCATGGCTACTGGCACTGGCTCTTGGACGGTCAAGGCTTCTGGCACTGGCTCTTGGATGGTCGGGGCTTCAGGCACTGGCTCTTGGACGGTCGGGGCTTCAGGCACTGGCTCAGGGACGGTCGAGGCTTCAGGCACTGGCTCAGGGACGGTCGAGGCTACAGGCGCTGGCTCAGGGACGGTCGAGGCTACAAGCGCTGGCTCAGGGACGGTCGAGGCTACAGGCGCTGGCTCAGGGATGGTTGAGGCTACAGGCGCTGGCTCGTTGACGTTTGAGGCTAATGGCACTGGCTCATTGACGTTTGAGGCTATCGGCACTGGCTCACTGACGTCTGAGGCTACAGGCACTGGCTCGGGGACGGTTGAGGGCTCAGGCTCGCTCACAGTGACATGCGAGGGCTCTATCTCGCTCACCGTGGCTGACGAGGACTCAGGCTCGCTCACAGTGACATGCGTGGGCTCTAGCTCGCTCACCGTGGCTGACGAGGACTCAGGCTCGCTCACAGTGACATGCGTGGGCTTTAGCTCGCTCACCGTGGCTGACGAGGACTCAGGCTCGCTCACAGTGACATGCGTGGGCTCTGGCTCGCGCGGGGGCGTGGGCCGGGAGGCGGAAGCCCGTCTTCTCTCCCTCCTCCGGGCAGACGAAGTGGACCGTGCAGGCTCGATGACGGCAACAGGCGTGGGGGTTTGCACACTGACCGTAGGGGCTGGCGTGACAGGGAGAGCTAGGGACGACTGGAGAGTCACCGCCGTGGGAGGGGAGGCAGGATCCTCATCCACAACATCCACAGTAAGTGGCGAGCCGCGATACCAGCAGCTGCCTCCGCCACAAAATCACAGAGCGCCCAGCCGCGTGTCACCGGTGGCAACCGCTCCTTCAGTGAGGGGTTCAGGTTACCCCAGAAGAAAACCACCAAGGCCGAGTCCGGGAAGTCGGAGATGTTTGCCAGCTCAAGGAAGTCACGGATGTGGTCCTCCATCGGTCGGTCCTCTTGCTTTAGGCAAAGCAGCTGGTAGTTCGCTTGCTGAACCGCTGGATCCATAGTGTGGTCTGTCATTCTGTAACGAATGCAGGAGTAAGCAAAAGCAGGTCCTTTATTATAAATCAAAGTGAGGGCAAACAAACAGGAACAAAGAAATATCCACGAGGGGAAAACAACATGAACATGAAAAACATCCACAGGCAGGAGAAACAACCATAACATTCACGTGCAACAACATTCAACGACAGACAAGGACTAAACCAAAAACCAGGATATAAATACAAAAACATGGGAAAAAGGGGCCAATGAACAAACAGAACACAAACTAGGTGACAAGGTGATTAACAGAAACCAAAGGCAAATTAACAAGGGCAGGTGAAAACAATGAACAGTGAACACGAGGGAAAACAAGACTATGGAGGTACAAGGGTGACAAAAGTGAAAACTAAGGAATAACAAAAGTGACAAAATTACAAACAAAGGGCAACAGTGAGACAAGACAGGGTAACCGTTACAGACATACAGTGATTATTGGATATAGATTCCCGGCTTGTACCCAGTAATAACTGCTCATGATGCTGGTCAATATTACTGTATATTACAATTAAAATAAAGAGAACACCAACAGTGTTGCTGATGCTCTTAAAACCTCTAGATATGTCTCTGACAGGCCTTTTAAAAAGAGAAAAAGAAAAAGTCAGGGGAGAGGCCCACACTTTTTAGTCAGAAAACTAGCCAGTCAGAAACACTTTCAGCCTGTGAAACATATAGCATGTTTGGTTCCCCTTCTGTCGCTCACTCGACGTTGAGTCAATTGATGCGTCACTAGGGGTCTTTCTTGAAGGCCTCGGTTGCCTCTGAACTTGAGAAAAGGCCAATGAGAAATTGGCAGACATACGGGTATAAAAGGAGGGAATCATGCATCTGTCCATTCAGATTTTTTCTTCGGAGCCGAGCGGTTGTGCGATCAGCAAGCTGAGATCACTCACCTCTGCAGAGTGTTTACTGTTTGATCTACAGCACATATCAGTGACTTTCTCCTTCTCTGCACACAGTGCAGCCTTTGCCCCTGGGCGCTTCGACAGCACTTCTGAAAGAGTATATTTTCTCACAAAAGTGTATCATTTCTCTAAAAGAGCACACACAGCAGGCGTTGAACCACCTTTTCAGGATGCATCTTTTTAAAGATGCCCTTCCTTCCAGAAGGCTCCCAAGCGTTCCTGAGATGGGCGACCCAGGGAACGAGACGTTTGCTCCGGAGCTGGTTAGCAGACCACTCTGTCCCCCGGTGGAGGGCCGGGAGAAGAATCCTCATTTACCTTTATTTTGCCGCATCCCCTATTTCCTCATTCCCTGTGTCATCTGGCCTGCAAATGCCATTCTCATGGCAATCCGGCACCAAACCCTGGCAGTCCCGGCACCCCGGATGCGGACCCCTCACCTCCAGACCCACAAATGCTCTCTTCTGGCGAGTCCAGAGGACGCCTAAACAGGATCTCCTCCTCAGTCACTAACCCAGTCCTTTCTCAGCACCAAAAATCCAGGAACAACTGGCAGTGCCCGGACTTCAGGTAGTATGTTACCCTCTTAGTTAACCTATGAGTTTTACGTTTATTTTCCTATTCCTTTTTTTTTTTTACCTCCGCTTCTCTCGCACGCGCAGGGACTTGGCATGTTCGCCGTGTACTGTGGAAAAGTGGACGCCTGTGAAAGGAGGGTGGGGGCCTGGCAAACTGAATTGCGTATAATTTGTCAGTCGGATGGTCCTGGCCAGCCAGCGAGACAGGTTGGGAAGTGAAAGCCATGCATCCAAGCTCTGTGCTAGGGGCACTAAAGGGATGATTATTTTTTGACATACCCAGCGGGGCTTCGCAGTGGGGCGGAGCAGGTAGTACGGCGTTGAGAGGCGAAAGTACGTCCCGAGGCTCTGGTTCTGAGAAAAGACTCGAAGCACTTACCTTGCTCCGCACACCCAGCATGGGGCAGGTTAGTGACTGAGGAGGAGGTCCAGCGTCGGCATCCTCTAGATTCGTCAGAACTGGCTGACTGGGAGAGCTGCTGTTCGCAGTGAGCTGCTGATCGCAGTGAGAACATGAACCATCCACAAACGCTGCCTCGGTGTGATCGCAGCCCAGACACACAAGACAGCGCCTGTGGCTGTCTGAAGTGGAGAGCACTCTACCACATCCAGGAACTACACAGGGGCGGAAGGGCATCTTTATAAAGACGCGTCCTGAAAAGGATCAATGCCGCTGTGTATTGCTCATTTAGAGAGAATTACTCTTTTGGAGAAAATCACTCTTTATATGACACTCTTTTTAGTATTGCACTGTCGAAGCGCCCAGGGGCAAACTCCACTGCAGTGTAGAGAAGGAGAAAGCCGCTGAAGTGCACTGTAGATCCAACAGCAGTAATCACTCAGAGGTGAGAGGGAACAGGTGTGTGACTCGCAGCTCGCTGCATACACGACCATCGGCTCCGAAGAAAATTTCTGAATGAAACAGATGCATTTCTCCGCCTTTATGTCCGGGGGTGGGACATGCAAATTCTGTCTGCCAACTTCTCATTGGCCTTTTTTCATAGTTCAGAGGTATATTCGGCGCTCAAGAGAGACCCCTATTGTCGCTTCTTCGACACAATGTCGAAGTGAGCGACAGACGGGAACAATATTTGAAACAGAATGAAAAGTGGACTGATATCTTACAACTAAATTGACCAAAAAGCAGATCTGAATCCTTTAAAGTCCAGATGCAAGTTTAAATGTTTTTTGGGGAGAAAAAAGAAAAAAGAAAGGCTAAAATAAAACACTGGTTTCTTTTATACTGAAGACTTGGAATTACTGTTAATTTTGCTGCTACATTATCCAGTATACTAGTTATTAATAAAGTGTTTCTTAATAAGCTATATATTTATATTGCAATAATGTGAAGTTAGAGGTTTGTGTTTCTTAACATATTAAAGAGTACTTCCAATTAGTACCACACAATAATGTAAAGATATTTTAAACTGATTATGCAAAAAAACAACATTGGTATCAGCTTGGGATCGGTATTGGCCAATACTGAGATTTCTGATATCGGAATTGGAAGAGAAAAAGTGGTATCGGTGCATCCCTATCTAAAAGCTGAAAAAATGCTTTCAGAGGCTTTATATGGAATTAGGATTAAAATAAACTGTTAAACTGTTCTGAGACCAGTGCAGACAGTCATTAACTAAATAGAGTGCAAGAGTGCAACCTATTGTATTCACTCCTAAAATCTGACCAAAAGATTAATTTCAGCTGCAGCTGATGTTTGGACCACTCAACATGTTTGGCAGACATGGGCAATGGTAATCAGTACAGATTCAGAATTGTATATGATGATGCTGGGCATTACTTTAAATCAGAATAGAAAATCAAAAAAATCTATATATATGGGAAAAGAAATAAAAAAGACAATCCCAGTTTGGGATTATTTAAAATTTCACAATTTAGTTCCACTGTCCACATATTTGGACATCAATTTTCAAGACATCAATCTAGAATTATTATTATTTATTTACATTTTAATAGATGATACTAGTTATAAAAATCAAAACGGGAAATGGAAAATGCACACAGCAGTCATGCTGAGTCTAAGGAGATTAATTGCTGAATGACAGTAACTATCTGTTGCATATCAGGATAAAAATGTGCATGGTGACACAACCACACACCCAGTGAAAATGAAGGGGTGCTCATGGCAAAAATGCTCCTAGAATAAATTCTTCTATATTTTGTTTGTAACATTTCATATATTATGAAAAATCTGTATCACTACCCAGCCCTAAAATACAGTATATCCATATATATTTCAGCATTATTACATTTAAAAAAAACAACAAAAAAAACATTGTTTAGTATGTTTTTTTAAGCTATTTGAATTTTGGGGACACTAGAAATGTCCTCATAAACAACATTTATAGCATAATACCCTTGTAATTACCAGTTTGTAACCTAAAAACCATTTTAAACCATTATGCCAATGGGGTAACAAAGAAAAATATAAAGTTATTTAGCCACAGGATGTACATTTTAATACCTGTGAATGAACATGATCACACAAGACATCACTTCCGAATGTTCATGTACCCTAAAATCAACCCCATTCTGCCGAATTAATCACAAGCACCATTCCCCATCAGACATTTTTGCATCAATTAAAATGCATTTGCCTTTTCCTGTCATGCTATTGATATTGTGGCACAGGCAGCCTTAGAGACACGGGTTCTGGTCCCATGGTAACCAGGAAATAATTGCATAACATACATAACAATGGTGAACGTGATTCAGGGGTTACATTTCCCCTTCAGAATGACATCTTTACTCCACTGATGGTTAGGTTTAGGGTTGGGGTTTGGGTTAGGAAGTGAGTTAATAAAAACTGGATTCCTGTTGATTGTATTACTTACTTTGCAACCATAAATACAACCTGCTTTTGACACCACTCTGTTCACCCAGAAAATTTACTTCACACTGGGGGGCAATGGTTTGAATTTTGTGAAGCACAGACTGATTTCAGCAGCAATCGTTCGATCTACTGTCACCAAATTCACATTGCTATCAGTCTGTGTGAATACAATTAGAGTCAGACTCCAGTGATTTCTGTTAATGACACTTAAATCTAGAAGTGTTTTCTACTTTGTGAACAAAGAAAGATAAGAGCACATTTGGAAGGCGCTCTGATGTGCAGCACATGTAGCAGATGTTCTACTTTAATTGAGATTTTCAGGTAAGGAGGCAATACTGTAACTCAGGTCCGTAGATTGAGCTACCTTAACCTTTCCAACTCAATTAAATTTCACCAGTAATTCTTGGCTCCAGCCCACCCTCAGGTCTCATCACCAAACCACAGAACAATAAATCACCTCAACCTTGTTGTGTCTCCTGATATCTGACTGAGACAAAGAACATTCATTTGCTACAGGTTTGGAGTTGCTGGCAGGTGTGATGCTCATTTTCTTCACTTCTACTGGCCAAACTTTTAAGTCCAGGTGTGGGAGTTTTGTTTATTGATACAAACCATTGAAATATGTGAAGTGATGAAACGCGATGGCAGTTTTTCGCAGAATGTTGAATGCCAACGGCAGCAAGTCTAATTTGGTATTGATAATGTGGAGCATTAAGAGCCAGAAGTAGACCTTAAAACAAAATAATTACTTCCTATCAAACTTGTACTCTCCTTTTTCTCATTTTATCTACCCTATAAGTTTCTGCTTATTAAAATATTATGAGGTCAATTTTCAATGGTTGTGAAATTAAGAGACTCACAGTGGGTTTGAGGATCATTATGAATGCTTAAATCATATAATTGGACAATAAATTATCTGTCAAAGACTGTACAGTCATAATTAACTTTTTAAGGAAACGTCTTTTAAGTACTAATAATGCATTTATTGTGGCATAAAGGTGATGTAAGAATTTTTCAATGCATGCATTGTGGCATACATATCAATGTTTTATCATTAATAGTTTATTGTATTGACTTGTTAGCAGTGTCCAAATGTTGGCAAATGTGCCAAGTGTGAGTTCAAATTGGCTTTGGCCAGTGCTAGGTTACTTTATATGTGCAGCATAATACATGTTTTAAGATAAACATCATAGAAGGGAATCTGTCACAACTCGCACATCTTCAAATGACGTCTGATTTTTTCTTCCTGAATCTATGTGTGGAACCATTTTTAAATAAATTTAAACCACCAAAACAAATATAGGGACAACATCCTGATGTTTATTCTTCTTTTGTTTAGTAACTTTATATTTGATATGTAATAATTGTATTAATTGTCTCACTAATACACATGGAAAACAGTTAAATAATGCAATTTTAATTGAAACAATTAAAATAAAGTTATTATTTTTATTCAAATTATTAATTTGTATACATAAAATAGTAATTTAGCTGTAATATACTGTAAGTATTAACTATATGTAATATTTATTATTTATACAATATAAATTTTTCAAAATCAATATCAATTATTATACAATACAATTTCTTTAAAGGATTTAAATTTTATTTTGAAATATTGTCAGGCCTATGTAAGACTGAACAACCTCTCGTCCTTGTTATCCCACCTCTGAGGGCTATCCTTCAGTCAGGATTAAGATGTGAATGGGCTTAATTACTATGTTCTTTTGATTTGATACAATGTACTTATTAAGTACATACTATGTTGTTGCATTGTAATGACTTTTAAACTACTAGCATTTAATTACATTTGTAGTTACACTAACCCCAAAACCTAACCCGTAATCCTAACCCTACACTTACTCCTAAACCTACTCATACCTCAAACTCAGTAGCAGCAAATGTGAGAATTTTTGTTATTTGTATGTATTTAATGTTAGTACATAGTAGTTAATGCCACCTAATATAAAGTGTGACCTATATATATATATATATACACACACACATAGGCAGTGCTTGCAGGTTCACTACCTGGTCCCTGAAGGGGTTTGTAGGAACCTTGGTCACTTAGCCTGGTCGTCTTAGGAGGACATGGGGGTCTGCCGGACTGAATTCCAGACACGTGTCACTGACAGAGAACGCTTGCAGGTCCACAGCCCTCTTGATAGAATCAAGCGCTATCAGGAGGGCCGTATTCAAGGATAGGGCTTTGAGATCGACTGATTCTATCGGCTCGAATCTCATGAGAGATCTCATGAGGGGAATAGACATGGTCTAGGAGGGTTCAGCTTCCGGGTGCCTCTAAGGAACCTGATAATCAGATTGTGCTTCCCTAGGGACTTACCGTCCACTGTGTCATGGTGAGTTGATATGGCGGCAACATAAACCTTCAAGGTGGAGGGGGACAGCCTCCCCTCCAGCCTCTCTTGCAGAAACGAGAGCACTGACCTGACTGCGCATCTCTGCGAGACTTCAGATCGGAAAAAACACCAATTTGTGAACAAGCGCCACTTTAGGGCATAAAGTTGCCTGGTAGAAGGAGCTCTGGCTTGGTTGATCGTGTCTACAACAGCAGGTGGTAGGCCACATAGATCTTCTGTCTCCCGTCCAGGGGCCAGACTTGGAGGTTCCAGAGGTCTAGTCGTAGATGCCAGAGGGTGTCCCGTACCTGAGAAAGAAGGTCCTTCCTCAGGGGAATTCACCAGGGAGGGGCTGTCATGAGGAGCGTGAGATCTGAGAACCAAGTCCGTGTGTGCCAGTAGGGGGCCAACAAAGCGACTTGTTCCTCGTCCTCCCTGACCTTGCACAGCACCCGTGCAAGTAGGCTCACTGGGGTAAATGCGTATTTGCGCAGCCCCCAAGGCCATCTGTGTGCCAGTGCATCTGTCCCGAGGGAAGCCTCCATTAGGGAGTACCAGCGCAGGCAGTGGGAGGTCTATTGGGAAACAAACAGGTCCACCTGTGCTTTGCCAATCCTTTGGACCACCTGGGGGTGGAGCCTCCACTCTCCACTGAGCATGCCCTGTCACGACAGCGTGTCTGCTGCCGTTTTGAGGATGCCCAGAATATGAGTGGCAAAAAATGACCTGAGTCGCCGCTGGCTCCAAAGGCGGAGATGGCGGGTGAGTTGTGACGTGATGTCTTGGCGATTTATGTACGCCAACGCATGGTGCTGTCTGAACAGATTAAGACGTGCTTGTCCTGGATAAGTGTGAGAGACCTCCGCAGGGCAAGAAGTACAGCCAACAACTCTAAGCAGCTGACGTGCCAACGTAGGTGTGGTCCTGTCCAGGACCCAGTGGCTGCATACCCGTTGCACATGGTGCCTCAACCCAGTTTGGAGGCCTCTATGGTGACAACGACACGTCTGTACACCTACTGTAGGGGATTCCTGTCCGCAGGAAACAGAGGTCTGTCTAAGGGTTGAATGTCTGGCGGCAGAAAGAGGTGATGAACACATGGTATGTGCCACAGCGCCATGCTCATCTCAGGACTCGAGTCTGAGCCAGTGCTGAGGGTCTCATATGTATTAACTCGAGCGGCCCGGCCGCCTCTGAGGATATCATATGCCCAAGGAGCCTCTGGAACTGCCGCAATGGAACCGCTGTGCCTTGTATGAGCAAACTTAGGCAGTTCAGCACCACCTGCTTGCGCACGCTTGTGAGGTGCGCTGTCGTTAAGACTGAGTCTAACTCCATGCAGAGAAAAGAGATGCTCTGAACCAGGGAGAGCTTGCTCTTTTCCCAGTTGACCTGAAGCCCTAGACGGCTGAGGTGCCTGAGCACCTGATCGAGAAATATGAGTTAGAATCAGCCAGTCGTCGAGGAAATCGAGTATGTGGATGCCCACTTCCCTTAGTGGAGCAAGGGCGGCCTCTGCGACCTTCGTGAAGACACGAGGGGACAGGGACAAGCCAAAGGGGAGGATCTGGTACTGGTGCATCAGACCGTCGGATGCAAGCCGTAGGAAGGGTCTGTGCCGAGGCAAAAGTGAGACATGAAAGTATGCATCCTTCAGGTCTACCGCTGCGAACCAATCTAGATGCTAGACACATGTTACAATAAGTTTTTGCATGAGCATCTTTGAACGGGAGTCTGTGTGAGGCCCGTTTCAGGACTCCACGCACCGCCTGTCTTGGGTACGATAAAGTGAGGGCCGTAGAACCCTGGCTTCATCTCAGCTAAAGCTCTATGTGGTGTCTCCTGAGGGGCAAGTGCCTGGCGAACTAAATCGCGTATCCGAGTCGGATTTTCCCTGCCAGCCAGCGCTACGGGTTGGAAGCGTAAGCGATGAGTTCAAGCTCCGAGCGGGGGGCACTAAGGGGACGATCACATATGACATACCCGGTGGGGCTTCGCAGCGGGGGGAGCAGGTAGCATTATGTTGGGGAGCAAAGTTGCACCCTGAAACAATTGTGCTGAGATGAAAACGCAATGCACTTACCTTGCTCCGTGTACCCAGCTGTGGGTGGGAAAGTGACTGAGGAGGAGGTCCTATGGAGTCCTCTATACTCGTCAGAACCGGCCTGCCTGGAGTCTACAGTCAAAGGCGTGGAGGCGAGGGGACCTTGTCCATGGGGCCGTGACTGTTGGTGTTTGGCGCCAGACCACCATGAGGACGGGGACATTGAGATACTTTCATAAAAGTCATAAATTGCTAATTTATTTACACTTATAAAATGAAACCAGTAATGTAATGACAGGAATGTCGCACTGTAATTAAGTTTTTTATTATTTTTTTCATTAGTAATTACTTGAGTAAGACTGAAAAGTTCCCACCTTTAACCCTCTGGGGTCGACGGATGCGCCAGCAGAAACAACTTAAAATACTCCATCATTTTTGGGTATACAGATAAGTGTAAGATATCATTAGAGACCATAAAGGGTCTACTTTTATTTGTGTACACTCACACAATAACAACAAAATATTGTGCTTTTGTAAAATAAAGAAAATAAATAGGGTGAGCTTTCAGCAGTCTCTGTGTTCACGAGCATATTTCAGAAACACGTCACTAAAATGAACTGAAACTCTACGAATACTTATCACACAAGCATGAAACATATGTCTAAAGAAAGCTTAAAATGTCTACTTTTAAATAAAACAATTCAAATTTAAAACAAATATTCTCCTGCAATGCAATCTGTTTGAAACAAAGTGATGTACAGTTTTTACCGGTCCATTATTATCTGTAATGTGATCCCACTCACCAGCAGAGCGCGCCATTCGTACGCTAATGTGCTGAGACGTACGACACAAATTTACACGCCCCTGACTGTGAGGTTTTAAACACTTTTCATTCATTTTTCTGCGCATTTGCAACAATACACAGGCGACTGCGAGGTTTGATTTATACATATTATATTCATTTTTCTGTGCGTTTGCAACAATACACAGACGAGAAAGCTCCAGGATAGTATGGAAGATTTAACATTTTCCTTAGAAGAAGAGCAGGACTCCGATGAACGAGGATACAATTTTAGATGAGTAAATCAATTCGTTTTCATTAGTTGACATGCTATTTTATATAAACATGTTCATATTTTACTAGTGAAATATTTGAAATATGTCCAAAATGTCCAAATAAGCAAGTTTTAGTTACATTTAAATGATGTTTCAGCTAAAGCAAGGTATTTCAATTGTATGTTGTATGATATAAATATGATATGTAATATGATATAAAAATAATATGAATGTTTAGATTATATTTTTATCTAGTGTTTAAAATGCCTCATTATCATCAACAAAGCTTGTGCTTGCAAATATGTGTTCAGGTCAAATGAGTAAAATACACTTTAAATATGCCTATATTAGAAAATCATCATATTATAATGATTTCTGAAGGATCATGTGACACTGAAGACTGCAGTAATGATGCTGAAAATTCAGCTTTGATCACAACTTACATTTTACAATATATTTAAATAGAAAACTGTTCTTTTAAATTGTAAAAAGAGATCATAATATCAATGTTGTTTCTGTATTTTGGATCAAATAAATCCAGTCTTGGTGAGCAGAAGAGACTTCTTTTAAATGGTAATGTAGGTCTAAAATTAAGTAAAGTCTTTTATGTAAAGAAAATATATAGTCAGATTACTTCTTTTAACTTAAAACTTAAGTTTTAAAAATGTTGATCATTAAGTCTCCTCACATTCATTCTCTATCCCTCATTGATAGGACCAGGGGTGTGAAATACATCCATATTCATGATATTTCACGCCTCCTTGCATATTACCTATCAACACTAAAAGTGTCTTACAAAAGTTAAATTAGAATGTTGTTTTGTATGAATGAGTGATCAGGATGGTTTTCACATCATTTTGTAGCAAAAACTCTAGGCTACAAGATCCAGTTCTCAGAAGTCTTGTGGACAAATGTTTAGTATGTGTTATATGACCTTATTTCAGTGACTTAAAATGTTTGTTTTTTCAAAAACCATTCATAAACATTATTTTCTCAAATATACAAACCTGTACATACATGTTGCTCACATATTATTGTAGCCCAGTTTGTGCTGAATAAAGTGTAATCAGACTTTAGCCATTAATATGTTTTTAAGCAACTGAAAAAAGCACAAATATCAAGGCATGTCAAAACTTCTCCAGGGCCCAAAATACCCTCAGACCCCAGAGGGTTAAATATACAAATAAAAGTTTGTTTCCAAAAAGTTCAACAAGTAAATGTAGGGTGTTACTACCCACCTCTGGTTGTATCAGGGTTATAGGGTTTACGTCATTATGTCATCATTAGATATAACTTTGCACAGAAAAGGTTAGTAAGCAATTTTATCATACTAAAATCATGCTGACACACATATTGTTTAGTGAGTTTTAGCATTTATGAATTGGCCCCAATCAGTTCCATTGTAAGTGCCTCACTGTAACCCAGATTGTTGCTTAAAAAAAGGTTTGTATTCATGGAGACAAAGTTGCTCAGTACTGAACAAAATTTTGAAACTATTAAAATGCTCCTGTGGGGAATGCTAGTACTTTTTTCATGCATACAATATTAATCAGAGGAATTCTGAATAAACATACATTTTAATTACTAAAATTTGCAATATGAAACACTCCAGAGTAAACCTCTATTAAAGTGGAGTGAGGAAACTGACCTCTAGGAAGCACGTCAAACAACACATCCATACACAATGTACGTGCAGACACTCATAAACACTCAGCTTGTTACACAGGCCATTACCACCTAACCAACTTGTCTGAAGCAGCAAATAACATGTCAGAATTCCCTATGTGGCCACCAAATTTACAGCATTAGAACCAGGCACACTTAAATGATGTGTTTTATCTCTGTGGTTTTATGGCTGACATCTCCCTGACATACATTGCACATATACACATGCCTATACGATGCTTCTCACGCATCTCATCTGATCAGCAATAGCAGAGACTCTCTCGGGTCGACCTTTTGATTGCGGATGTTTGACCTTGCCTTTCCTTGTCACTCAGCTCCTAATTCTTCATGGAAAAAGCCTCCTGTGTTTATCGGGATCTCATTTAGAGAAAGTGAGAGATCTAATGCCAGGCCAACACTCATCAATCAGAGAGAGAGACAGGGTGAGGTGGTGGAGGGAGGGGATTTTATAGTTGTCTGTCTGATCTACACAAATCCATGGAACTTGTGGGATTACAGCCCATTCCCAGTCAGTCATCTGAAGAGGCCTGTGGCACTACCGACACTGCATGGCTCTGTGCGAAGATGTCGATTTTATATTAAATATGAGTTCATGTTAGCATAGCTGCAGTTGATATCTTATTGAAGTCTGATATGGTAGATGGACTTGTAATTATCTATGATGTCAGAGAAGGTAAAAATGAAGAGTATGAGAATGATTATACTGATAACTGATAACAAGAAGCTGACTGTTATAATCAAGAGTGAAATAGATCTGCTTTTGCCCAGATCAATCAAAGTATTACGTTTGTACATTAATGCAGATTGGTGCACTAAAAAAATAAAATTCTGTTGTCATTTATTCACCCTCATGTCATTCCAAATTCATGAATTTCTTTATTTCTTACAATTCAATCGATACAATGAAAGTGAATGCCTTCTGTCCCCTTTTATGTCTGGAATTGTGGGAGAAAAAAGTGTCAAAAAAGCCCCTGTAATTAATTGCCTTTTAATGCAAAAGTTTGTTTATCCCTCTAAGGTTATTTTGTCATTCACACTGAATGGAAGAAAAAGGAAAAGACTCCATTTCAAAAAGCTACAAATAAAGCAAACCTTGCAGCAGAAACCTCAAACAATCTCAAATAACTTGTTAATATAAGCACATTTGAGAATCATTCTCAAAACCAGTAATATTCATTCTTTCCTGATTCCATTTAAGATCACAAACAATCCCAGTTCAACCTTTCAAACTATTTGCTAGTAGAAATTATGCTCTGACTGGGCAAAGTCACAAATTACCCTTTTTTTTTATTTGCTATCAAGCACTGCCCGCTCAAGCCAACAATGCTTACAAACCAAACAATATACTTTAAAAACATGACAAGTTCCCTACCATTAGATGTTTCTCATATTTAATCCTGGTCTTGGCGACCTTGAGTTTACGGCCTGACGGTCTATTTTTAGTGTTTCCTTCCTTAACCGTAATCCTTAATATTTGTTCTTTGTTTCACATTATTACTTTTCTTTTTCAAAATTCTAACTGCTTCGGTTTATTTTCAGGTTTAAATGAAGCATTCCAAGCATGCACATTGAAAGATTGAAATGCCCGGATGCTCAGGGGCAGGCAGTCATTGATTAAGTCATGGCATGGAGCTCAAGGTCACCTTCTTCATGCACTTGGAAAGCTGGTTACATGTTGGAGGCAGATGACATCAACAAGGTGCAAAATAGACCAGGTTTGTCTCATCACAATGCCAGCAGTGGTCCATTTTCATACCCCTACTCTTGGCACATGGACGTGACTGGATGTGACATTTTGAAGACCAGTGCAATGATGCATATAGACTACTTTCTATGCAGATTATTTTTCAATAGGAATCCAGAACTTTATGTAAATTAACTATAATTAGATTTATGATTAGATACATTTTTATTGTCTTTGTGCTCAGTATAAGTACAGAGCCAATTAAATACATTTAGCATCCAAACAGAAGTGTTGGAATGCAGTATCTAAAAATAACAGAGCGACTATTTGCAATAGGTATAAATACCAACCGCCACATAGTGTGGCTGTCTGCACTCAAATAGTCTGGTGGAACACTGAAATTAAAGACAAACTGCACTGGTGTGTAAAGACACTATGGATGTATTTTTCAAAAACTGACAACCCGAGTTTGATTCTCCCTTTTGGCCCAGTTTTTCCCCAACCTGTTTCCTGTCTCCACTCTTAATATTTTGTTTATTACTATTTATAATAATAAATAAATTAAAATTAGATAAAGGCTGATTTCTTTGCAGTGTTTTGGTCACTGTGAAGGTTGGGGTGTTTTGAGAAGGTTTGATCTGGGTAAAATTAACCATGGTTTTACCATAGTAATATTGAAGAAACCATAGATTTAATGCAATTAACAATAATGTTACTACCAGTGTTGTGGTACTCAAGATCAGTCTTGGTCAAGTTCTCAGTCTCTTCTCAGAAATTGATCGCATTTTTACTCTGTCTTGTCTCAGTCTCGGACAAAGAGAACTTTTGATTTTATTCCAATACCAGTCAAAACCACAACTGCAGAGATATCACTAAATTGCCTGTGCATTGTCTGATATATTTGTTAATATTGCTATGATTGGATGTAAAACTTCCTGTTCAAATGCAAGCAATAACTTGACTCATTTCTAATTTGAAATTTTTGTTACAGTTAACGGCTGTCATTTGGCTAATTAAACCAGTGTTTCCCAAACAGTAAACCTAACAAATGAATGAATATAATACAACAGGTGTATTGTTTTACTCAAAGACGTAAAGCTGTTTATTTGTGCAGAGAGTTTGATGTAATGAACAGATGTGGCTTACTTTCTCTCAAGAAACATACAAATAATAAGAGAAACTGTTACATACAATTACTAAAAGCCAATTCTCCTGTTTTAAAAAGTCCAAAAATGTCATGGTTACTGTTGTAAACTCCATTCCCCGATGGAGGGAACTAGACATTGTGTCGATTGTAGTGACACAATGGGTCTTCCTTGGGAGCCTTGCATACCTCTGAACTTGAGAAAAGGCCAATGTAAAATTGGCAGACAGAATTTGCATGTCCCGCCCCCGGACATACGGGTATAAAGGGAAGCAGATGTGCGTCTGTCAGTTAGTCAGGTTTTTGCACTGAGGAGACGTGAATAAGGTAAGGCGTGTTACAGTGGTTGGAAAAGTGTCATGTCAAGGGGGACACAATATCTCGTTTCCTCCATCAGGGAACGGAGACATTCCTATTCTTTCACTTACTCGACGTTGTGTCGATTTTAGTGACACAAGGTGTCCCATTTAAAAACTTCATGCAATAAACTGTGTTACGTAAACTGCTGCGACAGGTGCAAGCAGGCTGTTGTCAGCCGCACTTAACCCTTCCCAACTCCCCCAATAAAAGGTGTCATATATCACTCTTAGGTTCCCAGTACCCACACGGGAAAAGACGACATGACTAGCATGGGAGCAAGCCCGGCAGCCATGGGCTTTTCTCTCTCTATGTTTCTCGCATAGAGTTTAAGGCTATAGATGCGTCGGGGAAGGCGTCCATTTCTGTTCCTATTCTTTCAGGGGAAAAAGGCTCTGTGGAGACCACAACCTGCCCAGACTGAGGGGAGGTAACTTATGGTCAATACACACAGGGGTTGTCAAACCACACATGGACATGGTGCATTGGTAGATCCTGCCTGACAAGGGAGGAGTTACTTCAGACACGGTGACCGGGGGGCAGCCGGAACTGCCCAAGGGAGACGCGGGTCCTGCTGGCAGGGGGATCGTAACGTGGAAAATACATCACAGGGAGTTTCCTGAAGTGGTAACTATGCCTGTGGAGCCCAAGCCCAACATGGAGCACTGGTGGGTCTGGCGGTGAATTCCTCTGCTGAACTCGAAGGCCAGAGGGCTAGGGAAGAATAGCATCGAGGAAGCAAGAGCTTAGTGACTAACCTGGGAGAGAAGGCTCACTGGATCAACTTGGTGAAGGGCGCTGTGTGCAAGCGGAACACCCAGTCAGTTGTGCCGTGTTACCGAGTTCTACCGGCTCGGACCTGACAAAACACGGGACGTGACTGACTCAACCCCTTGTAGAATCTAGAAAAGGTGTTGGGTGTTGCCCAGCACTCTGCTCTGCAGATGTCTGCTAGGGAGGTGCCATGGGCCAGTGACAACCAGGATGCCACACTCCTAGTAGAGTGTGCTCGAACCTGCAAAGGGCGGGCACGGAATGGGTGTGATAGGCTAGGGAGATAGCATTAACAACCCAATGAACCAACCTCTGTTTGGAGATGGCAAAACAGATAAATAGCTGCTCAGATCATTTAAAGCCCTGCTTACAGTCCACGTAGATACGCAAAGCACATACACAGCAAACATTATTAGCTTATGTGAACAAAACACACAAAAACACATTTGTCTATCATCCCGGTGTACCCAGCGGGGATGAGTAATGTGCAAATGTGTGCATAACGGTGTATAATGTGCACATGTGTGTAACCGTGTGCGCTTCACATCACATTAATGACTTAGTCAAGGCAGTTCGCACACAAGCCAAATCTATCTTTCCAGCTCGGCTGGAGATCAATGCAAACCGAGCTCTTCAACCGCCCACGAAAGGACTCAAATAAGCTCAGTATCAGTGGCATGCACACTGTAGGAGTATGTGAGCAGGAATTAAATATGAGCTAGGAATTAAAATCCATATTCTACATCGTTATTATTAAAGAAATGTATAATGGAATTAGTCACGTTCATCAACCATTATAAGAATGATAAATCACAAATAATTATATTATTTTAATGCTCCAACATTAAAAACTTAATGCAACATCTCGTTGTATCCGCTCACCATTTATATTATAAGGAATTAGCTTTAATAAGGGAATTATGATTAATTCACTTATTGAAGTAATATTATTCTCATGGCTTATTGAAAATAATATCACACATATTTATGTATAGCTTTGAAGCAAGATCTTTTAAAAACAGGTACGGGATTATTTATCAAAATATACCACAGTCAAATTATCTTTGAATTAGGGATGGCCCAATACCATTTTTTTCAAACCGATACGAGTACGAGTATTTACATTTGTGTACTTGCCGATACCGAGTACCGATACCGATATTTCTACCGCAAAAGTAACTATAGGCTCCTAGAAAAGAAGACAGAAGACTATTTTAGAACACAGGTTAGAAGACTGTTTTTATTTTCTTCTCTGCTTGTTTTAACAAGTCTAAAAATAAATAATAATGAGTAAAATAATAAATGTAGGCAATTTATTTCAAATCAAAAATAAATTATATATATTTCTGTGTAAACAAAAAGCCTCAACACTGGCACTGTCTTCACAACTGACAAAATATCAATAAAACGTATTGTACAGTCAACACCGTCAACTCAACAATATATCAATGAAACTATTTGACACCGTCTCCAGCTTTCAATTTAACAAAATTTCAATGTAACTGTTGCATAGTCTCAATTAAACATTTACATACTTCAATTAAACAACAATTAAACTATTTGGCACATTTGACAGTTCCCATGTTTCAATTAAACAAACATTTCAGTCAGCAATGTGATCTGAACTAGCTTAGGTACTTTTTGGGAGAATGAAAGGCAGGTTCTTTTTGATGAACAAAATCATCTCTGCATGATCAGCTGTGATTCTGTTTCTGCTTTCATTCACAATATGTGACACTGAGCTGAACAGCCTTTCACTGTCAACACTACTGCATGGTGCTGAGAGGTATCTGGATGCCATTTTGGCCAGAGTAGGGAACCGCACTTCGTTAACTGCCCAATATTGTAGTGGTTTGTCTTCTCGAGGAATTGTGGGCTCCCCTAGGTATGACTCCAATTGTGCAGTAGAACCTACTTGAGCTCTGTTTAGCAAGACTGGTGCTTGCTCATCTGCTATTTCATCAAATAAACTGTCCAGGCTGCTGCTTGCCTGGTCCCTGCGTGATTTTCTGGCAGGAGGTCCGTGCAGGTCATGATCCTTCTCTTCTCCAGACGACCTCAACAGCTCATGCATCAGCATCTCCTTGGCATTTGCAGAAGTGTTGGTGTTAGAGAAAAAAATATTTTAATACCTATAACAGAGGGAGAAAAAAATTATCTTATCTGACAACAGGTATGTTTGCCTGAATCACTTTGGCTATTAAAATAACATAGCCTAATCAAATAATTTATTAAATGAAAAACTAAAATTTACTTTTCAGCAAGACATAGGCAACTTTTAGTTTTCAACTCGCTAACTAACGCAAACACACACACACACACATACACACACACAGACACACACACAGACAGACACAGACACACACACACACACAGACCTACCTGGGGTCGAGTAGAGTAGTGATGCTGTAGAGGGGTTGTTCTTCTACATCAGAAAATCACCTCTTGACAGCTGCAGCTAAGGTCTCTTTCATAGTTTTGATGCCATGGTCATCGTCGGCCTCTCTAGACAGAAATCTCTGCAGTACAGTGACAGCAGGAATCACATCTGCTGCACTAGCATCAGAAGAGCTAACTTTTCGTGTTAACTCCTCAAACGGACCAAGAACAGTCACAATCTTCTCCAGCAGTGCCCACTGGTGAGCCGTGAGATTATCAGGGAGTTCATATTCGGACACAAAAATTCCGAGAGCCCGTTTCTGCTCAATCAGGGACTGGATCATGTAAAATGTACTATTCCAGCGGGTCTGTACGTCCTGCTGTAGTCGTTTTGCAGGCTGACCGATCTCTAACTGAATGTCTTCGAGGCAGGAGTAGGCTAGAGGAGAATGTTTGAAATGGCCAACGATTTTGCGTCCGATAGCCAATGCATCAGCAACACTTCTCTGTGATAAAATGCCCTCGTGGACCACCAGCTGGAGAGTGTGAGTGGCACAAGGTAGGCTGGGGAGTCCAGCATCATTCATGCCCTTAATCATATTTTTAGCGTTGTCTCGTAGCACAACGTTGACAGAGGTTTCCGGAATGCACCAGGTCTGAAGCATCCCATCGAACGCACCTGCTATGGCTTGGCTGGTGTGCGAGCCCCGGAACGGCTTTGCTTGTAAGGTGGCTTGGCGAAGAGTAAAGTCGTCATCAATCCACTGCACAGTTAAACTGAGCAGAGACATTGGGCAGACACTGCTTGACCAAATATCAGTTGTAAAACTGAAGGCCGAAACGTCACGCAACAGGCCACTGACGTGCTTTTTTTACCTCATGAAACACTTTCGGTAGCATAGCGTCTGTAATGTAATGGCGACTGGGAATTTCATATCGCGGCTCTAGTATGCCAAGAAGATGTCGAAATCCTATATTTTCAACAGCTGATAATGGCTGGTCATCAAGTGCAATAAAGTATGCAATTCCCTCTGTTGTTTTTAGTGCCCGTGGATTATCTCTGGACATCTTCTCGCGCTTCTGTAAAACCTGTGTTAATGTTGGCTGCTGAGTTGCTTTAGCTTTTCTAAACTGTGTGTATTCAGCGCTATGATGCGTCTTCAGATGTTTAATTAGATTGCTGGTGTTAAACGATGTACTTTCTTTCCCTCCTCTCGACACCATAGCTGAACATAACTTACAGTCTGCCTTGCAGTTGTCATTATCCCTTATCTTGAAATGAGCCCAAACCGCCGACATTATACTTTCCTATGCCTCAGTTCACCTCGACAAAGCACTCGCGGCGGCCAGTTTCATGTCGCAAAATGTACGTGGTATCGGTGCATGTATCGGCAAATTTTTATGAGTACGAGTACATGAGGACAGTATCGGCTCGATCCCCGATGCTAGTATCGGTATCGAGCCATCCCTACTTTGAATACAGACAAACTTTATTGCTATTCTAAACATAAACTAATCTAACATATACAACCTGAAACAGGTTGGTGAGTAAAGTGACAGAATGATCTATACAGAGAAAATTTACTTTATGGAGTCTGTTGACAATGCCTTAAGAACCATTTATCCTTCTTTGAGTCTAAATCAATTTGCAATCGGATTACCTAAAATACTAAACAGCACTTTGAGCAAAAGTCTGGAGATGTACTTGTGTGCCGTTGCGTTTCCTTGCATTGCATTTCTTTGTGTTGCTTGGATCTTTGGCATTGTAAGTAAGTTCGTTCTGCCGATGTCTAAGACTCTGTTATGATCGCTGATAGTTGTTATCTCGATGGATGATGAGGTGGGGTTTGAAATGAGGCCTTCCACGAGGAAGACTCGTGACTCCCGTTAAGTGTGTGAACTGTAGAGCAGAGAGTGAGAGGCTTCCTCGGGACTTCGGGTCCCAAGTTTCCATTGTCTCTACATGGCATGGAGGCTGCAAGCCATGAGGACAACACTGAGGAGGAACTGCAGAGGAAGTGAAGAGAAAGAGAGCCGAAGAAGAGAGGAGACCACCACCTCCTCCCAAGACTTCTTCCTTGGTAGGAAACTTTTGAGCTGTAATTGGCCGCAACCCAAAGGTGTCCAGAGCCAAACAGAAGTGGCTTTTCAGAGTCACATGGCTAACTGTTGATTTACAATTCTTTGTGTGGAGGATTGTTACAAACTTCCCATTCATAATAGTGCATGAACTTTTATATCTTGAAAACAGTGCAAGAGACATGACATTCATTGTCATCAACATTCTCTACGTAAACAAGCAAGCATTTACATAATAAATATGACATACTTTCATGAATAGTATACCATGTAACAAAACATGAAAATCCCTGATTACAAATCATACTAGTTAGTTCATTGGTTTTACAACATGGATAATACATTACACATTATAAGAAGCCTGATTTTCAGTGTATATTATCAGGTTAAACCTTGAATAGTTACCATTCTTAATATATCAAGTACTGGGACTTTGTGTGAAATGTTCATTCCTTTTTAGCTGCTGCTTTCAGAATAATGATCACAATCTCATGACAAATTATCATCCAGAAAAAAAACAGTCATTGGCATTGTTTTGTTCATTGTAATTCAAGAGGATCTCGCAAGTGAAGCTTGTTCAACTCTGTCTTTTATTGCCTGTGACCTCTGCCCTTGAAGCCCCTCATGCACGTCCGGGAAGAAAGGAACTGGGGCGGGGCATGGCTGTGAGCGGCACCGCGAGCCCAGGAATCAATCATTGAGCTGTGAGGGTTCAGGGGAGAGCGGAGGATTCCACTCTAACCCAACACTTGTGGCTGCCCGGGAAATCATGTCTGTCATCTCTGCGTCCACCTGTGACTGGGCAACCATGCCTGAAGGGGGAAGCCCAGTGGAGGTTTCTGCATCTGACTGGACGAGACCGCTCTCCGATGCTGCGCTCAAAAGCTCATCACCTTTGTGGGCACCGAACAAGAGGTTAAACTCGCCCTAAGACGAGCTGGTGCACTCATTCGGAAGCCTTCCCGGAGCAAATGAGCGCACTGGGGAATGGGAGGTCCATGGGGATTTACCCGGAAGAGGTTGTTCCATTGGGGTCCCCAAATTGCCCCCAGTGCTAGCTGCTCTGGCCTAATACCTATAGGTAGAGGGGCCGAGGCGGGGAGCTGCTGGGGTGACATGCTATCTTATGAAAGCGAGCCGAGACCGCAATGTTGCCATGGTCATGTCCTCGTAATGAGGACATGACGCATCAACGAAGGATGTCTCCACATGGGCAGCACCCAAGCACGAAAGACTGCTATCTTGGCCATCTGAAAGCGAAGGATAACAACCGCACCCAGGAATAACACACAAACGGAAGGGTATCTTTAAAAAGACACGTCTATAAAAATACATTCCTTTGTGTGTCACTCTTTTAGAATATATTCTGGTTTCTGCCAAAGTGCCCAGGGGCGATCTCTGCAGTGCACCAGTGCAGAGAGGGGAGAAAGTTACTGTAATGCGCCGTAAGGATCCAGCAGGGGTGAATGGAATGGAAGCCGTGTGAATTCAGCTGTGTGAACATCAACCGCTCGGCTCCGAAGAGAAAATCTGAATGAGCAGTATGCACGCCAGCTCCTTTATACCCATATGTCCAGGGGAGTGGCATGCAAATACCACTCGCCAATTCACATTGGCCTTTTGTCAAAAATCGGAGGTTTCCCTGGCTCCCAAGAGTGACCCCTAGTGTCACTTCATCGGCACAACGTCGAGTGAGTGACAGATAGTGAACTGAAGTTCACACATACTATTGCATTCAAGAACACCTCCAGCTTCAGCCACTGGTTGCAATGACTGGAATTCCCATAGACTGGACTAAGATTATGCAATCTGGGACAGTGTATACATTTGCCACAATTTGTTTCCAATTTGTTTTTGCTGTTCTGAATTGACATTTTTCATGTTTCCTGTTTTATATTGGTTTTACAACCAGTAGTGGGGTTCGCACAGTTTAGGGATAAGTTTTTGATTTCTAAACGACTTTCATTTGTAGCAGTTTGAGACATGTATCATAAACAAACACCTATGTAATTTGATTCATTTGAGGGGAAAATGTATAGCAAAAGAAAGTTGATTTATTTACCTTTTCTTCATGATTCATTCCTCCCAAATAGATACACACTGTAACGAGGCAGACTAGGGTAAAGGATCTAAATGCAGCTTTAATGAAACAAAGATAAACTATGTAACTCAGAATATAAAGAAACAAAACACAGGGAACCAAGCACAGAGCATAGCATAACACATGCAGAGACTAACAAAGAAACCAGGGCAAACAATGGCTTAAATACACAAGGGAAAACAAGGGAACAAGGAAAACCTGGGGAAACAATCAGTGTAAACCAATTTTAATTTTCAAACCAAAATTAAACATAATACAAAGGACTAAAGTGGGCGGAGTCATGTAAGACAGTGAGGGTGGAGCTATGGAAGATTCTGAGGGTGGAGCCAGGAGAGGCTCGACGAAGGCAGCTGGAGCCAGGCAAGTGTTGGCTCATTGGCTTTGGCAGGAGTGGCCTCTGGCTCATGGGCCGTGAAAGGCGTGGCCGTTGGCTCGTGGGCCGTGACAGGCGTGGCCGCTGGCTCGTGGGCCATGGCACGAGGGAGCCGTGGAAGGCACGGACAAGGGAGCCGTGGAAGTCTGAGGGGCGTTTAGTGTGGGAGGTGATCCAATTACCTTATTTGCCTTACCCACAGTAAAAGGGGAGTCACAAAGTTGCAGAGCCACCTCCACGTAGATGTACAATGTCCAGAGAGGATCTGCCAGTAGCCTCCCTGCCTGTAGTGCACTATTTAGACCAGCCCTGAAGAAAATCACCATAGCACGGTCATCATAGTGCACCACGTTAGCCAGTTCTAAAAATTCATGGTCCCCTTGCTGGAGCAGGATAATTCTGAAAGCCGCTAGATCCATCTTGGTCAGTCTATCTGTAATGAGGCAGGTGAGGGTAAAGGATTTAAATTCAGCTTTAATGAAACAAATATAGACTAAGTAACTCAGAATATAAAGAAACAAAACACAGGGAACCAAGCACAGAGCATAACATAACACATGCGGAGACTGAAAAAGAAACCAGGGGAAACTATGGCTAAAATACAAAAGGGAAAACAAGGGAACGAGGAACACCTGGGGAAATAATCAGGGTAAACCATTCATAACATGAAACTACAAAGGACTATAAAATTAACACAAGAAACAGGAACAGGGAACAAAACAAGAATTTCAACATAAAAGTCTAGTCACAAACAAGGAATACGTGACACACAGCCAAATCAATGGTTCTGTATCATGTTACTCTAGTAGTCACTGGCAGAAGAGAAACACTGGCCCTCATCTTGACATTACACCCGAGCACATCCAGTCTATAATTCAATGAACCAGGCACTGCCTGCACTGGAGGGCCAGTCCTCTCTGATAATTAATAGGAGAGGCATGACTCCCACCAGTGAGACAGATCCGGTGGAAACAAAACTGTGGGCAAACAAAAATGAAATGGTTTAAGAAAATTCTGAGTGAAGCACATAAATTATATGCTCTACAGTCTCAGAATACTTTACATTTTCTCTCATGTAAAATATTCCCTTCAGTGGTTGTGTTATCATAAAAGCAGTCATGTTTAATCTATGTGATTTTTTGATAACAAAATGCATCTGGGGTTAAAATGTTTGCCTGATAATGGATTTGTAAATATTTTACTTTTCCATTGGGTTTGTGGTTACTTGTAGAAGTACAATTCATTTTTATATTTAATTGTGTTACCTGAATAAAAATGTTGTTTTATTTTAATATTGCAATTTAAGCATGAATATTGTATTCTGAGATGCATAGAAGTATGGCTATTATGAGTATTTAATATACAAAGATGTATGGTAAAGTTATCTCCACATGTGCACAACTGTGAATGCAAGCACATCAATGCAAATCTGAAATAATTACCTGAAATAATTATAAATAACAACCCTTCTTAGCTTACATATATGTAATGCTGTTCTTCTTGCTGTCCTCCGATTTTATGGTGTGCTTTACTCGTAAGTAATAGTACATTCTTGATTGTTGAATTCCACCATAAGACTTCAAATGACTTAAAATAAAAATACCACATCACTAAATACCACATTAGACATCAAGAAGACTTTCTCCATGACTTGCTGATCTATAATTAGGCAAAGCATGCCAAAAACAATTAAAAAGTTTATAAAATAATGGCCAATTCTACATTTTATTAGAATTTATTTACAGTAACCATACATTTTACAGTGCTGAACATGCCAGCATTTGTTGGAAGTGTTACACGTATGCGGGTCAGTTTAGGAGCATTGGCAGTTCAGACTAATATCTGGTTTGGGCTACATTTAAAATGTGGACAACCTTTCAAACAAATCTGATTTGAGTAGAAAATCTGCATTTGCCCACACATGGACCACCAGCAGCCTGGAGCTCTGGAGTACTCAAGTAGTGAGTAACTCGTTACTTTCACAAATGACATAATAGACGTTTACTCACCAAAGTTCCATTACATAATACACATTGAACATGTACTACATAATTATTATTATTAATGTAAATTCTGTCATCATTCACTATCATATTGTGACCTTCAGCTCTCACTGGATCGCTTGGCAGTCGAGTGTGAAGCAGCTGGGATGAGGATTAGCACCTCTAAATCTGAGGCCATGGTTCTCAGCAGGAAACCGATGGAGTGCGTACTCCAGGTAGGGAATGAGGTTTTGCCCCAAGTGAAGGAGTTCAAGTACCTCGGGGTCTTGTTCACGAGTGAGGGGACAATGGAGCGGGAGGTTGGCCGGAGAATCGGGGCAGCAGGGGCGGTATTGCACTCGCTCTATCGCACCGTTGTCACGAAAAGAGAGCTGAGCCGAAAGGCAAAGCTCTCGATCTACCGGTCAATTTTCGTTCCTACCCTCACTTATGGTCATGAAGGTTGGGTCATGACCGAAAGAACTAGGTCGCGAGTACAAGCGGCCGAAATGGGCTTCCTCAGAAGGGTGGCGGGCTTCTCCCTTAGAGATAGGGTGAGGAGCTCAGTCATCCGTGAGGAGCTCGGAGTAGAGCCGCTGCTCCTTTGCGTTGAAAGGAGTCAGTTGAGGTGGTTTGGGCATCTGGTAAGGATGCCCCTGGCCGCCTCCCTAGGGAGGTGTTTCAGGCACGTCCAGCTGGGAGGAGGCCTCGGGGAAGACCCAGGACTAGGTGGAGAGATTACATCTCCACACTGGCCTGGGAACGCCTCGGGGTCGCCCAGTCAGAGCTGGTTAATGTGGCTCGGGATAGGGAAGTTTGGGGCTCCCTGCTGGAGCAGCTGCCCCCGCGACCCGACTTCGGATAAGCGGTTGAAGATGGATGGATGGATTGTACCAAACCGTATGACTTTCTTTCTACCAGGCAACACAATGAGATATTAGACCTAATGTTTGCCTGAGTCACAATTTACTTTCAGTGAAATATATATATATATATATACAGGTGAAACTCGAAAAATTAGAATATCGTGCAAAAGTTCATTAATTTCAGTAATTCAACTTAAAAGGTGAAACTAATATATTATATAGACTCATTACAAGCAAAGTAAGATATTTCAAGCCTTTATTTTTATAATTTTGATGATTATAGCTTACAGCTTATGAAAACCCCAAATTCAGAATCTCAGAAAATTTGAATATTGTGAAAAGGTTCAGTATTATAGGCTCAAAGTGTCACACTCTAATCAGCTAAACACCTGCATAGGGTTACTTAGCCTTTAAATGGTCTCTCAGTCTGGTTCAGTTGAATTCACAATCATGGGGAAGACTGCTGACCTGACAGTTGTGCAGAAAACCATCATTGACACCCTCCACAAGGAGGGAAAGCCTCAAAAGGTAATTGCAAAAGAAGTTGGATGTTCTCAAAGTGCTGTATCAAAGCACATTAATAGAAAGTTAAGTGGAAGGGAAAAGTGTGGAAGAAAAAGGTGCACAAGCAGCAGGGATGACCGTAGCCTGGAGAGGATTGTCAGGAAAAGGCCATTCAAATGTGTGGGGGAGCTTCACAAGGAGTGGACTGAGGCTGGAGTTACTGCATCAAGAGCCACCACACACAGACGGGTCCTGGACATGGGCTTCAAATGTCAAACGTCTTACCTGGGCTAAGGTAAGACGTTAAGGTAAGTGGTCCAAAGACCTCTTTTCTGATGAGAGCAAATTTTGCATCTCATTTGGAAACCAAGGTCCCAGAGTCTGGAGGAAGAATGGAGAGGCACACAATCCAAGATGCTTGAAGTCCAGTGTGAAGTTTCCACAGTCTGTGTTGGTTTGGGGAGCCATGTCATCGGCTGGTGTTGGTCCACTGTGCTTTATTAAGTCCAGAGTCAACGCAGCCCTCTACCGGGACATTTTAGAGCACTTCATGCTTCCTTCAGCAGACAAGCTTTATGGAGATGCTGACTTCATTTTCCAGCAGGACTTGGCACCTGCCCACACTGCCAAAAGTACCAAAACCTGGTTCAATGACCATGGTATTACTGTGCTTGATTGGCCAGCAAACTCGCCTGACCTGAACCCCATAGAGAATCTATGGGGCATTGCCAAGAGAAAGATGAGACATGAGACCAAACAATGCAGAAGAGCTGAAGGCCGCTATTGAAGCATCTTGGTCTTCCATAACACCTCAGCAGTGCCACAGGCTGATAGCATCCATGCCACGCCGCATTGAGGCAGTAATTAATGCAAAAGGGGCCCAAACCAAGTACTGAGTACATATGCATGATTATACATTTCAGAGGGCCGACATTTCTGTATTTAAAATCCTTTTTTTTAATTGATTTCATGTAATATTCTAATTTTCTGAGATTCTGAATTTGGGGTTTTCATAATCTGTAAGCCATAATCATCAAAATTATATCAAATAAAGGCTTGAAATATCTTACTTTGCTTGTAATGAGTCTATATAATATATTAGTTTCACCTTTTAAGTTGAATTACTGAAATTAATGAACTTTTGCACGATATTCTAATTTTTCGAGTTTCACCTGTATATTGAAAGTGAATGGTGACCGAGACTGTCAGTCCCTAACATTATGTCTAACATATTTTGTGTTCCACATAATACAAAGCCTCACACTGGTTTGGAACAACATGAGGGTAGAGAAATGATGACGTAATATTACATTTTGGCTGAGCTATCACTTTAAAGAGATAGTTTACCAAAAATGAAAATTCTCTCATCATTTACTCACCCTCATACCATCCAAGATGTGTATGACTTCCCTTCTTCTGCAGAACACACATTCAGATTTTTAAAAGAATATTTTGATGCTCCAAAAAGAACATAAAGGCTAATCCATAAGAGTTCAGTGGTTTAATCATGTCACGTGATACGTGTGGGTGAGAAACAGATCAAAATTTGTCATTTTTTGCTAGACAGTAGGGGGCGATATGCAGAGATGGATGTGAATCACAAAAAGACACAAGAAGAATGTGAAAGTGATCTGTTTCTCTGTTTCTCATCCACACCTATCTCATCGCTTCTGATGATACTGATTTAACCACTAGAGTCTATGGATTATTTTTATGCTGACTTATGTTTGTTTGTTTAGATTTAAAATGTTGCCACCCATTCATTTGCATTGTATGGACCTACAGAGCTGAGAAATTCTTCTAAAAATCTTCATTTAAGTTCAGCAGAAGAAAGAAGATATAGTGAGATATAGTGCAATAACTGCCATTCCCTACATAGGAAATAGTGAATGAGTGAACGATAGCAGACACAGTCACTCTCGTCACCACGATCAACTCACAACCCACACATCTCACACGCACGCACGCACGCGCAGATATGCTGTCTGTTCATGCTCCAGTTGTTGATCACGCGAATGGCAGTGATTTACACTCAATTGGGATGTATACATGGGTTACTACCCATCTCTGCACCACAGTATACTGACGGGGACACTATACTGTAAAAGGCATCATCCTTCGGATGAGATGTTAAACTGAGGTCCTGACTCTCCGTGGTCACTAAAAATCCCAGGGCGCATCTTGTAAAAAGTAGGGGTGTAACCCCGGTGTCCTGGCCAAATTGTCCCCATTGGCACTTATCAATCATTGCCTCCTAATAATCCTCATCCCTGAATTAGCTATATAAATGTACTCTCTCCTTTCAACCAATAGCTGGTATGTGGTGAGCGTAATGGTGCACTATGGCTGTCGTCGCATCATCCAGGTAGAGGCTGCACACTGGTGGTTGGTGAGGAGAGTTTCCTGTTATTTATGTAAAGTGCTTTGAGTGTAGTGTCAGAAAAGCGCTATATAAATATACATTTCATTCATTGATTCATATTAAGCTACAGTGTGACCGTAAACTAAAAGATTACATAAAATGTTTATACAATTTATGTTGTGTAATTTGTAATCAGTACTAGATTGCATTTCAGAAGTCATTTATCCAACACTGGCATGCGGTTAAGATGATCTTAAGAGCATGATTTGCAACATTATCAGGAAACCCAGCCCTTGCCTTTATCACTTTGTTGTCTAGCCCTCAGAAAAAGAGAGGCAAACTCCTGTAGCAGACCCCATAGCTTTGCTGATTCTCTTATTCTGCCCTGTCAGCTGTCATGGATACTCTGATAAGTAAAGTTTATTCCAACGAGGCTCTGCCCATCAGGCTTGATTTATCTAACACATTAGACTAGCACGGACTATGTATCTTAATTTCTTTCTCTTTATCAGGCCTTCCAATACTCCTCAAGCAACTACCCAGCAGTTGCAGACAGAAACAAAAAAATATTCATTTTGCAATGCAATCTCATTGAAAGCTGCCCAAAAATAGCAAACACATCCATAATTGTGATTAACATGATTTCAAGGAAGATTATGATTATACTATTACAGGTGTGCATAATCCAACACTGGTATTTACATATTTTATTGGCTTTGTGGTTATTGTTATTGGCCAAATATAACCACACTAATTTATAATACTGTAGATATTATCTAATATATTTATATCATTTAGTTTGTTATGAATTATTATGTGGATTGATGGTGGCATAGTGGGCTAAGCACTAAACTGTTAAGCAGAAGGTTGTCGGTTCGATCCCCACAGCCACCACCATTGTGTCCTTGAGCAAGGCACTTATCTCCAGATTGCTCTGGGGTTGTCCCTGTAATAAGGGCTCTGTAAGTTGCTTTGGATAAAACCAAATGCATAAAATGTAAATGAATTATTATTTAAGAAATTAAATGAAGGTGAAAGCAAATGCTCTACATAAACATAAAATACATAAACACAGCAAAAACCCCTGTGTTTATGTATTTCTGGCTCCTTGTGATGCTCAGGAGGGGAGGAATAAGTAAAAAATACATACATTTCTTAGCTCCAATCATTTCACCACTGTCACTTTATGTCCATTTCCTTTCTCTCTCTCTCTCTCTCTCTGTTTTTTGTGGTTACGACTTGAGGTACAAAGATAAAATTGTGAGAAATTTACTGAGAAAGATACACATAAGAAGACTTGACCTTGAGGCATTTTGTTTTCATCTTACTTCAAGAATTAGTCTGGGTTTAATACTTAAAGTTAAGTTCAATCAACAGAATTTGTGGCTTAATGTTGATTAACACAAACTATCGCAATTATATAGAGTTTCACATTAGTTAAAATGCATCTTAAAGTGATGAAAATGGCTTATACGCATGAACAATGACATGTCATGACCATTTGTAAAGCCCAAAGACAATGCACTTGTCGGATATAGGGGTGCGAGACCTTAACGTCACGTGACTGGCACAACGAAAGGCCAAACCATGGCAATGACAATTTTATAAACTTAGCCCTGGTTAGTCTATAGTGGTTCACTCACAGAGCATCGTAAAAATTGGATCCTCACAACCCACCAGAATTGTTTTGAGCTCGGGCGTCCCAGGTAGGCTACTGTATATGGGGGCTGTCTGAGAATGGAAATAGCCATTTGAGCCCTCATTATGTGAGTTATTGCACTTACACTCACCTAAAGGATTATTAGGAACACCTATTCAATTTCTCATTAATGCAATTATCTAATCAACCCATCACATGGCAGTTGCTTCAATGCATTTAGGGGTGTGGTCCTGGTCAAGACAATCTCCTGAACTCCAAACTGAATGTCAGAATGGGAAAGAAAGGTGATTTAAGCAATTTTGAGCGTGGCATGGTTGTTGGTGCCAGACGGGCCGGTCTGAGTATATCACAATCTGCTCAGTTACTGGGATTTTTAAGCACAACCATTTCTAGGGTTTACAAAGAATGGTGTGAAATGGGAAAAACATCCAGTATGCGGCAGTCCTGTGGGTGAAAATGCCTTGTTGATGCTAGAGGTCAGAGGAGAATGGGCCGACTGATTCAAGCTGATAGACTTTGCCTGAAATAACCACTCGTTACAACCGAGGTATGCAGCAAAGCATTTGTGAAGCCACAACACACACAACCTTGAGGCGGATGGGCTACAACAGCAGAAGACCCCACCGGGTATCACTCATCTCCACTACAAATAGGAAAAAGAGGCTACAATTTGCAAGAGCTCACCAAAATTGGACAGTTGAAGACTGGAAAAATGTTGCCTGGTCTGATGAGTCTCGATTTCTGTTGAGACATTCAGATGGTAGAGTCAGAATTTGGCGTAAACAGAATGAGAACATGGATCCATCATGCCTTGTTACCAGTGTGCAGGCTGGTGGTGGTGTAATGGTGTGGGGGATGTTTTCTTGGCACACTTTAGGCCCCTTAGTGCCAATTGGGCATCGTTTAAATGCCACGGCCTACCTGAGCATTGTTTCTGACCATGTCCATCCCTTTATGGCCACCATGTACCCATCCTCTGATGGCTACTTCCAGCAGGATAATGCACCATGTCACAAAGCTCGAATCATTTCAAATTGGTTTCTTGAACATGACAATGAGTTCACTGTACTAAAATGGCCCCCACAGTCACCAGATCTCAACCCAATAGAGCATCTTTGGGATGTGGTGGAACGGGAGCTTCATGCCCTGGATGTGCATCCCACAAATCTCCATCAACTGCAAGATGCTATCCTATCAATATGGGCCAACATTTCTAAAGAATGCTTTCAGCACCTTGTTGAATCAATGCCACATAGAATTAAGGCAGTTCTGAAGGCGAAAGGGGGTCAAACACAGTATTAGTATGGTGTTCCTAATAATCCTTTAGGTGAGTGTATTTTGCAATGTCTCCAGGCAGCATTTAATATCATAATGTACAATTGCTGTTTAAACATTTTGATGGATGAAGGGGGATGAAGTGGTCTGTCCATCACCTCCAAACTTACAGTGGGTCTCCTCGTCCCTGTGTCACCCGTCTCGGGGCACTTCAATGCCTTCCTAGGGTTCTACATCAGGGCCAGGCAATCGGCCCGGGCTGTGGCAGAGCCGGTGTCGTCACAGCAGGGGGACGCCCTTGGTGATGAGAAGACGGGGTGCCGGACCGTGAGCCACGTCTTAGCAGGATGTGTTGGACAGCCTCCATCTGCTCCTTGACTGCTGAGAACTGCTGGGCAGACCTCGACAATCTCGCTGAATAGGCCAGCCTCGGAGATGGGGGCGTACCTTGTCGGCATCCATCATCTTGACCAGGATAAGCCACAGGTGGCACTACTGGACCACCAAGGTGGACATCGCTTGCCCGAGAGCCCGCGCCATGATCTCGCAGTGAGAGCATGAGCCATCCACAAATGATGTCTCAGTGTGGCTGCATCCCATACAAGTGAGAAAGCAATCGTGGCCGTCAGAGGCGGAGAGGTAACGACCGCAACCAGAAACTATACACAGACGGAAAGGCATCTTTAAAACGATGCTCTCCGTCAGTACCCACTCTTTTAGAGGAAAATACGCTTTTAGAATATACTCTCTTTTGGCTGTCGAAGCACCCAGAAAATTATCATTGCAAACAAGTTGTGGAGGATGATCAATGCTATACAATGCTAGCATCTGTCTTTGCAAACGTTTGCTAAACAAGTTTTATTATGTTTGCTTGGCTAAACCAACATAGGCCTACTGTTATTCAACAAAACTAGTTTAGGGTTTTTTCAAAATCTCTAAACCAAGAACAACGTTTTTAACACTAACTCCTCTTTCAAGCTACATTTACCAAACTTGGTACAGACCTTCAGACCGTAATGGAATAGTGTGCTTTGTCTTTTCTATGTGTAGCCGGTGGGTTGAAAATAATCACCACAGGATAAAAATCATCTTTTGGGGTTTTATTGCAACAGCTTTTTATTAAAAGGGAAAAAACTAACAGTGGACGATTGTATTGTACTATATAAAAATAATAAGAAATAAAGAAAATACAAAAAAAATTAATACAAAAATTAAATACGGAAGTGAAATATGGTAGAGGCAAATGTCAAAAAAAAAATACAAACAGGGCTACCCATATGCTTAAGCAAACATCACCTTAATACATGCTTATAAATGCTTAAAACTCTTCTGAACACATATTTAATGCAATTCATCAGGATTTTGTCTAAAATTTTATATTTTCCCAAAGAATTCTCAAACGATGAACAAAACTGGGAGCTTTCTTGTACAATTTATGTTCTCACATTTCCAACACCAGAGAGTGCTAGAAACCAGGTGTTTCAAAATTAAAGGGGCCACATCCAATTTATAACTAGAGTTAATTTACATGAAATTTCTCACAGCAGATTATCAAATATTTGAAAAATCCCATAGACACTGATAGAATGTTCAAATGGGCCAAGACAATTCAAATAACAACTGTCAAAAAAAAAAAATTCAAATGTAAACTTTTCAAAAAACAAATGCAAACTTCAAGTTTTTTTTTCTTCACGTTTTTAAAACATTCAGACCTGGCTTGTCAAACCAACATAAAAGTATCTCTCAACAAACTTTACCTATATAGTTATCATGCTATTTAGGAACTTTGACTCATAAGCCGCCTTTCCACCACCACCAGGCCATTCAGTTTTGAGCATGGTGAGGAACGCTTTCTAGTAGCATTTCAACTTGAGCACAGTTCTGCATTGCACGATTACAAGCCGCTTGGCCCAGAATACTCAACACAGTTAGTTAATCATGCTTAACTGAGGTCAATCATGCTGGTGGAATGGCTTTAGTAAGTTCCAACGGCAAGGTAACTCTTTAGTTTTTGATTAGCTGGTATAGTTTGCTATGGTGAGCTTTATAAAATGTAATAAAAATACTGTATGTTTCGTTAATGAATTTTACGAATCATGAATTTTATAATGATGTTTAACTTACATTATTTTTACATTACTCCTTTATCATCAGGGAGGTAGATTACGCTAGCCAGCCTCATTAAAACACATTGACATATCATTGTAGTGTAATAGCTGTTATGCTTGAGTAACGAGGCAGACGAGGAAATGCGGATCCAAACGCAGCTTGAACTTTATTAGACGAACCAAAACAGGAAAACACAAAGGAACAACCCACGATGGGGAAATTAAACATAAAATAGTAAACTACACACGACGTGAGCAAAACAGGGGACTCGAGGAGGAAACACCGGGTTGACATCAAACAACGATCGACAAAGACTGAACAAAGACACGGGGTATAAATACACAAACAAGGGAAAAAGGGGCCAATGAATGAACAGAACTCAAACAAGATAATAAGGTGATTAACAGAAGCAAACGGCAAACTAATGAGGGCAGGTGAAAACAATGACAGGGAACACGAACGCTAACAGAGGACTATGGAGTTACATAAGTGACTAAAGTGAAAACTAAGAAGTGCAAAAGTGACAAGATGGAAAACAAGAGGGCAACAGTGAAACAAGACAGGGTAACCGTTACATAGCCCCCCCCCTCAAGGATCGGATACCAGACGATCCTTGACAACAAACAACGAAAGACAAAAATCCACAAGGACAACATGAGGGCACCAGGGGCAAACAGACAGTACAAGTGGGCACATGGACAGACAGGCAGACCAGGGGGGCACACTGGGCAGGCAGGAAGTCTGGGGGGCACAGAGGGCAAGACAGGCAGGTCCAGGAGGTGCCAGGGGCAGACAGGAAGTCCGGGGGGGAAATGAGTCAGTCCACGAGGGCATGAACGAAGGTGAGACAGTCCACGGGGGCACAAGTGGAGATGAGGGTTAGGGGCCCAGGGAGGTATCGACCAGGCAGGGACAGGTTTTGATGGTCTGGGAGCGGGCCATCGGGCAAGGACAGGTTTGGGGAGCCTGGGAGGAGGCCACTGGACGGGGACTGGGTCAGGAGGCCAGGAGGGGGGACTCAGGACGGGAACAGGGTCAGGAGGCCTGGGTGGAGGCCACAGGACAGGGACTGGATCAGGGGGCCTGGGAAGAGGCCACGGGACTGGGGCTGGGTCAGGAGGTCTGGGGGGAAGCCATAGGACAGGGACTGGATCAGGGGGCCTGGGAAGAGGCCACAGGACGGGAGCAGGGTCAGAAGCCCTGGGAGGTGGCCACAAGACAGGGACCGGGTCAGGAGGCCTGGGAGGAGGCCACAGGATAGAGGCCGGCTTTGGTGGCCTGGGTGGTGGTCGTGGGCCAAGGGCCGGTTCAGGGGACCTGGGAGGTGACCACGGAACAGAGGCCGGTTTTGGTGGCCTAGGAGATGGAGTGGCCACAGGGGAGGCCGGCGGCGCTGCGTGAGGCGGAGCCAAGGAGGACCTCTGAGGCGGAGCCGAGGGAGGTGATGGCTCAGAAGGCCCAGAAGGCGGGGCTGAGGGAGGCTCAGGAGGTGGAGCTGAAAGAGGCTCAGGAGGCGGAGCCGGGGTAGGCTGCGCCATGGGAGGCTCTAGGAGCGGAGACCAGGAAGACTCTGGGGTCTCTGGGGGCAGAGACGTAGGAGGCTCTGAGGGTGCAGCCGCCGAAGGCTTGAGTGGCTTGAGAGGCGGTGCCGGAGGAGGCTCGGGAGGCGGAGCCATAGGAGGCTCGGGAGGCTCTGAGGGCGGAGCCGTCAAAGGCTTGAGTGGCTCGAGCGGCGGAGCCGTAGGAGGCTCGGGAGGCTCGGCGGGCGGTGCCGTCGAAGGCTTGAGTGGCTCGAGTGGCGGAGCCGTAGGAGGCTCGGGAGGCTCTGAGGGCGGAGCCGTCGAAGGCTTGAGTGGATCGAGAGGCAGAGCCATAGGAGGCTCTGGAGGCGGAGCCGCAGGAGGCCCCGGGGGCGGAGGTGCAGGAGGCTCGAGAGGCGGAGCTGCAGGAGGCTCGAGAGGCTCTGAGGGTGGAGCCGTCGAAGGCTTGAGTGGCTCGAGTGGCGGAGCCGTAGGAGGCTCGGGAGGCTCTGAGGGCGGAGCCGTCGAAGGCTTGAGTGGATCGGGAGGCGGAGCCATAGGAGGCTCTGGGGGCGGAGCCGTAGGAGACCCAAGAGGCTCTGGGGACGGAGCCCTGGAAGGCTCGAGAGGCGGAGCCCTGGGTGACTCGAGAGGCCTGGAAGGCGGAGCCCTGGAAGGCTCGAGAGGTTCGAGAGGCGGAGCCCTGGGAGGCTCGAGAGGCTTGAGAGATGGAGCCCTGGAAGACTCGAGAGACTTGAGAGGCGGAGTCCTGGCAGGCTCGAGAGGCTTGAGGGGTGGAGTCCTGGCAGGCTCGAGAGGCTTGAGAGGCGGAGCTCTGGGAAGCTCAGAGGGCGGAGCTCTGGAAAGCTTGGGAGGCTTGAGAGACGGAGCCCTGGAAGACTCGAGAGACTTGTGAGGCGGAGCCCTGGAAGGCTCGAGGGGCTTGAGGGGCGGAGCCCTGGTAAGATCGGAGGGCGGAGCTCTGGAAAGCTTGGGAGGCTTGAGAGGCGGAGCCCTGGAAGACTCGAGAGACTTGAGAGGCGGAGCCCTGGAAGGCTTGAGGGGCTTGAGGGGCGGAGCCCTGGTAGGCTCGAGAGGCTTGGGAGGCAGAGCCCTAGAAGGCTCGAGAAGCTTGAGAGGTGGAGCTCTGGGAAGCTCGGAAAACTCGGATGGCGGAGCTCTGGAAAGCTCGGGAAACTCGGATGGCGGAGCTCTGGAAAGCTCGGGAAACTCGGATGGCGGAGCTCTGGAAAGCTCGGGAAACTCGGATGGCGGAGCTCTGGAAAGCTCGGGAAACTTGGATGGCGGAGCTCTGGAAAGCTCGGGAAACTCGGATGGCGGAGCTCTGGAAAGCTCGGGAGGAGGAGCCCTGGAAGACTCGAGAGACTTGGGAGGCGGAGACCTGGTAGGCTCGAGAGGAGGAGCCCTGGAAGGCTCGGGAGGTGCTGGCTCTAGGATGGGCACGACCACTGGCGCTGACTCTTGGACGGTCACGGTTACTGGCGCTGGCTCTTTGACGGTCATGACTACTGGCACTGGCTCTTGGACGGTCATGGCTTCAGGCTCTGGCTCTTGGACGATCGAGGCTTCTGGTACTGGCTCTTGGACGGTCACGGCTACTGGCACTGGCTCTTGGACGGTCATGGCTATTGGCACTGGCTCTTGGACGGTCATGCTTTAGGCACTGGCTCTTGGACGGTCGAGGCCACAGGCGCTGGCTCAGGGACGGTCGAGGCTACAGGCGCTGGCTCAGGGACGGTTGAGGCTACAGGCGCTGGCTCAGGGACGGTCGAGGCTACAGGCGCTGGCTCAGGGACGGTCGAGGCTACAGGCGCTGGCTCAGGGACGGTCGAGGCTACAGGCACTGGCTCATTGACGTTTGAGGCTATCGGCACTGGCTCATTGACGCTTGAGGCTAACGGCACTGGCTCACTGGACGCCTGAGGCTACAGGCTCTGGCTGGGTTACCGTGGTATGTGCCGGCTTAGGTTCGCCGGGCGCTGAGGGCAGAGTCAAGGGGGGTTTAGGGCATGGGGCTGCGGCAGGCGGAGGCTGGTGCACAGAGACCACTCCCTTTCTCCTCTTCCTCCGGGCTGATGCGACTGGCGTGGCTGGGATGCTGTTCCTGGTCAGCGTGGGTTCAGGCTCGCTGGCCGTGGTTGACGACGACTCAGGCTTGCTGATGGTAGAGGCCGTAGGCGCTGGTTCGCTCACTGTAACATACGTGGCCGCTGGCTCGCTCACTGTGACATACGTGGCCGCTGGCTCGCTCACTGTGACATGCGTGGCCGCTGGCTCGCTCACTGTGACATGCGTGGCTTCTGGCTCGCTCACTGTGACATGCGTGGCCGCTGGCTCGCTCTCTGTGACAGGCGTGGGCCCTGGCTTGCAGACCGGGGCAGGCGTGGGTTCTGGCTCGCAGACCGGGGCAGGCGTGGGCTCTGGCTTGCAGACCGGGGTAGGTGTGACAGGGGGGGCCCCAGACAGCTGAAGGGTCTCCACAGTGGGTGGAGGGGTAGGGTCCTCCTCCACGACGCCCATGGTGAGCTGTGAGCCGCAAACTAGTAGGGTCGCCTCCAGGAAGTCGCAGAGCATCCAGCCGTGCGTTGCCTGTGGCAACCGCTCCCTCAGCGCCGCGTTCAAATTGCCCCGAAAGAAGGCCACCAAGGCTGAGTCCGGGAAGTCTGAGACACTCGCCAGGTTCAGGAAATCGTGGATGTGGTCTTTAATGGGGCGGTCCTCTTGCTTTAAGCAGAACAGATGGTAGTTCGCAAGTTGGACTGCTGGATTCATGGATGGGTCGATCGTTCTGTTATGCTTGAGTAACGAGGCAGACGAGGAAATGCGGATCCAAACGCAGCTTGAACTTTATTAGACGAACCAAAACAGGAAAACACAAAGGAACAACCCACGATGGGGAAATTAAACATAAAATAGTAAACTACACACGACGTGAGCAAAACAGGGGACTCGAGGAGGAAACACACACCGGGTTGACATCAAACAACGATCGACAAAGACTGAACAAAGACACGGGGTATAAATACACAAACAAGGGAAAAAGGGGCCAATGAACGAACAGAACTCAAACAAGATAATAAGGTGATTAACAGAAGCAAACGGCAAACTAATGAGGGCAGGTGAAAACAATGACAGGGAACACGAACGCTAACAGAGGACTATGGAGTTACATAAGGGACTAAAGTGAAAACTAAGAAGTGCAAAAGTGACAAGATGGAAAACAAGAGGGCAACAGTGAAACAAGACAGGGTAACCGTTACAATAGTATCATATTTTGTTGTCCTTTTTAGCTAATCTGGGAACTTTTACTTTCCTGTGTAACCCCTCAGCAAATTATGGTAAAACTTTCGTCTTTTCTATTTGTTTTTCTTTTAACTATATGGGCCATTTCTTTCCTGTGATTCACCAGAGTAAAAAATAGGGGGAAAAGCGGTCCTAAAACTGGAATATGCAATCATCATCCATAGCATATTCGTTCCAGTGTTTATCGCTTACACGATTGCCAACTGAAGTATTTGTTACATACATTCAAGTACCAAGGTGGAAAAAGAAACCTTAACCGTGCCAACTGGCCAGGAACTGCAAGGTTTTGCAATGAGGATCTTTCCACCGATGGTGGAAAACAGACTATTAATGCATTTTCTATGCTGCCCTACAAAGGCAAAACGCTGTAACATCATTTTTGGTCAAAAATGAGTTATGTCATTTTTGGGGTATTCAAGACCTCCTTTTTCATGTGAATAAATATCGTGAGTCAATTTGATTGTTTTAACGAGAAATTAAAGGGCTATGACAACCGTAACATCCAAAACCATACGAGAAACCACAGCAGAACGCCGTAACAGTTGTTACGGCTCTTAGCCTTTGTTCCGGCACACTGAAGTTGAGTTAAGGTGTTCTGACTTTGTTTCGCCTGGCATCAAGAGAGATGTTACGGTGCCGCTGTGATGTTACTGTACTCTGGCTTTGTCATACTGTCAAAGATTACCGCTCTTTTATTGTCACCAAACCGCGTAACATACACACGACACATCTTTGAAATAAAGTGTAGACTGCCGACTGCTTGTTTGTATTATTACTCTGTGATAGCGATGTGATAGGGCGATGGTTCAGATCTGTCAATGTCAGTGACAGCCCGGAGCTAGCTAAATGTAATCTGTGTCACGTAAATTAGCGCTAACGTTGACGCTGACACTCGCCTCACATCAGATGCTGAAAACCAAATATTAAATACAGAGGCATCCTACCTTTCCATGCAATCCGATATAATCCATAGAAGATATAATCCATAGCAATGCACGTCATCTGCTGTATCCACAACAATCCATACGTGTTTGAGCCATATTTCCTTCTTGCAGGTGTTCACGTCAGATTTTACAGCTAGTTATCGCTAACGTCTGTACAAAGTAGGCTAACCTAAATAGTACGTTTTCGGTATACTCTGTCTATATTATCTCAGATTTAAAAAGTAGTAATCCAAGTCGAATTCGTTGACTGAGCATCTTGAGCAGTTTGGTGGCCCTTAACCCTTTAACTGTCACCCTTCCCCCTTTTTTCGCATAGACATGAAAATCACTATCCAAACTTAAATGGTTGTATTTCAAGAATGCTTTGTCATATATACCTATGGATAAGTTATGTTCCAAATTTTAGGTTGATATCTCAAAAAATTAGCTTTCAGTAAGATTTTATTTGGGCGCAGTAAAAAACTTGGAATGAGCAGTCTCTAATCTCTAATGTATTGGTCCAATGTTTAATTAATTATTACTCTATATCTTGCATTTAAATACATATACCTTTGTATTCAATTATAATTAAATTATCTTTATTGTGAAAATATTTATTGTATTTATTCATACTGTACATACTGCAAAGTAACTTATCTGTCATACTGTTTAACTGTGTTAGTGTTGCCGCACTATCCTGATCATTATAGCATTAAATAGGAACAACCATAGGTCTTCTATATAATTTAAAACAAATACCATGATGACTAGACCTTGGTTAGGTGTTCTTATAATGGATGTAAGTATGGTGAACAGCAAGTAAATATTGATTATATGTCAGTTACGGCCTTTTGCCTTTGCATGACTCCTGATTTTTGGCACATGATACAAAGGCATAGTACATTAATTGCCAAACAAGTGTCAAAGGTCAATTATGAGCTCAAGATTTTTTGCATACAAACATTTCTTCAGTATAGCAACTAGTTGTGAAATTTTGGGAGTCCTACCTATAATACTCTTGTCTGGACAAAACAGAAACTTTAAAGTCATTTTTCTCAGTTTCACACTCTAGTGAGTTAAGGTCTTTTGCTTTTGCAGGGCAGTATACTTAAAAGTGATTGATTATCATAAATTTTGTACATCAGCCAAGGTACTGCCATATTCACATGATGTCACGCACATGCAAATCGGAGTTCTGGATTCTTATACAGAAGAATAGTTTTCGCAAGTAAATCAGTAATTGCTTTATCACAGTTTAGCATTAACCAATCAAAAGATAATATCACTTCAAAGAGATGATCAAATCTTAATCAAACAAAATACAGTATGTGCATATTTTATCAGCCTTCTAAAAACAGGGCGTACAATAATAAACACTCACAAAACTGCTATTAAAATTTCATTGCCATGCAAATTGCATTCGTATGGTACTGCCAACTCATACCCTCAGGTTATGAGTTACTATGTGTTAGTGTCGTATGTTGAACATGCTGTGTGGTGAATTTTTATATTGTGCCAATTATAAAAGCTAATGTCCTTTGCAGATACCTGCTGATGAAGGATAGCACCCATGATGCCCTACTCCTGGGGATGACCTCGCACCAGTTCCTCTGTAATAGCTGATCAGTCTGATTTAGCAGCTGAATAGGAAACAACGAGCCACAGTCTCACCAAACGTACTCTCAATTCTCAGACAGAACACTCAGGGCCCGCCTCATAGTCTGCTCACTGACAGTCTGATGCATATTGCACTCAAAACCGGAAAGCACTTGAGAAAATCACAAGCTCCAGTCAGAATGGTTGTCTGAAATAAATCTTCCAGGTTTCAGGGTACACAGGTTTTTATTAGGTGAATATTTTTTTAAAACTAATTAATCACATGTTTTCTGTGATTAATCGTGATAAAATTACGGTACTTGATACATTACAACAAACTTTTAAACATCATACATTTATTTACTTTATACTTTGTCTCAAAGGAATTGGTTAGTCATCATATATTTTAATTATTTTAATATTATGTTAAAATGTGTGTTTAGAATTAAACACATTTTTACAGGTATTAATCTTTGATAAAAGTATATGTATACATGTCATAAAATCAATGGACATAATTACAATTTGGGCAAGGCAAGTTTATTTATATAGCACATTTCATACACAATGGTAATTCAAAGTGCTTTACATAGAAGAGATTAAAATAAGAATAAAAAAATAAGAATAATTGAAACAGTTTAGAATATAAAATACAATTAAATACAGTACAAACAGTCGGACACACAGTGGCACAGTGCTCATTCAGTAAATGCACAGCTAAACAGATGTGTTTTGAGTCTGGATTTGAATGTGAATACTGTAGAAGCACATCTGATCTCTTCTGGAAGCTGGTTCCAGCTGCGGCTGGCATAATAGCTAAAATCAGACTCTCCTTGCTTAGAGTGAACCCTTGGTATTTCTAGCTGATGTGATCCTAATGATCTGAGTGATCTGTTGGGTTTATATTCAGTGAGCATATCTGCAATATATTGAGGTCCTAGCCCATTGATTGATTTATATACCAGTAATAATACTTTAAAATCAATCCTAAATGTAACTGGGAGCCAGTGTAAAGACCTGAGGACTGGTGTGATACGTTCATATTTTCTGGTTCTGCTCAGAATCCTCTGCTCAGCGTTCTGTATGAGCTGCAACTGTCTTATGGTCTTTTTGGAGGCCAGTGAGGAGTCCATTACAATAATCCACCCTGCTGGTGATGAAAGCATGCACAAGTTTCTCTAGGTCTTGACTGGAATCAAAGCATCTAATTCTTGCAATATTTTTCAGATGATAGTATGCTGATTTAGTTATTGCTTTGACATGACTACTGAAACTAAGGTATGACTCTTAGAGACACACCAAGATTCCTGACTAGTTGTTTGACCCCTAGCGTCAAGGTATGCATTCACCTTGAGAACTTCATCTTTGTTTCCAAACGCAATGACTTCAGTTTTTTCTTTGTTTAACTGAAGAAAGTTTTGTCACATCCAACTGTTTACTTCATCAATGCATTGGCACAGGGAGTCAATGGGGCTGTAATCGTTAGGTGATAGGGCTAAGTAGATCTGTGTGTCGTCTGAATAGCTGTGGTAAGCAATTTGGTTCTTTCTCATTATTTGGCTCATTGGGAGCATATACAGGTTGAACAGGAGTGGTGCAAGAATTGAGCTTTGAGGGACTCCGCATGTCGTGGACGTCCACTTCAGCCAGGAGAAAACCTTGGATGCAACCTCGGATAACAGCAGACCCATGCCCCCACCCATACTCATAAAGATGGAGGCAGAAGATGAACCAGAAGCCTTCCTCGACCTCTTTGAGTGAATTGCTGAGATCTGGGGTTGACCGTGTGCTCAATGGCTGGTCTGGCTCATTCCTTTGTTGTCCGGGGAAGCCCAACTTGCAGCACAACAACTGCCGGTGGCTAGTCTCCTGGTTTAAAGTGACTTGAAGAAGACCATCCTGCAGCGGGTTGGGCGGAGTCCAGAACAGTACTGTCAGCTCAAGCGGTTAATGAAGTTGGAAAGGAACGGCCGCCCGTTTGCCTTCTCTCAAAGACTCTAGGATGCTTACCGTAAATGGCTGCTGGTGGGGGACAGTGACGTTGATGGAGTTGTTGACCAGGTGGTGCTGGAGCAGCTGATCTTTCGGCTTCCGAAAGGGATGGTGGAATGGGTCCAGTGCCATCGTCCGGCGTCGCTGGATGAAGCAGTCCAACTGGCGGAGGATCATATGATGATGTACCCGAGGGGTGAAGAGCCCTCCCACTCTCTCTCCCCTCCCCGTGTTTTCCCTGATCTCTTCTCCCTCCCCCCTCACCTATCACTCTCCTCTATCTCCACAGCCCAGCCCAGTACCACGGAGGCATGGTATTCAGCTGCCGAAGTCAGCTCCCTGTTCGTGGGGGTTTGTCCCCCACGCAACTTCAGTGCCTCACCGCTCTTCCCCTCAAAAGGAAGTGCCCACCGACGCAGGTCGGGCGTAGTGCCTGGGCCAGACAGCTGGAGTTGCAGGGATCCAGGGCACTTCCAGGATCAATACACTGTGATGGAGCTGAGACTCTGACCCTGACACTCCATGGGCTGCCATCGATCGGGCCGGAGTGTACAGGATACCGGAAAGAATCAAGGGGAGTACTCATCAAGCCTTGGTGGACACGGGTTGCAACCAGACCACTATCCACAAAGGCTTGGTTCAACATGAGACTTTGGGCTCAACCAAGTGGTTGCAGGTGAAGTGTGTAAATGGGAATATTCACAACAACCCTCTAGTGATCCTCATTATCAAATTTCAGGGAAAAAAAGAACAGAGTGGAGGCGGCGGTTAGTTCCCGACTTACCCATCCACTAATTCTGGGAACCAGAGTTTGAAAATGTATTTAAGGGAATATGGGCCCTATTTTAACGATCTGAAACGCAAGTATCAAGCGCGAAGCGCAAGTAACTTTGTGGGCGGGTCTTGGGCGCTGTTGCTATTTTACCGGCGGGATAAATGACTCTTGCGCCCGACGCAAGTTTAAAAGGGGTTGGTCTGAAATAGCTTCATTATTCATAGGTGTGGTTTGGGCGTAATGTGAAATAAACCAATCAGAGCGTCATCCATGTTGCATGGCGGATTGTTATTATTATGGCGGATTTACCAGGCGCGCGCCGCATTACTATTAGAGGAGGGAAAAATAATTACATTTATTCTGTTTAAATCTTTTCAACCTAATTTTCCGTTTGTATATATATATTTTTTTTATCAATTACTGTTTGATATTGGTTTTTCATTTTGACAAATGTAAATAAAGAAATGTCACAAATAAATATTTTCGGATGTTTTGGACTCGTTCTCTCTGAATCAAGAATATAGGCTATGCATGGTTATATTTTTGAAATGTAGTCGAACATTAGACCGAGATTAATTTGCTTTACCTCACTATAGATGACGCAGCAGCTCTTCTGCCAAATAAGTTCTCCTGTCCAGTGCTGCTGCTGGGGCATTTGGGTTAAGTGGCATCGGCACATGCAGTTCACCATCACGTCTCCTTAAGTCCTCTAATGTTTCCTCATCTATGTCAACAACACAACCTTGATTTATGGAAATGTTGTGTAAAATACAACATGCCACAAAGAATGCGGCAACTTTTTGAGGAATGTACTGTAAAGTGCCTCCTGACCTATCCAAACACCTGAAGAGCATTTTCAGTATGCCGAACCTTCGTTCAATTACACAGCGTGTTTGTGTGTGTTTTCGATTAAACCGTATTTCACTCATTGTTGCTGGCATCAAAAATGGTGTCATCAGCCATGTCTTTAACGGATACCCGTTGTCCCCTAATAGCCACCCATCCAACGGGGGATTTCCCTCGAAGATGGCAGGAATGGCAGAGTTTGCTAGTATAAATGAGTCGTGGCTCGAGCCTGGATAATTCGCAAAGACATGGGTGATTTTACTATTAGCATCGCAAATGACTTGTATGTTGATTGAATAGGTTCCCTTGCGGTTGACGTATACAAGTGCGTTTTCTGATGGGGCACGTAGCTGCACATGGGTGCAGTCTATAACACCAAGGACATCAGGGAACCCATACTTTGCAGAAAACTCATGCTTCGCTCTTTCCTGGCTGTCAGGTGTGTCAGGGAATTGGATGTATTCCCCTGCATGTCGGACTAGACCTGATGTAACTGCATGTATAGCCGAACTTATGGCAGATTGTGAAATGCCTCCAATGGAGCTAAGGGGGTGCTGGAACGACCCAGATGCATAGAAATGCAATGCTGCTGTAACTCTCACTGCAACGGGGCAGGCACAGGGACAGGGTGCATCAGTCCCCAGCTCATCTGCCAGGAGATGGCAGATGTCTGTCACAGCCTGGCGGGTCAGGCGTAACTTACGCATACATTCCTCCTCACTGAGGGAGAGATAGGTCTGTCTGGGCCGGTAGACCCTCTCCCTCCGGCGTCTAATTCTCTGTCCCAAGACATACTCCATCTCACTGTGCAACAGAACAAAATATGAGAAGCTCAACTTAACTGGTAAGTTAAAGAGTAAGGTTTTTAATGTACTTACATTATAGTAAAGGTGATTTCGCAGTCTTCAGATTTTTTTTTTCCTGGTTCTTGACGGACAAACAAATTTGTCAGATGTCCTTATATACATATGTGTCTTGCCACTATTTGGCAAACAGGTCTGATCCGTCATTACTACAATTAGCCTGAAAAATTTGGGTAAATGTGTAAGCTAGATTTAGGCCTACATTTTTTTACATCTTCATGGACACCACAATGATTTCCCTCATGTGTTAATATTTTTCCTTGTTAGAATGTATGATTTGCAAAAATAAGAACTGCTGCATCTGTGTTGATGAGAGAATCAAAGTGTATGCACGTTGTGCACCCGCTACATTATGGCCAAGCATGCACGCTTAAAATAGCATTATGAACAACGCGCAACGCGCCACTGACTTTAGACTAGGTTTTTTCTGGTCAGTGGCGGAATTGTTTTCTGGAACTTCAAAATAGCACTAGGGAATGTTTGCGCCGAAACACGCCTCCTTTTTGCGCCGACCCGCCCAGGGAACGCAAGTTCATTTCCTAGTTTACCGACGTGCGTCTGTGGAGGGAAAAGCCCACTTTGCGTGGGTGCAAAATAGGAATGATACATGCTTCAGTGTACAAAGTAATTTGCGCCGGGTGCAAGATAGGGCCCTATGTGTTGATGGGTCCTACAAAAAAATTGTCAGAAGTTAAATGTACGATACTTTGGCAGGGGAGGCAATTTGGGGGTTTCCCAAAAGGGATTTCTCTCTGGAGCATTCAAGAGATGAGACCCTTAGGCATACCCTTGACCAAGTAAAAATCATTGATGTTCAACATCTCCAGCACTTTCATATCCTTATTTTGCCATAAGATAAGAGCGGTTATATTAAGTGAAGCAGCATGCTCGAACAAAAGAGGATCCAACCCAGCTGTTAATTCTGCAGAGCCACCAGGAAAATGTTATTCCAGGTGGCTCACTATAATCCGATGGCGGGTCACTTAAGGGAGAGTAAAACACTGTACCGACTAATGGCCCATTTTTATTGGCCGGGCATTTACTAGGGATGTCCGCATGTGGTGTGCGGCTTGCCATGAATGTCAGCTGGTGAATCCACTGGCCACCCCAAGAGCACCATTGCGCCCCTCCCACCAATTGAGGTCCCCTTTGAAAAAATTGCCATGGACCTTGTCGGGCCATTAGTGCATTCAGCACGTGGACACTGCTTTGTATTAGTCCTGGTGGACTAATTGGTGGATTCCGAAAGAAATCCTCACTGATCAGGGCACTACATTTATGTCACGGACACTACGCAAGCTTTACGAATTGTTGGGTATTAAGTCGATACGCGCTAGCACTTACCATCCAGAGACAGATGGGTTGGTAGAGCGATTTAATAAAACCCTAAAAACTATGATTCGTAAGTTAATGTATGAGGATGCTAGAAATTGGGGCAAAATATAGAGCAGTATAAAAGGAACCAAGCCAGCGGCAAGTGGAGAGAAGAGCTAAATGTCTGAAAAGACTGTGTTGTGCTAATGTGTGTGTTAAGCTGTAAAGTGCATGAGTGTATTAATTAAAATACTTACCTTTGAGTGGAAGAAAGCAGTTCCCTGTGTCCTCCTTCCCCTTCCTGTGTGTTCTTTTAAGATCTCAGAGTTGTCACCACCTCTGAAAAAGCCAAGTTGGTGTTGTTTCGTGTTTTATTATTACGAGCTCTTTCGCTTTACCTTTTTGCTTGCAAACTCTTCTCGTTTGAGGAAAACAGGAGTTTCTCCAGACTGGTTGACTTTTGAATGATCCATGGTCAGTATCACTCATTTGTTGTGGCTACAAGATTTCAGCTTCAAACTACCACACCTATCACCACACATATAGCGTGAGTAAGGCACAACCATTTTCCACCTTAAATGTGGACCTCTTCTGGTATAAAATACTACATTATGTTATTTTATATAATGTAGGCTGGCAATATATATAATTAATCATTATTTTCATAAACAAATTTTTTTTAGTGCATATTGTTTTTCTGTTTATTACATTTTGCCATTGTTTCATCAAGAATGAATGAGAGATCAGGCGCTGATCGCCTTTTGAAATAAATAAACAAAGGCAACTTCTGAGGTTTTGCAGCTCAATATGTTTACATGGTGACATTAAAAATAGCATCGTCAAGCTCTCTTTAAATTAAGAAGCAGATTTTATTATCGTCACTTCAATACAACACAAAGCAACCAACAGGTTCACATGGGAAGTCGGTATGCTGTTTCTGAAGTTCTGTTACCCTAGGATTGCCAACAGTATGCAGACTCAATGACATGCCCTATCTCCCATCGGAAATATTTGGAACAGCTCAACAACAATTATTTTCCCTCGTTGCTCGACTGGTACCATCAGCTGCATGGGAGACCACAGTTCAATCCCCAATCAAATGAGGAAATAATCACGTTTGTATAAAAAATCACGAACATGATAAAGAGTTTGCATTTTTGTGCCTAACATTGCATTTTGTCTCTACTAATGGTTAAGTTTAGATCTGGGTTTTGGTTGGTGGGTGGATTAAATAAAATAAGCATTTCTCTTCACCGTTTTACACCCAGTTCAGCTGAAAGCAATTATTTGTACAACTGGCTTCTGGTTACCTCTCCTGGACATAAATAGATGTCACAATTGTTTATATGCTTTGAAACACCGCTTTTCAAATTCAGTCAACATATACCGATTTCAGCTAAAGAAAAATCGGCACACACTTGCCAATTTTTATGTGAGAGCAGGCTGAAGCAGCAAATTAATGATTTACTTACACTTTTAATTTAAATGCTGAAGTTATTAAATTATCCGACATTGTAATATTATTCTGCTGTACATCCTTTGACTGTGTAATAGTTTATAAGCCCATTAAATAAATTCTGGTCTTATAATCCTTCTAGTTATTTACATTGCAGTCAATGACAGTGAAACTCTGTCACACTTGCCGGAAATGCAGTTGCTTGCTTACTTATGTGTTGCAAAATAAGGAGGATAGATGGACCTCCTTTTATGAGGTCCATCTATAAACACACATGAGGTAAACACACACGGATGACTGACAGCAGTATGCAATAAATAATCATTATAGGCTTACCATAGTGAATCGGGGTATGGAAAAACATGGTATAGAAAATGGATTGTTGGTGTATTTGCTCACTAATTAAATGTTGAACAAATTTACAGTATTCAGGGAAATCAACCTATATGAATAGCTTATGTAAAGTTCTCTTTGCATTTACAGCTGGAATGGAATGTGAAATAGAAAGTGTTGGTTTTAACATCACAAATATTACACACTTCACCTTTTGGAGATCAAATTAAATTTGTTTGTTATTTTCAGTAAAATGATTAAAACTAACTTAAGTGAATATGTTAATTAATGTAAAAAAAATAAGCAGAGATGAAACAAATATACTGAAAAGTGCACCAATGAAGAGATAATCTTACCTGACAGACAAAGATGAACTCCACTCCAAATTACAAATTGTACATATTACAATTTAATCCGCAACTCTAAGTGTTTTTTAATTCTAACTTTTCAGCCGTCACAATCAGTGCCATAATATGTGTGACAGAGAATCTTTTAACAAACCTAAGTGCCGTATCCTATACTCATTCTCTGTTCCAAATTGAACAGGCATGCCTCTAAATATACCATAGCAGTCTTTGCTATGTTGACACCATAATAAGCATACGAATGTTTAACTGGGACCCACACAGTGTGTGCAGGAGCCGACAAAAAAATGCTTTTGGAATTAGAATGGATAAACATGCCCAACAGGACAATTGTGCATGATTTGATTGAGTTGCCTCAATCCATTATGGTAAATCAGCCCTCTGCTATTGTTTCCTTGAGAGCTGCTTTTTCAATTCCATCCAAATGTGTGAATAAAATTGTTGTGGGGAGGAGAATGTCTCTTATTGCTTAGGCATAGAGACAGCAGACAATGGCTAATCGCTAAAGGGGTATGACATCTCCATATAAGACGCATCTGGTCCACAGCCAAGTTGCACCACGTACTGCAATGGGAACTCAGATAAACTCACCATGAATGTGCAGCTCACGTACTCTTGAGATAAGCCTATTGTGATATCAACACCTTGATATTCCATACATTTTTACCAATGCAAAATGTGTCTGTGAACATTGAAAGCTCAGTGGTGAATCTTGTGAACAATTCATACTGACTGATGTCCTTTTTTCCTTCAAATTAGATATAGTTTAAGTACATCTGCCTCATGAATCTAGAGATTGAGGGTTACAGTGCTGTGTTCTAAACAATCAAGATGCTCACTCCCATATCTTCATGTAAATCTAGTTAACATTTCCCCTCAAAAGAAAGGGCTACTTTATTATATCACATAACAGCTGCAAAAACAAGCAAAAACTTCAAAGGTGCTGTATTAATCAGTTTCCTGATTAATTTCTATTGTTTATATCGCTGGTTCTTGACAGAGAATGGACTATGTAAAAGGATGCAGATGGTGCAATAACTGGAGAAGAACCTCCAATTAAATTAATTAAATTGCACTTGACCGTGCCCATTAGAGCATTGTGTGCGCAATTTTGTCAAACACACTTGTGTATAGACTTAGCACATGCTTAGCACATTGCACAAAAATATTAATTGCCATGCCCCCACCTACATCTGTCTAAAGTCCAGACGAGAACCACATTTTCCATGCAAATACGGTGTACTAATCTTGTGACTATCCTATTATGCAGCATGTCTTTTTGTTGGCCATGTGAGAGATCCAACATGTCCCATTGATAAGCCATTGGGAGCGAGGAAGAACAGAGGAGAGTGGCTTGCTCATCATATGCCATGTGCCTGACTGCTGATAAGGAGGCGAGTTTTTGCTGTCACTGGTAACAGGGGCCGCACTAGGGTCCATATTCTGCGTCAGGTCCCAGGAGCTCCTTTTGGTTAAGTCACCCCACCTAAAAGCAAGGGGATATCTGGCTGAACTACACATCTTTTGCTGTATCTTAAACAACTGTTTTGACATTCATAACAGAGTCACTTTGCTCTCACCCTCTTTAAGGCAATGAGAAGTCTCTTAGGGCCAAACCAGACAGACAAAAATCTCATTACCCTTGTAATGTTTCAAATGAATACAATGTCCTTAATTTTTGCTGATTTGCTCCACTCTTAACTATAGACTATTAATGTGATTTATATTGAAGATTTATACATATTTATTAAATCTGTTTAGTCTTAATATTATTTCTTCCTATTTATTTTCCTGAAAACTGCAATTGTGTTAAAGACCAAAAATGTCTAGGACATTTCAATGAGTTCTGACCAAGAACGTCATGAAATCAAGTGATTTTTATTTGTGTAGCACTTTTGAAAACACACAAAACAATGTCTTAAATGTATTGAATGTATTGTAATGTAGTGAATGTGGCAATGTCTATAATACCAGGGAAATACTACTAATAACTACTAATACTAATAATATTAAATTTATATATATATATATATATATATATATATATATATATATATATATATATATATATATATATATAGCTCTGGAAAAAATTAAGTGACCACTGCAAAATGATCAGTTTCTATGGATTAGGTGTGTATTTAAGTAAAATGAAAATTTTTGTTTTATTCTATAAAGTACTGACAACCTTTCTCCCAAATTCCAAATAAAAATATATTGTCATTAGGGCATTTATTTGCAGAAAATTACTACTGGTCAAAATAACAAAAAAGATGCAGTGTTTTCAGACCTCTGCAAAGAATGCAAATAAATCAAGTTTATATTAACACAGTACTAATGTTTTAACTTTGGAAAAGTTCAGAAATCAATATTTGGTGTTATAATCCTGATTTTCAATCACAGCCTTCATGCGTCTTGGCATGCTGTCTTTCATATTGCTGTTGGGTGACTTTATGCCACTCCTGGTGCAACAATTCAAGCAGCTCGGCTTTTTTAGGTAACTTGTGGTCATCCATCATGGGGTTCAGGTCTGGAGACAGGGTTGGGCATGACAGGGTCTAGATCTTGTGGTCCTCCATCCACACCTTGATTGACCTGGCTGTGTGGCATGCAGCATTTACCTGCTGGATAAACCAATACTCAGCGTTAGGCAACATTTTCAAAGCAGAAAGAAGGACGGTTTCTTCCAGGATGACCTTGTCCATGGCTTGATTTATGCATGATTCACAAAGAGAAATCTGCCCAATTTGCCTTGCTGAAGCACCCCGAGATCATCACCAATTTCCCTAGTTTCGCATTGTATCGTAAAGTTTATGCTTAAACAAAAGCATCCCAAGTGGTACTTCATGAAGTTGGATGAGAGAAAACCAAGAACTGTAATCGGCAAAAGGTGGCTATTTCATCTAAAAAATAAATACATTAAAAAATATATATATTTTTTTATTTCTGTACTTCTGTTGGTGTTATTTAGTTGTTTTGATGGTGTTACAGTTATTCTAATATATATAAAAATAGTAATAATAAAGAATGTATAGCTGTGTCCAAGCTTTTGACTGATAGCATTAGTGTATAATGTAATAATACCATATAATACCAATACCAATACCAATAATACTGGCCATTACAAACAGTACAACCTTGTTCATGATAAAAAGACAATTACATAAATCGGCACCATTTCAGTGGATAAGCTGCAGCAACAGCTCATTTCCCACCACATTCTAAAAAGTCAAAAATTAAATGTATTTCGTTTGAAAAACAAAAAGTCCAATAAACGTTTGTTCAAGTCATCAGTTCTCTTTTCATGTCTCTGACAAGTGTAACTAAGGGGAAATTACATATATGAAGGCCTACATTATTTCCTGCAGGGATGACTGCACTTCACTGATGATCAAACAGCATGGAAACTACTGAGCTGATGGTTTACCTTCCCTGAAATCCAGACAGGTTTATTACAAACATTCAAAAAAAAATTCCATTGGCATCCCAAAGCTTCACAGTAGACATTAACAGTGTAGTTCACAAATAAACAGTGTCGGGTAAATTACTTACAAAAAAGTAATCCACTACTGATTACTGATAATTTCTCTAAAATTGTAATCAGATTATTTTGCTGATTATTTAATGGGAAATGTAATACTATTACTAACTCTTTCACTTTGAAGTTACTTTCTAAAACCAATCAAACCAGTGAAAAAAAACAAACGTGACTAAAAGCTCTTTTAGTACTTTAATATTCACTGAAAACAATAACAAAATTGATCCACATGAAAAAAAGCATCTTGGCTAAAGAGATCCAATGCATTTCTAAAAATGTAACTTAACTTTCTTATCTCAAATATTCCGCAGTAGTATATTCAGGTGTGTGTGGGTGGTGGCTTCAGAGGAACTTTTTTAGGTTACAAACTGGTAATTACAAGGTTATTATGCTATAAATGTGGTTAATGAGGACATTTCTGGTGGCTCCATAATTGAAATCGCTTAAAGTTACTGTACATGCATACAGTATACATTTTTTCATAAAAACATACTAAACAATGTTTTTATGAAAATATAAAAGCGCAGAAAGTTTTTGTGATGGTTATGTTTAGGGTTAGGGTTAAGGGTTTGAATCTATAGTTCATATAGTATAAAAATCATTACATCTATGCAGAGTACTCATAAGGATAGCCGCACCAATATGTGTGTGTGAGTGTGTGTGTGTGTGTGTGTGTGTGTGTGTGTGTCCACGATCTACAACCTTCTTTGCTGTGTGTGGCATGTATGTGTACAGTATGCTTGTTTACCTGGGTTTGAGTTGGTGTGAAAAAGAATACTCATGAACTGAAAGCATTTCTGAACACATTTGAAAACAGCTTTGATAGTAAAACAATTATTTGAATGCTTGTTGTTTGTTTTTGGTGTGAATGCATAGGATTGCTTGTGTGTTGCATTGTGCATGTGTATGTGTGCATGTACAGTTTGTCTGTTTGTGTGTGTACATGTGCAGCATGTGTGATTTAAACAAATTTACAGTGAATGGATTATTTCAACCTCCCTGCTTGTGCTTGGACAAATTGAGTATTTTTATCAATTGCGCATCTGTAACGCTTTTGCATTGTGTTTATTGTGTACAGTACATAAAAGAGCCGTTTGCTTAGCTGTTCTGCAAATGTTTCCAACTTGAGAGCGATATATCCCTCTGTTTTCCATATACACCCAAAGCCGATCCCCTCTCGTCCCACAGCAGCTGCAGTGGGACACATGAGGGACTGCATTAGGAATGGGTACAGATTTGAAGAGGATTTTTTGCCTGCCCAGCCTCAAGTGCCTCTCGCGCTGGGAGCACGCTGACAGAGGGCTTGCTGAGATTGATTGTGAGTGCATGAAAACTTGAAACACTTCGCTCTCATTTTGTCAATTGAAATGTCAATTTGAATAAACAACTACAATCTGCTGCGTCCATAGTTAAAACGCTTACTCATCTGCCATCGCCTCGATGCATGTCCTCTATGTCATGGTGGTTTGTTGGAGTGCATACTCATTAGCTGACACAGCAACACACATAAAAGTACTAACATAGGAACGTAACATTTTAAAATGCATTTTACTTAATACTATTTTCTTAGCAATAAACATTTTATTTAAAAAACAATTTTATTAATGTCTGTAACTGTAATCAGATTACTTAATTTTGAAAAGTAATGTGTTACATTACTGCATTACCGCAAATGTCATTAGATTATTGTAACTTTGTGTACTCGTTACACCCAACACAAATAAACCCTCATTGGTTTATTAGCATTGGCACGGCCGAGCATCCAGTCATCTGACCATTGTGCTTTGTGACGAGTCTCTACTCATCTTGCTATGGCGGGCTAGTGGGTGTGGCTAGAAGACTCATCAAGGGAACGATGTCCACCTGTTCATCCCTCTATAAAAGTTAGGCTGGCTAGTGTAGATGGGGGGGTCTGTTTGATTTGGGCTCGGCTTTTTGTTATTTGGTTTAGATGTTTGTTTTCTGTTACTGATACTTGTACATCCATGCACCTGACAAACATTACAGATGACCATGTTTTCTTATTTTTTATGTTTTAACATTTATGTTAATAAATGTTTGTTTTTGCAACCCAATCTCTGTGTCCTCCATTTCATTTGCCACGGCTTTGAGCCGGTCGTGACAAATGTGGGGGCTCGTCCATAACTTTGTTAGTTAAATAATTAATTTGTTAGTTAAATAATTGATTTCGTTAATCTAATGATTAGTTCGTTAAATGTGTTTTTTTTCTTAGTAATGTTTGATGAATCTTGAAAGTTCGTGGAGGATTATAGTGATTGGTTTGTTTGTTTTTTTGTTTTTGTTTTTTTGGCTGATTTCACGGGAGGTGGGTTTCGGTAAGTACTGACTCTATTGGTATGTTTGAGGGGAGGTTTCTTGTTGGATATGCTTTTCCCTGTTTAGGTTTAGCAGGGTATCCTTAACGGGATACTCTGATTTTTTAATTTTTTTTTATTTTAGTTTGTTTTGTTTGTGCGGTGAAAGCAGCTAGAGCAGTTGTCTCGGGAACACGTCCGTGTTTTGTAATGGTGATTTGTTAATCGGTTGCCATTTCAAACACTGGTTTACAGTGTATAAAAACCAGCTGCAAGTAACTGTACGAAGATTAGGGATAAGTTTAGATAGTTTCTGGGTTTAGTTAGAGGGAACTGTTTATCCAATTTTTACCCCCTCAGATATATACATTTTTGTCTGGATTAAGTAGTCGTACGCTTGTATTTCACCATGGATTTAAAGGTTGAGGAATTTATTAGTGCTCCGTCTGAAGATCTGTTGGATGTTTTTACTAAAGACCAACTAGTAGAACTTGCAACTCATTACAAAATTAGCTTGTCAAGTCAAGATAAACGTACAAAAGATAGTATTAAAGCTTTGATTAAGACCGGGCTATCTGAACACGGAGTTTTGGAGTCTAAATCCGTGGAAGATGCTTCCGCTTTTGTAAGTGCTGCATCAATGTCTCAACTAACATTTGACCAACAAAAACAATTGTTGTTAATTCAAACGGATATGAAAAAAGAAATGTTAGAAGCACAAAATCGCGTTGAGATATCTAAACTAGAGTTACAACAACAAAAGCTTGATCTTGAACGTTACCGGTTAGATCTGATAAGAGACGGTAAACTTAATTTAACGGAAGGAGTAGAACGTGATTTGGCTTCGTGTAAATTTGATGTAGCGACTAATATGAGATTGATCCCAAGATTTGACGAGAAAGATGTTGAACGGTTCTTTTGTTGTTTGAACGCGTGGCAAAGGCACGAAATTGGCCGGATGAGGAATGTACGCTTATGCTACAGTCGGTTTTTACAGGGAAGGCTCAAGAAGCATATTTGTCTCTTAGTGTAGAGGACGCTAAGGACTATTTGACTGTTAAGAATGCAGTATTAAGGGCATACGAGTTGGTCCCAGAGGCCTATAGACAAAAATTTAGGTCCTGGAGGAAATCCGATAGTCAAACGTATGTTGAGTTTGTGCATGATATTTCAGTTCATTTCAATCGTTGGTGTACAGCTTCTGACGTGAAAACGTTAGATGATTTGAAGGAGTTGATCTTGCTTGAACAGTTTAAAAACTCTGTTTCGCAACGGGTAGCAATATACATCAGTGAGCGTAAACCCGACACCGCATATGAGGGTGCTATTATGGCCGATGAATTTTCTCTGATTAATAAAACCTCTTTTGGCTACAAAAATGCTGGAGAATACTTTAAGAGAGAATTGGGGCATGATTTTAATAGAGCTCAAAAAAATGTGGGTAGTATACCTGATAAACAGCGTTTTGGCTTTGTTGGAGGAAATGAAAGAGAAAACATCTGCAATTATTGTCATGAGTTTGGTCACTGGAAGAATGAGTGTCCGTTGTTGAAATCTAAGTCATCTTCAGTGAAACCCGTTGTTTTGGCGGTGACTACCTCAGAAAAAAATAATGTGCAAAAGAGTTTTTCGTCACGTATCTCAACATTTTCTCCATTTGTTACTGATGGTTTTGTCAGATTGGTAGGTTCTACGGAAGATATACCGGTCAAAATTCTCCGTGACACCGGTTCATCAGAAACATTTGTCCTAGAGTCCATCTTATCTTTTTCAAACGACTCTTACACTGGGAACAATGTGTTGGTTAGGGAATTGGTCTGAATGTGATCTCTGTTCCCTTACATAAAATTGTTTTGCATTCTGACTTGATCCAGGGAGAAGTGGAAGTTGCTGTACGTTCCTGCTTGCCTGTGGACGGAGTACAGGTAATCCTGGGAAATGATTTGGCTGGTGAACGGGTTTGGCAGAATGTTTCACCGCATTTGGTCGTCACACCATCTGGGTCGACTTTTGACTCGAGGGATGAAATGTTTACCTGTTCTTTGAATGGGTTTCCGTCATGCGTGATAACCAGGTCTATGAGTAAAATACCTACTGATGTTACATCTGAAACTAAAGAGATGTTGAGGGCACCTCTAGAAATTCCTTCCTCCTTGTCTGTGTCACGCGATGACCTAATTAAAGGACAGGAGACTGACGTTACGCTTGTTGAATTGTTTGATCGAGTTGTCCCTTATGACACAATCGTAAACCTTCCTTCTGGGTATTATCTAGAGGAAGGTGTATTGGTCCGAAAGTGGGTGCCGCAAGGAGAATTTGTAATTGGTGATCCAGTTGTACAAATTGTAGTCCCTCAGTCTCTCCGTCAACTTGTTTTAAAAACGGCACATGATAAATCTGGACATTTGGGAGTGAAAAAGACGTACAAATTGCTCTTGAGGCATTTTTTTGGCCAAAATTGAAGCGTGACATATCGAAGTATATTAAATTATGTCGAACATGTCAGCTTACTGGAAAACCGAATCAGTCTATGAAACCTGCCCCTCTCTATCCAATTCCTGCTATTAGTAAACCCTTTGAGCATCTTATTGTGGATTGTGTTGGGCCATTACCTCGGTCAAAGGCAGGGAATGAATATTTGCTTACAGTCATGTGCCAAGTGACTAGATATCCAGCTGTGTACCCGTTACGTTCAGCTAACCGCAAGGTTAGTTGTAAAAGCACTGACTCAGTTTATATCGGTGTTCGGAATACCACGAATTATTCAGTCTGATCAGGGAGTAATTTTACTTCCAAATTGTTTGGTCAAGTTTTGAAACAGCTTCATATTCAACATAACCTTTCCAGTGCTTATCATGCTCAAAGTCAGGGGGCACTGGAAAGATTTCACCAAACATTAAAGTCTTTACTAAGGTCTTACTGTGTTCAGATGAAACGGGATTGGGAAGCTGGGTTACCTTGGCTCATGATGTCAGCACGAGAAGCCGCTCAGGAGAGTACTGGATTTAGTCCGAATGACCTCGCTTTTTGGTCATGAGGTGCGTGGTCTTTTATCTATTTTGGCTGCTGATTGGAAAAAGGTTGATCCACCAAAAAATATTTTAGCATATGTGAGTGATTTTCGCAGACGAATTTTTGAAGCCTGCCAATTGGCAAAAGCATCCTTGAGTAAAGCACAAGATCGAATGAAACGACTTTTTGATCGTCGTTCGAACTGCGTTCATTTCAATCGGGGATCAAGTTCTTGCTCTCTTGCCTATTGTGGGATCACCGTTTCAGGCTAAGTTTGTAGGTCCATACACTGTTGCTCAACAAATTTCTGACCTTAACTATTTGATTAATACTCCAGATAGGAAAAAGACCAGAGTGTGTCATGTAAATTTGTTAAAGCCTTTTTATGGTTCTGGAGATTTTGCTGACACTAAAATAGGTCAAGACAACATCGATATACCTAATTCTGGTATTAAATCTGTGCTGCTTACAGGTTCTTTGAGCTGTGATGCTGAATTAACAACAACTTCAATTCTAATAGGTGGGGATCAGGATGAGATTGATCCTGGAGATTCTATTCTTCAGGGTCGTTTACATAATTCAGAAGCACTAAGCTCTTTGCCTGGTCGTTTTAGTCATTTAACGGAGGTGCAGCGTACCGATTTGATTAATTTGATTTTTGAGTATATTACACTGTTTCCGACACTCCGTCACGTACAAGTCTTATTGAACACGACATTGACGTGGGAGATTCGCCTCCAATTCATCAGCGCTACTATCGAGTATCTGCGAATAAAAAACAACAATTAGAGAAGGAAGTTGACTATATGTTGGCAAATGGTATCGCTGAACCTTCTTTTTCTAGTTGGGCCTCTCCATCATTGCTGGTGAATAAATCTGATGGATCATTCAGATTTTGTAATGATTACCGAAAGGTAAATGCCGTAACAAAACCTGATTCATTTCCCTTGCCTCGAATTGAGGATTGCATTGATCAGGTGGGAAACGCAAAATTTGTTAGCAAGTTTGATCTATTAAAGGGTTACTGGCAAGTGCCTTTAACTGAAAGAGCTCGTGAGATTTCTGCTTTCATTTTACCGTCAGGATTATTTTCGTACAACGTTATGAGTTTCGGGTTGAGAAATGCTCCTGCAACTTTCCAGCGTTTAATGAATCGAGTTATTTCAGGTTTGAGGGGATGCGCTGTGTACTTAGATGACGTCGTCGTGTATAGTCAAACTTGGAAAGAACACCTCATTCAAATTAGAGCACTATTTGATCGATTTGTGGAGGCAAATTTGACCGTTAATTTGTTAAAATGTGAGTTTGCCAAGGCCACAGTAGTTTACCTGGGGAAAGTGGTTGGGCAGGGCCAAGTGCGCTCTGTCCGTGCAAAAGTAGAAACAATTGATAATTACCCTATGCCTACCACAAAGAAAGAACTGATGCGATTCCTTGGAATAGTGGGTTTTTATCGTTGTTTTTGTAGAAATTTTTCTACAGTGGTGGCCCCCTGACAAACTTATTGCGGGGTGGAGTAGACTTCTGTTGGACGCCAGGCTGTCAACAAGCCTTTGAAAAGGTAAAAATGCTTCTTACGGAGCATCCTGTTTTGAAAGCTCCAAAATTTGACCAAGCATTTCAGTTGCAAGTGGATGCCAGCAATGTGGGTACTGGTGCCGTTCTGTTACAGACTAATGAAGATGGAATTGATCATCCAGTTGGATTCTTTTCTAAAAAGTTTAATTCTTATCAACTTAATTACTCTGTGATTGAAAAGGAGGCACTTGCGTTGATTTGGGCTTTACAACACTTTGAAGTGTATGTGGGTTCATCTGAGGGACCTCTGGTGGTTTTTACTGATCACAACCCTTTAGTTTTTCTTCACTCGTTGCAGAACCCAAACCAGAGGTTAATGAGGTGGTGCTTGTTTTTACAGGGATACCTGTTAGATATTCGCCACATTAAAGGTTCAGAGAACATAACTGCTGATGCCTTGTCCCGTATTCATATAGTCTAGTGTCAAAGGATTTGTTAAATTTTTCCTGTCTTTTCTCTTTGTTCTTTTCTTAATTTGCTTCCCAGGTGCAGGGGTTGCTGGAAGGACGGGAGACGTGAAAAGACTGGGGAAAATTTAGAGTTGGACTAAGTTCGCTTACTGGACTGTTTGAATTTTGTAGTGGGGGGTTTTTGTTTGGGTTTTGGGCGTGTTTTAAGTTCCTGTGCTCTTCTTTTTAGGGGGAGAGTGTGACGAGTCTCTACTCATCTTGCTATGGCGGGCTAGTGGGTGTGGCTAGAAGACTCATCAAGGGAACGATGTCCACCTGTTCATCCCTCTATAAAAGTTAGGCTGGCTAGTGTAGATGGGGGGGGTCTGTTCTCCGGGTTATTTTGTGTTTGATTTGGGCTCGGCTTTTTGTTATTTGGTTTAGATGTTTGTTTTCTGTTACTGATACTTGTACATCCATGCACCTGACAAACATTACAGATGACCATGTTTTCTTATTTTTTATGTTTTAACATTTATGTTAATAAATGTTTGTTTTTTGCAACCCAATCACTGTGTCCTCCATTTCATTTGCCGGTCGTGACAGCTTTAAGAAAAAATACATCTTTGCACTCGATCATATTCCAGGGCCAGCAAGGTATTCCTGGTGCTTGACTCTTCCTAGATATTTGAGTATTATCACCCAGTGCACATACATTTTCTAAATCACACCAGGAAAAGCTAGTTTTAAGGTATTTTGCTTCTAATTCTGTGAATTGACGGTCACCTAGCATTCAAGTCATACATGTGTGTTGCATATATATATATATATATATATATATATATATATATACCTGTAAAGTTTATTATTTTATAACTAAATACAATATATATACACATTGAAAATATAGACAGTAGGTCTATAGTCTATATATTTAAAATAACGTATAACGTATCTAATAAAGTATCTATGTGAATATGTTGTGTATATATTCATACATTTTTGTTATCAATTAATTCAATATCAATTGCAAATAAAATACCATTCATGTATTTTCAGTCTTTAAAAAAATATTTTCATCAAATAAATGTAATTCTTTACCTCCAAATTTATTCTGTTTGCATTACCGTTTCAGAAAATTGAAGGAGCCATTATTATTATCTTATTATTATGATATTGTCACAGTGTGTCTCCACAGTGTTCAAGGATTCTAATTTTGAAGCTTTCTCCTGCACTACATTTCCCGGTATCCTCTGCCTTAATCACTTCTTGTTATCCCCACCTGCATGCCATTCCCTCATTAAGTTTCCAAGTGTATATACCGCTAGTTTTGTTTAGTAGTGGTCAGTCCTTGAACGGTAATGTTTGTAAATTAATGTTAAAAGTGATTGTTTGTTTCCACTCCAATGTTTGCTCCACTCCTACGATTGTTATTAAAGGTTTGAAAGATTCTACTCCTGCATCTCCTCTCTTCCTCCTCAACTCTTTGGACACCAAGCGTTACAGATATAAGAACAATGATAATAATTTTCAGACAGTTTCAACTGATAATGGTGCAAAGAAACTGCCCAATACAATTTCCCACTATAATAGCACTAAAGTTGGCATTGATGTAATGGACCAGATGGCATGATTGTATTCGGCAAAGGGTGGATCCCGTCGCTGGCCTGTAGCTGCGTTTTACAACGTTTTGGACCTGGCTGTAATTAATGCACACATTCTGTAAAAACAGTGCATGAAAGTAACCATCAGCAGAAACCTATTTATTCTTGAGCTGGTAAAAGAGTTTTGTGCACATCAAAAAATGGCAAAGACAGCGGGTGTAGTAGCACAAGCGACTTTTTCCTCTAACCCTTTCCCCCTCTGCCAAAAGGAAACAATGTCAAGTCGGCAGATGTTCAGGGATCAAAACTTTTGAGATCTGCCAGGCATGTAAGCGACTTGTCTGTGGCACATGCTCCAAGAAGCCATCAAAGGTTTGTTTGGAATGTTGACAAAGTTGGTCGGTTTGTAAAATGACGAATGACACAGCCATTGAGGGGGAGTGCACTCTAGATTTCGGCTTTCAGTTGACTATTCCAGCACACGGAATACAAAAATAGCACTAACAGTATTTTTTTCATTTTTTTTTGTGTGTGTATTTTATCTCGCGTATTATAGCAGAACGTATAGTATATTGGAAAATTCATATTTTTTGTAGCCTATATACCTATTTACTAAATATGTACTATTTAAAGTTCCGCCTCCTTTTTCACAATGGAGTCAAATAGTGTCTCCCACTTCAGGCCCTGTGAGATGGTAGTGCCCAGGAATCTGAATGCCCAAATTAGCATTCCATTGTGTGTGTGTCGGAGAGGGGGTTGGGATGTTGGAAATGTATATGGTGGAGTTACAAACATCTCAACATTCACAGTTCAAATTATTGATTCAATAGCACAAGTTAACACATGCATGGAAAATAAAGCTTTTATTTCAGCTTATTTCCATGTAAATACATGTTAAGATTCAACAATTTAATTATGAATACAGCACAAAAATTATTATTATTATTTATACTATATACACTACAATTATTATTGATTATATTATAATCATTTTTATTGCAAGACAAAGCACGTAAGCAAGACATATATATATATATATATATATATATATATATATATATATATATATATATATATACAGTATACCAAACAAGAACGAAATTATACAAACTAAATATAGGAGCTTATCCTAAAATAATTGTATGACAATGTTGAAAAATGGATCTGGATCAACCGTAGACAGAATGTAGATAAATTCAGTTTATAAGCATTTATTGGCCAACTGCTGCCTAACTCGCAGTGATATTTTTAAGACCAATCCATTAGCTACGCGCAAGAGGCACCATCTAGCGATCATTATGTGTCAGTAGCAGTGTCCCTGTCTGAAGCCTAGGCGGTTATCTGACCTCTTAAGTCGCGCTATTCGTAGGTTACAGTGACTGGGCGCTTCTAACACAACTCCCCAAATATTCACAAACAGCAAAATCATAAAAACCTTTCATTCCCAAGTTTGATGCTAATATTATAATCCTGCACTTTCTACATTGTGCCTTTGTGTGTTAAATCCAAGACTAGTCCTAAACCACTGTTCCTGCAACCAAGATGAAAAATTGTCTGCTAAATAGCCACCCAGCAGCCGCATAATATTAGAAGTTAAATGTCATATCAGTGCTTACTGGGAAAGCAGCATTTGTTGAGGCAATTGTGTTGAAGAACCAGACAGGACGAGCCAGAAATTACTTTGAATAGAGAAGACAATGGGTCTAAATGGGGGTGTCCTTTGTAGACACATAATGTATATGTAAAAGAAAGAGAGAGAAACAGGGATCACCAGAAGCATAATGCATAACATACCATCACTATCAAAAGCTTCTAAACTCAATGAGAGCTTTGGTTCTAGAAGGTTGTATTACAGCATGCCAACAAACTTTTATTTTACTTCCACCTCTTTATAGAACAGGTGCCCTTGAAACTTTCAGGTCTAGAATTAGTCTGTGACGAAGAGGAGGGCATGGCAGGGCAGTGATAGTGCATGGCCAGTGCTGGATCAGCTGATCAGCAGGAGAGCAAGATAAAGGGGACCGGGAGGCGCCAATTTGAGAGAGAAAGACGCACGTGTGTCCGTTTATGTTTTATGTTGTTTTAAGTTAATTTATAACATTAAAGTTTATGTTGACTTTACGCGCCTCCTCCTTGCCCACCTTTACCTGTTATAATGGTGCCTAAACCCAGAAGGAAGGAGGGATGCACTGTCAAGGAGTCCTCACCACTGCCATCTGACAGGGGAGCAGCCGCAGCCGTCTGCCTGGGGATGGAGGGGTCGCTGCTGGCTGCCGATAGCTGGAGGAACCGCTTCCATATGCCAAAGAAGGGGAGGAGCGGTTCTGTCCACCAGGGGCCAGAGGATTTGCTGCCATCCGCCGGGGGAGGAGCGAGCTGTTGTCCGCCAGAGGGCAGAGTTGCGGTTGCACCTACTCCTACCTTGCTGGTATCCACATGGATTTTACTACATTATCACATGGTTTATTCATTTATGGAGCAGCCAAGTCTGGGGCAGAGCTGAGCAGTGGCCTCAAAAGCATTTTGGCAGGCTGAAGTCCATGCAAATTTGTCCAAAACATCAGTAAGTGGGGCTATAATATCAGAGACATTTTTACAAAAACTTTGATGTTATCCGACCATCCCTAAAAAACGCATAATCTCCAGCTTTGTACAGGGTTAAGGATACTTATGTTTTTCCCTGGAAACTCTCTAAATGTTGCTGAATAGGGGAAGCATCTCCCACATCAATATCATGATGGATAATGTGTGTTTGTGTGGGCGTATCAGAAAAGATTGGCAAATAATCACAAAATCAATCAATCAATTCAGCACATTTATCAACTGGAAGATGTTCTAAAAGAACAGGTAACCTATTCAAAAACTCTGAATTCTTAAGATGTGGACATAAAACACCATCATCAGGCTCCTCAACATTACCGTGCACTCTGTATCTGGCAACACTGACTATCTGCTGCTTGCTCAAATAAAATTAAAAACGTGTCTACATCTTCCTCATTAAAAGGTGGCACTAAGCGCAAATTTGCATCTACATTACATTTTGGATTAGATGGACTACACCACTGCAAATCATCATTGTCCCCCTCAACGGAAAGTGTTCTAATTTTTCCTTCCTTGATCAAATCATGTCGCTGTTGTTGTAGATCCAATTTCCTCTGTTCTAGTTTTTGTTGAGCTAACAACGTCTCTTGATCAATGTTTTGTTTGTCCATCTCCATCTGGAACTCTATCTTACCACGTTCCAACTTGAGAAAAGCCAACAACTCATGAGAAGATGTTGAAAAAAACGTACAAACTTCAGAAGTCATGGTTATGAAAGAAAAGGTCTCTCTCTCTCTCTCTCTCTCTCTCTCTCTCTCTCTCTCTCTCTAATACATACATCTAATTAAGTAGACCCTAATACTTATGCTCCCGAGACAAAATGCTCTAACCACTGATTCTGCCCAAAAACATCAAACTAAAATAAAAAGTTGATGTGTCCAATAAAGGACTTGATAATAGTCACTGATGAGGCATATTGTCTGAGAACTGCTGTAAAGTAATGTGTTATCAATTAAGACCAGTTGGTGTTGCCAAGATTTAATAAATGTCAGACATAGCTAAATTTAAGATTAATTTAAGTTTGATTTGGCCAATGTGAGTTGAGTGGCCAAGTTAGTATGATCTGGTTGGTTGAGTTGATCTGATATGTGAAACTCCAAATTTTAACTTAACTGGGAAATTGACCTCCAAAAAGAGGTGATTTAAAGCTATGATACAAGGTTAAAAAGATCAGGTGTCATAACCAGAAAACCATAAATGGTTAGCTAGTTGAAAGAAGGATTTCTTGATCATAGCAGTTCATTTGGTTTTAAAGTTTGTAGTTTCACTGTTTAAAGAAACAGGAGAAAGGGGAAAGAAAGAATAAAAGAAAGAAAGAGACAACAGAAACTTTTTTTTTTAATTTTCGTAAAAGCTATAAATTTCGATAAGGTTTCAAGGAGTGTGCACAATCTCCTTTTGTTAAGTTTAGTAGTCATGTGGGTGGGGTGAGGCATTTGTTACTCTCACAGAGAGAGCAGTAAAGTGGGGAGCCTTACTCTTAAGACTTTTTCTGTGACTGGCAATCACTTCAGCCATAATGTAAAACAGATGTCCTGTTAAAAATATCTCAATAGAAAAGAATAGTTAGAGAGAGTGAGACAACTTTCCCCTGCTACAGCTATTTGGTGAAGCCACACAGACCCCTCTCTTTGTTTATGCAAACACGCACGGGAGGGAGAGAAAAGGTGTTCCAGATCACTGCAGAAGAAAAGAGAGTTAGATTATACACACGCATGCACACATTGAGTGGACATACATTCCTTTCTATATATATATATATATATATATATATATATATATATATATATATATATATATATACACCCTCAGACACACATAGCCCCTGCCATTCGGCTTTCATACTCAGATCAGTTACACACATTTCTGTTCCTCTCCTTTTGGATTTAGATTAATATAGATTTAGACATTTATACACACATTCATCCTGGTTGCACAATTGCTGAGAGTAACAGTCAAACTGTCACAAAATGGTTTCTTGAGAAGAACAAGAAAAAGCAGGCTGAGCTGTTGAAGAAAGGCCTGAAAATGCATCGATGCATCTTGATGCATCTATTGATGAACAGATTGATTGGTTAGAAAGCCAAAAAGACTCTGTCATGTTACATGCCTGTCCAATACTGACAACTCATTGGATTTTGAAACAAGGAGGAATTTGTTGCTGCATTGATGGTTGTCCAGTTCCACTTGTTGAAGCAATCAGGCCTCAAATTGAAGCATATCTTAAGTTGAACAAAATTATATCCATCAAAAGTTCAGAAGAACAAAAGACAAACAGCAATGATTAATTTGATCCGGACTGGACAGATATAATAGCTGAGGCTGAACGGAAATATCTGCAAGCACCCTGTTGACTCAGCAAAGACTTTATCGCCACTCCTTACAAACCAATATTACCACCACTGTCTGTGATAAGTGAAAATTGATCCCCTCTTACACAGCCTCAGATGATGGGTCTGAATGGAGCTACAATTGATAAAATGTATGTTGTTTCTGCCCAAGCAGCTCCAAAATCACCAAATCTAAATCCATCCAGAGAAACAAAGAAATGTTGAGGCATACACCAGCTTGTACTCATGATTCAGACTGGAGTGACAAGACTGAAAAACGAGTCACAATAGAATAGAATAGTCATGGTCCTGATTCTTCTCCACCTCCAGTCAGAAGGGGAGGATCCCATTCCAAGATGACAAAGACTGAAGAAAGGCTGTTTACACCAGGATAATTTCAAGCCATTCTCACGGCCTTGCCACCGGTGAAGAGACAAGACCCAAACACAGAGATCTGGTGAGAGCTAGACTCCTTGGTTGAAGCACATCAAATTACTTTGAGTGGCATTCATACCATTGTGAAAGCTAAAACCCCTAGAGATCAAAGGGAATGATTACCATACTCCATAACGACACCCCAATGGATGGACTTGTGGACAGGTGGCTATGGATGACCACTGGGTCTCTGGCAGGCTTTGGATGAGTTTCAAAAATAAAGCCAAGTATCTTTGGGCAATGGAAATATTTATTTCACAACAGTGACATTAAGCAAAAAGATGGTGAATCGCCAAACAAATATGCCCTATGTAAATGGAATGCCTATGAAAGGTGGACTCTTTGCGCCAAAGAGTTACCTGACAGAGATGATACACAGTTCACAGACACATTATTGGATAGATTTGCCCCAAAATACCAACAACCGTTATAACTGGGAGTCAATCCAGGAAATACATATGACCAAATCCTGCAATGGGTAGGTGGCCTAGAGATGGCCATGAGATCAGATAAAGGAGGAACAAGCCAAACCGAAAGGGTGTTGCAGCAGTTCAATCTAATATGGACACATATAGGAAACTGAAGATGTGTGGAAACTGTGGAAAGCGTAGCCACTACCGAAGGGAGTGCTGGGCTAAAGGAGGAGGAGCAGAAGGTCATGGCCCACCATTTATACAGGTAGCTGTCAGAAATGTTCAAACCTCTGAAGGGAGACTGTGGACTGAAACACAAGTTTGTCAGCTCATTGAGAGGATCATGTGTCCACAATAGGAATTAGCAGCCCCCTGTATGAGGAAGACAAGATACAATTGCCTTTTTATTTCTGCATTATTAGGGGGCCATTAGTGTGAATGTTTGGTAGACACTGGAGCTGCCATTTCAATAACCGACCTGGACCTACCCACAACAGATGAAACCATGGAAGTTGAAGGAGTTGGAGGCATCATAACATTTCTAAAGAGCATGTCAGTACCTCTACCAATACATGAAGATGAAATCTTATGGATGTCTTTTTGGATAGGACCAAATTCACAAAGATGCCTCACTGGCATGGATATCCTCCCATTTTTTAACAAGATAATTTTCACTGACCAAAATCGCCCACCAAATCGCCACAACAGAAGCTCTAATGCCACCTGAAGATCATACAAGCACTATAAGTTCTGTTGGTGCTGCCAAACCAATCTCCAGAAATTGGGGGAAATAAGGTATATGGGGTCTTCTGTGCAGCTTATATTTAGAAGTCTGGGTTAAACACAAGCTGGATTGCAGGAATTTGCATGTCCCGCCCCCAGACATATGGGTATAAAGGGAGGGAAATGCGTCTGTTTCATTCAGGATTTTTCTGAGGAGCCGACAATGAGGTTCGGCCGCAACAGTGCCTCGGTTCAGTGACGTGGTCGGGAGGACACAACGTCTCCTTCCCTCCATCAGGGAATGGAGGTGAATTTGGAGGCGTCTGTGGTGACCAGGGCGTGTCGATACACCTGCTGCAATTGGACTCCTGTCCGTAGAAAGCAGAGGTCTGTCCAGGGTTTGAAAGTTTTGAGTCAGGCGGGGGTGATGAACACACGGTGCGTGCCGCGGCGTCATACTCGTCTCGGGACTCGAGTCTGGAGCCAGTGCTAAAGCAGTCTTATATGCATCAACCCCAGTGGCGCGACCACCGCGGAGGACGCCATATGCCCCAGGAGCCTCTGGAAATAGGCAGTGCCCAGCCTGAACGCGATGAGGCATTTCAGCATTGACTGCGTGTGCTCGTTGGTGAGGCGCGCTTACATTGAGACTGAGTCTAACTCCATGCCTAGACAAGAGATGCTCTGAACCGTGGTGAGCTTGCTCTTTTCCCAGTTGACCTGAAGCCCTAAACGGTTGAGGTGCCTGGGCACCTGGTCCCTGTGGGCGCATAGTAATTCTCCGGAGTGGGCCAGAATGAGACAGTCGTCGAGGTAGTTGAGAATGCGGATGCCTGCTTCCTGAAGGGGAGGACCTTGTACTGATACGCCTGGCCGTCAAACGCGAACTGTAGAAAGGTCGATGTTGAGGCAATATTAAGACATGGAAGTATGCATCCTTCAGGTCTACCGCTGCGAACCAATCTAGATGCCGGACGCAAGTTAGAATGTGTCTTTGCGTGAGCATTTTGAACGGGAGTTTGTGCAAAGACCAGTTGAAAACTCGCAAGTCCAAGATCGGTCGTAAGCCGCCGCCTTTCTTGGGTACGATGAAGGGCTGTAGAAACCCTTCTTCATCTCGGTTGGAGGGACAGGCTCTATCGCGTTTTTGAGTAAGAGAGTTGCGATTTCCGCAAGCAGGCATTTGGCATGTTCGCCGTGTACTGCGGTAAAGCGGACGCCCCCGAAGTCAGAACCGGCCGGTCAGGGGACAACAGTCGTGGGGCTGGAGGTGAGAGGTCTGCGTCCAATGTGCCAGGACTGTTGAGGTGTGGCGGCAGAGTGCCGTGAGAAGGCTTGAGGCAAGCCACTGTTGCCTCAAGCCCAGAAGGAAGTCAACGAGCATGTCGGGGGGCGGGTGGTTCACGGGGATGTACCTGGCGAAACCGAGCCCGCTGCCAGCCCCAAATCGCCTTCATCGCCAGCCGGGTCATCCACAATCCCATGGGAAGGAGGAGTGACGCGGGGGGCAGCTGGAGTGGCGTTCCTTCTAAGGAAGGAAAGCCGCGACCGCAACATTACCATGGTCATTTTCTTGCAGTGAGAACATGAGCCATCCACAAGCACTGCCTCGGTGTGAATGCTGCCCAGACACACGCGACAGCGCCTGTGGCCGTCAGGAGCAGAGAGCACTCTACCGCATCCAGGAACTACACAGGAGCAGAAGGGCATCTTTATAAAGATACCAACCACCAACAGTCCCATCTGGCCTGTAAAGAAATCTGACTACTCATGGAGGTTAACAATTGATTCCACAAGGACTCAACAGTGTAACTCCAAAACCACATCCTATTGTAGCCAATCCCGACACCATTCTGAATGACATTCCTGGAAATGTAAAAATATTCACTGTGCTGGATGTGCTTTCAACTTTCTGGTCAATAACAGTTGATGAAAGATAACAGGAAAAACTGGCCTTCACTGTGGGGGTGAAACTACATGTCTGAAACTGACCCCACAAGGTCTCAAACTCTCTCCTGATGTTTTTCATCTAGCTTTGGATCAATTCCTAACTGCACGAAAAGCTGACTTCAGGTGTACAGGAAGCATTTGCCTCCAATATGTTGTAGATCTGTTGATTGCAAGCCCAGATGAAAACAGCAACATAGATGGACTAAACATTATTCTACAAGTTCTTAATGAAGGGGGATTTAAAGTCAACTCTGACTAAGCACAACTGGCCAGAGTTATCTATGTTGGCCAAGAGACATCTATCAAAGGGAGGAGGATGACATCAGAGCATGTGGAGGCATTGCAGCAACTTCTGAAACCTCTAACAGTCACAGGAATGTGAAAGGCAATGGGACTTTTTAACTACTGTCACCAGTATGTACCTGAATTTGCCAGCATCACCAGCCCTCTCATTGACTTGTACAAAGGAGGAAAGCCTGGATTGGAAAATATACTGTAGACTGTACACCAGAGGCAGACAAAGCGTTCACTACCATGAAGGAAAAATGTATTGCCACCCAAGCCCTGGGACTTCATGATGGTCACCTGCCATTCCACTTATGGACCAGGGTGGGAGATTCTGAGTGGAATACTCAGCAGTGCTGTATCAAAAGCCTGGTGATAAATACAAACCAGATGGTTACTTTTCCACAAAGATTCCAGCTACTATGATGGGCCAACCACAATGTATTCAAGCTCTGGATGGTGCGACATGGGCAATTGGTGCTGTGGAAAACCAGGTAGGAGAGCAAACTGTCATACTACATACTCCACACAGTGTAGTGACCTTATTGAACAAAACAATCATCCAAAATATTATTGATGCAAGAAAAGCAAGATGGGAGGCAACTCTGCTGAATAAGGATTTGAGAGTAGAAATCATCAGAGACACATCTCTCTACCCTGCAACAATGATGCTGGAGCCACATGAGAGAATGCCGCATGAGTGTGCAAAGCGAGTGGAAGAGGAAAGTCTTGGTCCAGTTAATCCAGTTCCTCTTGAAGTTCCAGATAAAGAGTTTTGGGTAGATGGGCCCAGCTACTACATTAAAGGGAAGCGATATACTGGATGGGCTATTGTGGAGGCCGATGGAATAGTTGTGAAGAAAGGAGCACTTTCTATACAATTTTCAGCACAAAACCTGAGCTCATAGCACTTGTCCGGGCTATATAAGCATCAGAAGGATGTCGAGTCAACATACACTGAGAGAGTCGCTACTCTTTTGGAGTGGTGCATGACTACCTTTTCCTATGGAAAAGATGTGGACTCATTTCTACTAATGGGAGTGAAATAAAACATGTTTACATAATTCGTCATTTGATTGCAGCATGCAACTTACCAAAACAAGCAGCCGTTATAACAGTTACTGTAAATCACATAAATCTGACAAGTCCAAAGAAAGCCAAGGGAACACAGCAGCTAATGCAGCAGCAAGAGAAGCAGCATTACTCTCTCCTGCTCCTGTCACTTTGGCAAAGGAAAACAAAAGTCACAATCCTGGGCTCCGCCTCTTGTCATATCAAACAGAGGCAGATGAAGAGAAGGAACAGTGGATGAATGTGGGAGCAAAAGAAGATGATCAAAGCACCTGGAGAATCCCAACAGGACAATTGATGATGCCCACTGGTGCAAGGAGAGAACTGATACAGCTGTATCATGGAAAAGTGCAAAGCTCAAATCAGTGAGACTTGGTGGTGGCACGAATTATGAGAGTCATTGATGATAACTGAAGAAAATGTCTGATCTGCATGAAAGCAAATGTGGGAAAATCTGTGAAAGTAAGAATGTTGCATGCCCCTAGACCAACAGGGCCATGGACACATCTACAAATCGATTTCACAGGACCGTTGTCACCCAGTGTATGGTATCAAAACATTCTGGTAATTGTGGATCTATTTACCCAATGGGTGGATTCCCTACACAAGCTTGTACAGCTGAAGTGGCAGCACAAGTGATGGTGGAAGAAGTCTTTCCCCACTGGAGTCTCCCATATGAAATTGATTCAGATAATGGAACAAGCAATGAAGTTGATGGGGATCAAACAGATATTCCACATTTTATAACACCCACAAACCTCAGGGATGGTGGAAAGAATGAACGGATCACTGAAAACAGCTCTTACCAAAGCCATTCTGCAGACAGGCCAAGGTTGGCACAGTGGGTGTCCACCATTTTGAAGGAGTGTCTGAATTCTGAGTGAGCCACTCATTTCCTACTTTTTTACTCATTCTTACCCACAATGAACTCTAATTTAACAACAGTTAATTGCCCACAATCCACCAGGGGATGACAAATGAGCTGGGAGTTTACTGCTTCCTTCACTTCTGCAAGGTTTATTTTCTGCTGGATGTATTAAATTACTTTTTGAAAAACCATTACTTTATTAAAATAACAATAATATATAGAGAAAAAAATTTTTAGATACATTTTAAAATGTACTCTTTATTTGATCAAATGTGTTTACTTTTTATATAAATGGTAAATGGTATGGTAAAATTTGGTGTTCCTCAGGGTTCAATTTTGGGTCCCTTACTTTTCACTCTTTATATTTTTCCTCTTGGCCAACTCTTGAGGTCTCTAGGTCTTGATTTTCATTTTTATGCGGACGACACCCAGATATATGTTCACTCAAAATCTGATGTAAATGTGGCCGTATTACATCTTTCTAACTGTATCACAGTTATTAAAAATTGGATGTCTGCTAATTTTTTATGCTTAAATAGTGATAAGACTGAGGTGATGCTTATTGGTTCGCCTCACCAGTTACGCAGAGTGCAACCTGTAGCGTTACAAGTGGACGGCTCTGTAATCCAGTTTCAATCAAAATTAAAAAATTTGGGAGTAATTTTTGATTCTAATTTAACATTCGATCTTCACGTATGTAATACTGTTAGAGTTTCTTTTTTTCATCTCAGAAATATATCCAGATTACGGCCCATGCTGTCCTTTCCTGTATCTGAAAAATTAATTAATACTCTGGTTTTTTCTAGAATTGATTACTGCAATGCCTTGTTAGCAGGAGCATCAAAATCAATTCTGAATAAACTTCAGTTGGTACAAAACTCTGCCGCACGTATTCTGACTAGGACAAGACAAAGAGATCATATAAAACCCATTTTAGAGATCTTGCATTGGTTACCTGTTAAATTTCGTGTTGATTTTAAGATTCTGATGTTTGACGTACAAGGCATTGAATGGACTCAGCCCTCAATATCTCGCCGAGCTTTTAAAGCCCTATATCCCAACACGTAATCTTCGCTCTGCTGATGCCGGTCTTTTGCAAGTTCCGGTAACGAAGCTAAAAACAATGGGTGATAGGGCATTCTCCTCAGTCAGCCCCAAAGTTATGGAACTCCTTGCCTTCCGAAATCAGATCTGCACCATCTTTGAAAAGTTTTAAAACATCACTTAAAACTCATTATTTTATGGAAGCATTTGGGTAAAGGTAATATTGGTGGTTGTCAATGAGATGTATCTTATGGTCTTAATCTGTCTTGATATTTATTTATAATTTGTTTTTAGGTTTGTAATCCTGTGTGAAATATTTTGTATTGTGTGATCATGCCTTTTTATGTGTTTTTTATATATTTTTTTTTTTTTTTGTATTTTTTTTAAAATTTTTTATTTTTTTTTAATTTTGCTTATGTAAAGCGCTCTGAGAATTAACTTTTAAAAGCGCTATACAAAATAAAGTTATTATTATTATTATTATTATTATTATAAAAATGTTATATTGACAAACAGAATGAAGATTTATCGTATTAATATATTATTTAATAAGAATAAGAAGTAAGGCCCAAGTATTTTAAAACAGTATGTGTGACGTTGTTTTTGTTGTGGTAACCTTTAGGACACTTTGAAATAACTGATATAATTTGGCAAAGTGATAAGGGACCATTATGCAGTCAAGACCTGAAACTACTTCATAGCCACACATTTACTTGAAAAATAATTGAACACCTTGGAATGTCTGTGAGCCAATCAGAATCAAGCATTTAAAAGACCTGTGGTATAAAATAGTTCAAAAATCTTCACTGTGTGGTGAAGAGGCATTTTAACTAGTGAATCCCCACTCTATATTTCAAAAGATTAAAAAAGCACAAATAAACACTGAATCAACCAAACTGGAGTACACACATAAATATACAAAAAACAGTAAAAATGTTATACTCTGTTGATCAAGTTGTCTTTTGATCTCTAGTTGTATGATCTGTGTTGATGTCGCTTTGGATGCAAATGGCTGTGGATTCAAATTCAAAACCCCTTCATGTATTCAGCTTTTTAACAAAACTAAGCATAACTAAGCATACTACATATCAGTGGATCTAAGAAACAGGTGAGCAGTTGATTCCATATTCCGTGATTACTTTGAATCAGAGTTCGACCATAGCATGATACAAAAGAAAAACCTCTAGATGTGGGGACGTTCATTTTCATTCTTCTTTTGAATATGATGCCTCTACCAGCATCCACAATAGACTAGAACAAAGCATAATGAACTTGACATGTTTTTAAACAAGTAAACTTACTAAATAGAGATGGAATGTGAAATTAATTTTAAAAAATGCATTGGAGAATACAGTACAGCCATGGCAAAATGTATTTGCAGTGACATAAATTTTGTGTTTTGCTTCTTCAGTATTTGTAGATAATTTTTTCACATGTTTCTATATTTTACTGGAAAACAATGATAAGCATTTCATGAGATTTTATTGAATGTTTTTGCCAATATATGCAAAGAGTCAATATTTACAGTGTTGAGCCTTGTTCTTCATAACCTCTGCAATTTGCACTGGCATGCTGGATATCAGCTTCTGGACCAAATCCTCACTGATGGCAATCCATTTTTGCCTTATTAGTGCTCGGATTTGATCACAATTTGTGGGCTTCTGCTTGTCCACTTGCCTTTTGAGGATTTACCACAGGTTCTCTATGGGATTAAGATCCGGGAGTTGCCTGGCCACGGATCCAAAATGCCAAAGTAATGATCTCCGAGCCACTTCATTATCACTCTTGCCTTGAGACATGGTGCTCCATCATGCTGGAAAATGCATGGATCATCACCAAATTGCTCCTGGATCATTGAGAGAAGTTGCTCTTACAGGACGTTTTGATCCCATTCTTTATTAATTCAGTATTTTTGGGCAGAATGGTGAGAGAGCCCACTCCCTTGGATGAAAAGCAACCCCACACATGGATGGTCTTCGGATGCTTCATTGTTGGCAGGACACAAAACTCATTATCGTTCACCTTTTCTTCTCCAGACTATCAATTTTCCAGATGTCCCAAACAGTTGGAAGGGGCTTCATCAGAGAAAATAACTTTGCAGCAGTCTTCTGCTGTCTAATCCTTTTACTTCCTGCAGATTCTGTAGCTGACTCCTCAGGAGGAGACAGTCCTGGCGCTTGCTGGACACTCTGGGATGTCCTGAAGCCTTCTTCACTGCAGTCGAACCTCTCTCCTTGAAGTTCTTGATGATCCGTTAAATGGTTATTTCAGGTGCAATATTCTTTGCAGCAATTTCCTTGCATGTGAGGCCATTTTGATGCAATGCGATGATGGCTGCTCGTCTTTCTTTAGAGGTAAACATTCCTAACAAGAACACAATGACTGGAAGCACTTCTTCCCTCCTTTTATAGCAATCAGTCTGCTCTTATAATCCAATGAGAATGATAAAGTGATTTCACCTGACAAGTACTCGTTCACACTGTCCAAGGTGCTGCTATGATTAGTGAAATGATGTTAGCTGGTCATTTTGTGTCAGGGCCAAAAAACTGTGAAAATTGGGTTTTTGTGAAAAAGTAAATTTTTTTGGCCAATGAATTTATTTAAAATGCATCTGATCACTCTGCACAATAATCTAGCAACAATGTGAATCAACACCACGACAACTGAAGCAGCAAACACAAAATGTATGTCACTGCCAATACTTCTGGAGAATATTCCAGCTGTAAATGCAATGGATTGACAAACTAGCATTTTTTTCTTTCTTTTTGGAATCAAAGGTGCCGGAACGCCATTCCAGACCGTGCCAGCCCAATGTAACCCTTGCCTAGGGGTAACCATTGACAACCAGCTCAAGTTCACTGACCACATCTCAAAAACTGCTCGATCATGTAGATTTACATTCTACAACATTTGGAAGACCCTTGCTCTTTGAACATGCCACAAAACACCTTGTTCAGTCTCTTGTTATATCTAGACTGGATTACTGTAATGCTATTTTAGCTGGACTCTCTGCATGCACAATCATCAAATTATCCAGAATGCACAAGCACAGATAGTCTTCAAGTGTGCGTATGTTACACACCTCCATGTCTCTCTTCACTGGCTGCAGGTTGCTGCACATATCAAGTTCAAGGCTCTGATGCTGCCAGATGTAATGGGAGTCAGCTGGTACATGATAGCTGTGCAGTTTGTGTAAACCTCACTCACCTCACCTCAAGAGGTGCACTAGCGTCTAATGCTAGAGGCTGTAGCCTTTAGCCTCCTCATTAGCGCCGGTTCGTATCCTGTTCAGAGTGGGTTAAGCAGGACCCGTTACTGTCTCCTTAACCCTATAACATCATGTGTATCAAATACATGATGTTATAGGTTCCTGTCTCAATACAAACAATGTTTTACGGTTCCTGTCTCAATCTGAGTTCAAGCAGAAAAGCCAAAAAATGTATGGTGTGTAAGTCACCCCAGGGGTGTGTGGTCTGGTCTCTGCTCGAGTGGGAGAACCTGACCTGTGGTCAAACGGATTCCCTCACTGCTGTTCAAATGGGTGATCCCCAAAATGTACTTAAATGGGAGGGCCTTCGTGGCGATTCGAACGGGAGGGCTCCCGATCTGGCCGGGGAGATCCTTGCAGCATCATGCATGAGCAGAACTAAACCCCGACTCTGAATTAGCAGGGAATAATACACTAATGCCTCATGACCTTTTCCAAAAGCAGTAATCACCTCTCCCAGAGTATCTGCCGCTTTAAGGGGGGTGTGCTACTCCCAAAAGTAGTACAGAGCAGGTGGTGCAGCTGTAAATACCTAAAGATCTGGGAATCCCAAAATGTTGAACCAAATTTTCCAAGGATCTCAACACTCCACTCTCATATAGGTCACAGAGTGTAGTAATCCCCTCACAATTCACTCTTACCAGCAGAAAGGGGTCTTATTAATGCATAATATGGGGTTCAGCCATATGCTCAAGGCAACATTTAAATAAATATCTGAATTAAACACTCTGGACACTTATGTCCATACCGAGTGCTAATGCGATATAATGGAGTGCAACTTAAATTCTCTGATTAGTTTGATAGAAAGGCTTTGCAATGGTGAAAGAGGGGCAAGAACTTCCTGTTCAACACAAAACCAGGGAGGGGCTCTCCCAGGTGGAAGTGACCACTGAGCCAAATGTCTGAGACTGAATGCATAATATTAAACTAAATATTGGGTAGGCCTAGCCAACTTTTGTCAATCGGCCTATGTAACTTATTGAAATGTAATCTATGACGCTTACCATTCCAAATGAAGGACTTCACCATGCTATCAAATTGCTTGAAATAAGAGAGGGGGATATCAACAGGGAGAGATTGTAGCAGGTTGTTGGAATTTTGGAATACAATTTATTTTAATAACATTAACGTTCCCAATCATAGATACATGTAATGAAGCCCACCTGCCCACATCACGTGAAAAACTTTTTATTGGTCAAAATGAACTAACTAAATCAGACAAATTTGTTGGGAATAAAATGCCCAAATACTTAATGCCCTGTTGGGGCCACTGGAAGGCTCCTGGCTGAAAAGCCATTACTGGGCAGGACGCTGTCAGAGCCAAAGCTTTGGATTTAGACCAATTGACTGTGTATCCTGAGAACTTAGAAAATGAATTAATAATTCTGTGGAGGCAAGGCATGGATCTAATGTGGTCTGACACAAATAATAAAATTTCATCAGAGTAAAGCAAAAGATTATGCGCCAACTCCACCTCCACCTATATTTCAATCGGATCAATTCTCTAAGGCCATCAGATGACATTCTGTGCTTCAGCTCTGCCTCGGCACTTTTAATATTCCCTTCCAGTTGGTCTCCATATAAACATTAATTTCAGCCTTTAACATTTGTTGGAATTCAGGATTTTGCAAAACGGATACATTAAAGCACCAACTATATGATTTATTTTTCTCTGTATGTGGCAACATCTTTAAACTCACCAGGGTGTGATCTGAGACCAAGATGTTTCCAATTGAGAAATCAACAACAGATGAAATGAGGGAATGGATATCAAAAAAATATATACTCTAGAATAAATCATGAAAAATAAATAAAGGAAAAAGATGTATAGTCCCTACCAGATGGGTTCAAAAGTCTCCAAATATCTGTAAGAACAAGATTTTTACACATACTGTGAAGCATCAATGTTGTTCTAGGGGGCTTACACACTTTTTCTTCTCTATAATTAAGGACTGAGTCCATAAATAGATTAAAGTCTCCTACCAATATTATATCATGAGGGGTGCCAGTGGTTGCAACATCCCTTCAAGATCTATAAAAAAGCCCTGATCATCATTAGGTGCATAAATATTAGCCAAAATCAACTTTTGCCCCTGAATTTCTGCTAAAACAATAATGCCTCTTTAATCTGTATATCATTTTGATATCTTTAATCTGTTTGAGACATTTGAATTGTAGATGCTTAATTATCAGTGTAATGACTCCCCTGCTCTTCCTTGAGCCAGCACTAAAGAAAATATGTCCACCCCATATCTTCCCAAATTTTCAGCTTCCTGCAGGGAAAGATGCATTTCTTGAAGAAACACTTTATCTTATGTTTAAGAAGAGAAATAACCTTTTTTCTTTTTATGTGGTGCCCCAACCCATTCACATTCCACGTGGAGAGAGACGATCTACTCATATTAACATTTGTTATTTTGACATATTAGAAAAATAGATTGAGTATCAAAAATAAAATTATAAAGACCACATTCCAACATTAGTACAACAATCAAACCCCAAACTTTCCCCAAACAAACAGAAAAAAGAAAAACATGTGCATTAACCCCATGCACAACAGCGGAAAACTCATACAGTCTTTGTACACCTACGAGAGCCCCCACGAGACAGAATTACACAACAGAATATAATCTATAAACAAACTCCAGTCAATAGGGAGAATAAACACAAAGAACGTGTAGATTCATCCACATAACTGTCCCAAATGTGTGTTCCTCCACAAAACAAGCTCCAGCCGCTAGCGGAACCAGCACAAAAAAAATAAAGCCATTCAGATTCTTCGGGTTGTCAAACGAATGTTCAGTGAGCCAGCCCATTCGACTGCTACATGAATGAAACAAATGACCCAATCACTCCAATGTCCTGCAAGAATTACTCCACAAAACAAACTCCAACAAATAGGAGGCATAAGCACAAAGAACATGTGGATTCATCCACATAACTGTCCCAAAGGTGTGTTCCTCCACAAAGCAACTCCAGCCTCTAGGTGGAACCAGCACAAAAAGAAACAAAAATGTGCTCAGTTTCCTCAGACGGTCAAGTGAATGTTCAATGAGTCAGGCTCATTTGGCTGCAACTTGAGAACCACAAGATAGCTTACTCAGCCTATTGACATTATGAAGGACATCGTTTGTGTGACATTTAAATATTTTGCGGCCAGCCGTAGCATCTATTCTCAATTTGGCTGGGAACATCAGTGCAAAAGCGACCTTCCATTGATGTAAGAGTTTTTTGCATTCTTTGAATCGATCACGTTTCTCTTTTGTCGAATTCACAAAGTCTGGTCACTAGAAAATTTGGTAGTTCTTCCAAGAAAGCCTTCTGTTACTCCTCACCTCACGAACATGAGATCTTTATTGGATGAAAATGTTGGAAAATTTCTCAGCAGATCGCTGAGCTGAAACATTGTGAGCTCGCTCAATTTCCAGCTGATGGCCTGTTATGTCGAGCAGACTCAGGAAGAGCCCATCCAGGAATTTCACCATATCCCGAACTTCTTCGTCCCCACGAGTTCCAACAATTTTGTGTGGGCGGATGCTGATGAAAAAGGGGCGGGCGCCTGGCGAACTGAATCGCGTAGCCGAGTCGGATGGCATGGCCAGCCGAGCTGGGACAGAAGCAATTGAGCGTGCTGGGGGGCAGGTTCGTGGGGATTTACCTGGCGAAACCACGCCCGCCAAATTCCCCAAATCACCTCCTTCGCCAGCTGGGTTGTCCTCAATCCCGTGGGAAGAAGGAGCAACACGGGGGTGGCTGGAGTGCTGTTCCCTTTAAGGAGGGAAAGCCGCAACGCAACGATGCCATGATTGCTAACAATGCCATGGTTCTTGCAATGAGTACATGAACCATCCACAAACGCTGCCTAGGTGTGATAATGACCCAGACACACGAGGCAGCACCAATGGCCATCAGAAGCAGAGAGGTATCTGCTGCATCCAGAAACAACAGAAAGGCATCTTGAAAAAGACGCATCTTTAAAAAGACGTTTGACACAAATGTGTTTACTCTTTCAGAGAAATTATTGCTTTTTTAGAGGATTATTGCTCTTTTAAAAACACCGTCTAAGCGCCCAGGAGCGTGGACTGCACTGGCATGCAGAGGAGGGAGAAAGTCGCTGGTGATGCGCCGTAGATCCAACAGCAATGCTATAGAGGTGAGTGGAACAGTATTGAGTTTCACTTCAGCAAAATAGAATTGTTCTTAGAATTGTGCCACTGTGTTCACAGACAACTAATGGTAACTAATACAACTTTTGATTAAAATAAATGTATTAGTATATGCTGAAATTAACATTAAGATCAATAAATGCTGCAAAATTATTGTTCATTGTTAGACTAACAGATTTTGTAATGTTGATAACTAATGTTAATAAATGGAATCTTATTATATAGGCTACTGTCCCCAAAAATGTCTTTATGATCCTACATGGATACTTTTCACAAAATGATTAATAAAAGACAATAACAAAGTGTAACAATGCATATTATGATTTCATATAGTGTGCTAGTGCTAGCTCCTGTAGTGTATGTGGGTATACTAGTGAATGTCATGTGACTGGGGGGGGGCGTGTTCTGCACCTGAGGAACGTGTATGTGTACGCATGCATGGTGGAAGTAAAACTTGTTATGTTGTAGTCCAACACAGCTCTCTTGTGTGTTTATTAATCTCACCACACAAACCCAAAGTACAACATGGTGTCAGAAGTGGCGAACTACCCAGTCATTCCCGAATGGAGTGAAGAATATGCCCTACGTGATTTATAACTGCAGCAAGCGAGCAAAGCAGCATAGAGCATTCAACGATAGAGAGTGAGAAAAAGAAAAAAAAAATTTCTCTGGACGTGGTGAGTGCTAAAAAATAGAACAGGGCGATAGCGCTGAAATTGCTGGAGTACAACAGCAAATAGAGAGTGAAAATAAAATAAAAAATACAGAAGTGCACCACGTGAATGAGAGCACAAAGAAGATAAACATGGAGCAGTTCAAACCCCCGTCACCCCTCCTGCTAACGGGTAATATCACTGAGACCTGGCACCGATGGGAGCAGCAGTTTGTGCTGTACATGACGGCAATGGGATCGAATGACAAAAATGAGAATATAGATCGCAATTCTTTTGTGTAATTCAAAGAAGCCTTGGAGGTCTATAACACACTACACAATGAGTATGCCGATCGTGATCATCCTGAAATGAACGTAGGCATTTAGAGAGTATTGCAGCCCCAAGAAAAATTTAGTTATTGAGCGCCACCAGTTCTGGTCACTGACGATGACCGAATCAATGGGAATTGACAAGTTTGTCACAGAAATGCGTCAGAAGTGTAAACATTGTGAATTTGGGGCAGCTGAAAATTATATGATCAGGGACAAAAAAAAATTCAGTATACCAGACACAAGGATGAAAGAGCGTCTACTTAGAGAAGCTGATTTATCTCTAGACAGAGCTGTGGAGATATGAAGAGTGAGGTTGCAAAAACCCAGATACAGGCAATGGGAATACAGAATGATGCCACTGTTCATCCCATTAAGTATATAAAGAAAATAGATGCTAAACAGGGTAAACAGTTGAGTGCAAAATAATAATGTGCCTGCACAAAAAATGCAATTTTCAAAGCAGAACCTATGCAAAAAATGTGACAAAATGCACGCCCCACGTGAGTGTCCAGCATATGGTGTTGTGTGCCACAAGTGCAAAAAGCCTTACCATTTTGCTAAGGTTTGCACATCAGTACAAAAATGAATGCAGAATATAAACGGAACAAATTGCATTCACATTCTTGCATTTGGCAGACACTTTTATCCTACATCATCTAATGTAATGTAATGTAATGTAATCATATCTCACTGATTCTTGAGATAAGGGACAAAAGTACTTTTGAAAAGTGACAAACAAAAAATCGATACTACATTAATTTGAATGGGATATCTTCATAAACACGGGTCTCATCTATCATACCATGAAAAGGAACAGGTTTTTTATTTAACCACTTTTTATAAAAATTGACATTTACTCACTTAGTACCTTGACATTTGTCAACTCCGTCTGACACATGAAAATAGTTTTTTGTGTGTTTGATCAATTCAACAACACTGTAAAGTCTTTAGGTGGGTAGAAATGGTGTGTCTTAGCAAGGTTAAGTGATAAATTGCATTGTATGCACTTTTAATATTATTTTACATTGTTTCGGAATTAGCCATTTTAAATTACCTTCATTTAGTTTACACATTTTTTTATTTTTAATATATACAATCAGTGGTTTTGGGCACACAAGACACTGATGAATGTAGATAAGTTGGTGTTTTAATGAATGAACACACTCAATTTAACAAAAGAAACATAAATTTTTTTATAAAAATGAAAAACCTCCATCTTACGGTGTTGACCCACAACTAACGGTGTTGACACACAATTGACGGTGTTGACAAACTAATCGAGAATCAAACTGATTACAGATATTTACCTAGTTTTGACATGGCAAAGGGAGAGAGTATCAAACTTCAAACAAAGAGTACCTGTTGACAGGATCTTTAAGGCACACATGAAAATTTCAAAATGTTCCTGGTATTTCAAAAGAAAAAAGCTAAATGTATCTGTAGGTCCTCTATTGGTCATCTATATTTGAATTAAACTGTAAATCTAACAACTGATTTGCAAGAGGACACAATAGGCTGAGAACTAACTAAGAAAGTTATGTAATAGTGTTAAAAGTGTTCAAATGTTGAAGTGTAACAGGATCCAGAATTCTCCCCATGTATTTTCTAACTCCTTCCAAAGGCTCACTGAAAAAATTAAAAGTGAAAAATCAGACTCATAATGTCATTGTTTCTGTATACTAAAATGGTTGAAATGTCTGCTGTAATTCTAGATACATTATACTTTAACACAGGGGTTGAGACAGGTAATTCATCTTTTTTTCTACAGGGCCTCAGACAGGTAAGTTATATGATTTGCTTCAATTTCTCTCAACAAGTAAGTAACTATATAGAGAGTTGTATCTGTCATTACTGCCTTCGGTGTAGAGCCAAGCATTAAATATTATATGATAGTTTGTCTAACCTGCGGGACTTGGGCATTGGACAAGAGGTGTTGAACATGCCTATGCTCTATGAAGTCCATAACATCAGGGGCTATGGCATAGAGCTCCCTGGTCCGGCTTGCTTGGAGGGGACAAGCTGTCCCTGTCAGTTTCAAAAGGACATCTTTCACTGGACAGAAACAGACATCCCTCCTCCCATGTTTTGGGTGAAAATTGGCCGTAGGACCACGAGGATGCATAAACTCAACTTTCACATCTTGGTGTTCTATATCTACACCAATCGACTTTCCTAACCACCAGTGATCATCATACACCACTGCCAGCCAATCCCCTGTTTCAATACTGTTGATAGTTATATCAACAATAGCACCCTCGTTCAATGGCTCCTCTTCCATTTCATCTACCAAATCTTCCATTTCATCGACTGAATCCCTGCTTCTCCCAACTCGTCTTCCATCTCCTCCATCAACATGGCCAATGGACGGCTCTTCCTGGCCCTTGCATCAGTCTGCTGCTCCTCTGAGCAGTCTCTTATACAAAGAGTAGCTGGAGAAAAGCATTGGCAATCCAATGGCTCACTGCAAAAGCATGATAGCTGTCTGTGGCAGATGTAATTTTGATGTGGGATTACCTGGTGTATTTGTCTTGTTGATGGAACCTGTTTGAGGTGTAGTGTAACAAGTGTGTCATATGTCTCCAACTTCTCTTCCAAAATATGATACAGTTGAACACCATTCAAACTGTTGGAGATCTTCTCAAAGAAATCTTTACTATCCACAACATCATTTCCCACAGAAGCAAGGAGTCTGCAGTTCTTTTTACTGTTCCTCCAATGCCGTCTGGGGCACCTTTACCGTGGGATGTTGGGAAATAATTCCATGTGGTCCTGCTGAAGCCCAGAGTGGGTGGTACTTCAGAAATGAGGTAGAAGTTCTTCTTATTCTTATACTGCTTACTGGGGCCATCTGACCAGAAGTGCACAGTAGTAACTGATGGATATTTAGTCCAGTATATCTCTAAGGACAGGATCCATGTGAGTCCAGATTGCTGCTGCATCTTGTCTCTTAGACTCTGACACTGAGCAAAATGCCCCCTTTTCACCCTTTGTGTAATACATTCCAGTATGAAGAGTTAACTGAGGTAAGTTTTGGCCAAAATGGCAAGCCTGAATTTCAGAAGCATATTTACACTTCCAGGATTCTGAAAAATCAACATGTACAATTACTGTGTTCTCACTGCATGTTTTAATCAATTCTCTGTATGCTTTTGCCTGATTGTGAACCAGGCACACATGTGTTGTTGTCTCACTTCTAAGTTTCTCCTCATACAGATGAAGCAACTCTGAAAGACTCCCACTATGCAAGTTGAGTTTCATGTTGAAGTGGATCCCACTGGCTGTTTGGTCTTGAACTCGCTCCCACTGCCTCCATTGAACACTGATTCCACTTATCTCTGGAGCCAGAACTGTATGCTTGGTTTTGCACCGTAAACAGGTGCGAAGAAGGCAGGCCTCAGTTACTGGAGTGCAACAAACTAATTGAAAACTATCCTCCAGTTTGGTTGACTTTAGACCACCCGATGACCTTAGAACCTGAAGCATCAAGTCTGCATTTTCATGATGACGACACAGACATGTACTTCTGTCAGATGCCTTAGGTGTTGTAACATAGAAAGGCCTCAGAGTACAGAAGGATGAGTAACTCAGCTTCATACTCGGGTTCTTCTTGAGAAAGTCACTATGGAGGTTCAGCATTGAGTCTGTTAAAATCATCCTTTGATGTTTCATCTTGTTCCTGGTGATGGTGTCTGTTTTATCAGTTGTCATGCGAGATGAGTTAACAATGAACTCCTTAACAGTCTGGCTGATACGTTGGAGATATGTTGCCTTCTTATGTGTCGTCTGTTTTTGTCACTCATTAACTTGTAGCTAACACCAAACTGGCGAAGCCTATGAAGAAGCCGATACTTCTTTAGAACCTTGCCTGATAATGCCAGTTGTCTGTGACCTGATTTTTCAATGGCTCGTCTCTGTGCCACAGGAGTTGTATTATTCCTTACCAGCTCTTGGCAGAGAACATTGTGGAAAAGAAGAGATCTCCTAATGTTGGGGTTCGAGTTGGCTTCCCGTTAACATCCTCTCTGTTTCTGTTCGTGGAGAATCTACAATTGCTTTATCTTTTAGTTTGACATTTGACTTTTCTATTTGAGCCTTCTTTTTCCGCCATTCCTTCTTTCTTAGTTTGTGTCGCTCTTTTGTTAATTTCTTAACCTTTTCTTTCAATGCTTTTATCTCCCTTGCGTGTCTTTTCCTGTTTTTTCTCCTCTCCCTCTCAGCTGCAAGGGCACGCCTGCTTGAAGTAGGCTCCTCAACAGTCTGTTCTAGAGGACTTTCTGGTGGGGTGTTTATTTCATTTAGCAGTCTATTCTGCATAGCTCTGGACCTTTTCTTTGCTTTCCTCCAATACTTTCTGCGGTGCCTCTTTGCTCTTGGTCCTAATTCTCCTACTTGTTTTACTTTTTTGTTTTTGACCCTGTCCTTCCATCTCTGTCTCTCCTTCTCTAACTGGTCTCTTCTGCTTTCTGTGTCACTGTTAATTCTTTCTCTCCTTTTTCTCTGGTACTCTCTGTTTCTTTTTCTTTGCTCCTCCACTGACAGTTTTTGTCTAGCCATGTCTGGCTACAGTACAGATAAAAACAATACTTTTTATTAAAGTTATTATTTGGCATTTGGGTATATTAAGATATTTTAAGTCAATCAACATGTATACTTAGATCATATTATCATGTTATGTAGTTGTTATACATTACTTAATGAGTATTTGGGAGCACTTTTCCACTCCGTCAGCTTACATGTCAACACCGTCAGACAAAATATCTGGCCGGAGTTGACGTCTGACGGAGTTGACAAAACAACATGTTTTTCAACTTAATCATGTCTAATAAATGGCAGCCATTTTGATTTTCCTCAGTTGCCAGCTGTCACTAAACTAAACCATAATACCAACTTCTTTTTCAAAATTCTTGATTAAAATCATCCCTACTTTGAAGACAGTGTTGACACATAAAAGCTGTGACCACAGGGATTTCAACTTTTTGCTAAATATTTAAAAAAATGTAATACTTATGAGAGCAGGTGTTGGACTGCTGCATCCATCAACAGAAAGAAGTCAAAGGGGGTCCTCAGGGTTAAAGCTGGCCGAAATATGCCTGATTTATTTAGAATTTGAAAAATATCTGACGGAGTTGACATGAATTGATGACAGATTTTGAAAGGCTGTTGTTAATGTATAAAATAATGCAATGTTCACTTTAAGTATTTTGTGATATTTTATTAAGCCATCCAATTACCTCATATTCATATTTGGACATTTTGGGCATTTTAAAGCACTTTTTTTTGCATTTTGATACTGTGACCTCTACGGAGGATCGAGTTCATTTGCATGGGCTTTTATAGTACAGTGCTGATATTTTATAAAATTACTATGAAATAATATACATATACATAAAACTAAGGTTCTAAACATACACAAGTCTTTCATATCCAACTTTTAAAGCCTTTTTAAATGAAGTAATTTATTGTTTTTTAAGGGAAATTGCAACATTTTGATGGGGGACATGTTTTGTCCCTTATTTCAAGAATCAGTGATCTAATTTTAATCTAATTTTAAATTACACAATATCTACTGCTTATATATTACTTTAAATCATCATTAAGTGGCTTCATTGAAAGCCAATTTGACTGATCTCATGTTAACTCTATTCATAGAAAGAGGCATGCTGTACACATTTTAATGTCAAATTATTTTTATGTGTAGTCTGATGACAGGACAGCATGCATTTCATATTTAAAAGACTGTTGCTCTGCTGTTTTGACCTTCTTTCTAGCTCTGAGCAAAGAACTAAGAAGAACCTGAAGAAGAAACATGAGGGTGAATAAACTTTTGGTTCAACTACAGGTATAGCTTAGTATTATAAGTAAAATTTAACCCAAGCACAGATGGTGTATTAAAACATGTAATTCAATAATTATTTTTTTTCTTTTTAAAGGAAGTCCAATATATTGTCCATTTGTGCCCCACTGATCCATCACTATGTAAGCAAAGCATTCATTTAAATGTTTAAACTGTCAAAAATGTGGCAAGACTAACCTCACTCTTTATGGCCCTGGACCGTCGGCTGAATTCTCATCTGATCAATTAGGCTGAGTGAGCAGCCGAAATGGGTATCGATACGGCAGAATGTAATGTGATGAGCTAGCACTTATCACAGCTCAAAAACTTTAAAGAAAAGAGGAAACTCGTTTCAAACGGCCATAATTAAATGACACAGTTGACTTGATAGTCCTTGGACCATCTGAAAGATAATTACATAAATTAATGGGGAAAAAAGCTTTCTTTATTGGCATACTGAAGTCAGGAGGGTTATGAGATAGCAACAGTTGGTTCTTCTGAAGATAGTCGTTTTTTCTGAGGGCGCAGTCTTGAAGATGAGGCACAAGAATGCTTTTTTTTGTAAAATAAGATATTCGTACATATTAATTTGAGAAAGCACATGGATCAGCACTATTTCTGGGACACTCTGGGTTTCTGGGATTGATATAGCTCTGAGATTGAGGACAAAAACGAGTCTCTTGAAAATAGATTCATAAAAACTGTAACCATAATTTTCTTGGAGATTACGGTGCAGAACAAAGTTCCATGAGTTTCTAAAGAGTTCCATTAAGAATAAGAAGGCTCCGGCCCTATAAGATTAGTGTTATACACTGGAGGCTAAAAGTTTGGAGTAATGTACAGATTTTCCTGTTAAGGAAAGAAATCGGTACTTTTATTCACCACAGTGGCATTTAACAGATCACAATGTCATATGTCTGGACATTAATAACGTGAAAAATTACTATTACAATTTGAAGAAAAAAAAAACTACTTAACCTACTTCAAAGAGTTCTCATCAAAAAATCCTCCATGTGCAGCAATGACAGCTTTGCAGATCCTTGATATTCTAGCTGTCACTTTGTCCAAATATTCAGCTGACATTTCACCCCACGCTTACTGTAGCACTTGCCATAGATGCGCCTGTCTTGTCGGACACTTCTCACACACCTTTCAGTGTAGCTGATCCCGCAAAAGCTCAATGGGGTTAAAATCCGTAATACTCTATTCCAATTATCTGTTGTCCAATGTCTGTGTTTCCCCCTCTGTCACTCACTCGAAGTTGTAATGAAGTGACACAAGGGGTCTTCCTTGGGAGCCTCGCATACATCTGAACTTGAGAAAAGGCCAAAGTGAAATTGGCAGACCGATTTTGCATGTGCCGCCCCCGGACATACGGGTATAAAGGGAAGCGGGAATGTGTGTCAGTCCGATTTTTTCTTCTGATCCGAGCGGTTGTGCAGCAGCAAGCTGAAGTTCACAACTGTTCCACTCACCTCTGTTGGCAAGAAGCATTGCTGTTGGATCCTACGGCGCATTTCCAGTGGCGTTCTATCTCTCTGCATGCTGTGCAGCCCACACTCCTGGGCACTTTGAAAGTGCTTTTCTCTGTCTAAAAGAGTGTTTCCCTCCTAAAAGAGTTTGATTTCTCTAAAAGAGTTTGTTTTCACTCATAAAATTAGCAATACACAAGCAGGCGTTGAACGTCCTTTTGAGGACATGTCTTTTTAAAGAGACCCTTACGCCTCTGTGTAGTTCCTGGATGTAGTCGATATCTCTCCAAGACCGACGGCCACAGACGCTGCCTCGCGTGCTTGGGCAGTGGTCACACTGAGGCAGCGTTTGTGGATGGCTCATGTATTCATTGCGAGTACATGAGCCTGGTACACCCACCCGATATGTCAAATGTGATCATCAATCTAGTGCCCCTCGAGCGGAGTCTGGATGCATGGCTTTCGCTGTCCAACCAGTTGCGTTGGTTGACCAGGACCATCTGACTTGGCTACGCAATTCAATTCCACCAGCTTCACCACATTTCAGCGGTATTTGCTCCACTTCCGTATGTGGCTACATGCCCAAGGTTCCTACGACCCCCTTCAGGGATCAGTTTGTGAACCTGCAAGCAATGCCCCACGAGGAGGCAAACTCAGCGCTTTCGTTGCTGTGTCCGGTACGTGCTTTGCATATCTATTTGGACCGCACGCAGTGCTTTAGATGTTCTGAGCAGCTCTTTGTCTGCTTTGTTGGTTTGGTGGGTTAGCTCACTGGGTCATTGACGCCATCTCTCTGGCTTACCAGACCCTGGCCGTGCCCGCCCCCTTGCGGGTTCGAGCACACTCAACGAGAAGTGTGGCATCCTCGTGGGCACTGGCCAACGGCACCTCCCTAGCAGACATCTGCAGTACAGCGGGCTGGGCAACACCCAATACCTTTGCGAGATTCTTCAATCTCAGGGTTGAGATGGTCTCGTCCAATGTATTGTCAGGTCCAAGCCGGTAGAACTCAGTAATGCGGATACAGCCGACCGGGTGTTCCGCTTGCACCCAGCGCCCTTCACCAAGTTGATCCAGTGCGCTTTCTCTCCCAGGTTAGCCACTAAACATCGCTTTCTGGATTTCTTCCTTCCTAGCCTTCGGGCCTGCGAATTCAGTGGAGAAATTCACTACCAGATCCACAACGGGCCACAAGTGTTCTGTACAGGGGTAGGGCTCCACAGGCTTTATTCCCTCTACAGGCAAATCCCTGTGATGTATTGTCTGTGGTACGGTCCCCCTGTTGGCAGACCCGCGTCTCCCTTGGGCAGTCCCACTGCCCCTGGTCACCGTTTTTGTAGAGCTCCTCCCTCATCAGGCAGGACTTACCCCCGCGCTGCTCCCACGTGTGGCTTGACAACCCAAGTAGTGTATTAGCCACATATCACCACCCCTAGTCTGGGCAGGATGTGGCCTCCGCAGGGTCTTTTCACCTTGAAAGAATTGGATCGGGAAAGACAGCCTTCCCAGCCACTTCACAGCCTATGTGCAGCTGCCGGGCTTGCTCCCATGTTGGTCATGTAGCACATATTCGTCCCTCAGGGGTGCTGGGAACCTACATTTACATTTACATTTATGCATTTGGCAGATTCTTTTATCCAAAGCGACTTACAGTGCACTTATTACAGGGACAATCCCCCCGGAGCAACCTGGAATTAAGTGCCTTGCTCAAGGACACAATTGTGGTGGCTGTGGGGATCGAACCATCAACCTTCTGCTTATTAGTTCTGTGCTTTAGCCCACTACACCATCACCACTTACCACGCCATCACCACTCACCTAAGCTCACCTAACCTAAGGTCTGTATGTCACCTTTTCTGGGGCGTTGGGGAGGGTTACATGCGGCCGATACAGTTTCTTCTAGCATGCAGCAGTCTGCTTGTACCTGTGTCAGCAATTCACCTAACACGGGCTAGTGCATGGCGCTTTTGAATGGGAAAATTGTGTCACTTCATTCGAGACAACGTCGAGTGAGTGACCGAAGGGGAACGTCACAGTTACTGTTGTAACCTCCATTCCCTGAGGGAGGGAACGAGACATTGTTTCTCTTTTGCCACAGCACTGGACCTACCACTGTAAACGGCCATACCTTATTCTCAGCTCCTCAGTACAAAAACCTGACTGACAGACACATGCCCGCTTTTTCTCATTGGCCTTTTCTCAAGTTCAGAGGTATGCGAGGCTCCCAAAGAAGACCCCTTGTGTCACTTCATTCGACACAACATCTCGTTCCCTCCTTCAGGGAATGGAGGTTACAACAGTAACCGTGACAAGTTGTACATCAGACCTTCCATATCTCTTTCTGTCCTCTTTAGAGCCAGTTGTCCTTTGTCTTCGAAGACTGTAGTGTCCACCTTTGTATGAAATCTTCAGTGTTTTGGCAATTTCAAGCATTGTATAGCCTTCATACCTCAAAATAATTATTGTCTGAGGAATTTCTAGAGAAAGCCGTTTCTTTTTTTGCATGATGCCAGTAAAAAACGTTGAGCAAAGAGCAAACAAACATGTCAAGTTAACACCCTCCTCCATCAAATCCTTTATTTAGCTGAATTATGTGCAACACTGCTGCTTAAACTGGTTGCTTTCCTGCTAAATGATGGCTGCATTTAGAGGTTTCTGTGTTAGTTTCCTGATCCTTTGTGATTACCAACGTTCCTTTTTGACGGGAGTCTATTCTGAGTGAATGATACATCCATCATTATGTTGAGGTCTTCCATAGGTATTATGAAAAAGCTCAAAGCTTATTAGAAATAATGCCAAAATTTGAAGCACAGTAATGCATAAAACAATCTAAGCTTTGGATGTTATATTTTGGATATTTTTTGGATTACAATGTCTTAGTTGAGATGTAAAGGTTCCTAATGAAACAGCAATTTGCCAGTCTGGTCTCATAGTGAAATCGGAAAGAGTAGGTTTACTTTTCTTAAGCTAAAATTGGTCTGTGATTACCGAAATGCAAAACACTGCCCCCAGTGACCAAAGCGGTTTACTGTTGTTGGGAATATGGTCATGTGTGAGCTGTATTTTCTGGTTGTAATATGCATGGAGGGGCACCAAAAGCAAGTTGTGAAGTGAGTTGTTTTCAGCTGTTCAGTATGCAATCCAGTGAAAAGGAATGCATATTTTACAAACTGTACTACAAAAATTTAATGGTAGAGGGAAAAACATCCAAATCACACTAATGACTGATTTTGCAAATGTATTTACTTCCTAGTTTCAATGTGGGATATAAACCCTGGTCTTCCACACTGCTGATGTAACATGCTATACTGAAAAAAAGGCTTGCTTCTGTTTCACAAATTTGTTAAATTGTAGTAATTGAGTAGTTCAGTGACCCCTTCTGGAAATGTCACTAGGTGGTGACAAATGAGCGTCTTATGTGCAATGAGTAAGTCACTTAATCATTTTGAGTTGTTCATGACCAAAATCTAACAAGAGACTTTGTAGTGTTTAAGGATTAAAAGAACAAAGCAGATCTATAGTCTTCCTTTAGTCTGAGCATTATTTTTCATCCAAAAAGACAACAATAATAGTCTAATAATATTGAGTTTCAATAATGTCCTTACCTTCTCCTTTATTAAAACTTCCATGGCTACAAATCTACTGATTTGAAGAATTATAAACACAAAGCAGATTTACAGTATCATTTTCCTACAGTAGCATATTTAAACTGCTGAGCATGGCTTTTATCAGAAAAGACCACAATAATAGACAAATAATAATAATTATGAGTTTCAATAATGTAATGTAAAGTGCATTTCACATGAGTTGAGTGGAGGTGTCAACGCTCTGTTCAACGCCAGCGGCAAGTGACGCATTGCCCTCAACAAGACAAGAGTTACAGAAAGCGTCACAGAGGGGCGAGTTTGCCACTTAAAAAAGTGGGAGGTGTGCACAATAAACATTGAAAACATGCTTGCAGTTGCTTTTCTTGGTGAATTTAAATTAGTTCAATTACTGGGGTCTCTGATATTCGTAAACTATAAGGTAATATTTAATTAAAAAATATTATGAGACATTCAATGTCTCTTTACAAATTTGGACAGTTTTTAAATATACTGTTGCTTAGTATTCGCAAAGACATTATTGGTGAAGCAAAAACGTGTGTGTGTGTGTGTGTGTGTGTGTGTGTGTGTGTGTGTGTGAGCGTGTATTTATCACTTTGTGGGGACCAAATGTCCCCATAAGGATAGTAAAACCCGAAATGTTTGACCTTGTGGGGACATTTTGTCGGTCCCCATGAGGAAAACAGCTTATAAATCATACTAAATGATGTTTTTGAAAATGTAAAAATGCAGAAAGTTTTCTGTGAGGGTTAGGTTTAGGGTAGGGTTAGGTTTAGGGATAGAATATAAAGTTTGTACAGTATAAAACCATTATGTCTATGGAAAGTCCCATAAACATGGAAACACAACATGTGTGTGTGTGTGTGTGTGTGTGTGTGTGTGTGTGTGTGTGTGTGTGTGTGTGTGTGTGTGTGTGTGTGTGTGATTTATCACTTTGTGGGGACCAAATGTCCCATAAGGATAGTAAAACCAAATTTTGACCTTGTGGGGACATTTTGTGGTCCCATGGGAAAACAGCTTATAAATCATACTAAATTATGTTTTTGAAAATGTAAAAATGCAGAAAGTTTTCTGTGAGGGTTAGGTTTAGGGGTAGGGTTAGGTTTAGGGGATAGAATATAAAGTTTGTACAGTATAAAAACCATTATGTCTATGGAAAGTCCCCATAAAACATGGAAACACAACTGTGTGTGTGTGTGTGTGTGTGTGTGTGTGTGTGTGTGTGTGTGTGTGTGTGTGTGTGTGTGTGTGTGTGTGTGTGTGTGTGTGTGTGTGTGTGTGTGTGTGAAAAACACTTTGGTGTAAAGTGGCGTCACTTCATAGACTTCAATGTATTCTGCAGCATGGACACGAGTCATGTGAAGGGCCCTTAACTTGTATAAATATCCCTCACTTTTGCACATTAATCATTGCTCTTCAAAATCCCAAAAGTGATAAATTTTTATTACCAATGATTTATTTATTTTGTTGAATTTGATCATTCAAATTTTACTACGCTAACACTAATGTGCCCTGGCACAGTGGTTGGGAAACACTGCATTAGTGCAATTGCATTGTTGTACAGTTTCCATATGGCAACATTGCAATTTTTTCATTGTGTGGCAGAGTTTTCATATAGTAACATTCCTATTTTTTATTTTTTTTTGTAAAACTATGTTAAATAAAGTTGATCAGTTAACAACAGCATCTAATTCAATTATTGCACACACAAAAAAAGGAAGTAACATACCGAAATGTGTTTCACAGAATTTGTGGAGAACTTCAGCAGTCTCCCCTATAAGGGGGGAAAACATTATTGGGGACAAAATCAAATGACTTGTGTCTAAAATATTTCATATTAATGGTTATTTCGAAGACTGCCATTTAATTTTGCAATGATGCATTTTGATGAGCTTTTTCTGAAAGGTGAGAAAGTAAAAGAAAATTAAATAAAGTTGCCATATGGCTACAGGGCTAAAGAATCGTACTGTTATTGGAACTGAGTGACCCCTAGTGTCACCTTTATCGACACATCTCATTCCCTCCATCAGGGAACGGAGGTTTCAGAAGTAACCAGGACGTTCCGTATCTGTCACTCAGTCGACTATAGTGTCGATGAAGTGACACTAGGGGTGCCCTACAAAAACGCCACAACTAGCTTGACTGTGTTAAGTGAACTGGCAGTGCGAGATGGGCAGACTACTGTGTACCTCGTAGCCAGCGCACCAGGCCGACACGAAACCTCACCCGACACGGTAATGAGTTTCGTACAGGCCTTTGGGGACAAGTCGACTGCCCAAAAGAAAGAATAGGGGCAGGCTAGCCCAGTCGTGCATTTTCCCTATTTGGAGTGATATTATTCTCATGGCTTATTGAAAATAATATCACATGTATTTAGGTACAGCTTTGAAGCGAAATCTTGTAGAAACAGGGATGAGATTATTTATCAAAATATACCAAAGTCTTTGATCACAGACAAACTTTATTGCTATTCTACACATAAATTTAATCCAACACATATACATATATATATATATATATATATATATATATATATATATATATACACACATGAGAGAGGTTGGTGAAAAATGACAGAATGTGAAATAACTGATCAGTACAGTGAAGATGAACTCTACGGAGTCTGTTGACAATAATTAAGAACTATTTATCCTTCTTTGAGTCTACATCGATTTGCCATTGGATTACCCAAATTATTTAATTAATACACCAGCACTTTGAGCAGTATGTTGGAGATGTACTTGCTTGTCTTTGTGGTGTTCCCTTGGGTTCTTTGTGTGGCTTGGTTCTTGGTCGAAAGTTTGTTTCATCAATGTTTTAACTTATGTGTGATCTAATTTATTGTCTGGTTGAATGGTTAGCTGTGAAGCGAGGCCTTCTCACTCCTTCGAGTTCCCGTGGATCTCTCATGGGAGGACCTGGCCGTCAGCAGAGCATCCAGACGAAGCATGTGCAGGCTGAAGAAGAGCAAGCAAGGAGAGCAAGAGCAGCTGAAGAGAGCAAGATGAAGAGAAAGACTTCTTCCTTTTTGGAACTATTTGAACTGAGATTGGCCGTATCCCCCAAAGGTGTCCTGTGCCAATCACACGGTCAAATGGCCTGTCTTTTCCGACAGTTGATTTATGGTCCTTTGTTTCAGACTCTTAAGAATTTTCCACTCTAAAATATTTCATATTTAATCATGAACTTTTATATCTTGAGAATGGTACAAGAGGCATGATATTCATTGTCATCAGATTTTTCTTCATACACAAACAAATGTTTACATACTAAACATGACATGTTTTTATAGATGTTATACTTGTAGGTAATAAAACACGGTCTCTGGTTACAAACTCATATTGGTTTTGCACATCATTGCATTTTATCAAGTTAAACCTTACAGTTACCATATTAGTAGAATGAGATGAATCATACAAAATTAAAGATTATATTTATCAATTATAGGTAATTGCACATTGCTACACACATTTTAAAGAGATCATCAGTCTATAATCATTAATTTGTCAGGTACAAACATTACCACAGTTCAAAGTGATTTCAGCATTATCTAGAAAGGCTAGATTAAGATGAAATGTCTTGAATTGTGCAAATCTGATGGTCCTTGTAACCTTACAAAAGAGAAGTCTGCTCTAACTCTGTGTGGAAGATCAGGTTGCAGAGGGGGCTTTCTGACCAATCAGGATGCCTGGGCTGTTTGATTTATGATGGTGAAGAATTCCAGGACTGCAAAGGTTGAAAAATCTAGATTCAAGTCATATCGTTTCAATTCTTCTGCGTGTATAATCCAACACCAGACAGAACTCCAGGCACGTTTCGATGACTTCGATGATGTTTCGAGAACGCTTTTGATGGAAGTGAGCGCAGTCAGGACGGCAGTCTTTAAAAAGAGTTCCTTAGGCTCAGGTTACTCCCGGGGTCAACGGGAAGTCCCCTTTGAGCCCTTGAAGGACTACAGAGAGGTCCATGAGGGAACGAGGCGCAGTCTGGAGGGATTCAACCTCCTGGCACATCTCAGGAACCACACTGTGTTGTGGTGTGCTGCTATAGCGGCTACATACACCTTCAAGGTGGAGGGGTACAGCCGTCCCTCCAACCTCTCCTGCAGGAAAGAAAAGTCCTGTCCGAACCAACACGTGCTTGCCCTGGATCAATGGCCTGGATCGTTGACCCTGCTAGCGTGCTGGCTGCGTGCCCGTTGCATACAGCATCCCAGCCCATTTTGGAGGCATCTGTCATAACCACAATGCACCTGGAGACCTACTGTTGGGGGACACCGGTCTATAGAAATGTGAGGTCGGTCCAGGGGCTGAAGAGAACAGACAGACAGACCGGCATGCGACAGACCAGCATGATGGCCATGCGATGTGTCTCGCAACGCCATGCCCATCTCGGGACTCGAGTCTGGAGCCAGTGCTCAGCACCGCTGAGGACGCCATATGCCCCAGGAGCCCCTGAAACAGTTTCAGTGGAACCGCTGTTTTCTGTCTGAGCGCCTTCAAGCAGGTCAACACTGACTGTGCGTGTCCGTTCATGAGGTGTGCCATCACCGAGACAGAGTCCAACTCCAAGTTGGGCGAGGGGGACCAAGGGGACAATCTCGTCAGAAGTACCGGTGGGTGGGGCTTCAAGGCAAGGCAGAGCCAGTGGCACCACATTGAAGGGGCTTGAGCCCTGTGGCCATGCTGAGTTGGTGGACATCAAAGCACTTACCTGGCTCCTGATACTCACCAGAGCATCGGTCAAGGAGAGGGGAGGAGGTACATCATCCCCACAGTCCGTCGAAACCGTCCGGGTGTGGTTGTGTTTGTGCCACAGCTGGGCACGCAGCTCTCCGAGCAGAAGCGTCTTGATGGTGTCGCAGAATAGGCCAGCCTAGGAAATAGGGGAGTTAATGAACCGTGCCTTGTAAGCCTCTCTCATATCGACCAGGTTGAGCCAAAGGTGGTGCTCCTGGACCAACAAGGTGGACATTGCGTATCCGAGAGACCACGCCATGACCTTCATTGCCCGTAGGGTGGGGTCGGTCGCCGAGCGCAGTTCCTGCATCAATCCCGGGGCGGAAATACCCTCATGCAGCTCTATCAGTGCCTTGGCTTGGTAGAATTGCAGGAGAGCCATGGCGTGCAGAGTGGAGGCGGCTTGTCCAGCGGCACCATAGGCTTTGGCCTACTAGGGACTACGTAAATATACAGGCACTAGAAGGGAGCTTAGGGTGCCCTTGCCAGTTGGTGGCTCTCTGTGGGCATAGGTGCACCGCGAGCAGCTTTTCCACTGTGGGCATCACTGTGTAGCCTTTGGCCGGCCCACCATCGAGGGTAGTGAGGGCAGGGGAGCCGAAAGATTGGGATCAGACAGTAAAATGTGTCATCCATGATTTTGTCAGCACCTCATGCTCTTCCGGAAAGAAAGGAACTGGGGCGGGGCTTGGCTGTGAGTGGTTCCGCGGGCCCAGGAACCAATCATCGAGCCTGAGAGCGGAGGGTTCCACTCTAGCCCGACACTCATGGCTGCCGGGGAAAGCATGTCCATAATTTCCGCGTCAGCGTGTGACAGGGCAACCTCACCCAAAGTGGGAAGCCCAGCCGAGGCTTCTGTGTCTGGCTGGACGAGCCCGCTCTCCAATGCTGTGCTCAAGAGCTCATCACCTTCGTGGGCCTGGGTCAAGAGGTCGAACTCGTATTGAGATGAGCCAGCGCACTCATCTGGACACCTGATCGGGGCAAACGAGCGTGCTGGGGAATAGGAGGTCCGTGGGGATTTACCCGGTAGAGGTGGTCACACTGGCATCAAACCCGTAGGTAGAAGGACCAAGGCGGAGAGGCGCTGGGGTGGCTTGCTTTCTTACGAAGGAAAGCCGTGACCGCAACGTTGCCATGGTCGTGTTCTCGCAGTGAGAACATGACACATCAATGAACAATGTTTCTGCATGGGCAGCACCCAGGCACAAAAGACAGCGATCGTGGCCATCAGAAGGTGAGAGATAAGGAGAGCAATCAGGAATAACACACAGACGAAACGGCATCTTTAAAAACATGCATCTTTATAAAGACGTTTCCGTGTGCCACTCTTTTAGAATATACTCTTTTAGTTTGATCTGCCGAAGTGCCCAGGGGCGATCTCTGCAGTGCACAAGTGCAGAAAGGGGGAGAAGCCACTGTAATGCGCCGTCAGAATCCAGCAGAGTTGAATGGAAGCCGTGGGAATTCAGTTTGCTTATTTCCCAATGAAATAGCGACCGCTCGGCTCTGAAGAGAAAATCTGAATGAGCGCACTACAGCTCCTTAATTCCTTGCATATCATATTAATGATTTAATTTCAGTAAAAACTGAAGTTATTTGAGCTTTGTGGGAAATGTGTTTCTCAAACACATTTTCTTTCCTTGACAATTTTCATTAGATTAACATAAGTTTTTTTTACCCTAATTCATGCTAACCCTTGTGTTGACAACTTATGTCTACATGTGTCAAGGTGGCTGAATATGATCATGTAATTTTTCCACGACTGCCTTTTAGAAATATTTTATGGATTGCTTATGAGGAGAAAACGTACTTGTGTGCAAACCGTGAATGAAAACCTGCACATGCACACCAATCTGAATATGCAATAAAGACATAAATAAATATGTATTAGTATCACCCAATACCTTTGCAAGATTTTACAATCTCAGGGTTGGGTCAGTCTCGTCCTGTGTTTTGTCAGGTCTGAACTGGTAGAACTCGGTAATGTGGAACAGCCAACCGGGTGTACCGTTTGCACACAGCACCCTTCACCAAGTTGATCTAGTGCACCTTCTCTCCCAGGTTAGCCACTAAGCATCGCTTCCTGGATGTTCTACTCCCTAGCCTTCTGGCCTGCGAATTCAGTGGAGCAATTCACTTCCAGACCCAATAAGAGCCACAGATGCTCTGTACTGGGGTAGGGCTCCACAGGCTTAGTTCCCTCTTCATGCAACTCCCTGTGATGTATTTTCCGTGGTACGATCCCCCTGTCGGCGGGCCCGTGTCTCCCACAGTCCCACTGCCCCCGATCGCCATGCTTGTAGAGCTCCTTCCTCATCAGGCAGGACCTACCACCACGCCACTCACACGTATGGCTTCACAACTCTCGTGGTGTATTTGCCACATGTTACCTCCCCCTAGTCTGGGCAGGTGTGAGTGTGAGAGAATTGCACTTCTCACATGTGCCCAAATGGAAAACTAATACTAATTGATATATAATGTCTTTGATTATTCACTTTAACTAAGTTCTAAATGTGTTTTCTTTGTAAAAATTTTGAGTTTAGGCTAGAATTGTATCAGTCAGTAAATAATTTCTGGTTGCAGTATTTGAAATTGTATCTTGTCAGTAACAAAAATACATCGAACTGGCACTGGGCTTTGTTTGTTAGTCAGAAACAATTGGGCAGAAACAGGTTCTGGAATGATTTAGGTGATGGCTCAAGCATTGGAATAAAGGATTTAGGTGATGGTTTTTGCATTCATGGTTCTGAATGTACTGGAATGTTTTAGCTGATGGCTGTTGTTCTGGAATGATTTAGGTCATGGTTGTTGCATTGGAATTAATGTTCTGGAATGATTTAGGAGTGAATAATACAAACTTTGGTGAATATTGTGTGAAAAGTTTTTACATAATTACTACTTTTCCTTCTGAAATTGGAAAAGTAGGACCGGTGTATAGTGTGCAGGATGATCTTGCTATCATCCAAATTGGAGAGAGTGACTTTGAGTTGGATTCAGATGACAGTGATGCAAGTGATAGAGAGACAGATGATGATGCCGGTGAAGTGGACAAAGAAAACCAACAACCCACTGAACCCACTGACTGCCCAGACAATGATTATGAGGACATTGAGCTACAACCAAAGAAACCGGCCATGCTCCGTGACCGGTATCGCTGGCTGAAAAGGGATTTTGTCAGTCCCAATACTGATTTTTATGCTCCAGATGTCACCAATGGTGATGTTTCCATCCACACACCACTGGAGTACTTCCAGAGATTCGTGTAAGAAGACATGCTTCAGGCTCTGACACAAAACACAAACGAGTACAGCTTTCAAAAGCCTGGAAGATCAGTTGACACTAATAAATAATAAATCGAGAAAGTGATTGGAATTTACTTGAAGATGTTCCAAGTTCAAATGTCTGGAGTCAGTATGTATTGGGAGAAAGACCTGTGGTACAACCAAGTTTCAGATGTGATTTCACACAGATTCCAAGAACTGTTAAGATCATTACATTTTGTCAACAACTTGACAGTGCCAGAGACAGAAAAAACAGACAAACTGGAAATTAAGACCTTGGCTCAACTCATTCAGAGAGAATTGTCTGCAGGCTGTACTGGAAGAACACAACTCTGTGGATGAGATGATGATCCCTTTCAATGGGAAATTCAGTGGCATAAAGCAGTATCTGCGGGGGTTCAAATTATGGGTGAGAAGTGGAATCTCTGGCATGGTCTGTGATTTTGAGGTGTACCAAGGCAATGTCAATGGACATCAAGCCAAATCTGAACTTGGATTGTCAGGGGATGTTGTGATGAAGCTTGCTTCCATGCTTCCAGAAGGGCAGAACTACAAAATCTATGCAGACAACTATTTCATCTGCATCCTATTGGTAGTTCAGCTCCTTTGTTGTGGAATTCACCACGTGGGAACAGCCAGACAGGTACACCTACCCAACTGTAACCTTGCAGACGAGAAGAGCTTGAAGAAAAGTGGGAGAAGAAGCTTTGACTTCAGAGTCGAGGGGAACCACAACATCTGTGCTGTCAAATGGTTTGACAACAGGGCATTGACACTTGTGTCATCCTATGCTGGTCCAGAAACTGTGCAGAAAATTAAACACTGGGTCAAAGCCACCAAAAACTACATTGAAGTTGATAGGCCTTACATTGTGGGAACTTACAAAAAATTAACGGGAGGTGTGTATTTATTGGATTAATTTGCTACCAAATAAAGTAATGTGAAAACATGGTTGAAACAAGGGTTTGCGGTCTATACTACAGTAACCTAATCAAGAATAGGGCCTAAAGACATTCTATTTGCAAAACAGAAAGCTAATATTCATAATATCATATATCATAATATACTGTTATCCTAGCACCTTGACTAACGCAAGGGCTAGAAAAGACAAAAACCCTTTCCTCCCTAATCAAACAGGTATTGCTCAATGAACAATGAAGAATGTGTAGCCTTTATCAAGTTTGGAACGTGTTGTAAATGAAAACTTGTCTGCAAGCTGTTGTACATCATCTAGCCATTTTGTGGCAGATGTACAAGGGCCTGGGTGAAATCCATGCTGATGGCCCTAGCATTCCACTATGCTGGCGGAAGTAAAAATACACCGGGTATACATGTAGCATGTACAAGAGGTGGGGGATGGTAAAGGGTGGGGAGGAATTATTTACACTGACCCACTCAGTCCTAATCCGGGGGTTTCTGGAGTGGGATTAGGTGTGGAAGCAAACCGTGGCCAAGTAAGACATTGGAGGGGGCGACTGAAAAGTCTCACTGCTCGCCTCTCACGACGCTCTCCTACTTAATCTGTTGGAGTATTGGTGTAAGGAGGGCTGGTATGCAGAGATTGATAGCTTGTGTTTTTTCTAACAGAGAAGAGGCCTTGGACGTAGGGTAGGTCTGCTCATAGGGGAGGGGGGTCTTGAACCCTGGTTGTATGGTACGGTATGATTTGATCCACAGAGTGCACTCATGGCCGCATTAATGCACTGGCTTACAGAGGTTTAAGCCCAGAGGCCTGTGGCTGCAGGGGGGCCCAACTCCCAGGGGGGACCCAGTCGCTGCCTCTGCCACCCTAATTTCCCCCATCAACGTTCACAGGAGGATGCATGTGTAATTGCGTTCAGCGGGAGACGGCGATGTAAACAAGAAGACGATGCGCAACAGTGAACAGTGTACTTAGTATGGTTGCATTGTGCAAACTCCATTTGCGTTCAATAAAATCAGTCTATCCCCGTCAACCAGACGTGTTTGAATATGTAAGATATTTATATGCATGATCCAATAATTTGTTCTGTCCAAATTGCACTATTAATGATGCCAATAAACCAAGGAGTGCTTTTTGCAGCTGATGAGTTGAGACCTTATCTCTGATGAGTGTCTTAAACAGATGCTGCAACGAATATCAAGCTGTCAATGTACAGTATGTTCAGCCTTAAGTTCTTCTCTTAATAGAATAATTAAAGACCATATGAGTGCTTCATAAAGCCAATATAATTTACATCCATAAAAGATCAGTTTCCTCCCTCCTTCAGAAGGAACTTTGTGGATATTTCATCTTTATTATTTTAGGTGGCCATGTGTTTTCTTAATGCAAGCGATCTCAGTTTCAAAGCTTTGCAAGCATCTTGTGGAAATGTAAAGATTTAACACTCAGCTTTACAAGTTTTTCAATAACTTTTAAAAACATAAAGCAAAATGCTTAATAGAATCTGTGCTTCATTTTTTGTTTAAAAGCAGAATAATATATTTGGAGGATTAATTTTCTATCAGTCTTCATTGTGTTGACAGATTTGAAGGACTGGCAAATTACAAAAATCTCCAAAGAGGTTAAATTAATTATTTTTATTTGTGATATAATGTTTAAAAAATTGTTCAGCCATTGACCCTCATGTTGTTTTTTTGATTGGAATACGAATGTAGAATATATTAATTTGCAGCTTGTTATACAACAACAATTCATAGTGACCAGGGGCTGTCAAGCTCCAAAAATAGTGAAAGAGAGACACCATTAGAGCACCAAAATAGTAGTCCATACGACTTGTCTGCAATATTCCAAGTCTTCTGAAGCCCTCCAATAACTTTTTGTGTGGAATAGACCAAAATTAAAGTCATTATTCAATGATAAACACCTCGAGTCTGCTTCTGGATCTAGATTAAAATTACCTTTTGAAGCCAAAACGTCTCGGGTTACTTAACTGTAACCCCTGTTCCCTGATAAAAGCAAAACGAGGTGATGTGCTTAGTTAGTGCTTTGGGAACGAGAATACCCATGCCGCCGCACTGTGGATGTCCAGACCCCTTACGGTTGTGTAGTGTGCTCACAAGAGCGTGAGTGGTCTCAGACATGAGCTTGTGATGTTGACTCAAGGACATAAGAGCCCGGAGTGGCATGAACATCCAAACTATAAAATCTTATGGATGTGTGCGGAGAGGACCAGCCTGCCGCATCACAAATATGCTGCAGAGGGACACCTCTAGCCAAGGGCATTAGCCTAGCAGGAAGCCTCAGTCGCATAGCTCCACGAATGAAGCGAGTGAGTAGAGGATGTCTTCCCAATGGCACCCTGTCATTCAAGGTGTGGCAAGCCGAAATGGCTGTCACATAGACCCTGAGAGTGGCGGGGCATGTGTCTGCTGACAATCTTTCCTGCAGAAAGTCCAGACCGGAAACAATCTGGCAGTTAACTGGATCTGCATTATGTGCACTGCACCATCTTTCAAAGACACCCCATTTATTAGCATAACATCTTCTAGTAGAGAGAGCCCTAGCACTTAGAATGGTCTCGATAACTTCAGGTGAAAACCCATTTGTTCAACTACCTTGGGGTGGAGTTTCCAGTCCCCCGTCAGTATTTTCTGTCTGGAGAATAAATCTGCTCCCACATTCAGACATCCAGGGATATAAACTGCACTGAGTGACAGGAGCTTGCCCAGGGCCCAAAGGAGAATCTGACGTGTCAGAGTATTCAGCTGACGTGAACGTAGACCTCCATGATGACTTATGTAAGAGACTGCTGCTGTGTTGTCCACCCGCACCACGACATGGCAGCCTCTCAAATGCTGGAGGAAGTATTGCAGGGCCAGAAATACTGCCATCAACTCGAGGCAGTTGATGTGCCAATCGAGCTGATGACCCTCCCATTCCCCTTGAGCTGGACGACCACTTAAGGCCGCTCCCCAGCCCGTCAGGGAGGCGTCTGTTGTTAGCAACCTGCTACGACATGACGCACCTAGAGGGGACCCAGAGTAAGAAACCGGGGTCTGAACCACATAGAAAAGTAATGAAGCACACGGCGCGTAACCCTTGTTATCCTTAGGGGACTGGCCCTTGGATGAAATCCCCTGGCTTTTAGCCACAACTGAAACGATCTCATGTGCAGAAGGCCCAAAGGGATCACCGAGGATGCAGACGCCATGAGACCTAGTATTCGTTGGTACTGACAAACAGTGCAACCTTGTCCTAGCCTGACTTTGCTCAGGATGTTCTGAATGGAAATGATTCGAGCGGGAGACAATTGTGCCCACATCGTGATCGAATTCCATACAACTCCCAGATAGGTAATTCCCTGAGTGGGAGAGAGAATGCTCTATTTGAAGTTGAGTCTCAGACCCAGAGAAACCAGATGAGCTAAGACAATATCCCTGTGCTGAACTGCCAGTTCTTGAGACTGTGCTAGTATCAGCCAGTCGTCTATTTAATTCAGAATGCGGATGCCCTGGAGTTGCAAAGGAGCCAGTGCTGCATCCATGCATTTTGTGAATGTGCGGGGTGATAGGGCTAGGCCGAATTGAAGAACCCGATCTTGGAAGGCTTCGCCCCCGAAAGCGAACCTCAGGAACTTCTTGTGCTGTGGCAAAATTTCTATATGAAAGTATGGGTCCATGAGATCGATCGTGACCAGCCAATCGTGATGTTGTATTTGTGACACGACCGTCTTGATAGTTAGCATCTTGAACTTGAATGCCCTGACTGAGCGATTCAAGCCTCGAAGATCTAAGAACGGACACAACCACCCACCCTTCTTGGGAAACAGGAAGTATTTACTGTAATAACCTGACTCTTTCTCTGGAAGGGGAACACATTCTATGGCCCCTTTGACCAAGAGATTTTGCAGTTCTTTCCACAGTAGACATGCCTGCTCCGGTTTCATGGCAGTGGAAACCACACCGTTGAAACGTGGAGGGCGGCGAGCGTATTTAATTCTGTAGCCATTTTCTACTGTTCTTAGGACCCACATAGAAATACCTGGCAGAAGTTTCCACGCTGCCAGGTTCTCTGAGATGGGTATTAATTTTGACACTTACTATTGAGGGGATGTCGAGTGTTCCACGTCCTGGACTAAGGCAGGTAACAACGGTACATCCAATATTTCGCTGGAAGACTCTAACTCCCGAAACACCAGAGGCGGCGGGAATGGAGAGGTTTCGTGGGGGTACCGGGAGGGTCAAAGTGGATGATACATGCGTCCCGTCCCGAGGGTGGCTACCCCCACAAGGCTGGGCGCAAGACCTTCAGGGTTTTTCCTCTTACAAATTACTCCCCTGAGGTCTTGCTTTAGGGGCTGCTGAGGGCGACGAGCCTGTCCCCAGTCTTTACGAGCCTCCCTTCTAGAAGGACCGGGGCGGGTCTGGGTGGCCCATGGCCCCGCCCCCTGAGTGCGGCGAGAAAGGAACTACCTGAATGCCTCTTCGTGATTTTTCGCCTCCTGGAACCTGGTGATAACTATATTCATAGCGTCACCAAATAAGCCAGAAGGCAAAACCGGGGCATCAAGAAGGAAAACTTTGTCCTTATCTCTGATGCCTGACATGTTGAGCCATAAGTGTCTCTCCGTGTTGACTAAAGCAGACATAGACCGGCTAATGGCACAGCCGTCTGCTTGGTCGCACAGAGAGATAGATCTGTGGCTCGACTAAGCTCGGAGAAAGCCCCTCATCGAGCATGGTGCCCGCACTCAGGTCCTTCAACAGATCAGGGCACTGCAGGGCAGCACCAGCCTGACCCGCACTTGATAAGCCTTCCCTACTAGCGTGGAGGTAGTCCTGCATGGCTTTGTGTGGAGAGAGGGTCTTTTTAACAATGATGCCAAACACGGTGAGAGATAACCCGCAAGTGTCTCTTCAACCGGCGGCATCACCGAATACCACCCTGTCTCAGCACCCACGATAGTCGAATATATCGTTGTTGAGGGCACATAGACATGGGAAGTATAGGGTTTCCTCCATGAACGAGAGAGCTCGATAGAGACGGACTCGTCTCTCGCTCCTCAGCCAGATCCATACAAGAGCCCAACGATTGAAGTGTGGGAGCTGACTCTCGGAAGTAAGCAAGACGAGTGCCAAGCATTTTGACTGAGAGCAGATCGCAATGCTCGCACCTGTCCCACCCCAATGCAAGAGCAGCATGCTCTTCCCCCAAACATGCAAAACTGATGTGTGTCCCTCTCAGCCATAGAGTGTAGAAAATTGAACACACACGCTTGCGCTGTCTTTCAGTCATTTTCTTTTTCTTTTCTTTTTTTAGAGAAAGAAGAGAAAGGTATCTGCGCACTGCCTAACAAAATCTAAATCCTAGCAGAGGAAAATAGAAAGTTTCTGACAGTCTCAGTGATCTGAAGACAAAAGATCTGACAATGCACCTGTGACAAATCTATTTATAGCCCTGCTACAGGCGCATCCATTGATGTCACCGGCAGAGGCTATAAATTCTGGTGAATTTTCATTGACGTGTTGCACACATATTCACAGCTGGTCACACCTAAAGTTGTTCCCAAAGCGCTAACTCAGCGCAGCATCATAAGTGTAGCTTTTTGACAGGGAACGGTTGTGATCCTCACGTGTGTAAAAACCATTTGGAGTAACACATCATTTTTTACTTCTCGACAGGGGCGTTTCCAGGATTTTTTGGCAGGGGCGGCAAGAGTTAAGTACCCCGAAACTGATATGAATAGTTTGCTGGTTCTGCTTTTTTATGTTGCTTTGATTCAAATCATTAATAATGAATACTTTAAAACTGTAAATAATAACTTTACTCTCTGTGTCTCCACATGCTCTCCATGTTTCAGATGTTCCATGTTTTATTAACTCACATTAACTGAATTCTGAAAGCATCTTGTTAGGCTCAATTTAAATCTGCAATATGTATGATTTTTTTGGTTAAAAATTAACAAATTGCCATTCTTGATTGAGTACAGTCAGTGTTCAACACAATGTCCTTACCTTACCCCGATTCACTAAGATAAGCCTATAAAATTCAATTTGGCATGAAATCACTGGCTTATGACGTGCATCCTTGCATCATAACGTAATGTCCGTGAATATAGGAAAGAAGAGCCGGCTGCTTCAATCCCATGTAAACAGTAGATGGTGGCAATGCACTGTTTTAGTTTGTGAGTAGCCATTAAAAATAAGAAATTACAGGTCAGTTCACCAGATAGACCACTGTGCGTTATCTGTCAAAATGTTGTATTTGAACCAATTTTTATAATTTAGTTATCTTTTAAATGTGTTTGAATTTTTTGCAGGCCTACATATGTAAATAAATTGTAAAATAAATTAAAGCAAATTAATCCAACATTTCAGTTGGAAGGTGGGGACAGGAGTTACGCTGTCTGGCCAATTGACTTCTCTCTTCTTAATTAGATTTTTTTTTTCTGCCATGTAATTCAGTCTGAGCTCAGAGGCTCAAATGCTAAAAGAAGGAAATTGATTTAAGAAAAGGAATTTACCTAGGATAAGGATTTAACTAAATTATGTAACTAAAAAGTGCAAGCAAAAGTGGAGAGAAGCGATCCTAAAGACAAGCATTTTAACACCAGCACTCAGTGAGTTCAGTAAAGCGGTTTGAAGTCCCCTGAAGTGAAGTTGTCTTAAACATTATTTAGGTTGATAAATGGATAGAATTCCATTCACTCAAACAAACAAAATTCATAAAATTCCATCAAATTAAGTATTATAAAAAATTTATTAATACAATTTAAATATACTGTGGTTTTATTAATTGTATTTTGTTTTAAGATTACTCAATTAAATTTAATGGAATTTTGTTATGAAATTGAAATGTGGAAATATTAAATAAAGGCAAGTTTTTGGAGTGTGCTCTCTAGATGATCATTTGATTAGACATTTATTAAACACATTTTTAGATTTCGCTTTTCTTTTTATTTTGTATATTTTTGGCATATTTTAAAGAGCTGACATGCCACAATTTTAGACATATGTGCAGGCAAGGGATAAAGAAGTGTCTTCTGGCTGCAGCCTCTGCTTCACAACAGTTACCAGGAAGTGAACAAATTTCATGCACTCTACTTTAGGGTTTGTGTGGTTTGCAAGCCCAAAGACTCTTTAGCAGAGATGAGTAACTTCCATTAAAATGAGAGAAATTGGAACGCCCAACGGTAACCAATGTTCAACAGATGTAGAAATGAAATCCTGCCTTCAGGTAAAAGAGCCAATCATCTTTTAGCAGAGGTGGGTAGAGTAGCCAAAAACTGTTCTCAAGTAAAAGTACAATTACTTCAAAAACTGAATTATTCAAGTAGAAGTAAAACTACTTACATAAATAATTACTTGAGTAAGAGTAAGAAAGTATCCAATTAAAAGAGGCTCAAGTAGAGAGCAACTCATTACTTTCACAAATGACATTATAGAAATTTACTCCCCTATATTCCATTACACAATACACACTGAACATGAATTATAGAATTATTATTATTATTAATGGAAATTCTGTCATCATTCACCATCATGTTGTTCCAAACCCATGTGAATTTCTTTCTTCCATGCAACACAATAAGGAGATATTAGATAGAATGTTTGCCTGAGTCACTATTTACTTTCAGTGAATGTTTATATATATATATATATATATATATATATATATATATATATATATATATATATTGAAACTGATTGTGAGCAAGACTGTCAGTCCCTAACCATCTGTCTAACATATTTTGTTTTCCATATAATACAAAGCCTCACACTGGTTTGGAACAACATGAAGTTAGAGAAATTATGACAGAATATTACATTCTAGGTTGAGCTATCACTTTAAAGAGATAGTTTACCCAAAGATGTATTTTCTCTCATCATTTACTCACCCTCATTCCATCCCAGATGTGTATGACTTCCTTTCTTCTGCAGAACACAAATTCAGATTTTTAAAATAATATTTTATTTCTGTAGGCCAACATTTTAATGCTAAAAGCACATAAAGGCAGTATAAAATTAATCCATAAGACTCCACATGGTTTAATCCATGTCTTCAGAAGTGATATGATAGGTGTGGGTGAGAACCAGATCAATATTTAAGAGTCTTATGGATTACTTTTATGCTGATTGTGTTTGTTTCTTTAGCTTTAAAATGTTGCCACCCATTCACTTGCATTGTATGGACCTACAAAGCAGAGAAATTCTTCAAAAAAAATATTCGAGTTCAGCAGATGAAAGAAAGTCATACACATCTGGGTTTGCATGAGGGTAAGTAAATAATGACAATTATAATTTTTGGGTGAACTATCCCTTTAAGGGCTCTTGTCAGATCTGGATGAATTTGTCAATGAGAAGAGAGGTTTGGAAACATTTCTAGAAATGATTACAGTGAAAACATAAAAAATGTACCACAAGGACATTATATATATAATGCTGAAATATAATGCATTCTTTTGCCACATCATAGCTTTTAAACTCCTATGTGGATTCTTATTTCAGTGTAGTTACAGTTTTTTGTGTCATAAGCATTTAGATCGTTAGTTCTGTACAGCAGTAATGCCGCTCTCTAAATGCAGAGTACACAATCTACGTAGGGCACCAACCCTGATTGTGGAACACTCGCTGTGTCTGAAACCACTGCTATCCACTATATAGTGCACTATTTCGAGTTTTCGCTGTTTTGTAGGAGTGTCTGAATTCTGAGTGAGCCACTCGTTCCCTACTTTTGTTCACTTATTCTTACCCATAATGCACTCTAATTTCATGTGTACATTTCAAGTACACTCGATGACGGTTAATTCCCCACAATCCACCACGGGGAAGACATATGAGCTAGGAGTTTACGGCTTCCTTCACTCCTGCAATGTTTTATTTTATACTGAATGTAGTAAATTACTTTTTAACAAACCATTACTTGATTAAAATAACATGATAACATGTAGAGAGACAAAACATATAGATTAATTTTAAAATGTACTCTTTATTTGATGAAATGTGTTTACTCTTAATACTATTACACATAATACGTAAAATGTAAATGTAATATAAACACACAGTATATATAAAAATTGACAAACATAACGAATATTTATTGTATTAATTTATTATTTATTAAGAATAGCTAATAAGGCCCAAGTATTTTAAAATTTCATATATGACATTTCTGCACCAGCCCCAGAGCTCCGACACTCACGTCCGAATTAACTCTTTTCATTCACTTACTGCTGAGATATAGTGCACTAACTGCCATTCACTCTATAGGAAATATTGAATGAGTTAACGATAGCTGACACAGCCACTCTCGTCGCCACGATCGCCTTATGCCCGCACATCTCACACGTGCGCACCCCGCGCACCTCGCTGTGCACGCATAGAAATGCTGTCTGTTGGCGCTCCAGTTGTCGATCACGTGAATGGCAGTGATTAACTTGGATGTCTATATGGATTTACAGTTAATCCGCCTGATGTAGCTGCGATAGTTTCCAGTACCCCCATGAAGGCACGGAGTAAATGCAGAAATACTGCTTATGACATGCGGGACAAAGCGCACTGATATATTGCTGTACTAATTTAAAAATGTACACTTAAAAACTGATGTCATAAGAGCCCAGTTACAGAATAACCCTGAAAATGACCATCTCATTATGTAACCGTATGCTTCTGTAGTCTGCGTTGTGTTAGAAATCAGTGAAGAACGACAGGAGAGCGCCAGATTGGGTCTGCATAGAGAATGTATTTTTATATAAACAGGCAGTCACGCCAGCTTCAACTCACACATCAGTTACACTCCTCGTTCGGGAGAAAGGCCGGAAAAAGAGGCCGCTAAAATAGCAATACGGCAGATATAGCTGCCTGGCCCCAACCACTTTGTTGTAAAAGGAGGGGGTGGGGAAAGGTTGAACCATCACCTCCTTACAGACCCTTTTTAATGTATTTTTATAAACACTTGTTTAAACAATTGTAGAACAGCCTTAACTGTATAATAACAGAAAAATCTTGTGAAATAAAACCATTTTAACCTTATTAACCTCACCCCCATTGATTTCACTAGATTTTGCGTAACATCATGAATAGCATACAAAAGCTAAATTCATCATCAAAAAGAAACAAAATAAAATAAACAAAATTGTGCACAAAATACTCAACTCTACAGTTAGATCACTTAGCAATCAGGTGTAACCCCCAAACATACAGACTGATGAAAGTCTACCTGCATCATAGCTGTCCACAGAAGGACTAGGAAAGGCAAAGGTTAGCTACTCCTTCACCCAACCATAGGAAGACATGCCATATACACATCTTATCGACAGATTACATCCAAGATTGCATAATTGTCTATCTTCATAGACTACACACAAATGTGTATTATTCCTTTTTCAGGACATTTAAAATATGAAATACATGAGAAATAAAAAAAATAAAAAATAAAAATCCATTTAATAATAATAATACATGAACTCAGTATCATCTCAACATTTCGTTATCTCCAAACAAGATTCACAACGAATAGGTTTGACATAGTCTGAATGAGCCTATGTAACGGCTTTACCAGTCTTAACAGACTATACACAATTACAATTTATTACAATTTAACATAATAAAAAACAGAAAATGTATCAATAGATATAGTAACAACAACAGAACAACAAACAAACAAATAAAAACAAAATCATACAAGAAGTTACCATCTACCAACAACTCATAGTATCATTTTGTTTTACCCAAAAAGATTTTTAACAAATTGACTAGACATAGTCTGAATGAGCCTATTTAACGGTTTTACAAGTCTGCCATGTCTAGTACGAAAACCCGCATTCTGATCAGGTCTTTTCACTGACAACTCCTTTCCAAAGGTAGATGGTTGTACAGAAGGGGAAGGCTCATTAACCGTGCTTCCTTCATGAACTGCCCTAACCTCAGTGACACACTCCTCACTCAAATTGACACCTGTTGCTGAATCATCCTGATTCCCATTCCTGTATTCATAGGAGTCACAACCGTGTTTATCATAGTCCACATGGAAGTCAACACCAGTAAACGTAACATCACACTCACTGATAGTAGATATTACCAACTCCCCTTCAACTTCTACACCATCACTTGCCTGAACAGTTTCCTCACACATCACATTCTGCTCATCCAATTCATCTCTGTTTACTACAGAACCACCAGAGCTTGTAGAAAGGTCAGCAACCCACCGAGTAGTCCTTTCTTCTGCAAGCTGCTCGAAACTAGAGTCCACAGGCTCATTACCACTCAAACTGGATAACTGTTCCTCGACAGCGTCTGCTTCAAGCAATGGCAGAAAATCAACCGGCATAATCAGATTCCTATGAACAGTTTTAACAACACCCGAAGGGCTTCTGAGTTTGTACGTGTTCAAAGAGGAATTTTTGTCGAACACTACATAAACTGTACTTTCCCAATGATCTGCCAGTTTCTTTTTACCTCTTTCGCCTTTGTTGGCCAACAAAACTCTTTGCCCAATTTCAACTGGTCGTCCCTTACTCCTTTTGTTATACAATTCTGCTTGTTTATGTTGTTGTTTTTCTGAGTGTGATTGTGCAAGTTTCATAGCTGAGTGACTGCGCATACTTGTCAATGTCAACTGTTTCTCCACTCAAAAGTACGGGTTCAAACATAAGGTCAAGAGGTAGTCTCGGAGTACGGCCGTGCATGAGAAAGAAAGGTGAAAAACCTGTTGTTTCATGAACTGTACAATTGTATGCAAAAATCAAGGTGTTCAACATTTGCGGCCATCTGACTTTAGATCTGGGGGGCAGTGCACAGATCATGTTACCAAGAGTACGGTTCATTCGTTCCACCTGACCATTGCCCATTGGGTGGTATGGTGTGGTGTGCATTTTGTCAATACCAGCCAACTGACACAGCTCCGCAATCAATAAACTCTCAATATTGGTGCCCTGGTCAGAGTGAATGCTAACAGGAAAACCATACACGCAAAAGTAGTTATTCCAAAGAACCCGTGCCACTGTCCTCGCAGCATGATTAGGACAAGGATATGCACACGCCAACTTTGTGAAATGGTCAGTGACTACTAAAACATCAACAGATTTATTGTTATGGTCTTCAGCTGACCAAAAGTCTATACAGACTAATTCGAGTGGCGACGAAGTGGTAATGGAAACTAATGGAGCCCTAGCCTCTGGTTCAGGAGCTTTGCTCACAATGCATCTCTTACAGCTGTGGACGTAATCCTTGACATCTTTCTCCATTGTATCCCAATAAAACCTCTGTCTGGCCAACGCCAATGAGCGCTGCTGACCCTAATGGCCCGCATCATCATGAATGCCTTTCAATACTGCCATTCGGAACGATTCAGGCACAACATATTGGTAAGCTTTCTGTTTTGTCACTGGGTGCTTGGACACACGATACACTATCCCCAGGCGCGTGGTCAGTTTACCCCACTGTCTCAATATCTTTAACGTCCCACATGATTCATGAACTTTTTCGCACCTAGAGGGACGACGACCGCGGTCAAAACTTGACCCGACCCACAACAACATCATTGACTTGTTTGGTAAGAAGTTCATCATGATTGAAAACGGGAACCGGGTTCAGCCCCACTGCGACAAGAGATTCTAAGTGCTGCATCTTCCCAATGCTGATGTGTTTGCAGGACTGCAGAAATCTCATCACTGCGCACATGTACACCTCCTGCATTACACACAGCTTTCACGGTAGCGTCTCCAGTGTAAGTCTGAGCATTCACACCCCTCATCTCAGGGAGCTCTGCTGAAAGCCGAAACATAGTCTGAACTTCATCCGTTTTGAAATTGTCTGCCTGCCGAAGAAGGGTGGAATAAGGAGCTCTAGTTAATCTATGCAAAATTTTTGACTGCACAAAAGGCTCTCTGCTGAGGGCATCAGCCACCACATTCTTAGTGCCTGGAATATACTGTATGTCGAAGTCAAATGGTGCCAACTGCGCCACCCAGCGCTGCTCGCAGGCATCCAACCTGGGCTTGGTCAGTATGTACTTCAAAGGATTGTTGTCGGTCCACACAGGGAACCTGTGACCACGCAACCAATGGCTAAATTTATTACAAATTGCCCATTTCATTGCAAATAATTCAAGGCGATGTGCCGGGTATTTTGCCTGAGCATGATTTAGAGACTTGCTGGCAAAAGCTATTGGATGTGCTTTGTCACTGTTGTGATGAAATTGCGACAATACTGCACCAAGTCCAGCTGTAGACGCATCAACAGATAAAATGAACGGCTTACTAAAGTCAGGGTGAACCAAAAGTACCTCCTCAACAAGTGCTGCCTTAAGATTTTGAAACGCCTGTTTACACTCCTGGGTCAATCATCTGGGCCAAGTTTGCGGGACAGCAAAGGCCTTTTTCTACTTTTTGAATTCCGAGGCCTTTTCTGACCACCAATCAGAGCAAATAAGGGTTTGGCCAGTACAGAACAGTTTTCAATAAAATGCTGGTAGTAGATCACCATCCCTAAAAAGGAACGTATATTTTGGAAGGCAATGGAGTGACACCATCTAACTCCATTAAATCAGCCTCTACCACCTTGACTACTGCTTCCACTTTATCTGGATCCCTTGAAATACCATGTTGGGAAATTACATGACCCAGAAATTTAACTGAGCGCCTCAAAAACTGACATTTTGAAGGTGAAAGTTTCAAGTTATGCTCCTTCAAGCGTTGAAAAACCATTTCCAATCGGGCTAAACTCTTTTCTTCAGACTTGGCAAATACCAACAAATCATCAAGGTAACACAGAAGACTCAAAAAGTTCTGGTCACCAAATATGGTAAGCATCATCCGCATAAACGTGGCTGGGCTATTACACAGTCCTTGTGGGAGACGATTGTACTCGTGCAATCCTAACAGTGATGAAAATGCAGTATACTTCCTGTCAAGCTCATGGAGGGGTATGTTGTAATAGCCAGCCGTCAAGTCCATGGTGCTAAAGAACATGTTTCCCCCCAACGCAGCCAGGACATCGCTCTGATGTGGAAGCGGATGGGCATCTTTAACATTTCTGGCATTAAGCCATCTGAAATCTGTGCAGATTTGTAAATCGCCGTTCTTTTTCCACACGAGAACCAAGGGAGAGGCAAATTCACTACAGGATTTACGAATTATGTCTTTTGCCTCCATCTCGTCAAAGGTCTCTTTCAGTTTGTGATAATGAGCAGGCGATATTCTGCGATATGGTAACCTGAATGGTCGGTCGTCTGTTAGTCTAATACGATGGCAGAAATCCTGCGCCTCACCACAATCTAGATGATGTCTCGAGAAGACAGACTCACAGGCCCCAATCAAATCAACAAGTCTCTCTTTACACTGCCAAGAAACTTCACAGCCATCAATTGGAATGGAGCTAAGCCCTAGCTTTTCCAGCTTATCATTCACATCACAGATGTCACTGCACATGCTCCTGGCAGTAAGGCTACCACAGGAACTATTACTTCGCACTTCCCCCACATTTTGGTGAACAGTCAAAGTATCAGACAACTGATCAAAATCCTCTAAAGCAACACAGGGGAAAACATCTGCAATTTTTGAGTTTCTGCGGTAGAGTTATTTCTGCAGTAGTGGGGTTGATAATCTTCATGGGTAGCCACCCATCTCCCCACAGTGGAGAAACTATTCGCCCAACCATTATTCGTTTGTTCACACATGGTGATGCACATGGCTCAACGAGTACCGTACTACCAGCTGATAACACGGTACCCGTCGGTAAACAACCTCACACCAAATGCTCAGTCATAGGCTGAAGAGTCACAGCACCTTTCAACTTCAGAGTTCCGACCTTGTCTGGGATGGACTCCCCTCGCCATCTTTCTAGGTTAGACAGAAGACGAAGAAACTGGCTACTGTCACTCTGGCCCGGTGCATCAGGTTTACTCATTACACGCCAAAATCCATCATTTGACTTGAAATGTCGTATAAGTGGCTTAAGCACATTTGTACCCAAAACAATGGGATCAATCTGTCCTTCAACAAACAGGACCGGGACTAAAAACTTGTACCCATAAACTTCAAGTTTTAAATCACATAGTCCTAAAGGACTGGTTTGTTTACCCCCACAACCCACTAAAACAATATCTGCAGGGGCCAGCATGTCTTCTGTCATCACGCCTGCTTGTTTTAACATGGGTATTATATCAGCACTGATGGTAGTTGCCATCGACCCAGTATCCATCATTCCTTTCAACTCAACTTTATCCTGCACTAAAATATTAGTGTAGAACAAACTTTCAATTTGAGCTGTTCTCATGGTGTTTTGCAGGATTACTTTGCTAGACTCAATGTCATCACTATCAAAGGAGGTTGAACTCATGTGCCTACCATCGCCCTCCTCCAGATGGAGGCTCAAAAGTTTCCCTGAGGGGGCCTTTGACTGTGACCATCGACAGCAGCAGTCGAGCTGTTTGGTCTAACCTGTGACGCAGACATCTCACACATGTCACGTGTATGTCCAGGAAGGTAGCAAGTGAAGCACAATTTGTGCAATCTACAGTGAGCAACCGTGCTGTGGTCAAAACTCTGGCAGACTTTACACACCTGTGGTCTCTAAACATTCTGTTTGCGATGCACCACTGCTTTGGAGGACTGTGCGTTACATGACAATGCTTTCTCCAGCATATTTAGTATCCTATCCATTGTGTTACTTTCACATGTTGCATGATCAGGCTCAACTGCACCCCCTGAAGTCCTAACCACTTGGGTTCTACCAGGTGTTGTACCACCCACATCAGTAATGACAGAACTAGCTGTTTGTTGTGAGAGCTGACACTCGTAAACTTTGCGGTCCCTCACAAATTCATCCAAACGATCCTGTACCTCTGCAGCTGTCCACTCACGCTGTGGTTTGCTCAAGAACATCATGGAGAGACCTTTATCGGGACAATTACGTATGAACATAACTGCAAGCTCCATGTCCCGATTTTGCAATGTTCTGCCCTCACTTTTAAGATGCTGTTCAGCTAGGTCAGCAGCTTTGTTTAATCTGATCCAATAATCAAAAGGGCCTTCATTATGACATGGCTTGGTAGCATAAAAGTCAGCCAGAGGAAGACCTGTGGATTTCACACCCCCAAAGTGCTGTTTGAGGATACGGAACACCATATCTACATCACCACTCCTAGAGACTGAGGCGCTATTGCGCAGCCATATCTGAATGACATCCCTTGCACGGCCCATCAATTTGTTTATGATTTCATCAATATTTTTTGAATTTTAAATCAGAATAGTTCCCTTTTTCAAGGTAAGCTCTCATCAAATCTTCCCATTCAAAGACTGAACACTTATCTGAGCTGTCACCACGAAAGTAAGGTGGCTCTCTACCACTTTTCAGTACAAGATTCATCTTTGAAGCATCGATGATGGTGGCACCACACTGATTCACCTGTGAGCACCTCTGACAGTCATGAAACAAGGCGGATGTAGGTAGCTGACTGTTAGGAAACAAGCTGGCTTTAATCGACTGACTGATATCAGAGCTCAGTTGTTTTACCTGTTCATTAGATAGTGCTACAGTAGATTTTGATAAGCTCATTTCAAGTGGTGGTATATCGTGAGACACTGGAGTAGAAAAATTTACTCTGTTAGCATCATAATCAATGCTATTCGTTTTCCCAGGAGTACACGGAGCACTAAATGGCAAAACCCCTCTGCCTCTCCCCAAATGATAGCCAACAAAATTACTGGTATCATTGTTAGAGTGCATCATTAATTACCAAACAAAAAAAAACTAAAAGAAATGTATATATTTTTTATAACTGAATAAATGAATTAGCACATTGATTTTACATCTCTAATAAATTGATCAATCACTTAAAGCAGTTAAGATGCTTTCAAATCAAATCAATATTTGCTTGGTGCGTCTTATTTTTGCTGGTCCAAAAATACCGTATGCTTAGTTCATACGTCTCCTCGGTGAAGCAGTAAAATGGCAAATTCCGACGTCTTCAAATCTCTGTAACATCAGTCTGTGCGTCCCCTCGATGAAGCGGAACAGCGGCACAATGACTTAAGTGACAGTCTCATTACTGAAGTGGGATAGTCTCATTGCGTGCAGCTGTGAACTTCCGCTCTTGTTAAAGTCCCATTCAATAATCTCTCAATAAATTACACATTAATTCAAATTAAACCCAGTAATATAACGACAGTAACGCCACACATTGTAAAGAAGTAAAATACAAATAAATCATTAGAAATGTACTTGAGTGAGAGTAAAAAGTAGGCTACCCACTTTTAGAAAAATTTTGTAAAATTTTCAGAACTACCCACCTCTGCCTTTTAGATACAGACATCGCCTGTTATTCTACTTAGGAACGTGCATGTGCATTAGCTATACAAGATGGGACATTTTAGTTTTTTAGCATAATCTGAGGTAAAGAAGCTCATTTTCTGATACCAATGTAGTCAGATTTTATTGCTGATTTGAAATATATTATTTGATCGTAATCTTGACCAATCATTTTGGAGATTTTGGCCACTTGTTTACATAGAAAAATTATCACACAAGAAATTGTAAGTGTGAAAGCTTTTAATTTCAATAGATTTTGTTTATTTAGAACGTTTGGTGATTTATCATTTGATCTTATGCAAGTGCTTAAAGAGGTGGTAAATCTGTGCCCTCTCCAAAATGTAAAATGCCCCCTCGGGTATATTATCCCAGCTTCGACACTGACTAAGGCAGAATAACATAATATAAAAATAATAAAGTCTTTCGTTGAACTTGTATCAGCCATAGCTCCTTGCGACTCGGTAAGTATTTAGGGACTTGATCGATAGGTTCCTGAGAAGAGATTAAACCAGGAGGTTAAACCCCCACAGACCGCACCTCGTTTCATCGTGGGATCTCTCCGTGGTCCTTGGGGGCCTACGAGGAGCTCCATTTGAGCCCCTAGTGTCAGCTGAGTTAAAGGCGCTCTCCTTGAAGACTGCCCTCCTGATGGCGCTCACCTCCATCAAGAGGGTAGGGGACCTGCAGGCATTCTCTGTCAGTGAACCGTGCCTGGAGTTCTGTCCGGGTTACTCTCACGTCATCCTTAGACCCCAACTCCATTCAGGGATCAGGTTGCAAGCGCTACTCCAGAAGAAGGAAGACCCAGGCTTGGCTTTTGCTGAGCTTTAGAAGCTCCGAGCAGCTCTTTGTATGCTCTTTGTTTTGGTGGGCAGCGGAAAAGAAGCGCTGTCTCCAAACAGAGGATCGCCCACTGGGTCATTGACGCCATCACTATGCATATCACAACCAGGGTGTGCCACCCCCCTGCAGGGATGCATTCCCATTCTACCAGGTGTGCAGTGGCCTACTGGGCTCTGACCAACAGCACCTATTTAACAGACAACTGCAGAGCAGCGGGCTGGGCAACACCTAACAACTTTGCGAGGTTCTATAACTTCCGAGTTGAGCCGGTTTCATCCCGTGTATTGTCATGTTTAGCACCTTTACCCTTCTTTGAGGCAAAGACTTGCGCTCCTTCTCTCAGTCGTGTTCACAAATGTGTGAACCCTGGATGTCCTTCCTCCTTAGCCCTGTGGCTGGTGGGTTTTCTTAGAAACCCTCCGCCGGCTCAGTACATGTGTCAATTAGGCCCTGTACTGTGGTAGGTGCTCCACATGTGCTGATTATCCATTGATAACCCCATGTGATGTATTTTCCACAAAAAGGTTTCCCCGTTGGTAAACCACGTCTTCCTTGGGCAGAGGCTCCTCTCCGGGCGGGGTGTGGTCTCCGCCTCGTTCTCCTTGGAGGGACACCCCCTGACGTGGACCTTATATGGCTTCCAGCCAGAGGCGGTGGCAGCCGATTTTGCTGGAGTTTCAGCCCCGAATGTTTTGAGTGTAGCCCCGAATGTATTTTGAAATGTTGACTGACAAATATGAAACCGGACAATAGCCTATGTAAACCCCCGAAATCATAAGTTGCCTTATTTCATTGTGCTTTGGCTTTGCACATACTGCATACAGCCTGTAAAAATAGACATAGGCATAATCTAGCCTATAGAATAAGTTCCTTTGCTGTCGGTATCCTATGGGCAACTCCGTTTCTTCCTCTCTGTTGAATATGCAGCAGGTAGAGGAGGAGCTTGCACAGTCGTTGACATCAACTAACGTTACTTAGTGGCGAGTTAACAGCAGTTAGCATGAAAGACAGCAAAAATTAAGCCAGTGGGAAAGAAGTCAGTGGGTAAGAATTCACATTTGTTTTTGTCCTTAAAGTCTGAAGATCATCATCTAGCTGGCTTTCACCCACAGTAGGCTAAACCTCAAGAGGTCCACTACTCTAGCCTCCTTGTATAAATTGACACAACTTGGTAGCTCATTGTTAGCACAACCGCCTCTCACGCCGGAGACCGCGGTTCGAGTCCTATTCGGAGTGCACTTTTCTTGTTTATCAGGTGTTGTTTTCGCTAAGGATAACCAATAAGCATTAGCATAAAATGTATGTGTGACTTGTTTTGTGATATTAGTTTGTAGTAAATATACACTTTGATTTGATTAAATGGTTTTGTAGAGTGTAGCAAAGATGAGCAACAGACTGAGGAGCAGCAGCAGCAGCTGTGCCAGAATCAGGCATGGAAACTGGTAACAATTAATCAATCACTTTACTTTAGAGAAAGTTAAAAGTGAAACATTGTTTATCCCAATGATCCTAATGAAAGGATTTTGACAGATGAATTATTCTCAAAGAGATGATGAGAATTATATACAGTTCGATGCCATGGTGTGTCAATGAACTTAGATTAAAGTTATTCATGTATTGCTTTAACTTAGGATCTTATACATCATTTTGACTATTTATGTCAAAAAATATAAATTATTTATATTCAATATTTTTTTACCTCACTTTACTCACTATAATATAACTCTTTTGTGATGACTTTATGGTAATGTACATGACAATTCAAGAATCATGATAGATCTTAGGGCAATCTCACTGATCTGCTCTTCCCAATACATTTTCTTCAATGGTATTGGTCCACAATTTGAAATATGTAGCACTTGATGAATTAGTTGTTTGAAGCTGATTTGCAATAAGTTATGTGCTGTATCTGTTCTTTTGCATCACAGATGATTCAGGGAGGAGAGAGAATGAGTTAGTCGAGGACAGTAGGCTACTAGAGTGGAAGATTTAGGAACTGTAGAAACAGGCCCAGCCAGAGCAAAACTCAAAGAATACCCTCTCACCAGCTTTGGACTACAGAGAAGTGGTTGCTAGAGTGAAAATAAAATTGTCCGGCCTAAGCCCCGGATGTCCTTCAATTCTGGAAATGCCTCTGCTTCCAGCTGAACGATTTCGTTCCTTTTGGGGAGAAAAAAGGGAAGAGGCCGCAGCTGGGTCAGCCGGTCTTTATTTTTTGAGCAGTCGACTTGACCCTGAGGTGCAGGGGACTGTTTGACACCTGGTGCGCTGGCTACGAGGGACACAGTGCTCTGCCCATCTTGCACCACCAGTCAATTTAACACAGTTCAGTAGTTGTGTCATTTTCCATAGGGACCCCTAGTGTCACTACATCAACACAACATCGAGTGAGTGACAGAAGGGGGATGTCATGGTTACTAACGTAACCTCCATTCCCTGATGGAGGGAACGAGATGTTGTGTCCCTCTTGCTACAACACTGAACTACCAGCTGAAATGTCCAGGACCTTGTCTCGGCTCCTCAGTGCGAAACCTGAATGAGTGGTTGCATTCCAGCTCCTTATATACCTGTATGTCTGGGGGAGGATCATGCAAATTCCACCCGCCAGTTTTCATTGGCCTTTTCTCAAAGATCAGAGATGTCTGGGGCTCCCAGGAGCGACCCCTAGTGTCACTACATCGACATAACATCTCGTTCCCTCCATCAGTGAACGGAGGTTATGTTAGTAACCATAACATACACTACAAACATTAATAGTACATAGTACACTTGAAAATTATATTAAAATACACTGGTAGTGATTGAGTCCCCTGTTCTCTATGTAATAATGCTTTGAGTGTATCAGCCATATCACATGTATCACCTCTTAAATTGATAACTGTTGTACACTACAAACATTAATAGTAGATAATACACTTGAAAATTATATTAATATATACTTGTAGTGATTGAGTCCCCTGTTCTCTATGTAAAAGTGTTTTGAGTGTAGTGTCAAAAAAGTGCTGTAAATGTTAGATTCATTCATCCAAAATATGTGAATACGAGTGTGGTTTATCTTCATCAAAGCAAGTAATATTTCAGTTTTAAATGTTTAATCGTATAACATTATATCAACATAAAAACAGCACGTTATGACTCTGGCTCTGAATATCTCCAGTCATGATCACAAAAAGCTCATGAGATTAATCTGTAAGAAGAGCAGTGCCTAAACACTAATCACGTAAAGTGTCCTACCGCAAATTGCTTGCAATTTTAAGTTTCAACCACATATGTCGCCAGAGAGCATAAAGTTACGTAGTGCAGCTTTACAGTTTTTAATGTTCTTATATTAAGCTTGTCCCTTTGTCAGCTGAAGCAGCATTGGAAAAAAAAATCTACTTAAGGATTGGAGCAAAATGAGGGTGAGTAAATAATCACATAAAATGGTAAAAAAAATTATATAAACATTTTGGGTGAATTATTCCATTAATAAAAAAATAAAACAAAACAAAAAAAGACTTTGTAAAGAAGCCTGACAATAATGCCAAATACCACTGTGCTTTTTTGTTTATATTATGCATGGCAAGAATAGAGCATTCACAGCAGAGCAGTCAACCTTAAAACCAGTGTGATTCTTCATGAAGTTGTTTACTTCTCAAGTATGTTGCTGACACCATGAACACACAAAGATATATGTAAAAATAAGCATGCATGTGCATACACACATTTTTCTCTTGACTTCCCATTAATTATACACCTAGCACATGGACTAATTTAGTCCAACTGTATGACCAGATTAAACAAAAGTTTTCTTCTTTTTTTTTTAAGGAAAATATTTAATAGGCCTGTTCTGAATCTGTAATGTAAACTGTAAAACCAATAGGAAAACAACCTGGATGACCCATGTCATGCTAGTGTTTATGCATGTAAATGATCAAAAGTGATGTAAATCTGGTGATTGTAAATCAGGCATGTTTTTGGGCCACTGAATCCCTTGCAGGCGAATGCAAAATCAGTGTGAATGTTTAACAAGACATTAGTAAGACATGTAGTAAACAAGAGCAGATTCCAAAATTAACCTTCACTTCCTTTTCATAGCAAGTGCACACCACAATTCATAGTGATACCATATGAATTATTAAGAACTTCAAGTGTTATGCTTTTAGACATGTGATGTGCGCAACAGCTCAACAAGGTAAACAAAGCGTTAACAAAGGGTACCTTTTTTGTGGAGGCCATAATCAGCACGTGTGTTAACAATAATTTTGCCTGGCTTGAACTGTAAGCAAGATAAGCACAGAATTAATTATATCATTAAGCGCACAAAGATATCTTTTATGAACTGTCAGCTGCATTTGAGGATACGAGCAGGGAAACACTGTTTTCAGCCTACCAGTAAAAAAACAAAAAACAAACGATTCTCTTAGACACTGAACAAACTCTTACATTTGTTACACTGTTTCACTGTGAATTTCAACTTTTAATACAATTGATATACAATTGTGGACAGGGCTTGTTTATGTTAACAGCACAGAAATCTCAAGAAATGTGATAGAAGCAAACAAGTCTGATTACATAGAGTGTCACAAGTACATGAATTAAATTTAGATTAATTCACAAGAATTATAGGATATTATAGATCACAAAATATACTTTACAAAACATCCCAACAACTTTCTTGGTGTTCATTTTTCTTGGTGATTCTATACACCCTGCCCCTTATCAAGCTAATCAAGCCTCCGAGAGGCATAAAGGCTGACTGCGGAAGGTGGGGCGAGAGAGAGAGCGTTAATCCCTCTCGGAGTCTTGATTAGCCTGATAAAGGGCCAGTTGTGTAGAACCACTACCCAGCCCTGCCACAATGTCATACAAAGTCAAGTAAACAAAAAAAGAGCTAAATCAATATCTGGTGTGAACACTATTGCCTTCAAAACAGCACAAATTATTTTACTTACGCCTGGACAAAGTTGTTCTTGTTTGTTGGGAGATAGGATTGGGGGGGGGTTTGAGGCCCATGCCATCTGTTGCAGGGCTCCCTGTTCTTCTATTCTATTCTATTCTATTCTATTTGCAAAAGGAATTTTAAAATTGAGAAAAACTGACTGCGTTCACAAAAAACTACTTTCAGTGCATGAAACTACTTTCTACCGCGACTGATCAGAGTCTGCCGTTGTTAGTTCAAAACAAATGAGGCCTCCCAGCCTCTCAAAAATGTCACTTTAGAACTACTGTCAAGGCTTGGGCTGTTTCTAACAAGTTATTGGAGAATCAAGATGTGTGTGTCTGTGTGTGTGTGTGTGTGTGTGTGTGTGTGTGTGTGTGTGTGTGTGTGTGAGCGTGTATTTATCACTTTGTGGGGACCAAATGTCCCCATAAGGATAGTAAAACCCGAAATGTTTGACCTTGTGGGGACATGTTGTCGGTCCCCATGAGGAAAACAGCTTATAAATCATACTAAATTATGTTTTTTGAAAATGTAAAAATGCAGAAAGTTTTCTGTGAGGGTTAGGTTTAGGGGTAGGGTTAGGTTTAGGGGATAGAATATAAAGTTTGTACAGTATAAAAACCATTATGTCTATGGAAAGTCCCCATAAAACATGGAAACACAACATGTGTGTGTGTGTGTGTGTGTGTGTGTGTGTGTGTGTGTGAGAGAGAGAGAGAGACATTTTTTTAGGTTACAAACTGGACTGGTTACAAGGGTATTATGCTATAAATGTGGTTTATGAGGACATTTCTTGTGTCCCCATAATTCAAATCACTTTAAAAAAAAAAAATGTTTATGTAAAAATGCAGAAAGGTTTTGTAAGGGTTAGGTTTAGGGTTGGGGATAGAACCAAGAGGATAGAATAAAAATAATTATGTCTATGGAGAGTCCTCATAAGGATAGCCGCACCGACGTGTGTGCTTGCGTGCATGTGTACGTGTGCTTGTGTGTGTGCGTGTAATTGCCCTACCACATATTCTCTGCAGTTTTTAAATCCCCCTAATCTCATAATTCAGGATTACAGAAATTCATGCCTGCCAGCCATACTGCACCCATTATCATTTGTTGCTCTCATTCAAAACTGCGTTTTCAGAACCACACACACACACACACATAGCTCAGTTTAATATTAATTTGCCTATTTTGGGGGAACAGAACAGCTAGCACGACATATTCAATTTCAGAGGTCTAGCACTTTGCTACCAAAGATACCGTAGATTGATCCATGGTGCTCATCTCATATTCCAAACTGCTTGCCTTGTCTTCTCGACCAGAGAAATTCATTAATCAGACAGTGCTTTGCACAGCCAATAGTCTTGTATGCCCCAACGCTGCAGACTCACCTCACCTCATTCTAAACCTTGTCTGGTGAGACATGAACCTCACTTCTAGGACTAGACCTGAATTCTGACATTTTTTTGTGAAGCTTTGTTGATCTAAAAGCCAACACTTATGATCCAAGTTCCATGTCGTTAGAAAAGTTTTGAGTCTTCTTATAAGCATATTCAATTAAACATTAAATTACATTCTCCACACTTTTAATTTTTCTTATATTGGTTCAAGTTGTGATCAGATTGAAACTGTCAGTCCAATCAAATTATGAGTCAAAAAGAGATGTCATATGGGTATATGAAAAGTTGATATGAAAAGCATACAGAAAAGTTGCAGAGTACAGCATACACACCACAGCAATTGTAAATATAATATAGTATGCTCAAAGGTGTATAGTAACAATGTTGTTGTTAATTTAAGTTGTTGTCTTTAAATACTGTGCAAGTGAATATTTGTACTGTACTCAAGTATAAATATTCCTTTTGACTTAAATTTTTACTTCACTATGTAGAAGAGAAAATTAATACTTTTACTCTGATACATTTCTGCAGGCTCTTTCATTAATAATACAAATGAACATTGCAAAAAATAGCACAGCTGCAAATGTATACTGCAAAACAATACAATAAGTTTACATTATGACGGCATTATGTGGGTTGTGGTTTTTTCCGAATCCTCCATGAAGCTTCAAGGGAAGCAGATACATTCATCAGAAAAAAAAACTTCACTGTAATTAAGTTTAATGTATATAATATTCCAAGTTTCCAGAGGTGGGAGCAATTCACACATGTTCAAGTCTCAAGTCTTAACCATCAAGCCTCGAGTCAAGTCTCAAGTACAGTACAGACAAATCAAGCAAGTCAAGTCAGTGACTCACCTCAATCAAGTCAAGTCCTGATGAGTTTCAAGTCAAGTCGAGTCAAGCCACAGTACTACCTAAACCTAAAGAGGATAACTTTTGAAATAAATATTTAGTTATGCTCCGAAAAGATGAACTTATATACATATCTATAGATTGATTTTTTTATATGAATTGTATAACAGTAATGTGTTTGTGGCAGCGGGGGCATGGTCAAGCGCCCGTCCGGGGAGAGAAAGCAGTAAGGGCGCTTGCACCTGAGCTAAATTATGTCTAACACCTGTCTCTAATTTCAGTGAGCATTGGGAGAGCGGCATATAAACAGCCACAGAACCTCCAGACCGGGGAGAGAGAGTCAGAGACTGAGAGTGCCCTGTTGCAGAGCTGAGTTAAGTTGTGAAGCTGTAAAGAGCAGAGTTAAATTGTGAAGCTGTAAAGGGCTGAGTTGACGGATTAAAGTGTTACCTTTGTTTGGAGCAACCTGCCTCCCGTGTCCTCCCTACGTAATCCTCTACACTGGTGCCGAAACCCGGGAACATCGATTAAAGTGCGCCCCATGGAGCCCTCCCAGCTCTCGGAGATCCTCCAGTCCCTCGACAGCCTGCACCAGAACCATCAACAAACCCTGCTTGAACTCTGCCAGGACCAGGATCGCAGGTTCTTCGAGATCATGCAGGCTCAAGCAGAGGACCGGCATGCAATCCAGAGCCTCCTTGCCCAGGAGAAAGCCCCTGCCTCCGCCCACGCTCCTGAAGATGGGGGCGGATGATGACGTTGAGGCGTTCCTCGATCTGTTCGAGAAAACCGCAGGATCTGGGGTAGCGTGGCCAGGCTCCTCCCGTTGCTGTCAGGGGAAGCCCAGCTCGCTTCCCAGGTCCAGAAGCAGTGCCTCTGAGCAACATCTCAGCACTGAGCTGGCTGTATAACAGGGGAACTCGGCACCGCGAATGCGCACTGGGAGATAAGGTACACGTATTACAACCAACATCGAGCTCTAAATTACTAGCCAAGTGGCAAGGACCCTTTGAGGTCACACGGTGAGTGAGAGATCTCGATTATGAGGTAAAGCAAACCGATAGAGAGGGCGCACGTCAAATATATCATCTCAACATCCTGAAATTGTGGAGGGAGGCGGTCCCTGTGACGTTGGCTACATTCATTCTGGAGAGGGAGGAGCTCGGGCTGGAGGTGAATACAAACCACAATCATAACCCCTCGGTCACTTGTGGAGACCACCTCTCACCATATCAACTCGCAGAGGTTGCTGAGTTGCAACAGAAGTTTACATACGTGTTTTCCCCTCTACTGGGTCGTACGAACCTCATCCAGTACCACATCGAGACCGAACCGGGAGTGATGGTACGTAGCCATCCCTGTCGCTTACCCAAGCACAAAAAGAAAATTGTTTGGGAAGAATTAGATGCGATGCTTGGTGTGGGGGTAACAGAGGAATCCCACAGTGATTGGTCCAGGCTAGTTATTCTTGTCCCCAAGAGCAACGGGTCTGTACGGTTCCGTGTGGATTACAGAAAAGTCAACGTGGTGTCTAAAATTGAAGCATACCTGATGCCCCGTGTTGATGAGTTGCTTGATCGGTTAGGTATGGCTCCGTTTTATTCGACATTGGATTTGACAAAGGGTTATTGGCAGATCCCCTTGACACCAATTTCCCACGAAAAAAAACGCCTTCTCCACACCATTCATTTTTTCATTTTGTTTAAAGTGCAATACAAAATATTAGACACAAAGACTGTTTGATGAAATGTGATTATATTTTGAAGAACAGATGAAATAAAAGGCATCGATGAGCATCTGATGTGTGCGCAGTGAGTTCCGCTGTTCACAGTGCAATGAAAGCGTTCTCCAAGACTTGAACATGCATAAAGTTCTGGGTCTCGTTTCCCAATAACTATAGATCTTAGCTATTAAGAGCATATTTTATGAATGTTCGTTATTTTTTATGTGCACCCAGGGTGTGATATAGCACCCGCAAAATGCAACGAGGCTCAATCCATTTCGCGAGCTCCTCCTCCAAATATATTTTATGTGCAAGTAATTTTTCTCATCTACCCACAACAGGTGAGTGACCTGTAAGACGTCTCGAGTGACGCATGACAAGAAATGCTGTTAGTCAAAAAAACATGCTTGAAGAAACACTTACATTTTTAAGTACAGACAAAAGAAAAGCTGTCAGTGCTTGTGTCTGATTCTCTGTTTGTTCAGAGGCGTGCAACGGGACCCTGTCTCGTGGAACAAGCGCATGTAAAGAGATATCACTACTTTTTATCTGTTTCATTCAACTAAAAACTGTTTGGACGAATAATGTAGTCTATGAGAATGCTGCACATGATCTCCATCATCTCGTGAGGTACTGTGATGGAGCAGTTCACTCTTAAACATTGTGAACGCAACTCAGCAAGTTCAGTAATATGTACAGGTATCTTTGTATTAAAGAAACAAAGACGAAAATTATTTAATCAAAGTAAAACAAGACACGTTCACCTTGAACCTAAAATTGAGTTCTATATTCTTTTCTTTAGGCAGCATAAACTGTTACACATTTGGTAAGAACACACATTTGGCACATTTCTTTACAGTTATAATGGTCTTAAGTTCTTAATTTGTATGCTGTTTGTCATTTTTCACCTGTTGTGACACTTGCAGGATGGCAAATTATGTTGGAGACGGTAAATGTTTGTTTTTGGGGAGGTGGTTATATACGAATAAGATTCTTTAATCAATTTGTTATTTTAATTGCTTTTTTCATTTTGTTTAAAGTGCCATTTGAATTTAGAAATGTCTTTTGTTTAAGTTTTTCATGTTTCAATAAATTAATTACATTTTAATGTCAAATCAATTAAGCAAATATATTCAACATATAATCAGATATCGCGATATTTAAAATTAGATTATCATTAAAATATTTTTTACATATCACCCAGCCCAAAAGCGAAGTAAAATGAACAATTGTAAAATGAAGTAATTTTATGGAGACCCACACAGATGTGTGTACTCAATTCCATATTGCAACATGTTACCTATTAATGTTTGCATATTTGTTTGTTTTTGAGTAGTCTATGGGCATAAATATTTTATTTTATTGAAAAACTTTGTTTTTGAAAATAGTGAAAAAATGCATCAACCAAATTTTTTTGAATTGGCTCCTAAGTAAAAAGTTCCAGACCCCTGCATTATACAGAGGTAAGATGAAAAGAAAATGCCATGGAAACTTTCCTGAAGACAGTCAGTTCCCTTCAGAGATATATAAATATAAAATAGTCATAAAGGTAGTGCATTCAAGGGCTTTAGTTAAAGTCTTCAGCAGTCATAATCACTATGAGAGCACTTGGATTTCATCACGAGTCATTCTTTATATTTTATACTACTTGTCACGTTTTATATAAAGTGTTGTGACTGCAAATCTGCCTGTTATGATTTTATATTGCCAACAAATGGTTATGGTGAATTGTTGACTGTTGAGAAGGTTTAGAATAGGCACACACACATTTAGAGGCAATGTCAGGTCATTTCAAACTTGTCACGTTGAACATGAGATTAATCTTGAATAATTGTAATTTACATTTGAACGGTAATTTTACATATTAATCTTTCTGGATAATGAAATGATAATTAAATTATTTACTTACCTTTCCTTGTGGTTTTTGAAATGTCAGATGAAATTCAAGGTTGTGGTGGTTGTATCGGATATTTTTGCGTTGCATATTTTTATACTTTTTTTATTCACACAGTCCAATTCGAAATCTTTATATCCAAAGGAGATTATTTTGGGAACTTCGACAATCATCTGTCATTTGGCGCATTGTGAGCGCAGCATTAACTGCACAGATGCAGATCAGTGGTGCTGGTGGGCTTACGTTTTTGCATATTAATTAATTGATGTCGCAATATTAGTTTTTTTACACATTTACACAATATTTTAAACACATTTCATAACTGTTTATAAGTTATTGAAAATAATAATAAAAAAAAACATTCAAGTCATTGTCGAGTCATGCAGTTCAAATCAAGTCAAGTCTCGAGTCGCTCGTTCTCAAGTCAAAGTCAAGTCAAGTCATTTTCTTCATTTAGTCAAGCAAGTCACAAGTCCTTAAATTTGCGACTCCAGTCTAACTCGAGTCCCCCACATCTGCAAATTTCTCTTAAGCAATATGATCACATTGTGTGTTGAAGACCCAATTATGACATCACAGATAATGGCATCAAAAAGACGCCATTATGAAATCATAGAGACCCCATTATGACAGCATAAAGACTGTATTATGACATCAGGGGAAACCATTTCGACTTCATAGATCCACCATTATGATATCACAGATGCCCCTTTACAACATTATAATGACCACATCATAGAGGCTCCATTATTATATTATAAAGACTATATTATGGCATCATAGATACATCTTCATGACATCACAGAGTCCAAATTATAACATTATGTTTATTATGACAGCATCTAGACCACATTCTGATATCATAGAGGTCCTGTAATGACATGGGTATAATCTGCTGTCACTTTTTTATGCCATTTACTTGTACTTTTGATACAAAGGTACATTTAATATCGGTTAATTTAATATTTTTTACATAAGTACTTTTCTCATGAGTTACTTTGATTTTATTTGAGTCCATTTACAAAAAAGTATATTTACTTTTACTAAAGGATGACAACTGGTACTTCATACAGCACTGAGTATGCTATTTAATATAACCCATGATTCCAAACAGCATTTAGCTAAAAAATATAATTAAAGTTAGAAGTCTCCAAGCATACATACAATATTGCATTTGCTAACAGCAAATTGTGATTCTCCATTGATGTCATTAAAATGTAAGCAGGCATCACACATTGACATTGGACATAATTAACTTTTTACAAAGAGAGACTGCATTTATGGAACTGTGTTTCGATTATAAAAGTGTGGTATAAGCTATGTTTTATAATGCACAAAGAATGTCAGAGTCATAACTGCCTGTTCGATCTCAGAGAGGTGTAAACAGCAGGGAATATCTAGTTCTTGCCCATGCTGTAGAACTATTTTGTTGGGCAATATTAAGAGATGTTTGATCAAAGAGAGATTTGTCTCCAGAGAAGGTTGGTTGTCAGTCATCAAAGTGCTGTGACCTGCACCAGCCCTGTCAAGGAGTCTGCAGCTTTATAAAAGGTATCACTCTGAGGAACACTTTATCTTTCCCTTTGAGCTCAGGTCATGTTCTGAGTCACAGTGCCCTGTTGTTGCATTGGTTGACACATCGCTTTGTCAAACCTGCTTTGGTATCAGACACGCAGAATAGAAATGAATGGCTTGCAGCAGGTATACTGGAGGCATGGGAGGTGCATGGAGGATGCACATTTGAAATAAACCAGTGCTATGTCATTCTTTTTGGTTCTTGGGTTGTTTAAAGTTTCTTTAAATGAAAAAAAAAATAAATACAAATAAAAACTTTATATTTATATACACCTTAGAGTTAAACACTGTTAAAATTAGCAGGTAATGGCATTTACGACACATTTTGTTTTAAAATGAGGCATTTCTGAGTGAAACAGAATATTCAAAACGTTAGGCAAGACTTTATTTAATCCAGTAATATAGTTAATTACTCAACCGTGGGCTGTTTACTGTTGCCAAACAACATAGCAAAACTTAATATGCAGTAGAAGTTGTAGTCACAAGTATGCATATTTCTTTATCAGAGAAATGTATCTTTGGTTTTGGTGGTCTAAACACATACACATGCAACAACTGACAAAGAACAAGCAAACAACAGGGCATTATATACACAAAGGATAATGACTAAATGAAACACAGGTGAGGACAATGATGGACAGCTGGCAATGATGAAGGCAGATGTCACAGATGACGGGAGAAACACAGTGCAGACAACAGTAAATCGTGACATATAGGTTTGTTAATCTGATATGTGTTAGCTTAGTTTTATGTTGTAGTTTAGTCAATAAAGTTTATTTGTATTCAAAGAGAAGTTGACTGTGGTATATTTTGATATCGTCACTTTTAAGATCAATGCTACATGTTCAAACAAAATTTCAACCAATTTTTTATATTATTTTCAATGGCCATGAGAACTGTATTACTTTAAAGGGTTAACAGATATGTCACAACTCAGAATTTTAATCAGATTTCCAATCTGTTCATTCGTCATTTATCTTGCAGATCTTTCCTTACATTATTTTGGTGGTCAAATGCGGTATTTGATTGAGTCTTTGTTTTATTGACAAATTATTTAGATGTAAAATCCTACATATTATTGGTGAAGATACGCAGGCAGTTTAATTTAAATTCTGAGCATATTACAAATCGTTTAGTCTTTGTGCTGTATTTTATATTTTTCCTTCCAACTCAAAACTGAAAATTCTCTCATCATTTACTCACCATCATGCAATTCCAGATGCGTGACTTACTTTCTTCTGCTGAACACAAATAAATTTTTCAGCTCTGTAGGTCCATACAATGCAAATAAATTGTGACCAGAACTCAGAAGGTCCAAAAAGGACATAAAGGCAGCATAAAAATAATCCATATGACTCCAGTGGATAAATCTCTTCAGAACGCCTATGTAAGCGTGAGAAACATCACGGTTACTGTTGTAACCTCCGTTCCCTGAGGGAGGGAACGAGATGTTGTGTCGAATGAAGTGACACAAGGGGTCTTCCTTGGGAGCCTTGCGTACCTCTGAACTTGAGAAAAGGCCAATGAGAAATTGGCAGACAAAATTTGCATGTCCCGCCCCCAGACATACGGGTATAAAGGGAAGCGGGTGTGTGTCTGTCAGTCAAATTTTTGCACTGAGAAGCCGAGAAAAAGGTACGGCCATTTACAGTGGTAGGTCCAGTGTCATGGCAGAAGGGACACAATATCTCGTTCCCTCCCTCGGGAAACAGAGGTTACAACTGTAACCGTGATGTACCCCTTCTGTCACTCACTCGATGTTGTGTCGAATAAAGTGACAAGGGGTCCCGTTCAAAAGCGGCATGCACTAGCCCGTGTTACATGCACAGTCGACACAGGCGCAACCAGGCTTCTGCGTGCTAGAAGCAACTTTATCGGCCACACATAACCCTCCCCAACACCCCTAAGAAAGGAGTCATATACAGACCTTAGGTTCCCAGCACTGCTGAGGGGGGAACAGGTGCTACAGGACCAGCATTGGAGCAAGCCCGGCAGCAGCGGCCTTTTACCTAAGAGTGTAATGCAGCTGGGAAGGTGGTCTTTCCCAATACTAAGACACTGCGGAGGCCACATCCTGCCCAGACTAGAGGGAGGTGATATGGGAGCAGTGGGACTGCCCAAGGGAGATGCAGGTCCGCCTGAAGGCCCGAGAGGACCACTGAGAGATCCCAGGAGGGGAAAAGGCTTGGCCGGGGAGGATTCAGCCTCCGGAACCTCTAAGGAACCTGATAATCAAGTCATGCTTACCAACGGACTTGCCGTCCACTGCGTCGTGGTGGGCGGCGATAGCGGACAGCCTCCCCTCCAGCCTCTCTTGAAGAAATGAGAGCACTGAACGAACTGCGCATCTCTGCGGGTCTTCAGATCGGGAAGAACACCAATTCGTGAACAAGCGCCACTTCAGGGTGTAAAGTTGCCTGGTGGAGGGAGCTCTGGCTTGGTTGTTTGTGTCTACGACTGAAAGTGGTAGGTCCCTCAGATCTTCCGCGTCCTGTCCACAGGCCAGACGTGGAGGTTCCAGAGGTCTGGGAGCGGATGCCAGAGGGTGCCCCGTCCCTGAGAAAGTACTTTCAGTCCCCGGGACCAGCTGTGTGCCAACACGTCTGTCCTGAGAGGGGATTCTGTCAGGGAGTACCAGAGCGGACAGTGAGTGTTAACCTGGTAAGCATAGAGATCTACCTGTGCCATGCCGAATCAGCCTCAAATCAGCTGGACCGCATGGGGTGGAGCCTCCCCTCTCCACTGGGTGAAACCTGTCGCGACAGCATGTCCGCTGTCATGTTGCGGTTGCCCGGGATATGAGTGGCGCACAGTCGCTGCTGACTCCAAAGGAGGAGATGGCGGGTGAGTTGAGACTTATATACGCTACCATCACGGTGCTGTCTGAAAGGATCAAGATGTGCTTGCCCAGAATCGGCAGGAGAAACCTCAACAGGGCAAGGAATACAGCCAGCAACTCCAGGCAGTTGATGTGCCAATGCAGCCGGGGCCCTATCCAAGAGCCAGCGGCAGCGTGCCCGTTGCACACGCCTCCCCAACCCAGTTGAGAGGTGTCTGTGGTGACGATGACACGTCTGGACACCTTCTGTAAGGGGACTTTGGCCCGCAGAAAACAGAGGTCTGTCCAAGGGTTGAAAGTCTGAAGGTAGGAAGGGGAGAATAACAGACGTTATGTGCCGCGGCACCATGCACACCTCGGGACACGAGTCTGAAGCCAGTGCTGAAGCGGTCTAATTTGCATCAACCCGAGTGGCGCGACCGTGGCTGAGGATGTCATATGCCCCAGGAGCCTCAGGAATTGTTTTAGAGAAACCACTGTGCCAGGCTCGAAGAGAGCGAGACACCTGAGCACTGAAAATGCGCGCTCATTCGTGAGGTGCGCGGTCATTGAGACTGAGTCTAACTCCATGCCGAGAAAAGAGATGTTCTGAACCGGGGCGAGCTTGCTCTTTTCCCAGTTGACCTGAAGCCCTAGATGGCTGAGGTGCCTGAGCACCTGGTCCCTGTGAATGCATAGTAAATCTCGAGGATGAGCTAGAATGAGCCAGTCTTCGAGGTAATTGAGTATTCTGATGCACACTTCCCGTAGTGGGGCAAGGGCTACCTCTGTGACCTTGGTGAATACGCGAGGATACAGGGACAGGCCGAAGGGGAGGACCTTTTACTGAAACGCCTGGCCATCAAATGCAACCGTAGGGAGGGTCGACGTTGAGGCAAGATGGAGACATGGAAGTACAGGTCCTTCAGGTCTACTGCTGCAAACCAATCTGGTGCCGAACGCAGTTTAAAATCTGTCTCTGCATGTGCATTTTGGACGGGAGTTTGTGTAAAGTCCGGTTGAGAACTCGCAAGTCCAATATTGGCCACATCCCACTGCATATTTTGGGTACGATAAAGTAAGGACCCTTCTTCATCTTGGCTGGAGGGACAGGCTTCATCATGTCCTTGAGTAGCAGAGTTGTAATCTCTGCCCATAAGGTGCAGGTGTTTTCGCCGTGCATCGAAGTGGAGTGAATACCGTTGAAACGAGGCGGGAGCCTGGCAAATTGAATCGCGTAGCCGGCCATCAACCGGGAAATGGAGTGACTTCCTGGGTCTTCTGTCTTCCGGGTCCTAGAGGAAGTCCTGGAGATGGGGGGCATGCGCCGCCTGCAAGGTGCTCAACGCTGGGGCTGAGTGCTGGGCCCGGGTTTAGGCGTCAGCTGCCTGTTGCTTGGACACAGGGGGATGCTATCTGGAGGTCGGATATGGGTAGTAAAATGTGCCCTCCATGACCTTGTCAGCTCGTCATGCACTTCCAGGAAGAAAGGGAGGGGAGTCCTGGCTATGAGCGGCGCCCTGACCCCGGAACGGATCAACTAGCCGTGAGGGGTGAAGGGGGGATGGAAGTTTCCAGTCCAGCCTCGTGTTCACGGCGGCCCGGGAAAGCATAGCGGACATCCACACATCAGCCTCAGACTGGGCGAGCAGACCCGAAGGTGGAAGCCTAGACGAGTCATCAGCATCAGATGCCGCTGTGACGCTCTCTGATGCAACAGCAAAATCATCATCCAGCTCGTGGGGTCCGAGGGAGTAAACAGAATGGCCGTGAGGTGAGCTGGGTGGTTCATGGGAATTTACCTGGTGAAACCGAGCCCGCTGTAATCACCTTCATTGCAATCCCATAGGAAGGAGGCGTGGGGGGCGGCTTTTTCTTGTGAGGAAAGAAAGCCGTGACCGCAACGTTGCCATGGCTATGTTCTCGCACTGAGAACATGAACCATTCATAAAATGCTGCCTGCGTGTGATCGCAGCCCAGGCACGCAAGGCAGCTCTTATGACTGGCAAAAGCGGAGAGAAATCGACTGATCCAGGAACTACACAGCGGTGGAAAGACATCTTTAAAAAGACGTGTCCTGAAAAGGACTTTCAACACCTGCAGTGTATTGCTCTTTTGTGAGTGAAAATAAACTCTTTTAGAGAAATAAAACTCTTTTAGGAGGGAGAACACTCTTTTAGACAGAAGCGCTGTTGAATCGCCCAGGGGCGTGGACTGCACAACGTGCAGAGAGAGAGAGAACGCCGTAGATCCAACAGCAGTGCTCTGCCAACAGTGGTGGAACAGTAGTGAGACTCAGCTTGCTGCTGCACAACCACTTAGCTTAGCTTCCCTTTATACCCCTTTGTCCGGGGGTGTGACATGCAAATTCTGTCTGCCAATTTCTCATTGGCCTTTTCTCAAGTTCAGAGGTACGCAAGGCTCCCAAGGAAGACCCCTTGTGTCACTTCATTCCACACAAACTCGAGTGAGTGACAGAAGGGGATCATTTAAATATTTAAGTCATTTTTAACTATAAATCTCCACCTTTGAATAGGCCCAAACTGTAGGTGGCAGAATGTGAAAGTCACTTCCACAACAGAATGTGAAGAAATTACTTTCTGTAAATATTTCATTGTTTCTCTTACCCACACTTATCATATCACTTCAGAAGATATGGATTAACCACTGGAGAATATGGATTACTTTTATGCTGCTTTTATATACATTTAGGACCTAAATGATGAGAGAATTTTCATTTTTTTGGTGAACTAACCTTTTATGAAGCAACATTTATGATAATATTATTGACAGAATTTATTTTATTTTTATATGATTTTTTTTTTTTTACTTTTGACTTCTTTTATTATTCAAGTAAATAGGAGCTGCACTTGCATGCCTTTTGGACTGATTTGCCTTAAACAATACATGTACAATACATACAAAATCCACAAATAATATGTATTGTATGTTCATGTCTAGTTCTCACTGATAAAATGTTTTATACAGAATAAAAAGTCACATGTTTATATACAAAACAATATGTTCATTACAAGTATACCCACATTCAGTATATGAACTTTAATTTTAATATAGGCTATGTTCAAATATGGCAATATGACCATATATCAGTGTGGCAGTGGGGGCGTGGTCAAGTGTCCATCAAGAGAGAGAGAGAGAGAGAGAGAGCAGTAAGGGTGCATACACCTGAGCCAAATTATGACTAACACCTGTCTCTAATGGTAGTGAGATTGGAGAGAGCGGTATTAAAGGACTACATCAGCGCCAGATCGAGAGATAGAGACTGGGTCGAGAGCATTACTGTGAAGCTGATATAGTATCGCGAAGTTGATGAGTTATTGTGAAGCTGATGATTTATTGTGAAGCTGTAAACCAGTGAAGTGGCTAATTAAATGTTCTCTACCTGTGTTTGAAGAATCCAACTCAACAGCTCAACAACTGCCTGGCCTACGACATTTTGGAGAAAACCATCCTGCAGTGGGTTGGTCGGAGCCCAGAACAACACCGGCAGCTCTTCCGGTACATGGAGTTGGAGAGGACCGGCCACCCGTTTGCCTTTTCTCAATGTCTCTGTGATGCGGCATGCTCGAACACGAAGGAGCTCTCTCTCTCCTTCCCCTGTGTTTTCTTCTGTCTCTTCCCACTCCCCTTTCCCCTCTCACGCTGTCCTCTCTCCAGGCCTTTTTCCTGCACCCCGGAGGTATGGAAATCCAACGGCGAAGCCGGCTCCTCACTTGCACGGTTTATCCCATTTCCAGTGACTACAGGATCTACCCCATCTCCCCCTCAGGTGGATGTTCCTGCCCCAACAATTGCGAGTGTAGCACCTAGGCCGGCCTGCTGGTTTTGCAGGGATCCGGAACACTTCCAGGATCAGTGTCCTGTGATGGAGCTGGGAACTGTAGTCCGGATCCCCAATGCAACACAGGCTGCCCCCTTTCGGGCCGGAGGGTACAGGATACCGGTAAGAATCAAGGAGAGTACACACCAAGCTTTGGTGGATATGGTTTGTAACCAGACCACAAGGCTTTGGGCAAAATTAAAAGGGTGAGGGTAAAATGTGTACATGGGGATATTTACAACTACCCCGTGGTGACCCTTGTTATTAAATTTAGAGAACAAAGCATTGAGTTGAGACCATGGTTAGTTCCCACCTCACCCATCTGCTGATATTGGGGACTAACCCTAACCCTAACCCTGAATTTAGAAATGTATTAAATGGAATATGCACAGATGGGTCCTGTAAAAAAGCGACAAGATGTGAAATGTGCAATGCTCTGGCAGGGGCCAAGACCATGTTCGTCAGCTCCACGTCAGGATGACTAGAGGGGGGCTGCAGCCCCTCCCATCCTCGAGGGAATTCCCAAAATATTATTATTGTTTAAAATAAAAATGTATATTTATATTTAATTTAAAATGCAGTGTTTACCAGTGACAGCAAAGCTCCATTTTGAGCAGTCCTAACTGAGTTTGTTTTTGGGAGGAACACACCTTTTGGACAGTATGTGGATGAATCTACACATTCTTTGTGTTTACTTTGCCTATTGGCTGGAGTTTGTTTTATAGATTTTGTACTATTATGTAACTCTGTCTCACAAAATTTGAAGCACAGGACTTGAGCAATCCGACTGCAAAGTTGTCGCAGGGGCACTCGTAAGGCATACATGGACTGTTTGAGTTTAGAGGGATGCCAATTGGCGCTGTCGTGTACAGGGTAAATGTGCACGTTTTTCCTGAGCACGAAAGTTCAGGGTTTGACTGTTGCACTATTGTTGGAATGTGGTCTTTATAATCTTGTTTTTGACACACAATCTATTTTTCTAATATGTCAAAATGTAAAATGATAATATGAGTAGATTGTCTCTCTCCACGTGGAATGTGAATGGGTTGGGGCACCCCTAAAAAGAAGGAAGGTTATTTATTTTATTAAACAAGAATTTTTAAAATAAATTTGGTAAGATATGGGGTGGACATGTTTTCTTTAGTGCTGGCTCAAGTAAGAGCAGGGGAGTTATTACAATAAGTAAACATCTACAATTCAAATGTCTCAAACAGATTAAAGATAAATTAGGAAGAGTCATTATTGTTTTAGCAGAAATTCAGGGGCAAAGGTTGATTTTGACTAATATTTACGCACCTAGCAATGATGATCAGGGCTTTTTTAAATATCTTGAAGGGATGTTGCAAGCCGCTGGCACCCCTTGTGATATAATATTGGGAGGAGACTTTAATCTTTTGATGGACTCAATCCTTGATCATAGTGAAACAAAAGTGTGAAAGCCCTCTAGAGCAACATTGATGCATCAAATGATGTGTAAAAAATATATTATAGATATTTGAACAGAAACTTTTTGAACCCATATGGTATGGACTATACATATTTTTAATCAGTCCATAATAGAATAGAATCCTTTATTTTGGTCACACATTATACACACAGTTTTTTGCATATATACAGTGAAATTTATTATTTTTCACATATCCCAGCTAAGCTGGGGTCAGAGTGCAGGGTCAGCCATGATACAGCACCCCTGGAGCAGATAGGGTTAAGGGCCTTGCTCAAGGGCCCAACAGTGGCATCTTGGTGGTGCTGGGGATTGAACAGTGGCATCTTGGTGGTGCTGGGGCTTGAACTAGGGGTCACTCTCGGGAGCCCGAGACACCTCTGATCTTTGATAAAAGTCCAATGGGAATTGGCGAGTGGTATTTGCATGCCACTCCCCTGAGCATACGGTATAAAGGGAGCTGACATGCAACTGCTCATTCAGGTTTTGTGCTGAGGAGCCGAGCAAGGTCCTGGCCATTTCAGTGGGTAGTCCAGCATTGTGGCAGGAGGGACACAACATCTTGTTCCCTCCTTCAGGGAACAGAGGTTATGAAAGTAACCAGGACATTCCCTATCTGTCACTCACTCAAAGTTGTGTCGATGTAGTGACACGAGTGGTCCCTATATGAAACGCCACAACTAGCTGAACTGTGTTACGTGAACTGGCAGTGCGAGATGGGCAGACTACTGTGTGCCTAGTAGCCAGCACACCAGGCCAACAGGTACCCTCCCCCAATGCTGTTATGAGTGTCGAACGGCCCTTCAGGAACAAATCGACTGACCAAAAAATAGGGACAGGCTAGCCCAGTCGTGCCTCTTTTCATCTTTTTTATCTCCGCAAACAAAGAGTAAAATTTGTTTATCGACTGGGACCACCAGTGTCTACGTCGTGATGGTGACACTCCCAAGGGGAAGACACCGTGGAGACCACACCCCACCCAGAGAGTGGTGGGGGGGTATTTTGAGTGGAAATACGTCACATGGTCTTACCGGTCCTTGTCGGAAGTATGTCATGTGGAGAAGTCCCATAGTAGGTCCTATGTAGGGGGGACGATAGGGGACGATTTTCTACAAACATGGTGACTGGGGCAGAGGGGCCTCTTTCCAAGGAAGACACAATTTACAAACAGGAAAACGATTTAGTGGAAGATATATGTTGCATGGTGTCAACTATGGGGAACCAACACATGCAGAGTACCTACCTCAGTACTGGGCTTAGTTAGCACATATACTGAGCCAGCAGTGAGTTTCTCTGCAAACACTTCTGCCACTGGGCAAAGAGGAAGTCAACCAAGGAACACATTTTGTTAAAACTACTGGGAGTCAACAGCACACGTCTTCAGGTCAGGGGATGTGAAAGGCACTATGCGCAAGCGATACACCCAGCTAGCTGTCTCGGACTTCCCTGTTCACACCTACCAAGACACAAGATGAAACTGGCTCAACCCGGAGATTGTAGAACCTCGCAAAGGTGTTGGGTGTTACCCAGCCTGCTGCTCTGTAAATGTCTGTTAGAGAGGTGCCACTAGTCAAGGCAAAGGAGGCCGCCACACTCCTGGTAGAATGGGCTCATAGCCCCGCTGGAGGTTGCATGTGCTGGGTGTGATATGCCATCGCTATGGTGCCAATGACCCAGTGGGCAATCCTCTGCTTGGATACAGCGCTTCCTTTCCGCTGTCCACCAAAGCAGACAAAGAGCTGCTCAGAGACTCTAAAGCTCTGCGTGCGATCCAAATAGATGCGTAAAGCACGCACCGGACACAGCAACGTCAATGCTACGTCTAACTCCTCCTGGGGCAGTGCTTGCAGGATCACCACCTGATCTCTAAATGGGGTCGTGGAACCTTGGGCATATAGCCTGCTCAGGGTCTCAAGTTCACATGAGAGTAGCCCGGACCGAACTCCAGGCATGTTTCACTGACATAGAATGCTTACAGGTCTCCTACCCTCTTGATGGAAGTGAGCGCAGTCTGAAGGGCAGTCTTTAAAGAAAGTGCCTTAAGCTCAGCTGATTCCAGGGACTCAAAAGGGGCTCTCCGTTGACCCTGAGGTACTACAGAGAGGTTCCAAGAGGGAATGAGGCATGGTCTGGAGGGATTCAACCTCCTGGCACCTCTCAGGAACCTGATGATCAGGTAGTGCTTCCCTAAAGACTTCAAGTCAAGTCAAGTCAAGTGGTTTTTATTGTCGTTTCAACCATATACAGTTAGTACAGTACACAGCGAAACGAGACAACGTTCCTCCAGGACCATGTTGCTACACAAAAACAACAAAGGACAAACACAGGACCACATGAGACTATACAACTAAATAAAATACCTATATACCTATATAAAGTGCACATGCAAACATGTGCAAAACGTACGGGACAGTACAAGAAATTTCTGACAATGAACAGGACAATAGGCACAGTGAGAGACCAGTACACAGTAGTGCAAAAAGACGACAGTTTCTAAAAACGTAAACATAACATGCTATGAGATAGTGTTCTATGCACATAGCAGTTATTGAGGTAGCAGCCAGTTATAAAGTGACAGTAATTAAAGTGCAACTCAGGACAAATGTGTGTGTGTCAAACCAGTCTCTCTGAGTATTGAGGAGTCTGATGGCTTGGGGGCCCAAATGCTTTAGTACCTCTTGCCAGATGACAGGAGGGTAAAGGGTTTGTATGAGGGGTGTGTGGAGGGAAGAGAGACCCCGATGATCTCAGCTGTCCTCACTATCCTCTGCAGGGCTTTGCGGTCCGAAACGTTGCAAGTCCCAAACCAGGCAGTGATGCAGCTGCTCAGGATGCTCTCAATAGTCCCTCTATAGAATGTAGTGAGGATGGAGGGTGGGAAATGTGCTTTCCTCAGCCTTCGAAGAAAGTAGAGACGCTACTGGGCTTTCTTGGTGATAGAGCTGGGGTTGAGGGACCAGGTGAGGTTCTCCGCCAGGTGAACACCAAGGAATTTGTTGCTCTTGACGATCTCCACAGAGGGGCCGTCTATGTTCAGCGGAGAGTGTTCACCTTGTGCTCTCCTAAAGTCAACAACCATCTCTTTTGTTTTGTCAACATTCAGGGACAGGTTGTTTGCTCTACACCAGTCCGTTAGCTGCTGCACCTCCTCTCTGTATGCTGACTTGTCATTCTTGCTGATGAGACAAACCACGGTCGTGTCATCTGCGAACTTGACGATGTGGTTCGAGCTGTGCATTGCTGCACAGTCATGAGTCAGCAGAGTGAACAGCAGTGGACTGAGCACACAGCCCTGGGGGGCCCCAGTGCTCAGTGTGGTGGTGGTGTTGATGCTGATCCCGATCCGGACTGACTGAGGTCTCCAAGTCAGGAAGTCCAGGATCCAGCTGCAGAGGGAGGTGTCCAGGCCCAGCAGGTTCACAGCATTCGAAAGTATGAGTCCTTATTGTCAAGGTGGGTGAGGGCCAGATGGAGGGTTGTGGCGATGGCGTCGTCCGTTGAACGGTTTGGACGATATGCAAACTGCAGAGGGTCTAGTGAGGGGGGCAGCTGGGTCATAATGTGCCTCATGACGAGCCTCTCGAAGCACTTCATGATGATGGGTGTAAGTGCGACGGGACGGTAGTACTTGAGGCAGGACACTGAAGAATTCTTTGGCATGGGGATGATGGTGGTGGCCTTGAAGCACGTTGGAACGACGCCGCTGCTCAGAGAGATGTTGAAGATGTCGGTAAGAACATCTGCTAGCTGGTCTGCACATCCTCTGAGCACTCTGCCAGGAATGTGGGTTGACTCTACGTAGAGTTTTCCTCACATCTGCCGTGGTAAGACAGAGCACCTGTTCGTTGGGAGGAGGGGTGGTCTTCCTCACCACCACGTCGTTCTGCACTTCAAACCGAGCGTAGAAGTCGTTCAGCGCATCTGAAAGGGAGGCATCTTTGTCACAGGCAAATGATGTTGTCCTGTAGTTGGTGATGGCCTGGATGCCCTGCCACATGCGCCTCGTGTCACCGCTGTCCTGGAAGTGACTGTGGATTCTCTGAGCATGTGCACACTTTGCCTCTCTGATTCCCCGAGACAGTTTGGCCCTAGCTGTTCTTAGGGCTGCCTTATCGCCTGCTCTGAAGGCGGAGTCTCGGGACCTCAGCAGCGTGCGCACCTCCGCACCACCTCATCCACGGCTTCTGGTTGGAGTGTGTGGTGATGGTCTTGGAGAAAGTGACATCATCAATGCACTTGCTGATGTAGCTGGTCACTGATGCTGTGTATTCCTCCAAGTTGGTAGAATCGCCACATGTTGCAGCCTCCCTGAACATGTGCCAGTCAGTACACTCAAAACAGTCCTGAAGAGCAGAGATGGCTCCTGCTGGCCAGGTTTTCACCTGCTTCTGAAGTGGTTTTGTGAGTCTGACGAGCGGTCTGTATGCTGGAATTAACATAACAGAAATGTGGTCTGAGTAGCCGAGGTGGGGGTGGGGCGTGTAAACAAGATCAAGCGTGTTCGCCCCTCTCGTTGCAAAGTCTACATACTGATGGAATTTAGGGAGCACTGTCTTGAGATTCACATGGTTGAAATCTCCGGCGACAATAAACAGTCCGTCGGGGTGACCGTTCTGCAGTTCGCTCATAGCCCCATACAGTTTACAGAGCACTTCCTTAGCGTTAGCACTGGGAGGAATGTAAACTCCAGTTATGCAAACAGTGGTGAATTCCCGTGGTAAATAATAAAGGTCTGCATCTACCAGTCACAAGCTCCAACAGCGATGAACAGTAACTAGAGACTAGCATAGAGTTCTTGCACCATTCCGTGTTGATGTAAACACACAAGTCACCACCGCGAGTCATACCGCAGAGAGCTGTATTTCTGTCGGCACGAAACGAGGCAAGCCCGTCTAGCTGAATGGCGGCATCCGGAACTCTGTCGCTGAGCCACGTCTCCGTGAAAACAAAGACACAGCAGTCTCTAAACTCACGCTGCGTAGCCTGCTGGAGTCGGATATAGTCCAGTTTATTGTCCAGGGAGCAAACATTTGAGAGCAGGATAGATGGGAGAGCCGGCCAGCTAGGATTTGTTTTTAGCCTAGCATGGACCCCCGCCCTCTTGCCGCTTCCGCTTTCTCACACACCGCTTACGACGTCCTCTCCCATGGCCACCGGCATCAGGCGACGCTGAGGACTGGAGGCCTGGTCTCCACAGCAAGCCAAGTACACGTAGCGCCTCCTGCAGGTCATCATGCAGCTTGGTTTTTGCATGAGTCTTACATTTCAGTAGTGTCTGGCGATGGTAGACATGAACACCGGTTGCTCCGATGTCCATGTGCTGCAAAAGTCTGGCTTTTTTAACAAAAATAGCACCATTGTGGATCCGGAGTGGCCGCTGCGTGCTACCGCACTGCCACCTCCACTGTGTCGTGGTGTGCCGCTATAGCGTCTATAGGGAACGTCCTGTTTACTTTCATAACCTCTGTTCCCTGATGGAGGGATCAAGACGTTTTGTCCGTCCTATCAAAACCCTGGACTACCCGCTGAAATGGCTGGGACCTTGTCTCGGCTCCTCAGCACAAAACCTGAATGAGTGGATTGCATGCAAGTTTTGGTTCTGACAGCGTACTGCCCAGTAACAGCTTTTCACCCGGGCTCCTTTCAGTGGCCCAAACAGGGAATTAAGTATTTGAACATTTTATTCCCAGCAAATTTGTCAAATTTAGTTAATTTCGCACAACATATTGGTGACATCCCCCTTTCTAACGACAGCACAGTTGCTTACCTATGTCAGATATATAAAAAATGGTAATATTGAGCAGGACATTCTTTTCTGTCAGTCTCTTCCAGTGTGATGTTATCAAAAGCTAAGATAGTTTTATATGGCCAATAAAAACAGGCCCAATATATTTGTCATTTGTGGTGCTTTACTTTAGCTTGACATGAACATGTTTATCTTATGGTCCGTTTAATTGTCTGTTATTCTGAACATTTAGCATACCCCTCACATTTGTGTAAATTATTCACTATCTCTACAAGCTGTGACAGAATGTTTGTGGGTGCGGGCGGGAGTAGATACACATATTGCTGGAGTGAATGGTAATGGAAATGCCTTGATGATGAGAGAGATCAATGGAGAATGGCCAGACTGGTTCGAGCTGACAGAAAGGCTATGGTAACTCAGATACCTCTGTACAAATGTAGTGAGGATAATAGCATCTCAGAATTCACAACACATCAAACCTTGAGGCAGATGGGCTACAACAGCAGAAGACCACGTTGGGTACTTTATTAGGACCATAGTGTTCCTAATAAAGAGTGTGTGTGTATATATATATATATATATATATATGTGCATTCAGAAAGTATTTATACTCCTTCATTTTTTCACATTTTGTTATGTTGCAACCTTATATTTTTGATAACCTTACAAATGTAATAAAAAGAAAAAAAAATGAAATATCACATTGAAATAAGTATTCAGACCCTTTGCTGTGACACTTGAAATATAGCTCAGGTACGTCCTATTTGTCTGGATCATCTTTGAGAAGTTTCTACACTTTTATTGGAGTCCACCTGTGGCAAATTTAATTGATTAGACATGATTTGGAAAGGTACGCACCTGTCTATATAAGGTCTCAAAGCTGAAAATGCATATCAGAACAAAAACCAAGCCATGAGTTCAAAGGAACTGCCTGCAGAGATCAGAGACAGGATTGTGACGAGGCAAAGATCTGGGGAAGGCAACAAAAACATTTCGGCCGCATTGAAGGTTCCCAAGAGCATAGTGGCCTCCATAATTCTTAAATGGAAGAAGTTTTGAACAACCAGGACTCTTCCTAGAGCTGGCCACCCGGCCAAACTGAGCAATCCTGTGAGAAGGGCCTTGGTAAGAGAGGCCTGGTCAGGTTGAGCTACAGAGATCATGTGTGGAGATGGGAGAAACTTGCAGAAGGACAACCATCACTGCAACACTCCACCGATCTGGGCTATATGGCAGAGTAGCCAGACGGAAGCCTTTCCTCAGTGTAAGACACATAAAATCCCTAAAATAACTCCCAGACTGTTAGAAACAAGATTCTCTGGTCTGATGAAATTAAGATTGAATTGTTTGGCCTTAATTCCAAGCATCATTTCTGGAGGACACCAGACACCGCTCATCACCTGCGCAGTACTATCCCAACGGTGAAGCATGGTGGTGGTAGCATCATGCTGTGGGGGTGTTTTTCAGTGGTAGCATCATGCTGTGGGGGTGATTTTCAGTGGCAGGGACTGGGGGTCTGGTCAGGGTTGAAGGAAAGCTGAATGCAGAAAAATACAGAGATATCCTTAATGAATACCTTAATGAAAGCCCAGGGTGCAGACTGGGACCTCAGACTTGGCCGAAGGTTCACCTTCCAACAGGACAATGACCCTAAGCACAAAGCCAAGACAATGAAAGAGTGGCTTTGTGACAACTCTGTGAATGTTCTTGAGTGACCCAGCTAGAGCCTGGCTTTAACTAATTCGAACATCTCTGGAGAGATCTGAAAATGGCTGTCCACTAATGGTCTCCATCCAACCTGACAGAGCTTGGGAGTATCTGCAGAGAAGAATGGCAGAAAATCCCTAAATCAAGGTGTGCAAAGCTTGTTGCATCATCCCCAAAAAGACTTGAGGCTGTAAAAGGTGCTTCAACTAAGTACTGATTTAAGGGTCTGAATCACTGATCTATAAATATAACTGGATTGCTCATAGAATTCTAAACTGCCAGCAGTAGGTGAAGCTACCGGAAGTGCTCTGGTGTCCATCTTACTATTCCCTACCGACAGAGGGCATCGCGGCATGTGCAGCGTTTAACCGCGAAACAACACTCACTTAAGGACGTGGCTAAAGTGCCCACAGGTTGTAATTTATGACTATGTACATATGTTACGTCCCTAAAACAGCTCGGAGGATGAGGGGACACAACATAAAATAATTGTTTAATATTCCCAGATTAGTTATCCCTGTTAACGCCACTAAGATGCTGGAGCAACAAGACACGAAGACATAAGGAGGTTTAAGTCCAATACATGAATATATTTATTCATTACAACCACGTGCACAAAGGAGAAAGAAACAAAACGAATACAAATACCGTACCCAGGAGTAGGAATCTGAACGGGGCTTAAAACAAAGAAATAATCAAAACAAAACCCACTTTCTAACTACATTCCCATTCCCACTAAAACTACAACATCAAAGAAAGGAAAAAAACAACATCGACGGCATGTGCAACACGCCCTCGCTAACCTACTCTACATAAAAACTCAAAACATACAAAAATAGCACCCGCTCCTTACCTGTTGTATTAACAGAGTGCTTCCCTAGGTGTTGCATGAATGGAAGTCACGTGACATGCTTGCTGGATTACTATTCCCTGACCGGTTGTAAAGCAATACAAAAAAACAAAAAGGAGGAAACATAAAGACTCAAGTTCCCAACGTAATCCAAAAGAAACGTTAACAAACTATTAACTCAAAACATAAACTTTAGATAACAAAACGAAAAGAACACAAGACATGTCACCATCACAGCGTGACCGAAACGAAAACAAACAGTTCCTTCCTTCTCCCCTCTTCCTGTCCACGTCAGTCTCTTATAGCAATGACGCCCATTCCGATCGCGCGTCACAATGATGACGGACAGCCAACAACACCGCCCTGAGAGATGATAGCAGAGAAAGTGAAAGCAAAAACAACAACAAAAGAACAACATATCCTCGGAGCACGTAACATCCCCACCCTAAAAAAAACAAACATGATAAAACATTATGTTTGTCAAAAATTCCACAAGGGAAGAAAGACAGATAAAACAAAACAAAAAAAAAACTCAGACAATGGACAATATTCATACACACTGATTAACGCCTCAAACTCTTGAAAGCGCATCAGCTACTACGTTCTCCGAACCCTTCTTATGCCGGATTTCGATGTTGTAATTTTGGACAATTAAAGCCCACCTCATTAACCTTTGATTCTGGTTATACATTCGGCACAAAAAGGTTAGGGGATTATGATCGGTGTAAACAATCACTGGATATGCCGTAGATCCAACATACACTTCAAAATTCTGGAGTGCCAATAGCAAAGCTAACGCCTCCTTTTCAATGGTTGAATAGTTGATTTGGTGCTTATTGAATTTCCTGGAAAAGTAACAAATGGGATGATCCACTCCATCTGCACTCTCCTGAAGAAGCACTGCACCCGCACCATACGCACTTGCGTCAACCTCAAGTTTGAACGGCACCGTGAAATTAGGCGCGGACAGCACCGGCGCACTACACAACAATGCCTGAATATTTTCAAAAGCCTGTTGACTTTCCAAAGACCAGCTAAAGGTCTTCAAAGGACTGAGCAGATCCGTTAAAGGACGAGCCACAGTGGAGAAATTCTTACAGAAAGTTCTGTAATATCCTGCCATCCCGAGAACGTCGCAATTCACGTCTGGTCGAAGGTGCGGGAAACTCAAGAATGGCTAGAATTTTAGCTTCCACCGGACCGAACTTGACCTTGACCTACCTGCTTTCCCAAATATCTGACAGTGGCCTTGCCAAATTCACACTTGGCCAAATTCAAGGTCAATGAAGCTTTTTCAAGGCGTTGGAACACTGTTCCCAACAAGGACACATGTTCAGCCCAACTAGTCGAATACACCACCAAGTCGTCTAAGTAGGCATTGCAGTTCGAAACGCCAACAAGTACAATATTTACCAATCTTTGAAAAGTGGCCGGGCATTTCAGTAACCCGAATGCCATAACCGGTACTGCATGAATGAATCAGGTGTCACGAAGGCAGAAATCTCTGAAGCTCGAGGGGTTAAAGGCACCTGCCAATACCCTTTCAGCAGATCTAGTTTACTAACAAACTGAGCTGAGCCTAAATTATCAATACAATCCTCCATACGAGGCAAAGGGAAGCAATCTGGCACAGTGACAGCATTGACCTTCACGGTAATCCGTGCAAAATCGATAACTTCCATCTGACTTCGGGACAAGTAGGCACGGTGAGCTCCACGGGCTACTACTAGGTTCAGCAAGACCTTCTCTTACTAAATAATCAACTTCATCTTTCACTAAAGATCTCTTAGTGGCATTCATTCTATATGGATGCTGCTTAATAGAGCGCGCATCCTTCACATTGATATCATGGTACAGCACCCGTGTTTGTGTAGGAACATTACCACAAATTTCGGAAAAACCATGAATGAGCGCGGTCACGTCTTGTTTCTGTGGCTCCGTTAATCCCACCAGGAAATTTGACAGATCGCTCAATACCTCGGAGTTTGACAACCGCGCGAGCGGTAATGGATCACTACGTAGCATCAAACCATCCTCATCGATCGATACTCCAGAAGATGACGCTTCCACATGACAATTCACAGCCACCGGAGAGATAGCGGACCCTGCAGTCTCATCCGTAGGTGATTTTAACACATCATCTCTAGAATAGTACGTCTTCAACATGTTAATATGACAGACTCTTCGCTGTCGCTTCCTGTCAGGTGTTCTAACAACATAGTCAGTTTCACTTCTTTTAGCCACGATCTCATATGGTCCTGCAAAGCGTGCTGACAAGGCCGACCCTGGTATAGGTAACAACACCAACACTTGGTCTCCAACGGAAAATGAACGAAGAACTGTTTTTTTATCAAACCGTTTCTTCATATCACTCTGAGCGTGAGACAAAAATCTTTCAGCCAAGTCACACGCGCTCTGCACACGTTCCCGAGTCTGCAAACATAATCCAACACATTAACCTTCGGGCTCAAGTCATTACTAATACCAAGTATTTGTTCCTTAAGCACCTTCAAAGGTCCCCTAACAGAATGTCCGAAGACCAGGTCAGCTGGACTAAACCTTAATGATTCCTGCACAGTCTCCCGTATAGCGAATAAAACGAAAGGAAGTCCCTCGTCCCATTCATTACCTGTGTCCACACAGTACTTTTTCAACATTGATTTCAACGTTTGATGAAATCTTTCCAGGACTCCCTGGCTTTCAGGATGATACGGACTTGACACACGATGGTTTATATTGAGCGAGCTCAACACCTGCTTAAACACTTTGGAAAGGAAATTCGTTCCCTGATCAGTCTGTACCGAACTCCGGCAGTCCAAAAGTAGAAAAAAATTTAATAAGGGACTTAATTACAGCTTTAGCAGTAATTGTACGTAACGGAATAGCCTCTGGATATCGAGTAGCAGAACACATGATCGTGAGAACATACTGATTACCCGATTTAGGTCCTAGGAAGCGGTCCCACACAATCCACGATTACATTCTCAAACGGCTCACCTAGTGCTGGAATAGGCACCAGTGGTGCCGGGGAATAACTTGATTCGGCTTTCCCATATATTGACACGTGTGACATGTACGACAAAAATTTGCTACATCTTTCTTAAGTCCAGGCCAGAAAAAATGTCGCAAAACACGGTCATACGTTTTAGTAACCCCCAAATGTCCAGAAAAAACGTGATCATGCGCCAGGGAAAGTACGGGAGGGCGATATGTGGAAGGAATCACCACTTGATATACTGATACACCCTCCTCACTCGCAGTAGTAGTCGGCTGCCATTTACGCAACAACAAACCACCATCGATAATATGTGACCCGTCACGGAAACCAGTGACACAAGTCGGCAGCACAACTTGTGAGCAAAATGAGAAACAAGTGTTTTTTTCCAAAATTGGTGATTTCCGCTTTTTTGCAGAATCTGTTAGTTGAGATCATGAAGAAGCCTCTCCATGTTTGAGATAACAGTATTGGTATATTTAAAAGCGTACATTTTGAGGTTGAAATCGGCTTGTTTTTCGGAGATTCTAGCATGCAGTAGGGGCGTGTCATTGTCTGTGTGTATTTCCGTACTGAATAGCCGCCGGCGCTTTTGCCCCGCCCCTAACAGCGTGGCTACTTATTATGCAGCGCTCTAGCCGGCTCTATCTGATATCAAAATTCAATGAAGATGGGCGCCGCCAAAGAATGTCGCGAGACGAGCTGAACCGTGGCCGTTACAGCGAAAATGTTTTGAAGTACTTCTTCGACAAGCGGATGCTTATGAACAAGCGTTCACTGATTCTGAAAGACGATCTGGCGGCGATGAAAGTGGCATGATAAGACTGAATAATATCCCTAATCTACAACTGAGCGAAGATGAAGGCGAGGAAGAATGTATCGGACTGGCGTCATGCGAATTATTGGACATTTAGAGGCAAACAGGCGCACAGTGCAAACTTCGGAGATGGTTACATCCACAAAGAAGACCCGACAAAGAGAAAGTGTGCCCGAGCGACTTATTTCATTGGAGGCAACGAGATCTGCAAGAATACTTTTCTGTTTCTTATGGGGTGAGTTTCCATAAACATCAAAGTTTGTCGTTTTTTGTTCATTCTAAGAACACGTTACCGTTATCTCATGTTTAGTCCATGTTTACAGGGGAGCTTTACAGGGGTATGGCTTATCTAAATGAGATGTAAATGAGCCCTATTGTCACTCCCAGCAGCAGAGAGAGGTGAGAACTGCACAATCTTTTGAGGCCGTTTTCTCCCCTTTTAGCTTTTTTGAGTGCCTACCTTCAAATGGCCACAACTTCTCCAAATATTGTCAGATTTCCATGTGTTACAAATCGTTGGAAAGCTTGGAGACTACACTTTCAGAATCTGTGAATAACTCAAAATGCCCCAAAACCGACTTGTGTCCCTACTTTCCGTGATCGGTCACATATATGAAACTCCCTTATCTTTACCATCCCTTGCTGCAACGAAACACTTCGACAAAGTTTCATCCATCTTCTGAGCTTCCACAATTTTCTCACGAGTAACTGATAAGGGCAGAACAACATTACTGACCCTTGTAACTTCCTTATCTTTACTAACAGGTTCACTGTGTGCAACAACTTCACCAGACTCAGACACACACAAAAAGGTATCCTCCAACACAACCTCCTCATCTTTTTTTTTAACCTGCTATGCAGTGAGAACACATGCCGAAAAAAGATTAGGGTATGTCTGTGCTAATTCCTCTGATTCTGGAGTCAACACAGGGTTGTCAACTACTTCTAGTGCAGGTAACACTCTCCCTCCAGCCAAGTCATTTCCTAAAATAAATGACACCCCTGGAACTGGCAACGCAGAACGTACCCCCACATTGACAAATCCCGTGACTAATTCAGACCTCACATATATACTGATGCAAAGGCACCTTCACCACGTCCATACAGAATCCCGAACTAATATGCTAGATCCTAAATGTGACTGATCAGAAAAGGGCAACGCATCAGCACATATAAACGAATAAGCAGCCCCTGTATCACGCTAAAATCTGTATTTCCACCTGCTCCTCAAGTTTACCACTAAGCGATACAAACCCTTTCAATAAGAAAGGCTTGTATATACCATCAGGTGACACTTCTGTGGCATCCTCAGGAACCGTGTTCACAAAAGCAACAGGCCTCTGCTGTGAACCATTCTGCGATTTGCGTTTCAGCACTAAACAATCTGCAATAACGTGACCAGTCTTATGGCAATAAAAGCACTCACGTCTCTCTTTCGATTGTTCACCCGCCATCTTCGTCTGTTCATTAGCAAATCTCCCTGAAACAACTGAGACTGAGCTGCACCAACAGTCGTATTTCTGTCCGGCGCGCACTAACAAACACATTCTTATGTGTGAGCGCAAACTCATCAGCAGCGCACGGCTGCCGTGGCCAGATCAGTGACTTTTTGCTCATTTAAATACAGCACAACGCGTTCCGGCAAGCATTTCTTAAAATCCTCAAGCAACATTAATTCTCGGAGGGATACAAAATCAGTTACCTTACTTGATACACACCATTTATCAAACAATACCCCTTTCTCGTAGCGAATTCCACAAGCGTCTGATTTCCACTCTTCTTGTGGTATCTAAACCTTTGCCGGTAAGCCTCGGGACTAACTCAAACGAACGAAGGATAGCTATCTTGGCGGTCTCAGTACTGTAAACTTTCCGCTAACGAAAGTGCAGAAAAAACTTCCAAAGCTTTCCCTGACAACCGGCACTGCAACAATAAAGCCCAAACATCTTTTGGCCATCCTAAAGAAAACGCTATCCGTTCAAAAACTCCAAAATAGCTATCCACTTCCGACTCTCTGAACAAGGGCACCAAGGGAAGATTTTTACTCACATCAAATACCACCGAGGTTGTAGAACCGCTGAACTGTAGTATCTTTATTCACCAAGTCAGAAGTGATTGAACCAGCAGTAACAGGGGCGAGCGTCCTCCCTCTATCTCTAACTTGCGCAAGTTCACTTCCTTCTCAGCCTCTATTTCCAACCTCACGGATTTTGAGTCGCAGATCAAATTCAGCCCTGTCGTGCTTGCGCTCTCTCCTCCGCTTCCATACGGATTCGGGCGAGACGAACTTTCAATTTCGACTCCCCTATCGAACCCGGCGTGGCTGGGGAAAACGACTCGAAGAGTGAAAAAGCTGCTCGGCTTTCGACCTCGGTCTCCGTCCCAGCGAGTTTCACAACTTCCTCTTCAGCCTTCATACTTTGCGCATCATCGGCGATTTGCTCTGCTTCTCCCTCCGCCTCAGATAAAACCAAAATATCTAATTCCACTAATCGATGCAATAAAAAATCTTTAATTTCCTTTTTAACAATTGTTGCTTAACAGAAATTCGAAGTGGTCAGCTATAACGATCAATTCATCTTTTCGACATCTCTCAAAGCGCCCCAAACGAAGGATTCTCAATAAAATCCTGCGGCGTGCGATGTCATAATGAAATCTACCAATGAACCACAGGCCACCCACCAAATCCCTAAATCAAATATTTACTCAACAACTTGAACCAGCACCCCAACAACGTCTCCAGGCTTTAAGGCCCGGACGAGCCCCCAAATTTATGTTACGTCCCTAAAACAGCTCGGAGGATGAGGGGACACAACATAAAATAATTGTTTAATATTCCCAGATTAGTTATCCCTGTTAACGCCACTAAGATGCTGGAGCAACAAGACACGAAGACATAAGGAGGTTTAAGTCCAATACATGAATATATTTATTCATTACAACCACGTGCACAAAGGAGAAAGAAACAAAATGAATACAAATACCGTACCCAGGGAGTAGGAATCTGAACGGGGCTTAAAACAAAGAAATAATCAAAACAAAACCCACTTTCTAACTACATTCCCATTCCCACTAAAACTACAACATCAAAGAAAGGAAAAAAAACAACATCGACGGCGGTGCAACACGCCCTCGCTAACCTACTCTACATAAAAACTCAAAACATACAAAAATAGCACCCGCTCCTTACCTGTTGTATTAACAGAGTGCTTCCCTAGGTGTTGCATGAATGGAAGTCACGTGACATGCTTGCTGGATTACTATTCCCTGACCGGTTGTAAAGCAATACAAAAAAAACAAAAAGGAGGGAACATAAAGACTCAAGTTCCCAACGTAATCCAAAAAGAAACGTTAACAAACTATTAACTCAAAACATAAACTTTAGATAACAAAACGAAAAGAACACAAGACATGTCACCATCACAGCGTGACCCGAAACGAAAACAAACAGTTCCTTCCTTCTCCCCTTCTTCCTGTCCACGTCAGTCTCTTATAGCAATGACGCCCATTTCGATGCGCGTCACAATGATGACGGACAGCCAACAACACCGCCCTGAGAGATGATAGCAGAGAAAGTGAAAGCAAAAACAACAACAAAAGAACAACATATCCTCGGAGCACGTAACAACATATTAAGCACACATTAGTCGTTATCCCCATGTAGATTGGGCATAACGATCATAATCTTTAATAATCAACAGTAAAAATACAACAACAAAGTGTATTAATACAACTTTTTAAAGCAAAGTTATCCAATAGCGACATCTGCAGATTGTTACATGATGCAATGTTTCTCTGCCTTCATAGTTTAAATCTGTTGATGCTCATTGTTCATAATGTTGACAAATTATACATCTGCATAATGCCAACAACTTAAGACCTTATGCACAGCTATTTAGTCAACCTCATGTCCTTCCAAACCTGTATGACTTTTTCTGTGGAACACAAAAGATGACATTTAAAAAAATGATTTTGTCCATATAATGAAAGTCGTTGGTGACCAAAACAAGCTATTTTGCTCACCATTTACGTTCCTTATATGGAATACAAAATACATTTTTGGGGGTTCTGCAAAAGAAAGTCACATGGATTTGGAAGGACATGAGGTTATATATATGATGACAGAATTTAAATTTTTGGGTCAACTTTTTTATTAATATAAAACTATCTGAAACACAGTAATTGTATAAGACTATTGTTTAACTGCATGTTGCAAAAGTATCTTCATTAAAAATAAAACCAAATAGTATAATATTTTTTACTCTGTTAAAACAGCTCTTCAGTGAAGCCAGGCTGACATCTGTCTCCTCATACAGCTTTTCCTCCTGTTGCAAACCAATTCCAGTTTTATCTAGCATTCAGTGGGATGTTTATTGAAATCCAAATGGCAACTTGTTTAACTTCAACAATATCCATGTGCTCCTTGTCAGGGCTGGACTGGAAAGAGAAATCGCCCCGGGATTTTACATAGCAACTGGCCCAAAAGTGTTCGCTATGACTCATAGCGGCCGACACAGCAGTCCGCTCGGGTCTCCCAATGGCCAGTCCACCCTGATCGGCCCCAAAGTGCGTCGGTCCACCGGAAAAATGCCCGGTATGCCAGATTACCAGTCCTGCCCTGCTCCTCGTTTATTCCAAATGATCACTTTATAAATGATGCCCATGAGATGGTCCGTATTCAGGCCTGTACTGCAAAAACTGCAAATCACACAAAGAGAATTAATGCAAACCCACATTAAACCGGTGTTGAACTTGTATGGTGTTGAGCTGTATGATTGAACATTGGTGAATGTGAATCACCAAAAACACAAGAAGAAGAATGTGAAGGTGATCTGTTTCTCTGTTTCTCATCAACACCTATCACATCACTTCTGAAGATACTGATTTAACCACTGGAGTCTTATGGATTACTTTTATGCTGACTTATGTGATTTTGATTAGCTTTAAAACGCTGCCACCCATTCACTTGCATTGTATGGACCTGCAGAGCTGAGAAATTCTTTTATAAATCTTAATTTGAGTTCAGCAGATGAAAGAAATTCATACACATCTGGGATGGCATGAGGGAGCATAAATAATTAGAATTTTAATTTTGGGGTGAAATATCCCTTTAAGGGCTCTTGATCTGGATGAATTTGTCAATAAGATGAGATGTTTGGAAACATTTCTAGTAATTATTATGGTGAAAACGTCGCTCAAGGACATTACATATAATGCTGAAATATAAACCAAAGCACGATCATTCTTTATTAATGCCTAATTTAACTATTTCATAGCTTTTAAAGTCCTGCTTGGATTCTTATTTCAGTGTAGTTACCGTTTTCAGTGTCAAAAGAATTTAGATCATTAGTTCTTTATAGCAGTACCACCACTGTCTAAATGCAGAGTATGCAGCATGCGTAGGGCACCAACCACGGTCGAGGAACTCTTGCTGGGTCTGAAACCACCCCCTATTTGTTTTTGACAAATAATTTCTTGATTAAAGTAACAAATAGGGAGACAAAATATACAGATACATTTTAAAATGTACACTTTATTTGATAAAATGTGTTTTCTCTTTATATTATCACACAGTATATATTAAAAATGACAAACAGATTGAAGATTTATTGTATTAAAATATTATTTAATAAGAATAGCAAGTAAGGCCCATGTATTTTAAAAGTTCATATGTGAAGTTATTTCTGCGATAGCTCCAGAGTTCCGACACTCGGTGTGTACTTTAGCGTCCAAATTCACTCACTCATTTCGTTCACTCACTGCTAAGATAAAGTGAACTCACTGCCATTCACTTTATAGGAAATAGTGAATGAGTGAACAATTTAAGACACAGCCACTCTCTTCGCCATATGATTGCCTCCGCATGCACATCTATCACGTACGTGCCTCATGCCCCTCGCTGTGCACAAGCAAAAATGTTCTCTGTTCAATCACGCGAACGGCAGAGCAAAAGGCATTTACACTTAACTTCAATGTTTACATGGATTTATAGTTAATCTGCCAAAGTAGCTGCAATACTGCTCATGACATGCAGGACGTGGGACAAAGTGCACTGATATATTGTTGCACTGATTCAAAAAATGTACACTTTAAAACTGATGTCATAAGAGCCCAGTTACATTATCACCCTGAAAATTACCATCACTTTACACAGAAAAGCCTGTGTTATAATTAGAGCCAAAACTTACCTCAGCATGCTAACTTAAATTGAAGCTAAGATTTTAATCTTGAAATATCAGCTTCTCTTGGTGTTAAATGCAGGCATTGCATGAAGAAACTATTCTTTTTTTACTGTGCAGAGCGAAGAAATTGTTTCACTTTGACGAGTTTAATGCTGCAGCAGTGATGACTTGAGTGACAGTTTGTGTCAGCTGTGTGAACTTCTGCTCAAATAAAAGTCCCATTTAGTAATCTCTCAATAAATTACACATTCATTAAAATTAAACCCAGTAAAGTAACAACAGGAACGCCACCCATTGAAAAGAAGTAAAAGTAAAAAAAATCAATAGAAATTGACCTGAGTGAGAGCAAAAAGTACCTACTTTTAAACCTACTATAAAAGTTTTTTTTTTTTAACCTCACTCAAGTAAATGTAACGGAGTAAATGTAGCGCATTACTACCCACCTCTGGTCATTATGGGGTATAGAGTGCAGACTGATGGTCTGAATACTTTCTGTATATATATATATATATATATATATATATATATATATATATATATATATATATATATATGCAGTATATATATGCACACACACACACACACTGGCAGCCAAACGTTTGAAATAATGTACAGATTTTCTTGTTTCAGAAGGAAATATGTACTTTAATTCACCAAAGTGGCATTCAACTGATCACAAAGTGTAGTCAGGACATTACTGATGTAAAAAAACAGCACCATCATTATTTAAAAAAAAAGTCCTTTTTGATCAAATCTAGACAGGCCCCATTTCCAGCAGCCATCACTCCAACACCTTCTCCTTAAGTAATCATGCTAAATTGCTAATTTGGTATTAGAAAATCACTTGCCATTATATCAAACACAGTTGAAAGCTATTTGGTTTGTTAAATGAAGCTTAACATTGTCTTTGTGTTTGTGCCACCATATGCAATATACTGGCATGTCTTAAGATCAATATTAGGTCAAAAATGACAAAAATGAAACAGCTTTCTCTAGAGACTCATCATTTAATCATTATTTTGAGGAATAAACGATATACAATGTTTGAAATTGCCAAAAAACTGAAGATGTCATACAAAGGTGTGCACTACAGTCTTCAAAGACAAAGGACAACTGGCTCTAACAAGAACAAAATGAGTGGAAGGCCAGATGTACAGTACAACTAAACAAGAGGATTATACATCAGAGTCTCTAGTTTGAGAAATAGATGCTTCACATGTCCTTAGCTGACAGCTTAATTGAATTCTACCCACTCAACACCAGTTTCATGTACAACAGTAAAGAGAAGACTCAGGGGTGCAGGATTTTTTGGGAAGAAAACACCACTTTTAAAACAAAAAGAAAAGGTTAGATTGGGCAAAGAAACGCAGACATTGGACAACAGATAACTGGAAAAGAGTGTTATGGATCTTAACCCCATTGAGATTTTGTGGGATTAGCTAGACTGTAAAGCGCGTGAGAAGTGCCCGACAAGATAGCCACATCTATGGCAAGAGCTACAGGAAGCGTTGGGTGAAATGCCACCTGAGTATCTGGACAAACTGACAGCTAGAAAGCCATGGATCTGCAAAGCGGTCATTGTTGCACATAGAGGATTTTTTGATGAGAACTCTTTAAAGACTTTCTGAATTTTTTGTTTCAAAATTGTAATAGTAATTTTTTACGTTATTAATGTCCTGACTATATATTGTGATCAGTTGAATGTAAATAAAATAAAAGTACCAATTTCTTTCCATAAGAGCAAAATCTGTACATTATTCCAAACTTTTGCCCACCAGTGTATATACTGTATATATATATATATACACTCACCTAAAGGATTATTAGGACCACCTGTTCAATTTCTCATTAATGCAATTATCTAATCAACCAATCACATGGCAGTTGCTTCAATGCATTTAGGGGTGTGGTCCTGGTCAAGACAATCTCCTGAACTCCAAACTGAATGTCAGAATGGGAAAGAGCAATTTTGAGCGTGGCATGGTTGTTGGTGCCAGACGGGCCGGTCTGAGTATTTCACAATCTGCTCAGTTACTGGGATTTTCACACACAACCATTTCTAGGGTTTACAAAGAATGGTGTGAAAAGGGAAAAACATCCAGTATGCGGCAGTCCTGTGGGCGAAAATGCCTTGTTGATGCTAGAGGTCAGAGGAGAATGGGCCGACAAATTCAAGCTGATAGAAGAGCAACTTTGCCTGAAATAACCACTCGTTACAACCGAGGTATGCAGCAAAGCATTTGTGAAGCCACAACACGCACAACCTTGAGGCGGATGGGCTACAACAGCAGAAGACCCCACCGGGTACCACTCATCTCCACTACAAATAGGAAAAAGAGGCTACAGTTTGCAAGAGCTCAACAAAATTGGACAGTTGAAGACTGGAAAAATGTTGCCTGGTCTGATGAGTCTCGATTTCTGTTGAGACATTCAGATGGTAGAGTCAGAATTTGGCGTAAACAGAATGAGAACATGGATCCATCATGCCTTGTTACCACTGTGCAGGCTGGTGGTGGTGGTGTAATGGTGTGGGGGATGTTTTCTTGGCACACTTTAGGCCCCTTAGTGCCAATTGGGCATCGTTTAAATGCCACGGCCTACCTGAGCATTGTTTCTGACCATGTCCATCCCTTTATGGCCACCATGTACCTATCCTCTGATGGCTACTTCTAGCAGGATAATGCACCATGTCACAAAGCTCGAATAATTTCAAATTGGTTTCTTGAACATGACAATGAGTTCACTGTACTAAAATGGCCCCCACAGTCACCAGATCTCAACCCAATAGAGCATCTCTGGGATGTGGTGGAACGGGAGCTTTGTGCCCTGGATGTGCATCCCATAAATCTCCATCAACTGCAAGATACTATCCTATCAATATGGGCCAACATTTCTAAAGAATGCTTTCAGAACCTTGTTGAATCAATGCCACGTAGAATTAAGGCTTCTGAAGGCGAAAGGGGGTCAAACACAGTATCAGTATGGTGTTCCTAATAATCCTTTAGGTGAGTGTATATATATATATATATCCATCACAAAGGAATTTTATTATTATTTTTTTTTTAAGCTGCTGGATTTTGTGACATATTTTTTGGTGAGATGTACTGTAGTTATATTTAGGCCTTGCTCATGTTTATTATTTTATATATATTTATATATATATATATATATATATATATATATATATATATATATATATATATATATATATATATACATACATAAACACACAACAGTTGAAAAAGGTTGTGCTACCTAATGAAGAATCTTTTTTATTTAGTTGGAGAAGTATTGAGTACACTTGCATTTCTTATAAGTCACCTTACCCTTGCAAATCAAATTTCTTTTTAAAAATTGTGAAAAAGAAACAAATCTCCCTAGAAATTCATCAGTCTATTGTTGTTTTAAGATATGAAGGCTATTCTATACACTACTGTCTTGAAAGAAGAAATCAAAATGGATCTATCCAGGATATAGAGGGAAGTGAATGGCCCAGATGCACTTCAACAAGAAGACAAGTACAGTACATCACAGTCTCTAGGTTAAGAAACTGACCCCTCACAGGTCCTAAACAGGCAGCTTCAATTACCAGTACATGACAAACACCAATTTCATCTGCAACAGTGGAGAGAAGACTCTAGGGATGTTAGCTTTTTAAGCAGACTTTCCGAGAAAAGTCGCACCTGGAACTCGCAAATAGAAAAAAATGGTAGAATGTGCAAAATAGCTTAAAAGATTGGGTGGTAAATAATACGAAAATAGTTTTATGGATTGGAGAATCTAAATTTGAGGGGTTGATCGGTTTGTTAGAAAAGCTTGGTTGGAAAATCTGTGAAAAGTGCTCTAGCAATTACATCTTTGGGAAGTGCTGCAGAAAGCATGGGATGAAATTTTACCTGAAGATAAAAAATAAACTGACTGAGAGCAAGTGAGGGATTCTTTGATAAACAGAAAGTTTAAAGACTACAGCATTTATTTAAATATAAATAGCCATTTGTAACATTATAAATGTCTTTGCTGTTATTCTTGATCAATTTAAAGCATCCTTGGCAAATAAAAGGCCACGGCTATGGCTAATTTTGATATTTCAGTGATGCTCTAATAATGAATCCATGTTTTTATTAAACAATGTCTTGAGTATAACACGTACTGTATTTTGTATTATCTTCAGAATTTAAAAAGATGTGGAACAGTGCTTGCTGCTTTCAAGATTAATCATTTCATGGGTTGTACAGCTTCAGGCACAGATTTAAGGAAATTCCAAAATCCAACAGCTCAGCACCCTCAAAAAAGCTAATTTCTGTTCCAATCACAGTCATTCCTATTTCAGCCTTCTTCATTTCCTCTTTCCCCACAAAATCGCTCACACTGCATGATCGAATACACAAAATAGAAAAAGAGCCATGGATTACAATGGCACATATGAAGAAAAGATGAGAGCAAAACCTATAATATTCACCCTTCCATAATAATACAGGACAAAACGGTGGATGGCCTATCTGAATAGGAAGGTTGAGGTGCTCAGCTTTTAAAAAAGTGTTGCAGGTTGATGGATCCTGTTTGGATTACCCCAGGGAACCTGTCGACCACATTACAAGCTTGCATGTTCTCTGTGGCGAACAGCAGAGAGGCTTTTAGTTTTTACAGTTTAAATATGTAGCGTCTGAAAATATTTTCTTGTTTTTTTTTTGGGGGGGGGGGTTGGGTTGGGTTGGGAATTTCAGTGAGTCACCTTATAGCTTCTGTGCTTTGATATGTTCCTAGACCACAATCTTCCCATATATTCAATTTAAGACTATGACACATGGAGATGTTGCATAATAGCATGGATGACATTCAAAGACATTCAATTGAAAACATATTGGGAGCACTTTTATGTTGCCAAGACATTGCAAAGAGTGCACTGTCTGAAAGCATTGCTTTCTTTTTTATGGTGTTATTTTGTGTAAAAAGAACAGATTCACATGCAGTTTAAAGGTACGTACACACTGCCAGCGACATACGAGCTGTCGCGACCGTTGGCGCTAGATGTGGGCGTGTCCAGCGACGCGACAAAGTTGAGAAAAGTTCAACTTTGGAGCGACTAACGGAAGCGACAGCCAATAGGAGAGACGACGGGAGCGCTCACGTGATCCTTCTCTCTTTCTCTCAGCTCCTGCAGTAACGGAAAGATGGATGAGGCTAATTCTTGCTGTTAGAAATGTTCCAGTGCTCTATGATATGTCTCTTCCCACGTACAAGGACATTTTAAAGAAAAATACTGCGTGGAAAGGTGTATCTGAGATCGCGGGGATTTTATGGACCCAGACAGACCGACATTTGCATTTTCGCCGCAGATAAACAGCCGCTCTGGCAAACAGCACGCCTTGTTTCTCATTCATCTTTGATATAAAGCATTTTATGTACTGATTCCATTTATATTTAGTCTTTTCCCTACAAAATGTTTGTTTTTAGTGGCAAGAAAAGAGATTCGCTGTCAACAGCAATGGAATGACATCCGTGAATGTCATTTATAAACGTTACTAGGCAACCAGTAGTGGGAACACCCACTAGCGACTTCACCGCCAGCCACTGGCGACCTGCAGCGATAAAGTCGCTGGCAGTGTGTACGCAGCTTAAGGCATAAACATCATGAAAACATCTGCTGAATGTCAATGTACAGCTACGTCTAGCATATTCAGATCTTCAAACCTTGACATGCACTTTTTCCTGTGAATAGTGCTTCTGCAGGGAAGATACATCGTGTTTTAATGGTATACCATTTACTAAAAATGCCTGGTTAGGGGTTGTTACTTTTCACATTATAGTCAAACGCATTTTGAATTGGTTGTTCACTGCTTTAAGGAGAGCTAGCCACCCTGGGTTGTGTGCTAAACATTTACATGCATTGCTAAATTGATTTTGCATCTGTAATGAATAAGCAGCGAGGCAGACGAGGAGGTGCGGATCCAAATGCAGTTAACTTTATTGAATGAACAAAATAAACAAATTAACACAAAGGAAAAACCATCAATGGGGAAATAAACATAAAGCTGAACACACGGGAAGGGAAAACATACCAGCTAACAATACTCAACGATAGACAAGGACTGAACCAAAAACCAGGGTTAAAATACATGAACATAGGAAAAAGGGACCAATGAACAAACAGAACTCAAACAAGATGATAAGGTGATAAACAGAAACCAAAGGGAAACTAAACGAGGGCAGGTGAAAACAATGAACAGTGAACACGAGGGCTGACAGGAAGACTATGGAGGTACAAGGGTGACAAAAGTGAAAACTAAGGAATAACAAAAGTGACAAAAATGACAAACAAAAGGGCAACAGTGAAACAAGACAAGGTAAACATAACAGAGCCCCCCTCAAAAGGATCGGATTCCAGACGATCCTAAGGGACAGTAAACAAAGGACAGGAAACCCACAAAAAACACACTGAGGGCACCAGGGGCAGACAGGCAGACCAGAGGGGGTACAAAAACAAGAAGGCAGTCCAAGGGGCACAGAGGGCAGGCAGGAAGTCCAAGGGGGGCAACGAGGGGCAGACAGGCAGTCCAAGGGGGCAACGAGGGGCAATGAGACGGTCCACGAGGGCACAAAGGGTAATGAGACAGTCCACGAGGGCACAAAGGGTCAGGTTTAGGGGGCCAGGGAGGTATCGACCGGGCAGGGACAGGTTTAGATGGCCCGGGGGCTGGCCATAAGGCAAGGGCCGGCTCAGGGGGCCTAGGAGGAGGCCACAGGATAGAGGCCGATCTAGGTTGCCTAGGAGATGGCCATGGGGCAAGGACCGGTTCAGGAGGTCTGGGAGCTGGCCTCAGAACAAGGATGGGCTCAGGAGGCCTGGGAGCGGGCCACAGGGCAAGGACAGGTTCAGGAGGCCTGGGGGTTGACCACGGGATGTGGGTAGGTTTGGGGGACTTGGGTGGTGGCCGCCAGATAGAGACCGGCGGAGCCGCGTGAGGCGGAGCCAAGGAGGACTTCGGAGGCGGCGCCATAGAAGACTTGGGAGGCGGCGTCGAAGGAGGCGTAGGCAGGACCGTGGGGGCTTAGGAGGCGGAACCGAGGGTGGCTCTTGTGGTGGGGCCGAGGGAGGTGGCGCCATAGGAGGTTCTTCAGGCGGTGAGCTGGAAAGCTTCGGAGGTGGAGCCGAGGAAGTTTGAGCCATAGGAGGCTCGAGAGGCAGAGCCGTGGGAGGCGGAGCCATAGGAGGTTCTTCAGGCGGTGAGCTGGAAGGCTTCGGAGGTGGAGCCGAGGAAGGTTGAGCCGTAGGAGGCTCGAGAGGCAGAGCCGTGGGAGGCGGAGCCGTAGGAGGCTTGGGAGGCGGAGCTGTAGGAGGCTGAGCCATAGGAGGTGGAGCCGTAGGAGGCTCTGGAGGCAGAGCCGTGGGAGGCTGGGCCATAGTAGGCGGAGCCCTGGAAGGCTCGAGAGGCTTGAGGGGCGGAGCCCTGGTTGGCTCGAGAAGCTTGAGGGGCGGAGCCCTAGAAGACTCGAAATGCTTGGGAGGCGGAGCCCTGGAAGGCTTGAGAGGCGGAGCCCTGGAAGGCTCGAGAGGCTTGAGAGGCGGAGCCCTGGAAGGCTCGAGGGGCTTGAGAGGCGGAGCCCCAGGAGGCTAAGGAGGAGGAGCTCTGGAAAGCTCAGGAGGCTTGAGAGACGGAGCCCTAGGAGGCTCGGGAGGAGGAGCCCTGGAAGGCTTGAGAGGCGGAGCCCTGGAAGGCTCGAGAGGCTCAAGAGACGAGAGGCAGAGCCTTGGGAGGCTCGGGAGGAGGAGCCCTGGAAGACTCGAGAGACTTGAGAGACGGAGCCCTAGGAGGCTCGGGAGAAGGAGCCCTTGAAGGCTTGTGAGGCGGAGGCCTGGAAGGCTCAAGAGGCTCAAGAGACTTGAGAGGCGGAGCACTGGTAGGCTCGAGAGGCTCGAGAGACTTGAGAGGTGGAGCTCTGGGAAGCTCGGAGGGCGGAGCTCTGGGAAGCTCAGAAGGCAGAGCTCTGGGAAGCTTGGGTAACTCGGAAGGCAGAGCTCTGGAAAGCTCGGGAAACTCGGAAGGCGGAGCTCTGGAAAGCTCGGGAAACTCGGAAGGCGGAGCTCTGGAAAGCTCGGAAGGCGGAGCTCTGGAAAGCTCGGAAAACTCGGAAGGCGGAGCTCTGGAAAGCTCGGGAAACTCGGAAGGCGGAGCTCTGGAAAGCTCAGGAAACTCGGTAGGCGGAGCCCTGGAAGGCTCGGGAGGAGGAGCCCTGGAAGGCTCGAGAGGCGCTGGCTCTAGGACGGGCACGACCACTGGCGCTGGCTCTTGGACAGTCCTGGCTACTGGCACTGGTTCTTGGACGGTCGTGGCTACTGGCACTGGCTCTTGGACGGTCATGGCTACTGGCACTGGCTCTTGGACGGTCATGGCTACTGGCGCTGGCTCTTGGACAGACATGGCTACTGGCACTGGCTCTTGGACGGTCATGGCTACTGGCACTGGCTCTTGGACGGTCATGGCTACTGGCACTGGCTCTTGGACGGTCGAGGCTTCAGGCACTGGCTCTTGGACGGTTACGGCTACTGGCACTGGCTCTTGGACGGTCGAGGCTTCAGGCACCGGCTCAGGGACAGTCGAGGCTACAGGCGCCGGCTCAGGGACAGTCGAGGCTACAGGAGCCGGCTTGGGGACGGTCGAGGCTACAGGCGCTGGCTCGGGGATGGTCGAGGCTACAGGCGCTGGCTCGGGGACGGCTGGAGGGCCACCGCCGTGGGAGGAGAGGCAGGATCCTCAACCACCTCCACAGTAAGCAGTGAGCCGCATGCCAGAAGTGTCTCCTCCATGAATTCACAGAGCGTCCAGCCACGCATCACCGGCGGCAACCGCTCCTGGAGCGAACCGGTCAGGCTAGCCTGGAAGAACACCACCAGGGAGGAGTCAGGATAGTCGGTGGCGCTCGCTAGGAACAGGAAGTCCCTAATGTGTTCCTTCACCGGGCGGCTTCCTTGCTTCAGGTCCAGGAGGCGGCAGCATGCCCGGATAACCGCTGGATCCATATTTTGGTCTATCGTTCTGTAACGAATAAGCAGCGAGGCAGACGAGGAGGTGTGGATCCAAATGCAGTTAACTTTATTGAATGAACAAAATAAACAAATAAACACAAAGGAAAAACCCTCAATGGGGAAATAAACATAAAGCTGAACACACGGGAAGGGAAAACATACCAGCTAACAATACTCAACGATAGACAAGGACTGAACCAAAAACCAGGGTTAAAATACATGAACATAGGAAAAAGGGACCAATGAACAAACAGAACTCAAACAAGATGATAAGGTGATAAACAGAAACCAAAGGGAAACTAAATGAGGGCAGGTGAAAACAATGAACAGTGAACACGAGGGCTGACAGGAAGACTATGGAGGTACAGGGTGACAAAAGTGAAAACTAAGGAATAACAAAAGTGACAAAAATGACAAACAAAAGGGCAACAGTGAAACAAGACAAGGTAAACATAACAGCATCATAGTCCACTGTGCTGTAAAAACAGTTTACTGGCCATTGCAAATATCACGCAAACTCTAATTCAAAGGTCAGTGTTTTATGGAATGTTTAACATGTCGAAGAGAGTATTGTGGCATTTACAAAGCTGTGTGGGGAATCATTGTGCAAAAGGTCACTTAAAGAGGAGTAAGAGAATGTAAGAGCACTGTCGCGCTTACCATGGCCAGGACTGTTATTATGAAAGCTCATAAGTTCAGAAGCAGCGTTGATCACTAGGAAGAGAAAACATACTGCATCAGCCACTGCAAGAGATCAGTTTGCTGCATGCAAGGGCACTGGAGACATGCATTAAAGTTATTATCAGCCTCAGTTTGGACGTATCTTGTGTTCATGTGCATCTTATGAGTGAGTACGGTTAATCCTACTATGTTCGCTGAGTTATGTTTGTTGTTATCAGTAATTATAAAGTTATCTAATACTCAAACCCTCTAAACTTCACTGCAGTCCTGAAGCTCATTCAACTACCACTTGTTAAGCTGACACTGACTTATGTGCATGTAAATGCTGACTTCTCCCTCTGATGTTGATACTTGTGACAATAAATCAGTTTTATGTTGATACTTCCCTCTGTAGTTTTCTGACTGACACACCTGATTCACTGCTATCCGAAACTAGCCCTTATAGCTTCTTAAGTAGCCCTTCACTACAATCAATTTAAAATGCAGCCCACACATCCAAAGTGAAAACATCCTTTTATACAGCGCTAGATTATACAACATGAGAGCCATAATACTAATGTTCGCACAATGCAGCTTTTTCATGACTTTTAAAAAAAAAATCACTCTAGCGCCATGTTTGATTTTTAATGGGAATGACAGTTCAGGAGGTGCACGCCCATGTAATCTTCCAATTAATTATTAGAGTATAAAAGGAACCTCTCACCTTATCACAGTTTTAGATCTCCCTGCATTTGGTCTGCTTGCATAATTTCTGACATCCTCGAGCTCTTTTCCTTGGACGACAAACTCTCTAATCCTGCAGAAGCAAAGATTAATCCATTGCATACCAGACTGCATTTCTCTTCTGTTATTTCTGATACAGTTTCACCAGCTGAGCAATCAGGATTCTGAATTCATCACGTAACATCTCAGCACACCAAATCTCTCTCAAGAAGTCTGACCCCCCATTCAACATCATCTCATCCGAATTAAAGACATCATCATCGCCATCTTCATTCCCATCTTCCCTTCGTTGAAAGCTCATGAATGTTCAGTTCTCCCCATTTCAGACTGGTCTGTTAATGCTCAATCCCCAATCCTCCTCTTCCCCAGCCCTTAGCTCACAAGGTAGCCACCAGTACTTCGCCGATTGCCGCAGTTTCAACTCTAATGCTTCCCCTTCTCAACAGGTATTTGCAATATTTTCTCAATTTCATTAATCTATCCATGGAGTGGATCAAAACGTGAGGCCACTTACACAAATTGACTCCCTTTCTGTCCACTCACTCCATTCCTACTTCCACCACTTTTTTACCTGCCCACGGAGCAAATCTAAGTTTGAGGCTACCTCTACCCATGGTCCCGCCTCCCTCATTCCCCCTTTACAACATTCCATCTTCTAACACTAATCTACCCGCCCATGAACCGGACCCAAGCGTGGGGTTGCCTCCCCCCATGGTCCCACCTCCTGCCCCCCCCATACCATCCAAACTCCCATGACCTCAGCTCGATCCTCAATATTTAAACTTTCGACCGCTGCCCCCCTTCCAGCACCTCATCATGCAGTCGCCATGGATCCCCCACCAGTTTCCAACAATTTCCACTGTCAGATCCAAGCAGGTGTGGACATTGATCTTTTTTTCCTCCTCTCCTCCGTTCCAATTAATGAATCATATTGCTCTTTGGACTGTGGGCCCATAACCTTTAACCCTCTGGGGCCGGCACGTCCTGCTGTATTTTTTCGTCATTACAGCGGAAACAACATAAAATTCTCCATCATTTTGGGGCATACAGATAAGTGTAAGACATCATTAGAGACTATAAAGGGTCTACTTTTATTTGTGTACACTCACAATAACAACAAAACCTTGTAAAAAAATCAAATAAAAAGGGTGAGCTGTCAGCAGTCTCTGGGTATGCGAGCATATATCTGAAACACGTCACAAAAATTAACTGAAACTCATTGAATACTTATCACACAAACATGAAACATATGTCTAAAGAAAGCTCAATATGTCTACTTTTAAATAAAACAACTCAAATTTAAAACAAATATTCTCCTGCAATGTAATCTGTATGAAACAAAGAAATGTACAGTTTCTCCTGGCTCAGCTAATTATCCATCATGTGATCTCACCCACGGGCAGAAGGTCGCTATTCATACGCTAATGTGCTGAGACGATCAATGCAAATGGTACACGCCCCCAACTGTGTCTTAAAAATAAAGTTCATGCACTTTTCTGCACGTATGAAAGACAGCACGATACACAAGTGAGAAAACTCCTGGATAGTGATGAAGGGTTAACATTTTCCTCAGCAGAAGTGCAGGACTCCAATAAACTTTGTTATTTGAAGAGAGACTTGATCCAGCCGAGGATACAATTTCGGATGAGTAAGTCATTTTGTTTTCATTAGTTGACATGTTATTTTATATAAACATGTACATATTTTACTAGTGGGACTGTTTCCAGACTTGCCAGCCAGGATTCAGAGTATTGAAATTTGAAATATGTCCTAATAGGCAAGTTTTAGTTACATTTAAATGCTGTTTTGGCTAAAGCAGAAATTTAAATTGTATGCTTTATGATATAAATATGATATGTAATATGATATAAAAATAAAATGAATGTTTAGATTATATTTTACTAGTGCTTATGCTGCCTCATTATCATCATCAAAGCTTGAGTTTGCAAATTTGTGTTCAGGTTAAATGAGTAAAATGCACTTTAAATATGCCCATATTAGAAAATCAGCATATTGTAATGATTTCTGAAGTATCAAGTGACACTGAAGACTGCAGTAATGATGCTGAAAATTCAGCTTTGATCACAAATTGCATTTTACAATATCACTGTTTTTCTGTATTTTGGATCAAATAAATGCAGTCTTGGTGAGCAGAAGATGCCTTTTAAAGGTAGTGTAGGTCTAAAATTAAGTCTTCATGTAAAGAAAATGTATAGTCAGATTACTTCTTTTAACTTAAAACTTGATTTTGATCATTAAGTCTCCTCATATTCATTCTCTTTCTGTCACATTCCTCATTCATAGGCCCAGGGGAGGGGTCTTTTGTCTCCTCAGGTGTGAAATACAATCCATATTCATGATCATTCACACCTCCTCGCATATGACCTTTCTAACACTAAAAGAGACTTACAAACGTTAAATTACTTTATTGTTTTGTATTGAGTGATCAGGATGATTTTCACATCATTTTGTAGCAAAAACTCTAGGCTACAAGATCCAGTTCTCAAAAGGCTTGTGGACAAATGTTTCGTATGTGTTATATGGCCTTATTTCAATAACTTAAACATTTAGTTGAAATTGCTGAAGTTTCAATTCTCAAAACTATTATTTTCTCTGGCTGTCGTTCAGTCTCTACAAGTATACCTGGCTGCAGCTTGCTAAACGGCCACATCCTAATATCGCGCACATGCTGGGTCTCACGCGGGCAGTTTTGCTTTTAAAACCTGTTCAGATGAAAGTCAGTGAGTGTTTTTGCATGATGTGAAGTTATACAGCAGCTTGCCCACATCACTTGCCCGCTTGCAGGTTAAGTCTAAATTCTCCATACAGTAAATCCACTACCTTGTTTATTATACCCAGTATGTGTCACACGCAATGAATGAGTGTGTACTGCTACACAACATTTTTGTGCAAGGAAGTACAGCTGTGTCAAGCGAGTACCTTCTGAAAATATATAAATGCCAGTTTTAGCCACAGAAAGTGGGGAAAAACATTGGTGAAGTTTCGCCCATTGTACAAAAGTGCCTGGGTTTTTTCCTGACAGGCAGCAGAAAACCTTACCCCGACCCCACCCTAATCGGAGCCTGTAAGGCTGAGCCGTCTGCCAGGAACATCTCGGGATACCTTTCATCTATCTCGTGAAGTTTTAGGAAGCAAAAACAATACTGCATATATTTTACGTGTGTGACAAGAACCTGATGGTCACTCTGGTTGAGCTCTAGAGATAATGTGTGGAGATGAGAGGAACTTGCAGAAGGTTAACAATAACTGCAACACTCCACTGATCTGGGCTTTATGGCAGAGTGACCTGACAGAAGCCTCTCCTTAGTGCAAGACACATGAAAGCTGCTTGGAATTTGCACAAAAAAAACACCTAAAGGACTCTCAGACTGTGAGAAACAAGATATTCTGGTCTGATTACAGAAAGATTGAACTGTTTGGACTCAATTTCAAGCATCATATCTAGAGGACCCAGGCACCGCTCATCATCTGTGCAAAACCGTTCTGACGGTGAAGCATGGTTGTGGTAGCATCATGCTGTGGGGTGTTTTCAGCATCAGGGACTAGGGGACTGGTCAGGATTGAAGGAAAGATGAATGCAGCAAAAAAAGAGATATCCTAAATGAAAACCTGGTCCAGAGCTTTCAGGACCACCGACTGGGCTGAAAGTTCACCTTCCAACAGGACAATGGCCCTAAGCACACAGAGTGGCTTAGGGACAACTCTCTGAATGTCCTTGAGTGGCCCAACCAGAGCCCGGACTTGAACCCAATCAAACGTCTCTGGAGAGACCTGAAAATGGCTGTCCACTGACAGTACCCATCCAACTTGACCGAGCTTGAGAAGATCTGTAGGATGAATGGAAGAAAATCCCCAAATTCAGGTGTGCAAAGCTTGTCGCATAATACCCAAAAAGACATAAGGCTGTAATTACTGCCAAAGGTGCTTCAACTACTAAGTACTGAGTTAAGGGTCTGAATATTTACAGTTGAAGTCAATAGTTTGCATAAACTTAGGTTGACATTATTAAAACAAATTTTTTTTAACCACGCCACAGATTTCATAATAGAAAACTATCATTTTGTCAAGTCGTTTAGGACATCTACTTTGTGCATGACACAAGTAATTTTTCCAACAATTGTTTATAGACAGATTGATTCACTTTCAATTGACTATATCACAATTCCAGTGGGTCAGAAGTTTACACACACTAAGTTAACTGTGCCTTTAAGCAGCTTGGGAAATTCCAGAAAAGGATGTCAAGCCTTTAGGCAATTAGCTATTAGATTCTGATAGAAGGTGTACCTGTGGATGTTTTTTAAGGCCTACCTTCAAACTCAGTGCCTCTTTGCTTGACATCATGGGGAAATGAAAAGAAATCAGCCAAGACCTCAAAAATTATTGTGGAATTCCACAAGTCTGGTTCATTCTTGGGAGCAATATCCAAATCCCTGAAGGTACCACGTTCATCTGTAAAAACAATAGTACACAAGTATAAACACCATGGGACCATGCAGCCATCATATCACTCTGGAAGGAGATGCATTCTGTTTCCTAGAGACGAACGTAGTTTGGTGTGGAAAGTGCAAATCAATCAGACTAGAACAACAGAAAAGGTCCTAGTTAAGATGCTGGAGGAAACCGGTAGACAAGTATCTATATCCACAGTAAAATGAGTCAGATATTGACATAACCTGAAAGGCTGATCAGCAAGGAATAAGCCACTGCTTCTTCCATAAAAAGCCATACAAATCCAGACTACAGTTTACAAGTGCACATGGGGACAAAGTTCTTACTTTTTGAAGAAATGTCCTCTGGTCTGATGAAACAAAAATGTAACTGTATGGCCATAATGGCCATCGTTATGTTTGGAGGGAAAAGGGTGAGGTTTGCAAGCTGAAGAACAACATCCCAACCGTGAAGCATGGAGGTGGCAGCATCATGTTGTGGGGGTGCTTTGCTGCAGGAGGGACAGGTGCACTTCACAAAATAGAATGAGGAAGGAAATTTATGTGGATATATTGAAGCAACATCTCAAGACATCAGCCAAGAAGATAAAGCATAGTCGCAAATGGTTCTCCCAAATGGACAATGACCCCAAGCATACCTCCAAAGGTGTGGCAAAATGGCTTAAGGACAACAAATTTGAGTGGCCATCACAAAGACCTGACCTCCCTTATCTTCTCGAAGATTTCTTTCCAATTTCCCCTAGCTATTTTCCTCCAGTGTCTCATTTATCCACCATCCACATTGCAAAAATAAACAGTAATCAGTTAAAGTGTCCAAATTCTCATACCAATATATCTAGCGAATTTGGTATGATAAATGTACACTGCACGGGTTAAAGTGTCATTTATATAAATTTATTTACATTTACATTTATGCATTTTACATACGCTTTTAGCCAAAGCGACTTACAGAGCACTTATTACAGGGACAATCCCCCCGGAGCAACCTGGAGTTAAGTGCCTTGCTCAAGGACACAATGGTGGTGGCTGTGGGGATCAAACCAGCAACCTTCTGATTACCAGTTTACCAGTTATGTGGTTTAGACCACTACACCACCACCACTATATTACCATTATTTGTAAGGGAAACAGTATGTGTGAGCTAGGAATTCAATTTAACGGTCTTATTTCCACATTAACGTAAGTCAATTTATAATCGAATCAGTCGCATTTGACAACCATTACAATTTAGATAAATGACAGATAACTAGATTATGTGTCTGAATAAAATTCTCCACCATTAAAATCATAATACAACGTCTCGTTGTATTTACATTTACATTTACATTTACATTTACGCATTTGGCAGACGCTTTTATCCAAAGCGACTTACAGTGCACTTATTACAGGGACTGTAATAAGTGCATCAGCTCACAATAAGTTGTATCAGCTCACAAGTTCTACTATAGGGAAGTATATTTAATAAGATAATTATGATTAACTCTTTCCCCGCCAAACACGGAATTTTCCGGGTTTTATGAAAAAACGCTTCCCCGCCAAACACGGAATTTTCCGGGTATCCGTGTTTTAGGTGGTATACGGTAAGGAAGACCCGCGCGCATGTTTTGAAAGAGTACGCAACTCTTTGATCAAATAAACAGACTGCGATCGTCTCAAACGTGAAGTGGAACACCATACTAATACTAAAGCACTTGTTTGATAAAAATGCCTTTTTCTCAGCTTTTTGTCCGAAATGTTGTTTTTGACAAAACCTACCTCTGTTCAAGTGGCAATAAAAAAAGAACAAATGAAGATAAAATAAAATCGTTTTTTTGCCTAAAAGCAGAGGCTCAGATCTTAATTTTGATATATAGCATCTTCATATATTCATGGAAGAAAATATTCTGCGGGCCATTAAAATTTAGCAAAAATCGCCAAAAACCCTGGCGGTGGCTGGCAACTTTTTTTTAAAACGCTGGCAGGGAAAGAGTTAATTCTCTTATTGAAGTAATGTTATTCTCATGGCTTATTGACAATAATATTACACATATAGGTATAGGTTTTACGTGAAATCTTTTAGAAACAGGGATAATATTAATTATCAAAATATACCACAGTCAAAATAGCTTTAAAAGGGAAATATGAATAATTAATCATAATTCATTATAATTAATTATGAACATTTGGATCAGTTAATAGAATCAACTTAATGTAGCTGAATTAATATTACAATCAATTTATGTGTTCGTCCAACAAACACTCTTTGATCGTCTATCAATCCTCGATCAATCCTCATAAAGGACACACAATAATATCTCTTCCTTAGCATGGAGCTGAGATCGAAACGTTACATTTACGTTGATTTACAAGCAGACCAGAATCAACTCGCAAGAATGCACACTAAAGTTTATTTACTAAAATACTAAACACATAACTAATCTAAACAAAAACATACACACAAAATCACTCATACATGGGAAAAGGAAAAGTGGAAATAAAATTAAACTGGAACAGAATAGGGGAAATGCAGTTATGGAAAAAGTCATATTAACCATCTGAGGGAACCATCTGTTTCTTAATTTAAAAGCACTTTTGTTACAAAGGGGTTTTCATCTCCTATACTAAACCTACGTTCAGTTAGCTACTGGTACGATACTTGCAATTGCCTTGGCTGTTGAGAGAGCGCCCGGATGCAGTCGCAGGAGAAAGGGTTGATGTTTCCTTGGGTCGATGGTGTTGAAGTTGCAACCAATTTGAATGAAGAAATTATGACGAACTGTGGAATTCATTGACTCTATGATAGAAGAAGTTAAGCATGGCTTGAGGTGTTGAGGCCTGACGGCCTGCGATCTCTTGGTCGGACCGGATGGTCCTGGTCCCACACGAATAGCAGCAGAGGGAAGAGAGTCAGGGCAAAGAGAGTGAATAAGAGGCGGGACGTGTCTTTTAACTTCTGGTGGAGGTCCCTCCTCTCGAGTCTGGCCTGACCAATGAGAAAGATACAATTTCCAAGCAGAAAATGTTCCTTTGTATGGAAGCTGACTCATTTGCACTCAATCCTCATTGGATTAATTTGGTAGGAAACATGGCATTGTATATTATCTGGTAGTTCTGTCAAAAGGCATGCATTAAAACAGTATACAATAAAATGAAAACACTATACAAGACTGTAATGATCATATACACAATGTCCAGGGGACATACATGTTAAAATATGGAACAGTTTGTCTATAAATTAATGAAGAAAGGTCTGTTGTTCTGAATCACACTTTCTGAATTCCTTTGCTGATAATGATCAGTGGGGGATCAGACATATATGGAGTCTGCGTGGGCCTCTGCTTGCTACAGTCTTAAGACATCTGTTGGCTTATTCATTCAATTATTAATAAACGTGTGTCTGATTGGTCTGATTGGTCCAGATGCTACAATAGTGCCTCACGGATGCCCTTTTATCTCACACCTAATTTCACTTGCCTTTTCTGTCCCAGCTGTAGATGATCTTATCTCCCTAAGCCCTTCATGTTCTTCATACAGTGGAACATGCTGACTTTCTTTTATGATGACATCCTGTTTCACCCCAGTGATATAGCCATTTTCTCCGATGCCACTCCCTCAGTGGGTTTCAGAGGTTACTACAAGGGACCTTGGTTCGCTTCAACATGGCCACCAAGTTCTCTGTTTCCTTCCCGTCCAGCGCATCTATAGCCCTCTATGAGCTATACCCCATTGCCATTGCCACTCACTTATGGGGACATGAATGGTCCACCAAAAACATTACTAATATTTTTAATGCTCTCTCCCCCAGAACACTCAAATCCTACTGGACGATGTGGGGAGATTTCAAGCAATTCCATTTATCCTACAATCAGTCTTTTCCTGATTTCTCCCTACTTTCAATATCCTCATTCATCACTTCTGTTTCGTCCATCCAACCCAGCACCATAAGATTCTACCTTAGCGGCATCCAATTTTCTTTAAATTAATGCATGGCCAACAATGTCCCACAATAGATAATCTGCAGATCACTCTCCAAATCAAAGGAATACAGAAAACCAATCTCGCTCGCCCCAATTTCAGTCAGCCCATAACTATTGAAGCCAATTGCCTGACATTCTGGACAATTACTCCCAGACACACCCAAGACCATAAACACCATGTTCAACCCAGCGTTCTTCGGTTTCCTTAGAGTTTCAGAGATAACCACTAATTCCACATTTGATCCAGTCATCCATTTAACTTTCTCCGACCTTCAAATATTAGAAAACGTCACCATCTGTTTCCTCATCAAACGCAGTAAAACCGATCAATCAAAACACAGTCATTGTATCCACATTTTCAACCTACCAACCCCTATTCAACCATAACAATATCTATCCTCATTGCGAGAACATAACCATGGCAACGTTGAGGTTTCGGCTTTCTTTCCTCCGAGAGAAAGCCACTTCTGCCTAGAGTTGTTGGCTGTACTTCTTGCCCTGCGGAGGTCTCTCCCGCTGATCCAGGGCAAGCACGTCTTGATCTGTTTAGACAACACCACACCAGTGGCGTACATAAATCAGCAAGGCGATATATGCTCTTGTCACGTCACAACTCACCCACCATCTCCTTTGGACTCGTCGATGCATGCCACTCATATCCCGGGCATTCTCAACACAGCAGCAGACGCAATGTCGCAACAGGGCACGCTCAGCGTAGAGTGGAGGCTCCACCCCCAAGTGGTCCAGCTGATTTGGGAGCGGTTTGGCAAAGCACAGGTGGACCTGTTTGCTTCCCAAGAGACCTCCCACTGCCCGCTCTGGTACTCCCTAATGGAGGCTTCCCTCAGGACAGATGCGCTGGCACTCAGCTGGCCCCGGGGGCTGCGCAGATGTGCATTTCCCCCAGTGACCCTACTTGCACAGGCCAGGGAGGATGAGGAACAAGTAACCCGAGTGGCCCCCTATTGGCCCACTTGGATTGGTTCTCAGATCTTATGCTCCTCGCGACAGTACCTCCCTGGCAGATTCCACTGAGAAGACCTTCTTTCCTTCTTTCTCAGGGATGGGGCACCCTCTGGTATACGCACCCAGACCTCTGGAACATCCATGTCTGGCCCTTGGACAGGCTGTGGAAGATCCAAGTGGCCTACCACCTGCTGATGTAGAGATGATCGACCAAGCCAGAGCTCCCTCTACCAAGCAGCTTTACGCCACTAAGTGGCGCTTGTTCGCGAATTGGTGTCCTTCCTGAACTAAAGACCCGCAGAGATCCGCAGTTGAGTCAGTGCTCTCATGTCTGCAGAAGAGGCTGAAGGGGAGGCTATCCCCCTCCACCTTGAAGGTCTATGTAGCCACCATGTCAACTCACCACAATGCAGTTGACAGCAAGTCCTCAGGAAAGCACGACCTGATCATAAGACTGAAAGTTCCCAGGCCATGCCCGTTCCCCTCATGGGATCTCTCCATGGTCCTTTCAGGCCTCCAGAGCCCCCCTTCGAGCCGCTAGTCAGTCGAGCTTAGAGCCCTCTATTTGAAGAAGGCCCTCCTGATTGCGCTCGCTTCCATCAAGAGGGCGTGTCCAAGACCCAGGCCATGTCCGCGGGTTCGAGCACACTCTACAAGCAGTGTGCCGTTCTCGTGGGCACAGCACCTCCCTAGCAGACATATGCAGCCTGGGCAGGATGTGGTCTCTGCGGGGTCTTTTCCCCCTGAAAGAATAGAAGTTGGAAAAGAACACCTTCCCCGATACGTGTTATAGCATTAAATGGCCCCAGCTGCTTTAACTCTATGCGAGAAACATGGAGAGAGAAAAGGCACAGCTGGCACGGCTTGCTCCCATGCTTTGCACGTCACTTGCCCCTCCCTCCGGGGATGCCAGGAAGCTAAGAAGTTTATGACATTTTTATGGGGCGTTGGGGAAGGGTACGTGCTCTCTGACGCAGCCTACTGATTTGGCACGCAACTGCCTGCCCGCACCTGCATCAGCAGTTCACATACATGGTTCAGTGCATGGCATAATTGAATAGGGACCCCTAGTGTAGCTTCATCGACACAACATCGAGTGAGCAACAGATAGGGAATGTCTAGGTTATTACTGTTACCCCCATTCCCTGATGGAGGGAATGAGACATTGTGTCCCCCTGGCCACAACGCTGTACCGAGCCACTGTAACGGCCGAACCTCGTTCTCGGCTCCTCAGTGCAAAACCTGAATGTACAGATGCACGATTCCCTCCATTTATACCCGTATGTCCGGGGCAGGGATGTGCAAATTCTGTCTGCCAATTTCTCATTGGCCTTTTCTCTAGTTCAGAGGTAACTGAGGCCTTCAAGAAAGACCCCTAGTATCGCTCCATTTGATACAATGTCTTGTTCCCACCATCAGGGAACTGGGGTTACAATAGTAACCTAGACATTTATAAACACATACGTTTCACCATGATCATCACATAATGATATCTTAAGAAATCTAAACACTTTTACAGCAATGCATGACTTGTAAGGTGAAACATTTTAATGTATTCATAACCAACTACATTTACAAGTTTGTCCGAGTGTGATCGAATTGTGAAGCAGCTTAACTGAAAGAGCGCTGCACTTACATATGCAGTGCAAAGGATGGGCTACGAATCCTGAACAGCATGAAAAATGTCTCGGGTTACGTAGTGTAACCCTTGTTCCCTGAAAAAAGCGGAAAAAGATGCTGCACTGAGAAAAGCGCTTTGGGAACAATCCTACATTGTGACCAGCTGTGAATATGTGTGTAACACGTCAATGAACATTGACCGGAATTTATAGCCTCAGCTGGTGAGATCATTGGATGCACCTGTGGCCAGGCTATAAATAGATGTGTCACCAGCGTGTTGTCAGATATATTTTTTTCTGAAGAGCAGTCCTGGGACATCCCAGTGCGGCACAGAAGCACAGTATCTTGTTCCGTTTTATCAGGGAACAAGGGTTACACTACGTAACCCGAGACGTTCCCTTTACAAAAAGCTTCACTAGGATTCTGCGCTGAGAAAAGCACTTTGGGAACGAGAATACCCATGCCGCCGCACTGAGGCTGTCTGGACCCCTATGGTTGTGAAGTGTGCTCACAAGAACGCAAGAGGTCACAGACATGAGCTTGAGATGTCGACTCAAGGACATAAGAGCCCGGAGTAGCATGAACATCCAAACTATAAAATTTGATGAATGTGTGCGGAGAGGACCAGCCTGCCACATCACAAACTTGCTGCAGAGGGAGCCCTCTAGCCAAGGCTTTAGAGGAGGTGACCCCTCTGGTGGAGTGAGCCCTGATACCTACTGACGAAGCTTGACCGCGCGCCTCGTAGGCCAGGGCAATAGCATCCCTCACCCAATGCAACATAGTCTGCTTGGAGACGCCCATGCGGCTCCCGTGGCAATAGAATAGTTGCCCTGACTTATGCCACTGGCTAGTGTGGTGGACATAAGTCTACAGGGCACAGACTGGACACAGTCTGTGAAGTCCTTGCTGCTCCGGAGTTGCAAACAGCGGGGAGGAGAAGGCTTAGAGAGTGACCTGATGTAGTGTCGCGAAAGGCAAAATTGCTTTCCTGGGGCAAACTCTAAACAGGCTGGCAAAACAGACAGAGCCTGTAGGTCCCCAGTTCTCTTTAGAGAGGTAATCTCCATAAGAAAAACCATCTTGGGAGTCAGAAGTCTGTCAGACGCTCAACCAGACCCTCAAGGACGATTGCTAAGTCCTATAAATATGTCATGGTCCTAGCAGGGGATGCCTCTCAAAGGGCACACCGTCCATCAAGGCGTGGCAAACCGAAATGGCGACCACATAGACCCTGAGAGTGGCGGGGCATGTGCCTGCTGACAGTTCTTCCTTCAGAAAGTCCAGAACTGAAGCAATCTGGCAGTTAACTGGATCTGCATATAAAGTTTTAGTAGAGAGAAATGCATACAGGCGCATTCTGGGCCATGTATGCCCCACCGCTTCCAGCCTCAGGGGGGGGCTGGGTGACTCAGGGAGAAGTAGAGGAGACATTGCGCTATTCATAGAGGCAAAGAGGTCATCTTCTGCCCTGTAAAATCACCAGATTTGTTCCAAGTGGAGGGAGCCCTAGCACTTAAAATGGTCTTGATAACCTCAGGAGAAAGCCCTGTGTACTTCAGTTGGTACCCTTCAGGGGCCAAGCATGAAAGGTTCCATAATTCGGGCCGGGGATGAAATATTGTCCCCTGTGCCTGAGAAAGAAGGTCCTTCCTGTTCGGAATCACCCAAGGCAAGCCGTCGAGGAGAGATATTAACCCCAAGAACCATACTCTGTTCGGCCAGTGCGGCGCTATTAATAAGAAGCAAGGCCAGCGAACTCTGGCCAAGACTCCCGGGAGCAGAGAAACTGGGGAAAAATGCATACAGACGCATTCAGGGCCATGTATGCGCCATCGCGTCCAGACCCAGGGAGAAGTAGAGGAGACATTGCGCTGTTCATAGAGGCGAAGAGGTCCTCTTCTGCCCAGTAAAATCTTACCCAGATTTGTTCCACTACCTATGGGTGGAGTTTCCACTCCCCCGTCTGTATTTTCTGTCTGGACAGTAAATCTACTCCCACATACGGGCATCCAGGGATATAAACTACCCTGAGTGACAGGGGCTTGCCCTGGGCCCCAAGGAGTATCCGACGTGCCAAAAATTTAGCTGACGTGAACGTGGACCTCCTTAATGGTTTATGTAAGAGACTACCTCTGTATTGCCCACCCACACCAAGACATGGCAGCCTCTGGAGGAAGTATTTCAGGGCCAGAAATACAGCCATCAACTCGAGACAGTTACTGTGACAACGAGCTGATGACCCTCCCATTCCCCTTGAGCTGGACGACCTCTTAAGACCGCTACCCAGCCCGTCAGGAAGGTGTCTGTCGTTAGCAACCTGCGACGATGAGAAGCACCTAGAGTGGGACCCAAGGTAAGAAACCGGGGTCTGAACCACATAGAAAGGGAACGAAGCCTGCGGCGCATAACCCTTATTTGCCTTAGGGGACTGGCCCTTGGATGAAACCCCCTGGCTTTTAGCCACAGCTGGAATGGTCTCATGTGCAGAAGGCCCAAAGGGATCACCGCGGATGCAGATGCCATAAGACCTAGTATTCGTTGATACTGATGAGCAGTGCAACCTTGACCCAGCCTGACCTTGCTCAGGGTGTTCTGAATGGAAATGATTAGTGCGGGAGACAATTGTGCCTGCATCGTGATCGAATTCCATATAACCCCCAGATAAGTGATTCCATGGGTGGGAGAGAGAACGCTCTCTGACGTTCAGTCTCAGACCCGGAGAAACTAGATGAGCTAAGACGATATCCCTGTGCTGAACAGCCAGCTCTTGGAACTGTGCTAGGATCAGCCAGTCGTCTATGTAATTCAGAATGTGGATGCCCCAGAGTCGCAAAGGAGCCAGTGCTGCATCCCTGCATTTCATGAATGTGCGGATTAATAGGGCTAGGCCGAATGGAAGAACCAGATACTGGAAGGTTTCACCCCCGAAAGCGAACCTCAGGAACTTCCTGTGCTGTGGCGGAATTTCTATATGAATATATGCATCCATGAGATCGATGGTGCCACCCTGACTGGGCAGTTCAAGCCTGAAGATCTAAGGTCGGACGCAACCCCCCCACCCTTTTGGAAACCAGGAAGTATTCGCTGTAATAACCTGACTCTTTCTCTGGAAGGGGAACATGTTCTATGGCCCATTGGGATGAGAGATTTTGCAGTTCTTTTCACAGTAGAAATGCCTGCTCCGGTTTACGGTATTGGGGACCATGCCATTGAAACACGGAGGGAGGTGAGCAAATTTAATTCTGTAGCCATTCTCCACTGTTCTCCACTGTTCTCCACTGACCCACATAAAAATATCTGGCAGAAGTCTCCATGCTGCCAGGTACTCTGAGATGGATATTCATTTAAGACTTCCTGTTGAGGGGGTGTTGAGTGTTCTGGATAAATGCAGGAAGCAGCGAAACATCCAACTTTTTGTTGGAAGCCTCTGCCTCCCAAATCCCCAGAGGCGGCAGGGAAGGAGAGGATTTGTAGGGGAACCGGGAGGGGCGAAGTGAATGATACACGCGCCCTGTCCTGAGGGGAGCTACCCCCACAGGGCTAGGCACAAGACCGTCAGGGCTTTTCCTTCTAGAAATTACTTCCCTGAGGTCTTGCTTTGGGGGCTGTCGAGCCTGTCCGCAGTCTCTGAGAGGGGTAGCACGACTCGCCACGCTCTGCTTTAGAGCCTCCCTTCTAGAAGGACCGGGGCGGGACTGGGTGGCCGGCGGCCCCTCCCCCTGAGTGTGGCGAGGAAGGAATTGCCCTAAGGCTTCCTCGTGACTTTTTTTTGCCTCCTGGAACCTGGTGATAACTATATTCATAGTGTCACCAAATCCTCTTCCCAATCCTGTAAAATTAGCCTAAAACGCCTAATCAATGCATACCCAAAGTCAATTTAAAGCTGTTCTTGAACCTTTTGGAGTACATGCATGGTTTTGATCACATTTGAAAGGGGACACTCTGAGGTTTTTTCCCCAGCAGTCAGAATTACTGTAAGTGCTACTTTTTGAGTAATAGAAGTTTGAACACAATGAAATAGAAGTTTGTTTTTCCGCCTGAAATGTTTTTTTGCAAACAGATGCCTGCAGATGACTATAACTTGTAAGATTTGGTGATGTGCAACGGCCTGTGATGTGCTCTTCGTGGAGCAGGAGATACGGGTCTGGCTGTGGAGTGAGACCCCAGCTCTGCCAGCTCCTCAGCAAGGGTCTCTCTGAAAGCCTTCTGGTTCATAGGGACCTCTCCTTTACATGGGGCTCCTCTCTTGATGAGGTGCTGTCCTGCTACTCCACTCTATGTGGCCGCTTGCTGAGTGGGGGAGAAGTATCCGGCTCCCAATCGGTATCTGATTCATCAGATAATTGCCTATAGTGAAAATAAAGAAATAAATGTCATTTACAAAGCTAGACACAACTTTTCCATCTTTTCTGTATTCTATATATATATATATAGTTTTTCTTTTCGAGTGTGTAAATATGTATTATTGTATGTATATTTACTGTAAATACTGTATACTTTGCCAATGTACTACGGAACAAATAGATAGGCCTACACCTCCCCCATGAATTCAGCACTGTAACAAAGAGACTCTCAAACACAACATATATTCTTATTTGCAACTTATATTTATTGATTTACAGTAAATATACAAAACATCTGTATAGCATGTCAGTAGATCTGAAACAAACAATGAACTAAAACCTCACACACGCACAAACATATACAAAAAACTCCCACAAACAGTTCAAACACTAACTGAGGAAACACACGACAAAGGGTAATTACAAAATGTGTATTCATTATTCAAACTAAAGCTTATTTATGCAGAATATACAGTAATATATGCTAGAAAACACAAGAAAACACTTACTTGTCCAGAGCAATATCTCATCTCTCCATAAACATTTCCTCTGCCTCTGAATCATCCGTATTGTTTTCAGAAATTTCATCTCCAGACTCATCGTTTTCACAATGAATGCCTTCCTATATCACATCCTTGGGGGGAAAAATCCTGTTTTTCGCATCCGTTTCCCCATATTTAAATCTCTAAATGTGTAAACAGTTCCTAAACAACACTCTTCAGCTTTTACGCACAGACGCACAAAACACTCGGTAATGGCAAGACAACTTTGCGCACACACATTACAGAACCATGCTCTAATCTTCTCACTAAAGCCGCATATCACTGTTTTCAGAATTTCTTTGGCTATACGATGCGCCATTCATTCACACTCTCGGCTGTGATTGGTTTGATCAGGAAACAAAGGAAAGGAGGGAGGCCCTTACATTCGACACAGACTGTGGTTGGCTATTGAAGGCTTTGGACAGGACATGGAAGCTCCTATTGGGTCAAATGAGGTGTCAATCGAAAGGTCAGAGTGCAGCATCCATTTTGATACCGGATATAGGAAATGTTTACATCTGAACTGAAGATATTACCGATAATATGTGAAAGATTAGGTACAGCTGCCAGGTGCTTTGAAATGATGCAACAAGAGTCTATGGATATTTATTGATGTAATAATGTGATTTGGACTAAACATTTTACTTGATTTGATCGTTTGGACATTTGACAATGAAACAACACCGTTTTTGTCGGGAAGTTATGGATCAGTGGACTACTATGAGGCTTCATAGGTGAGTTGCCTAAATTTTGTTATTGTTTGTTTATATGTTGGTGGTCTGACAAAGATATAGATTGTACCTGCTGTTGGGATTGTATCTTAAAATGATTTATATCAATAGAAAATCAAGAAATGTAGCTTTCCAAAGATATGGGGCATGTGTACCAATTTACACACAGCAGTTTTGTGCATCCCATAGTTTTATTTTTTACATTTAATGGCCCGTCCGTGGGCTGTCTCAGTCCATAATGATAAACCAGAAGGCAAAACCGTGGCATCGGGAAGGAAAGTTTTTGTCCTTGTCTCAGATGCCTGATAGGTTAAGCCATAAGTGCTGATCAAAGCAGACATAGACCGGCCAATGGTGCGGGCCGTCCGCTTGGTCGTGCAGAGAGACAGGTCCGTGGCTTGACGAAGCTCAGAGAAAGCCTCTTCGTCGACCGTGGTGCCCTCATTCAGGTCCTTCAATAGATTAGCCTAGTACGCCTGTAACACTACCATAGTGTGCAGGGTAGCACCAGCCTGACCTTCTGCCTGATAAGCCTTCCCCACAAGCGTGGAGGTGGTCCTGCACAGCTTTGTGGGGAGAGTGGGTATCTTTAGCGATGATGCCAAGCCAGGCGAGAGATAACCCGCAAGTGTCTCTTCTACCGGCGGCATCACCAAATACCCCCGGCTTCAGCACCCACGATAGTTGAATATGTCAACGTCGAGGGCGCGAAGACACGGGAAGTATAAGAATCCCTCCATGAATGAGAATACTTGTTATGGAGGTCATAGAGAAAAAGGAAGGGATTGATATAGCGTTCCCTTCCTTTCTTTTATTTATTTATTTTGGTCACCAGACAGAAATTTGTCTTCTTGTTTGGAGCGTTTGGGGGGGTCTGTTGTTAGCCTTTATTATTGTGCGTGGCATGTACAGCGATTCAGCGCCCCCCTCCTGAACCGAAGCGTGCTTCAGGCTCACGAGAAGGATCAGCTGGATCTGGGGAGAGAGCAAGGGAAAGGGACGCACCCATCTCTCACTCCTCAACCAGATCCATGAGAGAGCCCCACGAATGAAGTGTGGGCGCTGACTCCCGGAAGCAAGCGAGGCGAGCGCAAAGCATTTTGCCTGTGAGCAGATTGCAATGCTCGCACCCGCCCCGCTCCAACGCCAGAGCAGCATGCTCTTCCCCAAACAAACAAAGCAAAACTGATGCGTGTCCCTCTCGGATATAGAGCGGAGGCAGGGAAACACGCATTGTTTGTCTTGACTTTCTGTCATCTTTATGTATATATAGCAAGAAAGAGACAGGAGAAAAGGTTCACTGCGCACTGCTTAACAGATTCTAACTCCTAACAGAGGAAAGAATGTTTTGACAGGCTTGTGAGACACACACACACAGAATGCTCTGGATCTGACGACACGCTGGTGACGCGCCTGGCCACAAGTGCATCCAATGATCTCACCAGCCGAGGCTATAAATTCCGGTCAATGTTCATTGACATGTTACACACATATTCACAGCTGGTCACAATGTAGGATTGTTCCCAAAGCGCTTTTCACAGCGCAGCATCCTAGAGAAGCTTTTTGTAAAGGGAACTTGAGCTGAAAGTTTCATTTAAGCTATGATACAGTTGGTTCTGCAATCTTGTTTTTCATCTCACATTTGCTTTTATGAAACCATCAGTTAGGTTTAGGCTTAAATATGTTATGTCATGATAAATCAAACTTTTCTTTAATTATACATTTTCATTGTATCATAAAAAACATACTGTAAGTTTCAGAACTTAAAACTTCCTCTCCAGTCCGAAAACTCTGATAGAGAGACTTGGGTACTTCAACACAGAAAGTGGTACTATTGTTACTGTAGTTTGCTTTTAACCTACAAAAATATTAACATGTCAAATAAGGTCCTCAGACTTTGTTGTGTTCCTGGTTGTGGAAAAACTGCATCTCTGCATAGACTTTTGAAGAACCTTCATCATATTTAACTAAGGATTCTATTAAGAACAACTACTGTATGTTTCTGGCAAAGATGCTCATATTGAAAGATGGAGCAGTGACAACTATTTCGACATGATAGAAATGCTGGTGAATAAAAATTTAAAACTACTGTTTGGCATGTAAGGATTCGAAAAGACATTGTAGAGAGGGGTGTTTGCACTTAAAAGATGTTTGCCAATCAAAACACACTGGGCATGTATACTGAAGTCTTAAAATGGGCAGCACAGAAAATAGAACAGAAAGAGGGCCGGAGACAGGGTGGCAAGTGGGTAAGGTTGGGAGGTTGGCATTGTTGGTTTAAAATTCGATAGAGCATTAAACTTAAAACACCTGTTTAGGAGAACATTTTATTAGATTTTTAACGCCAAGCTACGTGGTTCATTGCCACGATACATGTAAAATAATTTTGCAACAGTGATGCCACAGTTTCGTAAATTTCATAAGAAGCAACAGTTCAGTCTTTCTGCAACATTAAATGTCAGAAAATTAAAAATGAAACTATGAGAATATATCATGATAATAGAAAGCCCATAAAAAAGAAAAAAAAATCTCCTTGAATTGTTGAACAGAGAACATCCAAGCAATGTGTGTTGGAATGACATGAGGGAGGAGTAAATGATGACAGAATTTTCATGTTAGAGTGAACTATCCCTTTAAAAAATGTAAAACTAATATTGACTGGCAAACGTGAGGATCTAAATCTAATATTATGCATTTCCAAAAGCCCAGCAGTAGTCCCTAACATATGTTTTCAGCGAGAAAAATTATTCATAACTTTTGAGAGAAATCAAGTTAATTAAATTGCCATACAATGCCTCCAAATTCACACTTTTGCATGTAAAATTAATTTTCATTGATTGCCCTCATTAAAACCAGTGACAATGAAGGCTGGAGTGTAGGCGACTGCTCGGCTAACATTACGGTTGAAATGAATGAGACCTATTTAACACTAGGCTGAATGTACTCACCCTTACCTCCTACTCGCACACTTGAGCTGGCACATGCATACTCCCAAAACAGGTTCTACATGAGTAATTGGCTGCAGGTGAGGAAAACGATCAGACACCTGAATGGAATCAAAATGACTACAGTTCTTTAAAAAACATGTTTACGCAGCTTAAGGTGATTATGAGACAGCTCTGCTGAAGAAAATGTAAGTTTAGTAAAGTACTTGCACTCAGTTAGTCAAAACATCTGGGTTACTAATGTAACCCCCATTCCCTGATGGAGGGAATGAGACGTTGTGTCGAATGAAGAGACACAAGAGGTGTTAAAAAGGCTATTGTTTATTGTCACTCTAACCTCTCTGTATTAAATCTCTCTCTCTGTATTAAATCTCTCCCTCTGTACTTTGGGGCATATGCATACTCGGCACCCTTGCCTGAGCAAATCAGTGTCCAGAAACCTTGACCCTGTGATCTCCCCTGCCCTAACAGGGACAGTTGTTAATTACAGCGGGACACGGAGATGGACGCTGAAGTAACAGCAGCATAATAACTGTTTATAAATCGCTTTTTGGATGAAGAGTTGTGCGTGAATGCAAAGTTTGCAATCCTTATCTATATAGGCGATGAAAAGTTAATTTGCTCATGCAGATGAGTTATTATGCCCGTGATGTAAAGATATCTTTATGTATGATCACATTCATAACAAGCGTGCCTTTAACCCTCTTGTTTGTATGTTTGTATACATATCTTTACTATTATCAGTGTTGATATTGTTACATGTTATGTTCCTTTTTGAAGCAAGTTTTTGCTGTATTTCTCTATATTTAAAGGGAGAATTGTTGTAAACAATTTGCTACACGCATGCGCTCCCATAGCCCAGACAGAGTGGTGCCACATAAGCTTCGCAGCGCTTACAAGGTGTCATGTTAGAGCTGCAAGCTGCATATTATATAGAAGAATAAAGTCTGCATTACATTTGCTTTCAGTTTTTTGCTAAGAATGTTCATTTATGAATCATATTTTATTGTGCTATATTATTGCCAGTATGTTTAATTGTTGTAATTCATTATTATTATTATGTATATTTACGTTTATGTTACTGTTTTTAATTTATAGAAAAACCACAGCCACACAAACCAGTGTGTTGAGTGTTGTCAATAAATGGGTTATTCCCAGAAAAGAAGTGCATCTTTGTTTTGTCTCAAATCGGACAGCATTTGGTGAGTCAGCACCCTGATCCAGCAAGTTGTCTATGGTTAAGAGCTACTAAGAGCCAACAATTTTTTCAAGGGGTCTTTCTTGAAGGCCTCGGTTACCTCTGAACTTGAGAAAAGGCCAATGAGAAATTGACAGACAGAATTTGCATGTCCCTTCCCCGGACATACGGGTATAAAAGGAGGGAATCGTGCATTTGTCCATTCAGGTTTTGCACTGAGGAGCCGAGAATGAGATTCGGCCGTTACAGTGGCTCTGTACAGCGCCGTGGCCAGGGGGACACTCCATCTCGTTCCCTCCATCAGGGAATGGGGGTTACAATAGTAACCCAGACGTTCCCCTTCTGTTGCTCACTCAACATGAAGCAACGAATGAAGCAACACTAGGGGTCCCTATTCAATCAAACCATGCGCTGAACTGTGTGCGTCAACTGCTGATTCAGGTGCAGGCAGGCAGTTGCGTGCCAAAACAGCAGGCTGCGTCAGACTGCACGTACCCTTCCCCAACGCCCCATAAAAACGTCATAAAATTTTTAGGTTCCCAGCATCCCCGAAGGGGGGGAACAATCGACATCCAAGCATGGGAGCAAGTCGTACCAGCCGCGCCTTTTTTAACTCTATGTGAGAAACATAGAGAGAGAGGGCCATTTAATGCTATAATACACAACGGGGAAGGCGTTCTTTTCCAACACCTATTCTTTCAGTGGAAAAAGACCCCGCGGAGACCACATCCTGTCCAGTCTGGGGGAGGTTAATTGTGGTGACTACGTCACATTGGTTTTCAGGCCACTTGTGGAAGTGGGGCGTTGGTAGATCCTACCTAGTGATGGAGGAGTTGCTACAAACACAGCGACCAGGGGGCAGAGGGGACTGCCTAAGGGAGACGCAGGTCTGCCAAGTGGGGAACCGTACCGCGGAAAATACACACAAGGGGATTAATCCGTGATGGTCTAACCCTGTGGAGCACCTGTTCCATTAAAGAGTAGTTAGTACCCGTAGTGGGTCTGGTCGGGAATTTCTCTGCTGAATTCGTGGACCAGAGAGCTAGGGAGGAAAGACATCCAGTGGGGAAGGGTGCTATGTGCAAGGGGTACACCCGGTCAGTTGTTCCGTATTACCAAATTCTATGTACTCGTACCTGAGAGAATACAGAATTAAACCAACTCAACCCTGAGATTGTAGAATCTTGTAAAGGTATTGGGTGTTGCCCAGCCTGCCGCTCTGCAGATGTCTGCTAGGGAGGTGCCGTTGGCCAGTGCCCACGAGGATGCCACACTTCTCGTCGAGTGTGCTCGAACCCGCAATGGGGCAGGCATGGCCTGGGTCTGATAGGCCAAAGTGATGGCGTCGACGACCCAGTGGGCTAGCCTCTGTTTGGAGACAGCGTTCCCTTTCCCGCTGTCCACCAAAGCAGACAAAGAGCTGCTCAGAACATCTAAAGCTCTGCATGCGGTCCACATACATATGCAAAGCACGCACCGGACACAGCAACGAAAAGGCTGGGTCTGCTTCCTCCTGGTGCAGCGCTTGCAGGTTCACTACCTGGTCCCTAAAGGGGGTCGTAGGAACCTTGGGCACATAGCCCGGTCGAGGTCTTAGGACGAAATGGGCATCTGCCGGACTGAACTCCAGGCAAGTGTCGCTGACAGAGAACACTTGCAGGTCCCCAACCCTCTTGATGGAAGCGAGCGTGATCAGGAGGGCTGTCTTCAAGGAGACGGCTCTGAGCTAGACTGATTCTAGAGGCTTTAAAGGGGGTCTCTGGAGGCCTGAAAGGACCACTGAGAGATCCCATGAGGGGAACTGGCATGGCCTGGGAGGGTTCAGCCTCCGGGCGCCTCTAAGGAACCTGATGATCAGGTTGTGCTTCCCTATGGTCTTACCATCCACAGTGTCGTGGTGAGCCGATATAGCGGCTACATAGACCTTCAAGGTGGAGGGGGACAGCCTCCCCTCCAACCTCTCCTGCAGAAATGAGAGCACTAACCCGACTATGCATCTCTGTAGGTCTTCAGATCGGGAAGAACACCAATTTGCGAATAAATGCAAATTCAGGGCGTAAAGCTGCCTGGTAGAGGGAGCTCTGGCTTGATTGATAGTGTGTACAGCAGCAGGTGGTAGGCCACTTAGATCTTCCATATCCCATCCAGAGGCCAGATGTGGAGGTTCCAGAGGTCTGGGCGCAGATGCCAGAGGGTGCCCCATCCCTGAGAAAGGAGGTCCTTCCTCAGGGGAATTCGCCAGGGAGGTGCTGTCGTGAGGAGCATGAGATCCGAGAACCAAGTCCGCATGGGCCAATAGGGGGCCACTAGATTGACTTTTTTCTTGTCCTCCCTTACCTTGCACAGCACCCGTGCAAGTAGGCTCACTGGGGGAAATGCGAACTTGCACAGCCCCCGGGGCCAGCTGTGTGCCTGTGCGTCTGTCCCGAGGGGAGCCTCCGCTAGGGAGTACCAGAGCAGGCAGTAGGAGGTCTCTTGGAAAGCGAACATTTCTACCTGTGCTTTGCCAAACTGTTACGAAATCCACTGGACCACCTGGGGGTGGAGCCTCCACTCTCCGCTGAGCATTTCCTGTCGCAACAGTGCGTCTGCTGCCGTGTTGAGGCTGCCTGGGATATGAGTGGTGTGCAGCAACCTGAGTCGCCGCTGACTCCAAAGAAGGAGATGGCGGGCGAGTTGCGGCATGAGACGAGAGCGCACGCCACCTTGGCGATTTATGTACACTATTGTGGTGGTGCTGTCTGAATAGATCAAGACGTGCTTGCCCTGAAGTAGCGGGAGAAACCTCCACAGGGCTAGGAATACAGCCAGCAACTCTAGGCAGTTGATGTGAAAAACCCAGCTGGGGCCCCGTCCAGGGGCCGTTGGCTGCGTGCCCATTGCACACGGTGCCCCAACCCTGTTTGGAGGCGTCTGTGGTGACCACAACGTATCGAGACACCTGCTGTAAGGGGACTCCTGTCCGCAGAAAACAGATGTCTGTCCAGGGGTTGAAAGTCTGGTGGCAGGAGGGGTTGATGAGAAAGGGTGGTAGGGACATGCAAATTCTGTCTGCCAATGTCTCATTGGCCTTTAATCAAGTTCAGATTTAACCGAGGCCTTCAAGAAAGTCTCCTAGTGTCGCTTCATTCGACACAACGTCGAGTGAGCGAGAGATGGGGAATGTCTACACTGTAAAAAAACAAATCCTGTAAAAAAACAGTAAACTACTGGCAGCTGTGGTTGCCAGCATTATACTGTAAAAATATGGTTTGTTACCATTCTTGAAATTAACAGCAAGTTACTGTTTTTAACAGCAACAGTGTACAACTGCAATTTAGCTGCATATTACTGTTAAAGTACTTACTGTCTACTGTTGTTGAAATTAACAGCTATGAACAGCATGTCCCAGCATGCACTGCGACGTGAAGAATTTACTTAGATTTTTTACTATTTGCTGGTTTATTTTGAAGTTGTTTTTGTTGCAGTCTAAGATACTTGTATTTTAATGTTCAGCTTTTACTTTTTATGTAAAAGTTTGTTTGTTAATTGTCACCATTGTTGCGTTTTGTATGCTGAGAGTTGATATCTGTGTGTGTCTTGTTAGCAACTTCTGTTATTCTGTAAGTTCATCAAAAACATAAAACACTCAGTTTGCTGATATAATTTTGCTGAAATGTCCTTTACTGTTTTTGCTTTTATATTTTAATGTGTAATGCATAACTATTGACACGTTTAGTGCCGTTTACAAGGTAGGGTCAGATATTCAGTCTGACCTTATGTTTTGTCTTAGCACAGTACATCATCTAGTGTTTTACTTAAACACAAATTGACTGGCCGGAAGAACATAATATAATAATAAAGAAGGTCCGAGGTGCCAGCTCAAGAGAACACTAATCACCATAATGGTGACTTAAAAAAAAAAAACACAACTATTGATAACAAAAAACAACACTAATTAAACTAGGACATCTATTAAGTCTGAATAAAAACTTTTATACATGTTTTTTTTTTGTTTGTTTGTTTTTATTTTTTGTTGCCCCAATGCATTTCCAAAGCATGCATACTTATTAGACAGACAAGTGAAGGCTGATGTGAGATGATAAAGAACAGAGGAGTTGGTCAGAAGCAGTCATGATATATATGAATGCACAATTTTTAACAGCAAACTACTGTATTTAAGAATCACAGTAGATTGCTGTAGGAATTTGGCTGTAAATGTACAGTAATTTTTTACAGTGTAGGTTACTGTTGTAACCTCCATTCTTTGATGGAGGGAATGAGACATTGTGTCCAATGAAGCGACACTAGGGGACTTTCTTGAAGGACTAGTGTCGCTTTGAACACAACATCTCGTTCCCTCCATCAGGGAATGGAGGATACAACAGTAACCTAGAAGTTTTTCATGATCCTTTTGTTTGACCTTTTCAAGTACTTTTTTGTTTTAATCAGCAAATGACAATTAGCAAGTTGCTGTTTGATTTTATGTTTACTAAGGTTTAATGTTAATTGGTCCTTAATACATTAGAAATTAATATACAGTATAGATTTAACAAAACATGTAATAAGTAGAGCCGGGACTTTAACGCGTTAATTTAGATTAATTAATTACAGACTTTAACACGTTAATTAAGATTAATTAATTACACAAAAAATAACACGTTAAACATTTTTTACGCATTTTAATCACACTTTTTGCACCGCGGAACGTTTCTCACTGGATGAGTTTCGGCGGACCGATTATACTGGAGCAAAACTAGCGTTCATAACTTCAGACAACAACAAACCACAGTGAACATGAACGAAGAAGCTGACGAGACCGCTTTGGTTGGCCCCGTGGATGGGAAATTTTGTTATAAAAAACAAACGCATGAAAGCGTCGATAAGAGCATGGTTGTGTGCAAGCTATGCAACAAGGAATTCGCATATCACCGCAGCACATCGAGCCTCAAGTATCACCTCAACGCAAAACATAATACAAAAATAAACAATATTTTGTTGCTTAAAGCTTATGTATTCAGTCATTATTCAATGGTATACTAAAAATCCATGTGAAAAAAATTACTACTCACTGTTCTCAGGTCAAATATTTATGCAATTAAAATGCGATTAATTTCGATTAATTAATTACAAAGCCTCTAATTAATTAGAATAATTTTTTTAATCGAGTCCCGGCCCTAGTAATAAGTATTTCAAAAACAATCCAAAAGTAATCATATTAGATTACCTAAAAAGTGTAATCTTAAATATTATGATACTGAATACAGAATTTATTCTCCCACCTATTGACTCTCTTCCAGATTTTGCTTGTTGTAGCTATTTACAATTCCAGGATCCAAATGAGGCAGGAATGCAAATAAACAATGCCATTTTCCAGTTATTGGGTTTTGTATGACAATATGTGAAAAAAATTTAATAAATGAACAACACTGTGGCAAAGCAGTGAAGCAGGTAATTGCTAGAAACTAATTAGCTAACTAGTCAAGGACAGCTTGGGATAGGAAAACAAGTAGGGGGAGGTGCCATGTCACCAAACGTAATTGGATGGAAAATAGTCCGGAATGTGTTGGGTAAACAACAGAATGAGGAGGCTTAGAGAAGGACCTGAAAAGGTTGAAGAGTAAATTAATTAATGAGTGTTACGCAGAACCATCAACAATCTCTGCCTCGATCACTCTTACATAAGATTCAACTGAGGCAAGTCTCAATTACCACCTCACACAAAATCCAATAACGCAATCCTCAGTTTCAAACCCGGAGTTGAATCTGTGTCAACCGCAACAAAATGAATAAAAAAGATGTGTTATGTGTCAGATCCTGGAACACATTTGAAAATTTTCCATTTTGACACATACTGTAGATCCGCAGGCCAATTATTGTGGTTTAGGCTGGAGTAGAAAACTTGAGAACTTTTTTATTAAAGCAAATATATAATTACATAATGATCTTTGGTCATATAAAATAGGCCCTGGCTTTGAAAATAGAACATTTGGATTGTTTGAGGAAAGCCTCAGGGTTTTCCGTTGAACACTCTGTAATAAACCACCATAATGGCTTATTAAGTCTTTATGAAACTCAAAGTTTAAGGGGTTATTTCGCCCAAAAATTAAAATGATCTCACCATTTAATCACTTTTATTTTGTTGCTGTTAACTTGTACAACTTTCTGTCCTCTATGAAACACAAATATTAGGAGTATTATATATATGCATACACCAATCAGCCACAACATTAAAACCGCCTGCCTAATATTGTGTAGGTTCCCCTCATGCTACCAAACAGCTCCAATCCGCATCTCAAAATAGCATTCTTAGATGCTATTCTTCTCACCACAATTGTACAGAGCTGTCATTTGAGTTACCATAGAATCTGTCAGTTTGAACCAGTATGGCCATTCTCTGTTGACCTCTCTCAACAAGGCATTTCCATCCATGGAACTGCTGCTCACTGGATGATTTTTGTTTTTGGCACCATTCGGAGTAAATTATAGAGACTGTTGTGTGTGAAAATCCCAGGAGATCAGCAGTTACAGAAATACTCAAACCAGCCCATCTGGCACCAACAACCATCCATGTGATTATCTAATCAGCCAATCATGTGGCAGAAGTGCAGTGCATAAAATCACACAGATACGGTTCAGGAGCTTCAGTTAATGTTCACATCAACCATCAGAATGGGGAAAAATGTGATCTCAATGATTTGGACCATGGCATGATTGTTGGCTGTTTGGAGAAATTCATTGACAGTGCAAGCTCATGAGATTCATTTGTTTGAGAATCAAACTACACCATTCATGCTGAGTTTGTTGTTGATCACAGTCAGTAAACACAATGCAATAGAAAGGCATGCTGATTTTTTTTTAGCTTTAGTTGTGATGCTGGAGATTCAGTGGTGGATCAAAGCAGATCAGTGGAGCAGGAAACATCGTAAATCCAGAATAAACTATATGATGCTTTATTTACCATTGGGGTAATATAAAAGGGAGAATGTGGAATAATTCTGGAAATAATAAAAATGTATTACTTGTAATATGTATCCTTATACCAGTCCATGTTGTCATTTTGCCATCAAGAGACTTTCACAAATATCACAGTGGGATGGTTTGTCATGGGACTGTTGAGAAGACATGTGGGGAATTCACTGTGAGGAGTGCATCCGTGAGCCCTGAATTTCATGTGTAATGAAAATAATTTCCACCGATGATGCATTATAACATCCATGCATAAAATATGTATCTTCCTGCTGTAGTTAAATAAGATCATTATAGATGTAAGTAAAGTAAGTAAAAAGGCTAAATAGATTTTTTTTTCTTCCTCAAATCATCTCGCAGGCAAGATTGGAGTCATTTGCGTACCACATTTGGCACGTTTGACACCCCTGCTTTAACATCTCAAAAAGCTGTCATCTTTCTTTGACCCATGTGGTTTATATGCCCTCTCAACACAACCCCTCCTAACCCCCCCAAAAAAGCTTGTCGGCAAAGGGCAAAATTCTAGTAAATTCTCTCTTCAGATAATTGTTTTGACAAGTTTTTTTTTTCATTGTCTGTGAGAAACTCTAATGCATGGCCACATGTCACATTTAGTTTAGTTGATCCACAGGGGCTGCTTCGCTGTATACCCGTGTCATCTTGCCTCCAAGACCCTGACACTTTTATGTCAAAATCCATTTCATAGCACTTTATCCAGAACATTGAACCAGGATTTCACACTGGCACATCTTCAGACTCAAACCTCAAGCATGGTCAGAATCAGGGGGAAGCAGCAAGGGCAAAGGAGAATACTTTGGCAAAACAAATGTGAGTTCTCATTGTGGCAAAAGGTTTTCAGATCTAACATTTCATACAAGATAATTACAAGTAACTCTTAAGTCAAAGAGATGGACATTTTAAGAAATGTAACAATTTGGGGCCTCAGCGAGAATTGACGCAGACCACTTCACCTGGAGTCATGAGTTCGAATCCAGGGCGTACTGAGTGACTCCAGCCAGGTCTCCTAAGCAACCAAATTGGCCCAGTTGCTAGGGAGGGTAGAGTCACATAGGGTAATCTCCTCGTGGTCACGATTAGAGGTTCTCGCTCTAGATGGGGCGTGTTGTAATTTGTGCATGGTTCGTGGAGGGTAGCATGAGCCTCCAAGTGCTGAGAATATCTGCGGCAGAGTTTCCGCTAGAAAAAAATGGTGCCGGTCACTTTGAGGTTTCGTTTTACGGACATTTTGATGATATGCCGGTCAAATATATCGCCTCTTAATTAGTCAAGTTGAGGAAAACTGGAGGCAGTCTATGTAACTTAAATGACATAATCAGGCCGTATAGAATGCAACATATTATTATTAGCTTAACTTTCAAATAGACGAAAAAAAAAAACATGAACGTCCGATTGCACACATTCACTTTTTGAAACATTGAGGCACGGATGTACCTAATACAAATAAATAAAACATCTCCAATTAACTAGCAGATCATTCATTTAGTCCGTTATTAAATAAGAGATCTAGCGCTAAAATCTGTTGTTTTTGAAATCAAGCTGAGCGCTCGTGTCCGCTGCTATCAGTTGCATGGACGACGCGCTGCGCGAGTTGCGCAATCTTCACTAGGACGCGCGTTTCAATCTATCGCCGTTGCGGAGACTCTCTATTAATTCGGTGAAATCACAAAATAAAATGCACACAAACGTGTCCCTGCTTGATATAGACTGTAACCATGCACTGATGAACATAGGCTATTCAGTTTTGATGATAGAGAAAAAAAAACTGCACGAATGCGCGGATTAGAAGCACTGATCTATCTATAATGAGATGTTCCTGATTCACCATTGTCTGGCCTCTGAAAAAAGCTTTTAAAGCTAGTCTGCCTGGGCCTGGCCATATTTGAAACGTCTCACTCAGTCATTCGTTGTTTAGGTCTATATTGCAGCCGTTTTAGGCGTGCGCTTTATTTGAAATGCAGCATGCGATGTTGTTTCATAACTTTCAAACGATAGAGCCTGTTCCTTTATAACATAGCAAGAGATCGGTGTAGTTTTGCTTTATACATTTTAGGCTTATTCTCAAATTCAGATTGTGTTAGGGGGACGGGATTATTAGGCAATTTTAATCGGACAATTTGACCGGAGAGATTTAATTTTGTCGGACATTTAATTTTTTTACCGGCCAATGTCCGGTAATTACCGGACAACGGAAACCCTGATCTGCGGTGTCATGCACAGCGAGCCACGTGATAAGATGCGCAGACTGACTGTCTCAGAAGTGGACCACCATCGCAGACCTACTAAGTAGGGAGAAAAGGGGATAAAATAAAAGAAGAAGAAATGCATCATTTCTAGTTCCTTAGCGATTCCATTAACATTCTTTTAATACTGTACTTTTGAAGGGAAAAGAATCAGAAAATAATTATCATAACATTAAATGCCATAACTGCAGCCTGTAAATTTTCAGTTTCAAAAATGTAATTGTAAAAATAATAGAAATTATTTGAAAAATAGTAGAAGTTGTAAAAAACCACAGAAAATATCTTCAACTCGTCCCCCGTTTATTCTATTATACGTGTCTTACTGTAACAACAACTGTTGCTTTTTCTAAATAAATGAAGGATGAGTTAAAGGTGCACTCAGTAATTCTAATACAATACATTTTTTGTCAAATTCTGCAAATTCTAGCTGTCCATTCTGTGGGTGGGCTGAAAAAAATCTAGTATTTGTACACAGCCCTGGATCTGTGAATGGGACAAACAGTACTCCAGCCAATCAGCAACAGGGGGTGGTTCTTGCGCATGCTCAGGATGGGTGGGTGGGGGCAAAGCGAGAGGGAAATTCATAAAAAGAGCAAGTTTCAGAGCACATTCAGGCATCCCCGCCCAGTCAGAGTTTGACGCACAGATGGCCGACATGCTTTCCCAGGCCGCTGTGAGCGTTGGGTTGGACTGGAACCCTCCGTCCTCCCCCAACCCTCGCGACTTGAACCCTCGGCTCCGGCGCCACTCCCAGCCCCGGTACCTTTCTTACCGGAACTGACGAGCTGACGAGTTCGTGGAGGGCACCTTTTACTGCCTGGAACCGACCTCCTCGCTTGTCCACTCTCACTTACTGCAAATATCCAAATAATCGATGATGAAATTCGTTGTCGATAATTTCCATTATCGATAATTATCGATTAGTTGTACAGCTCTAAATCAGATTGTTTGAAACAGTTTGCATTCTTCAGTCAACACTGATCCACAAGTTACTCTATCTTAACCTATCTCTCGTACGTGCATGGCACACCAACTCAAATGAGCCTGTAACCGGGAGTAATATGATCCTAGAACTGGTGATATCTGCTTTTCCTATCTCTTCTTTGCAATGAACCACTTCAGCCAAAACACTTCACAGCAGTTCTCGAGTCAACAGCTCAATAAGTCGCCCATAACTGTTCTAGAGTCAACAGTACACTGAACTGAGAATCGCCTCTTTCAGAGGTGTCCGACATACTGAGAACTGGTGAGCTGTTGATACCGAGCATGCATGTGATAAATGTTTCTGGTGAATTTTACTGAACAGCTGAAAGTATAACAAATAAAACATTCTGGAAAATGTTTGTGACTTGATTGTATTACAGTTTTAGCAATGTATGATGATGATCTGGTCGCAACAGTACATTCACTGATGCGGGGACAGCAGTTCTCGAGTCAACAGTACACTGATCCCGGGACAGCAGCTCTCGAGTCAACAGTACATTGAGTAGATCACAGCAGTTCGTGAGTCACCAGTACACTGAACTGAGAATCACCTCTTTTGGACATAATACTGAGAGCTATTGATTACAGAGCTGCTGATGAGCCTGCGTCAACCGAGGACTTGAATAAGGGGGTGAAACAAAGAACATCCACGTTTGTATATCAGTGTCAGTATTGGGTGCTTTATGGAGCTAAATTCATGACTAAAGCCTTTAAAGAATAAAAGCATGGTGAATTGCTCTATTCGAAAAATAAATGAATTGTATTATCAGTGCTTGCATTTAAATCTGTTGAATTTACAGTGCTTGCATTTAAATGTGTTGCATTTATAGTAGGGATGGACATTTTGGTAATTTTGTCTAGTCGAGTACTCTGACTATTTACTTGTACTTGTAGGGGCAATTATATGTTCATAACTGTATATATAATAACATGTCTCACAAATGTCTATGGCTTCTGCATTGCATTTTTTGTGCCAGTGTATCGTCTATTCATTATAATAGGCTGCTGTAAAATAGTATGTTACAAAATGTACAAAAGATTGCATAATCAAAATATAATGCATCATATTTTTTCATTATGTGAAGATGCGCTGCCCAACTCTGAAAGAATGTGTTCGTCTGTCTGTTCTTCCTTCAGGTTACCATAGTAATCTTAGTAAGTCAGCACCAGGTTTTTTAGTGATTGTCTGAACCGTCTATTTTCAAATAACAGGAGATGCTATTACCATTGCATTTTAATAAGTGTAAAACTAAAAAGTTCAGTTTTGAAGATGCTGCATTGTGTTCAATTTAACTGCACTCTGTCTTGTCTTGCCCAGCCCGCTGCTCTGCAGATGTCTGCTAAAGAGGCGTAATTGGTCAGGGTCCAGGAGGCCACCACTGAGGACGCCATATGCCCCAGAAGCCTCTTAAATTGTTTCAGTAGACCGCCGCCTCCGACTGAATGCATTCAGAACATTCAGCACTGACAGCGCATGCTCGCTCATGAGGCGTGCCATCATAGAGACTGAGTCTAACTCCATGCCGAGAAAAGAGATGTTATGAACCAGGGACAGCTAGCTCTTTTCCCAGTTGACCTGAAGCCCCAGCCGGCTGAGGTGCCTGAGAACCAGGTCTCTGTGAGAATCAGCCAGTTGCCGAGATAGTTGAGGATACGGACACCCACTTCTCTTAGTGGGGCAAGGGCTGCCTCTGTGACCTTTGTGAAGTACCTTATACTGGTACCTCAAAAGCAGAGACGTGGAAGTACATGTCCTTCAGGTCTACCGCCGCAAACCAATCTTGATGCTGGACATTTGCTAAAAAGGGTCTGGGAAGGAGGAGGGATGCGCTGTAGTAGAGTCCTCGCCGCTACCATCCACCCCATTGGAGCTGCTGCAGCCATCCGCCGGAGAATGGAGGAGCCTTGCCATCTGTAAGCGGAGGAACGGCCGCAGACTGCGAGGGGAGAAGGGGCTCCCAACCAATCTCTACCATCCCTGGAGCGGTTACCACTGCCAGGGACATTCTGTCCGCCAGGGGCCAGAGGTCTGCCTCCAATCCATCCGGGGAGGTACGGCTGTCATCCATTAGAGGGTGGAGGAGTGGCTGAGGACCAAGCTACAGCATATTGGTTCACAGCGGTTGACCTGAAAGACTTCCACGTCTCAATACTGCCTCGTCATCGACCCTTTCTACGGTTCGCATTCGACGGCCAGGCGTATCAGTACAAGGTCCTCCCCTTCGGCATGTCCCTGTCCCCTCGCATCTTTATGAAGGTTGCAGAGGCAGCCCTTGCCCCGCTCCGAGAAGCCGGCATTCGTATACTCAACTACCTCGACGACTGGTGTCTTTACGAAAGTTGCAGAGGCAGCCCTTGCCCCGCTCCGAGAAGCCGGCATTCGCATACTCAACTACCTCGACGACAAAGCTGCGTGCTTTGTTTGCAACGGGCACACAGCTACCGGCCATTGGAAAGGGGCTCCGCTGCGTTGGCACATCAACTGCCACTGAGTTGCTGACTGTTTTCTTTGCCCTGCGGAAGTTTCACCTGCTAGTTCAGGGCAAATAAGTCTTGATCAAATCAGACAGCACCACCGCGGTAGCGTACATAAATCGCCAAGGCAGCGTACGTTCCCACAACTCGCCCCAACTAGACTTAAGCCCGGCAGATGTGAGTGGTAGCGGATGTGGTAGCGGATGTGCATTTATCCCAGTGAGCCTTCTTGCACAGGTGCTATGCAAGGTCAGGGAGGACGAGGAACAAGTCACTCTAGTGGCTCCCTATTGGCCCACCCGTGCTTGGTTCTTGGACCTCATACTCGTCGCGACAGCCCCTCCCTGGCTAATTCCCCTGAGGAAAGACCTTCTTTCTCAGGGACGGGGCATGCTCTGGCATCCGCATCCAGACCTCTGGAACCTCCCCGTCTGGCCCCTGGACGGGACGCGAAGATCTAGCTGATCTACCACCTACTGTTGTAGACACGATCAACCAAGCCAGAGCCCCTTCCACCAGGCAACTTTACGCCCTAAAGTGGCACTTGTTCGCAAATTGGTGTTTCTCTCAACCCACAAAGGTGCGCAGTCAGGTCAGTGATCTCATTTCTGCAGGAAAGGTTGGAGGGGAGGCTGTCCCCATCCACCTTAAAGGTGTATGTAGCTGATATCGCAGCCCACCACGACGCAGTGGACGGCAAGTCTTTGGGTAAGCACGACTTGATTATCAGGTTCCTAAGAGGTGCCCAGAGGTTAAATCCCTCACGGCCAAGCCTGTTCCCCTCCTGGGATCTCTCAGTGGTCCTCTCGGGCCTTCAGAGACCCCCCTTCGAGCCGCTAGGATCAGTTGGACTCAGAGTCCTCTCTTTAAAAATGGCCCTGCTGATCACGCTCGCCTCCATCAAGAGGGTCGGGGACCTGCAAGCGTTCTCTGTCAGCGACACTTGTCTGGAGTTCGGTCCGGCAGACACACATGTGATCCTAAGACCACGGCCGGGCTAGGTGCTCAAGGTTCCTACCACACCCTTCAGAGACCAGGTGGTTATCCTGCAAGCGCTGTCCCGGGAGGAGGCAGAACAAGTCCCTATGTTGGTGTGTCCTGTACGTGCTTTGCGTACCTACTTGGACCGCACCCAGAGCTTTAGACGCTCTGAGCAGCTCTTTGTCTGCTTCGGTGGACAGCAGAAAGGGAACGCTGTCTCCGAACAGAGGCTCTCCCATTGGGTGGTGGACGCCATTTCATTGGCCTATCGCACCCAGGCCATGCCCCCCCTTGTGGGTCATAGCACACTCAACAAGGAGTGTTACTTCCTCATGGGCACTGGCCAGAGGCATCTCCCTGGCAGCAGACATATGCAGAGCAGCGGGTTGGGCAACACCTAATACCTTTGTGAGATTCTACAATCTCAGGGTAGAGTCGGTCTTGTCCCATGTTTTCTCAGGTCCGAGCCGGTAGAACTCGGTAACACGCTGACGGATTGACCAGGTGAATCGCTTGCACCTAGCGCCTTTTCCCTCGGCTGAGATAATACCGTGCGCTTTTTCTCCCAGGAGAGCCCACTCACTCGGCTCCCTGGATGACTCCTCCCTAGCCCTGTGTGTCCGCAATTCGGCGGAGGAATTCGCCGACCCAACCCACTGCGGGTACTCAAATCTACCCTGTACTGGAATAGGTGCTTCGCAGGTTAGCGTTCCTTTGTGGACGTCCCTGTGTGTATTTTCCATGGTACGGTCTCCTTACGAGTGGACCCGCGTCTCCCTTGGGCAGTTCCTGCTCCCCTCGGTCGCCGTGTCTGTAGGCCTCCATCCGAAGAGGCAGGATCTACCACCGTGCCACTTCCAACATGTGACCTAAAAGCCCATGTGGTGTATTTCGCCACTTTTACCTCCCCCTCTCTGGGCGGGTGTGGTCTCCGAAGGGTCTTTTCCCCCTGAAAGAATAGGAAACTGGGTAAGACCCCCTTCCCACGATGCGTGTAAGGGCCCCAGCCGTCTCTCTATGTTTCTCTATGCGAGAAAAGAGGTCCGGCTAGGCTCGGCCTGTTCCCCTGTTGACAAGAGTCGCCTTGTTCCCCTGTCTAGGGAACTATAAGGGTTTCCGACGACTTTATGGGGCATTGGGGGAAGGGTACGTGCAGTCTGATCCAGCTGGTTGTTTTGGCACCTGCCCGCTCCTGTGTCAGCAGTACACGTACACGGCTCAGCGCATGCCGTGATTGAAATTGGACCCCTAGTGTCGCTTCTTCGACACAACGTCGAAGTGAGCAACAGACGGGGAATGTCTAGGTTACGGATGTAATCTCTGTTCCCTGATGGAGGAACCATCGCTGAGCCGAGCCACTGTTGTGGCCGGACCATCTCCGGCTCCTCAGAAAAATCCTGAATGAAACAGACGCATTTTCCCGCCTTTATACCCATGCAAATTCTGTCCGCCAACTTCTCATTGGCCTTTTTTCATAGATCAGAGGTTTATTCAGCGCACAAGAGAGACCCCTAGTGTCACTTCTTCGACACAACGTCTCGTGCCCTCATCAGGGAACGGAGGTTACATCCGTAACCAAGACGATGCTCTTTCACAAGTGTAAAGTGTCATCACAGTCTGTTGTCTCTCTCTCTCTCTCTCTCTCTCTCTCTCTCTCTCTCTCTCTCTCTCACTTTTGTGTGTCTTAGGGCCAAAGAGATCCAGGAGTGGGGTTGTGGAGATGACCGTTGAGGCCATGATGTGTTTATTTACTTAGTATTATTAATATTTCCTCCTCTATGTATGTTGTTTTTCTCTTTACCTTTTCCCCTCTCCTGTCGGTTCTTTAGGGAACTTCCTTTTGGTGAGGGAGGTGTTACGATCCTGAGTAGCATCTCTCTGCCTCCTTGTGGTGGGGTGTGGGAGATTCTGATTTGCACAAGTGTTAATTGATAATTAGAGGAGTGGGGTATATAAGTGACTTAGTTTAATTTGTGAAGATGTCGCATTTTGTTTTCTTTTGGTCCCTTTATTCATGTACCACTTAACATTTTATTTTTGTTGAACCCTAGACTTCTGTTTGTTATTATCTGTATTTATTGATGTTAAACAATAAACTATCTTGCATTTACAATTTTTGTTGGCCTTCTTTTATGATGCGGCCTGGAGTGAGCTGGTCATAACTGTCTCCCTAGTGATAAAATTCCTTGCTTCTCAATAAATTATCTCCTAGAAAATGGATTTAAATGTGGCGACCCTATCGTTTAAGGTTCGTCCATTTTAAAAGTTTTAACCGCTAACTACTGCTTAAAGTGTCGTTACTTTATGTTACACAACATACCTAACATAACTGTTACAGTACCTATGTACACCAGTACATCGTTTTTCTGCTTGGGCGAGCAAATCAGCTGCAACTTTTCTAGAGCATGAAATCGCCCACAAGCCAACCAACCAATGGGAACTGGAAAAATTATTACGAATTATTGCAATAAAGCATATGCACTATATGTTCAATATTCTATTGTTGATCTACTTGCCTGAATCCCTCCGTATCTTTATTTTTTACTTCAAATGACAAGAACATTTATATTAATGTTAATATTATTAAGAAAATCCCCGCCCTCACTCTCTCGAATGGCTTGGGTAAGCAGAGCATTTGCAATGGACTTACATGGATCGCGTGCTGTTGGTACACACCACAAATGCACACACGCAACAGCGAGGACCTCTTACACAACTTACACAATGGGTCTTCTAAGAAAAATCAATTACTGTGTAACCTTTGGCGATAATCTGTCATTGTGCAAGGCGATCATCTGTTTTAGGGACTGCTATCGGGTCCTTGAATAATGCATAATGTGCGAGGACAGTAGGGATACCCCCGAACAAAGACTTGTTGTTGCATGTTTACGATATTCATTTCATTACTTATATATATTTTGGGGGGCATGAGAAAATGGTTTGAGTTCCAGGGCTGAGAAAGAATGTTATAAGTAACATTGCTAACACTGTTCTACATTACAGAGAAATACTAAACCATAATAATGAGCCTTTAAAATATAAATTTGATTTAAGCACACGCAGGAAGCGAGCCACAGCAACACCGGCAAAAGCAGTAATGATTCTGAATGTGTCGGATACGGTGGCCCAGTAGTGCACAACACAACGAAATTCAAAAAGCAAACATAAGTTCACAACACAACAGAAACAAGCCACAACACAACGCAAAAAAGCCGCAACACAACGGAAACAAGCCACAACACAACGAAATAGCCACAACACAACGAAATAGCCACAACACAATGGAAATGCTCCCGACCACTTTTTTTTAAAAGAGCCGTTTGTGAGCCAAAAGAGCCGGCTCTTTTCAGTGAGCTGAGTCAAACGAGCCGACTCACGAAAAGGAGCCGGATTGCCCATCACTAATCCAGACTGCCAGCGATAACGCATGGGAGATTGAGAGCAATTTACCGTTTCCGGAGACCACCTGTCCCCCTAGTGGTCGGGAGCATTTCCATTGTGTTGTGGCTATTCCGTTGTGTTGTGGCTATTTCGTTGTGTTGTGGCTTGTTTCCGTTGTGTTGCGGCTTTTTTGCGTTGTTTTTTGGCTTGTTTCCGTTGTGTTGTGAACTTATGTTTGCTTTTTGAATTTCGTTGTGTTGTGCACTACTGGGCCACCGTAGTCGGAAGAACCAGCAAGGAAACGGTCTGAACATTTTGTTAATTATAGAGAGAAATGTACATTAGGGTTGTGCCGACAGACGATGATCTCCAGTATCGACTATGGTCAGAGTGATCGGCAATAGCTGATGCCTTTGACGATGTCAAGACGATATTGGTCTCCTTTTCCAATTAAAGTATTAAATAATAATAATTATTATTATTATTATTAGGCTATTATTATTGTCAAATTAATATTACAAATAATTTGCCCATAGACACACAGACATGCGCTTGAAGAAACACACTTTATTAAATTATTAAGAACAGATGACAGAAAAGCCGTCTATTCGCATGTATGACACACTGTTTGAGGTGTGCAGTCTCATGGAACACGCGTATGTAAAAGGTTCTCACTCTTAGTTCCTGTCAATTCAATTCAATTCAATGGGCTTTATTGGCATGAATGTTTCAAAAACAATGTTGCTAAAGCATCATATAGAATAAATAAAATAAAATAAAAGCAAAATACATTTTGTCCAATAACTTTGACAGTATATAATATAATTATTAGTAATATATTAATAACAGCAATATATCCATTATTATTATTATTATTCATTTGACCATATCACATCATATTGTGTGTGTGTGCTTGCATGCGTGCGTGTCCAGATCTTTCAATTTAGAGAGGTCATTTAGGTCTTCAGAGTCTGAAGTTTCAGAGTAATATATCAAGACATCAGCCAGGAAGTTAAAGCTCGGTCGCAAATGGGTCTTCCAAATGGACAATGGCCCCAAACAGGTAGACCTGTTCGCTTCCCCGGAATCCTCCCATTGCCCATTTTGGTACTCTCTGACCGAGGCCGCCCTCGGCACAGATGCCCTGGCACACAGCTGGCCCCCGAGGCTTCGCAAGTATGCGTTTCCCCCAGTGAGCCTACTTGCACAGACGTTGTGCAAAGTCAGGGAGGACAGGGAGCAGGTCCTCTTAGTGGCCCCTTATTGACCCTCCCGGATTTGGTTCTCGGACCTCACACTCCTCGCGACAGCCCCCTCCTGGCAAATTCCCCTGAGGAAGGACCTTCTTTCTCAGGGTCAGGGCACCATCCCTACCGGTAAACCGCGTCTTCCTTGGACAGAGGGCCCTCTGCCCTGGGTCGCCGTGTTTGTAGTAACCCCTCCCCACCTTTGGGTAGGGTCTACCACGTCTACCACGTTCCACACGATATGCTTCCGCTGCTAACCGGTAAGACCGTGTGTGTATTCCACCTAAACCCCCCCTCCCCCCCTCGGGCCGGGTGTGGTCTCCGCGGTGTCCTCCTCTTTGGAGGGACACCCCCCAGCTTGGACCATATATATTTGGCCCCCAGCCGAACGATTTTGTTCCTTTTACAGGGGAGAATAATAGAGAGAAGGCCCCGGCTGGTCCAGCCTGTCCTTATACTTCTGAGCAGTTAGCCGTTCCCCTAGGTGCAGGGGACCGCATCATGCCTGCCAGTGTGTTGGGGGTAGTTATGCGACGGCTTGCTGCGCTGGCTACGAGGCACACAGAGGTTTGCCTCTCTCGCACCGCTAGTCTGCGTAACTCGGTTCAGCTCTGTGGCGTTTTCCATGGGACCCCTAGTGTCAACTCAGCGACACAACGTCGACTGAGTGACAGATGGGGAACGTCTCAGTTACTGACGTAACCTCCGTTCCCTGCTGGAGGGAACGAGACGTTGTGTTCCCGCTAGCCACAATACTGAACCATCCGCTGAAAGTGCCGGGCCTTTGGCTCGGCTCCTCAGTGCGATACCTGATGTGTATTTGCAGCGTCACTCCTTTTATACCCGTATGTCCGGGGGAGTGGCATGCAAATTCCACACGCCAATTCTCATTGGCCTTTTCTCAAAATCAGAGATGACCGGGCTCCACAGGAGCGACCCCTAGTGTCAACTCAGCGACAACGTCTCGTTCCCTCCATCAGGGAACGGAGGTTACGTCCGTAACCGAGACGTTTTTCCTCCTTAGCCTTCTGGCCCGTGAATTCAGCAGCGCAACTCGCAGCTAGAACCAGTACGAGTCTCTGGGCTCTGTTCTGGGGTCGGACTCCACGGGCATAGTTCCCTCTTCAGGCTAACTCCCCGTGATGTATTTTCCCATGAGTGAGTGATCAGGATGGTTTTCTTATCATTTTGTAGCAAAAACTCTAGGCTACAAGATCCAGTTCTCAAAAGTCTTGTGGACAAATGTTTAGTATGTGTTATATGGCCTTATTTCAATGACTTTAAATTTTTGTTTTTTTTTAAAACCACGCATAAATGTTATTTTCTCAAAAATACAAACATGTACACTCTTGTTGCTCACATATTATTGTAGCTCAGTTTCTGCTGAATACAGTGTTATCAGACATTAGCCATTAATATGTTTTTAAGCAACTGAAAAAAGCACAAATGTCAAGGCATGTCAAAACTTCTCCAGGGCCCAAAACACCCTCAGACCCAAGAGGGTTAAGGACAACAAAGTCAAGGTATTGGAGTGGCCATCACAAAGCCCTGACCTCAATCCGATAGAAAATGTGTGGGCAGAATTGAAAAAGAATGTGCAAGCAAGCTGTCCAACAAACCTTACTCTGTTTCACCAGTTCTGTCTGGAGGAATGGGCCAAAATTCCAGCAACATATTGTGAGAAGCTTGTGGAAGGCTACCCAAAATCTTTGACCAAAGTTAAACAATTTAAAGGCAATGCTACCAAATACTGACAAAGTGTATGTAAACTTCTGATGAATGCGATGAAAGAAATAAAAGCTGAAATACATAATCTAATACATAAAATAATACACATTTCACATTCTTAAAATAAAGTAGGGATCCTAACCTGCCTAAGAGAGGGAATGTTTTCTATGATTAAATGTCAGGAATTTAATTAAAGAGTTTAAATGTATTTGGCTAAGGTGTATGTAAACTTCAACTATATATATATATATATATATATATATATATAGTTGAAGGTGGGAACAAAACAAATTTATTCAAACACATGTATTTTCCCGGTCAACTAAATACCCAACTGGTAGAGAATGCACAGAGATGTTGCCCTTCACAACTGTTGTAAAGCCATCTTTCAAAAGTTTCAACATACATTTTAATTGCACTTAATTTTTTTCCAGTTTCTTTTTAATTCTTAGCTAAAAAATAAATACAAAATTAAGTTCAAAATTTTAAATCAAGGTGTCTTTCTTTATTGTGTTGGCTTAACCCTTAAGGTGCTGGATAAAAATGACTCATTACACTAAATTAATAAAATAAATCTGCACACACCATTACAACACTACCATTTATTCAGCAACATTTCGATCACATGGATCATTATCAGGCACCCAATAACATCCAAATATTCTCTTAAATACCTTTCACCTGGTGGTAATTTAAAGTATTGTTATAGGAATAATTTAATAAGAAGAGGTAATTAGCTAAAATTAATTTTAACAAATGTTAAACAAACAATAAAGGGTGCATTCTATCACATAAATGGGGTGGTGGTGGCGTAGTGGGCTAAAGCACATAACTGTTAATCAGAAGGTTGCTGGTTTGATCACCACAGCCATTGTGTTCTTGAGCAAGGCACTTAACTCCAGGTTGCTCCGGGGGGATTGTCCCTGTAATAAATGCACTGTAAGTCGCTTTGGATAAAAGTGTCTGCCAAATGCATAAATGTAAATGTAAATCTAATATACTGTAGAAGTTTTTTGTTAAAAATTTGAAGGTTGACTTGAAGGTTCCTAATTCCTAATGAATTAATAAATTCCTAATTAATCAATACACGTCATCCTTCTGAACAAATTACTTAGCAAGACTCCAAAGGGAGTGGATTGTGCTTATTACATGGTTACTTACCGAAGAAAGAAATACATAATTCCTTACAAAATATTGATTTAAAATTATATTTTTTAAATATGGCAGAAGAATGCAGAGCGAAATGAAAAACGATGAAGTAGCCTATATTGTAGTTAGGCTGCCAGCTTTCTCATTTTGCTATATTTGTCACATTTGCTATGATGTCCTGCATTTTAGCTATTTAAGCGGTAAATTTATAGAGAAAGACACCCTCCCCCATGCGAATCACGGTTTGACCGTCCCATACAATGCTGTCCCTACAGCTTGATACACATTTAGCAAGCCTTCGCATTCATCGATTGTGTTTGACTATTTTCACTCTTTAAATTACCAAATTTCAACCATGCAACTCTATGTGGTGCAACATGATAGGTTCTTTGACTTGTTATCTGTTAGCCAGTCGGCTTGCTCACGTGACATGTTAGGCATGGCATAAGTTGGTTGGTTCTTTGAATTATTATTATTGTATTTAAATTACTCAGTTTTATAGTTAAGCTGGTTTCTCTGCAGCACGCTGTGAGTTTTCTCTGAAAGACAAGTCTCACTCTATTCTCTTTTGGGGGAACAATTGTCATATGCATTTAGCTGGTGGCTGTTTGTTTAATTCCTGATTTTTGAAGCAAGCTTTTTTTAATTGTTTGTAGCTAAATTTTTCAAATTCTTTACCATTTCACTGTAAACTCTCGTGTTTTAAATTTATGATGGCACCACAAGCTCTTTCATGGTTAACCTGTTGATACGCAATTCCCCTGCATGCGGTGGTGATGTCACTCTGCTTACATTTAATATATAATTTACTGTCTATAAATGTTATTAATGTTAACAAATTATGCATCTTTTCAAAGGTCTAAGGGTTCAACATTGATATCTGATCTCTGTTTCACGATAGCAATGCTTAGAAACAGCAATTTAGTTATTTGTGCCAGGAGTACAAATGAAAACATGCAATATCAAAACAGGACTTCATACATATGCTATGAAAACGCGATTGCCAGATGAATCCAGTTCGCCAAACTTGGGTCAATTGTCCATGACAAGCGTTCATTGAAAAATATCCAATAGAACTTTTGTCCATAAATGTGATAAATCTGAGATATGTATATATTCTCCATTGTTTACATGAGATCTCGCCTGAAAGAATTACCCTTCATCATTGGTCTTCAACAAACTATGCAATCTGAGCAGCATTCATCTCGTAAAACTGTACAGTATATTATCTTATATATTAGAGTCTCATAAACAAAATTAGCCTGTCTCCAAAGTCTATTTTTAAAAATGCGGTGTAGTTTTATTCATAATAGCCAAGTAGTGCAGTCAGATTTTGTGTCGTCTTGAAAGGCGGAGCCTTAATTTTACTCTGTACGCTTCCAGTGATTTTACAGAAATAAAAGCTTGCAGGAACCTCATTTTTGGTTAGATCATCTTCAAATTTGAAACATAACTTCTTTACACTTGTGCCTTTGGGAATATTGTATTTCTGGGTTGTCTTGGCAATTTTATTATTGTTTTTTAGATTATAAAATCATGTTCAGCACAAAATATTTCCATTACTGTAAACTTCAGCTTCTCTAACTTTAAAAAATAACAACATATATTAATTCTGAATAATAAAGCCCAAAGTGTCTTCTTTCGAAAGAGACTACAACTGTGTCCATACTCCAAAGGGTCCAGTAAATACAACCATTTAAGATCAGGTATGTCATTTTCATGGTTTGTGCTCAAAAAGTATCAACAGGTTAAGCAGCAAGCCCTTTTTTTATTCTTTATTTTGCAGCAAGCTCTTATGATGTAAATCCTTTTGATTTTACTGTAAGCTCTTAACTAATATATTATTTTACACCCATCATTTCAGGAACGTTTTTACTTTAAGATTCATTAGCAAGCTTTTGTGTTTTTATTGATTTTGCATAAAGTTCTATTAATTTTTCCTTATGATTCCACTGCAAGCTTGTATTTAATCCATGATTACACTACAATTATGACTACCATACACTACATGTTCTTGTGATTTTGCAGCAGCATAATTCCTTTTAATTCAGGATTGCCATAACCTCTTATGCCAAGTATTTTAATTTACACGATTTTGCAGCAAAACTTTGATCTAGGCCACAATAATTTTCTTGCATCTCTTGTTTTAATTCATGTTCTCACCAACTAGTGTCTATTCTTCATGACATCACCGTAAGATCTGTGGTTTATTTAAATTGCAGTGATTTTGTGTTCTAATTCTTGATTGCAGAAAGCTTGCTTTAATATTTCACTGCAGCTCTCTTAATTCATGATTTTACAGCCACCTCTTGTGTCAGTCATATACTGTAATTCATCTCATTTGATCTCATATGATCTAGCAGTAAGCTGTGTGCTAGTGTCTTTATACTTGATTTCGCAACATGCTTGAATTTAATTGTAAAACTCTCTTCAAGCTCTTGTTTTATGTCATGACCGTACAGTTATGTGCTGTGTGAATGGGCTTAATTTGTTTTCATAACCCCTTTAGGCCAGGTAAATGCATGAATTTATATGATTTAAATGATATTTGCTCAAGTGATGTTGGGGCTTTTTTCTATCAGCTTGTATGGTCAAGTCTGCTTTGCCCATGACACATAGAAGAACATCTTAATAAGGGAAGCCAAATCTTGCTGGTACACATCACTATCTTTGTCACAGTCTCTGTGAGTCCGCTGGTTTGTTACATTTGTGTTTACGTTCCCCATGTATTTCAGGTGCCTCATGGAATCTGCATTACAATGGGAACGCTGATCCTGTTGCGTGTTTTCTATTTTGATTGCCAGTCTTCGCTGGATTGTGAGTGCCTGGATTGTGGTTACCATCCTTTTGGTCACTTCGCTCTCCTTGACGCTTCAGTATTCCTCATCGGTTACCTCGCTGCACTGGATCTGCTCTTCACACTACCACAACACACATAGATCTACGAACACACTATCCTCCAGAGGATTCCTTGCGGATTTGCTCTCCACACTACCACAACGCACAAGCCTATGAACACACTTCCCATCTCCATGCTGCAGTCAGTGCCGGGTTCCGCTCATGCTTCACCAGCCCTGCTGTGTTTAATTATCAATAAAATCTGTTCCTTTGCCTCTGCACTTGGATCTCTTATCTCAACCTTCTAACATAACAAACTAGCCAGGCATAGGCGGAAATCGCGGGGGGGTCAGGACCCCCCATCTGAGGGTTGTCCCCCCCTAAAATATCATTAAAATATGTGTATTGTAAATAATATAATGATATATTCTTAAAATAATTGTTTAAGAAATAAAATACAAATGCAAATGAAGCAACAGCAAAAAACCCCTTGGTGTCCCCTTCAAAAATTGCTCTTGAGAATTGTTATGTTTATTGTCCCCCCCAACATTTTGATGAAATTTTCGCCCCTGTAGCCAGGATGCATTTTCAAATCATTGAAAAAGTTCTAGTTAGTTTCAATAATGATTTAGTTAGTTTTAGTTTAGTTTTTATATTGTATATGCAGGAAGAGGGGGGAACCGGCTGAACAGTAAACAAAGTTTAATAATAAACTCAACATAAAACAAACAAACACAAACACACATGCAACGCGGCCATGTGCATGTGCGTCTCTCTCTCTCTCTCTCTCTCAAACTGGCACCTCCAGCTCCCCTTTATCCTGCTCACGTCTCTGCAAACTGCCTAGTAAAAGCCAAATGCTCGTTGGTAGGAAGGGGGTTACTGGCGAGTGCAACTCCACTGAGCAAAATCAGCGCACTACAGGCTCTTCTCCTGGCCCGACTGCAGTACAGACCAACCAGCCATTCTGTCCATTCACCAGCCATTCACCAATTTGTGTTTGTTAGATGATATTCTGATCTTCTCCCACAATATCAAGGACCATTTCCAGCATGTCAGGCAGGTGCTTTAGCTAGAGAACCGGCTGTTCTTTAAGGCAGAGAAGTGTGCTTTTTATGTGCAATCGGTTCCATTTCTGAGATTCATCGTCTCGTTTGAGGGAGTGCGCATGGATCCGGTTAAGGTCAGATTGGTTTCTGATTGCTAATCCCAGATTCCTGCAAATCCTTGCAAAGGTCTCTGGGGTTTGCCCATTTTTATCACCATTTCATTAGAAACTACACCCACCTCTGATGGATTTCACCTCCACCCGTACTGAGTTTTGCTGGTCCCTGCGGTCTGAAGCTGAGTTTTCTAAATTAAAAGAAAGGTTTACTACCGTCCCTATTCTAAACACTCCCGACCCTCCACGTCAGTTCATGGTGGAGGTGGATGTGTCACAGGTCTGTGTCGGAGCTGTTCTGTTGCAGCGCACTTCCTCGGAAGGGAAGGTGCATCCATGCGACTTTTTCTTGTACTGCCTCACCTCAGCAGAACGGGATTGCAATGTCAGTAATAGAGAATTGTTGGCTGTCAGATTGGAATTGGGGGAATGGTATCACTGGTTAAAGGGTTCAGGGGTACCTTTCATACATTCGGAGCAAAGCATCTAAATTCCAGACAGGCTCGTTGGGCACTATTTTTTTATGCACTTTGACTTCATCTTGTTGTATCATCTGGGCTCTAAAATCTTAAAGCCCGATGCCCTATTTCGATGTTTTGAAATCGAGACCACCACCATCCCTCCGGACAGCATCCTACCCGTCTCTCGTGTGGTGGGGTACCCAGGCGCTCATTAAACCACGATTCTGGTGGCCTTCGCTAGTGCAGGACATTTACCGGTTCATTTCCACTTGCCCTAATAGTGCATCTAACAAGAATTCCTGTCAGCCTCCAGCCAGGCTCCTCCAAGATCCAAGGATTTTGTTACTGGTCTTCCCCATCCCATGGCAACACGGTCGTCATGACCGTGGTGGACCGGTTCTCGAAGGTGGCTCATTTAATTCCCCTACCAAAATTACCTTCAGCAAGGGAGACATCAGTTGAAGTCATTAATCACATATTTTGCATTCATGGCCTCCTGGTCGATGTGGTTTCTGACCAGGGACCCCAATTGGTGTCACGGTTTTGGACAGAATTCTGCCGAAAGCTGGGGGCTACCATAAGTCTGTCTTCTGGGTTCCATCTCCAGATGAATGGGCTGGTGAAGTGAGCTAATCAAGAGCTTGAAAAGACCCTGCGTTGTGTCGCCTCTCATAATCCGTCTTCTTGGAGCTCTTATTTAGTCTGGGTCAAGTATGCCCACAATTCTTTACCACCGTCATCTACGGGGCTATCACCCTTCCAGTACTGCCTACATTACCAGCCCCCTCTGTCCCCTGCCCAAGAACCCGATGGCCCGGTCCCGTCTGCACACGCATTTATTCAATTGTGATGTCGCACCTGGCAGATAGCCAGAGAAGCCCTCCTGCGGACTGGCACAGAAGGTTCTGGTTAAGAAGTTGGTGGACAGTCACCGGTCTAAGCCTCCAGTTTACGTCTGTGGGCAGAAGGTCTGGTTGTCTTCTAAGGACATCCCACTCAGACTCCACTCTTGTAAGCTGGGGCCCAAATTCATCTGACCTTTTCCCATCATGAAGGTCATTATCCCTGATGGTGGTGGTCCATCTCGAGTCCACCCAGTTTTTCATGTCTCTCGAGTTAAACCTGTCATTCGTCTAATTTCCATGGGAACCCTGAACATTTCCATGGGAACGCTGATCATGCCAACTTTCAATGGACAACTTTCTCTCTGCTCTAGTCGTTCCTGTTGCGTGTTTCCTATTTTGGTTGCCAGTCATCACTGTAGTGCCTGGATTGTGGTTGCCATCCTGTTTGCTCCCCTGAGTATTCCTCATCGGTTACCTCTCTACACTGGATCTGCTCTCACTCACCTTGATGCTTCACCTCAGTATTCCTCATTGGTTACCTCTCTGCAGTGGATCTGCTCTTCACACTACCATGATGTACACAGACCTACAAACACACTATCCTCCAGAGGAGTCCTCGTGGATCTGCACTCCACACTACCACAATGAACACAAGCTTTCCTAGCTCAGGTGCACATTAAGAGTTGGGTCACTAACATTAAGCTATTTGGCTAAATGGGTAAAATAGTTTAGTTCATTAGCATTATACCATTTTGCCTGCGGCCTAGGCACACCTTGCTAGCATACACTGTGTGCACATGGCTCTTCGGAACAGCAGCAGTACGTATGTTTTGGTGACAGGTCTACTTGGTGGGGGGGGGTTGTGTTTTGTGGTTGTGTTATGCATTTGTGCAGCTTCCATGCTTTGTTGGGGGATTATGTATATGTTTGCAGCAGCATGTAACACATTCTCAATGCAGCATGTCTTGCGTAATGTCTCTTGCTCAGCGAAGCAGATCTAGTCCACCAAGATCAATATCCTATCAATATTTCATACCCACATTCACATGCTAAATCTTTCAGAGAGTTGGCAAGACTGAAATAACCAAAGTTAAGCCATGCAACTCTGTGGCGCAAGCTGATCGGTTCTTTGACTTGTTATCTGTTAGTCAGTCAGCTTGCTCACATGTGGCACGTTAAGACAATCGGCTCACATGGCGTAAGCTGATTGGTTCTCTGACTTGATATTGGGAAGCCAATCATCTTTCCTCTCTCTCCTTTTCTACGCATGATTGTAAATAAAAATTGTCACATCGAAACCCCACCCACAAAGAGTTTTAACTAATCATCAGCTCTCTTCTACCAGCCGAGTTCTCTTGGGTCAAGATTTTCAGAGATGTGCACGAACAGGTGAATCTAACTAAATTTACACCTTGGAAGAACAAAAACATCACTGAATTTCATCATCATTTGTAGGCGAACTAAGCGCATCTTGTTTGTCCAGAAAGTATAAAAGTGTAGCAGATCTAGTCTGCCAAGACCAATATCCTATCAATATGCCATACCTGCATTCAAATGCCAAATCTTTCCGAGTTGGAATGACTAATGGCACAAAGGCTGCATTTGATTCCCTTAGCACACCTGACTGAACAGAAAATAGCATTGCATTTGGTGTAGATATTATTGGGCTTTGATTCATAATGTATTTCAGAACTGTCTCTGTACTGCTACACATGTTTTGCAGATTCATAATGGAAACTTTTTGTTTCTGTTGGATAGGTTGGAACTGGCGATTCTCAACATGCAGTGCAAAAATACAATTGCAGCAAATGTGTATGATCTCCTTCATCTAGTTTGGAAAACATATAATTTTAGCCCTAAATCAAGATGGGAGCTGAAAGTCCTTGGAGAACAGCTTGGTGTGGGGTTTGCCCTCAAGTCAATTCAAGTCAATTTTATTTGTATAGCGCCTTTCACAACACATCGTTTCAAAGCAGCTTTACAGAAAATCAGACAGTAACAGAAGATAAAACTGTAATGTCTATAACACTCCTAGTGTGAAGGGAACAAGATGGATTCCTCATGTCCACAGAGCACTCAATGCATTTCGTAAATCTTCAAAAAAAATTGCCATCTGTAGACAGTCATCAGTAAGCTTCCATCAAATGGAACACCTGTTCTCATCTGCCATCAGTACTGACATACTAGATTATGCAAAGAAGTTGAGTTTCATAAAACTACATGCTACTTTACAAAAGTTGAAATGTAGGAAATTGACATAAAAATGTAATAAATGTTTTTTAAATATTGTTTCACATTAGATAAGGAAATGCAGGAAGTGAACTTCAGTGCATTCAGTCATTTCCTGGCTGATGTTTTTCAAGAACTGGCTACACCTCATTCTTCCCAAGGCAGTACCTGAACTTTGAAAGACAGTTACAGCATTAAAGGCCATGTAGGGAAGACTGCAGTGAGGTGGCATGCTCTCTCAGTTTTTGGCTTGTCTTTAAGGGCAGGAAATGGATAAGATCACATTTCAGGTTTGTTAGGATTACAGTAGTGAGATAGTGAGACTGCTACTCGTACAAAATATTTAAGATAAGGATCAAAATTAGATGTCTCAGATAAATATACTGTATTTTTCTAACAATGCAGTACATTTGTCTAAGAATATAATATAAATGTACATGGTTAATGCACATATATGTGTGTATAACTGGTTGGTGACGTGTCCGGAATGATCCAACCTGGTGGCTTATGGCAACCATAAATTACAGCAGCATATCAGTGCTATCAGCTATTGTTGTTGAGGCCCTCCATGCTCGCTTTGGTAGACTAATAAACAAAAACAGCCAGTGTGCAGCATACAATGCAATTGACTGTTTCAAAATATTCAACAACGACACATGGCCAGAAAATGAAAATGCACTTCGAGACTATTGCAGTGAGCAAGTGGATGTTCTTCTGAATCATTTTCAAGAAGTACTGCAAAGGCAAGCTGTTACCATTACATTTTAGATAGTTTAGATGAATCATTTAATGTTTCTACATCTCAACATTTAGAACTATGTACTTTGATTGGGTTAGATGTTTGCCAGACAGACAAACTTCAAGACAAGTGGAAAATTCTGAACATACTTGTAAAACAAACATAGATCAAGATAAGTGTTGCTGCAGATTGTGGCAAACACTGTCCACCAAAGAGCCACACAATGTTGACTACAAGGTTATGTAGTCTTTTGCCCATTTCTACTGTTCTTTGTGTAACAGTTTGCCAACTCGTGTTGAATTGTTTTTAATCAGTACAGTGGTTGCTATTTTTATCAGAACATCAGAGATGGGTAGTAACTTGTTACATTTACTCCGTTATATTTACTTGAGTAACATTTGGGGGAAAATTTTACTTTTAGAGTAGGTTTAAAAGTGGGTACTTTTTACTATCACTCAAGAAATTTTTTAATGATTCTTTACTCTATGTGGCGTTACTGTTGTTACATTACTGGGTTTAATTTGAATTAATGTGTAATTTATTGACAGATTATTTAATGGGAATTTTACGAGAGTGAAAGTTCACAGCTGCACGCTCCCACTTGAGTAGCATCAAACTCTTCAAAGTGAAGCACTTTCTTCATTCTACACAGTGAAAAAAAGAATAGTTCCGTCATGCAATGCCTTCTTTTAACACAAGACAAGCTGATATTTCAAGATTAAACTTCAGGCAGCACGCTGAGGAAATTTTGGCTCTAATTCTAACGCTGGCTTTTCTGTGTAATGAGATGGCCATTTTCAGGTTGATTCTGTAAATGGGCTCTTATGACATCAGTTTTTAAGTGTACATTTTTAAATTAGTGCAGCAATATATCAGTGTGCTTTGTCCCACATGTCATAAGCAGTATTTATGCATTTACTCCACGCCCTCGTGGGGGTACTGGAAACTATCGCAGCTATATTTGGCGGATTAACTGTATAAATCCATGTAAACATCCAAGTTAATCATTGTCATTCGTGTGATCGACAACTGGAGCGTGAACAGACAGCATTTCTGTGCGTGCACAGCGAGGTGCGTGGGGCGTGCGTCTGTGATGTGCACAAGGCAATCGTCGCGATGAGCGTGGCTTAGTATGAGGGGCCATACAAGCCATTATTCATTCTGGCCCTCTCACATACATACATTCTCCTTTCACATACATATATTTTCACTCTCACATACATACATTCTCCTTTCACATACATATATTTTCACTCTCACATACATAGATTCTCCTTTCACATACATATATTTTACTCACACACACACACATACATTCTCCTTTCACATACATGTATTCTGGCCCTCTCACATACATACATTCTCCTTTCACATACATATATTTTCACTCTCACATACATACATTCTCCTTTCACATACATATATTTTCACTCTCACATACATAGATTCTCCTTTCACATACATATATTTTACTCACACACACACACATACATTCTCCTTTCACATACATGTATTCTGGCCCTCTCACATACATACATTCTCCTTTCACATACATATATTTTCACTCTCACATACATAGATTCTCCTTTCACATACATATATTTTCACTCTCACATACATACATTTTCCTTTCACATACATATATTTTCACTCTCACATACATACATTCTCCTTTCACATACATATATTTTCACTCTCACATACATACATTCTCCTTTCACATACATATATTTTACTCACACACACACACATACATTCTCCTTTCACATACATATATTTTACTCACACACACACACATACATTCTCCTTTCACATACATGTATTCTGGCCCTCTCACATACATACATTCTCCTTTCACATACATATATTTTCACTCTCACATACATAGATTCTCCTTTCACATACATATATTTTCACTCTCACATACATAGATTCTCCTTTCACATACATATATTTTCACTCTCACATACATACATTTTCCTTTCACATACATATATTTTCACTCTCACATACATACATTCTCCTTTCACATACATATATTTTCACTCTCACATACATACATTCTCCTTTCACATACATATATTTTACTCACACACACACACATACATTCTCCTTTCACATACATGTATTCTGGCCCTCTCACATACATACATTCTCCTTTCACATACATGTATTCTGGCCCTCTCACATACATACATTCTCCTTTCACATACATATATTTTCACTCTCACATACATAGATTCTCCTTTCACATACATATATTTTCACTCTCACATACATACATTCTCCTTTCACATATATATATTTTACTCACACACACACACATACATTCTCCTTTCACATACATGTATTCTGGCCCTCTCACATACATACATTCTCCTTTCACATACATACTGTATATTTTCACTCTCACATACACACATTCTCCTTTCACATACATATATTTTCACTCTCACATACATACATTCTCCTTTCACATACATATATTTTACTCACACACACACACATACATTCTCCTTTCACATACATGTATTCTGGCCCTCTCACATACATACATTCTCCTTTCACATACATATATTTTCACTCTCACATACATACATTCTCCTTTCACATACATATATTTTCACTCTCACATACATACATTCTCCTTTCACATACATATATTTTACTCACACACACACACATACATTCTCCTTTCACATACATGTATTCTGGCCCTCTCACATACATACATTCTCCTTTCACATACATGTATTCTGGCCCTCTCACATACATACATTCTCCTTTCACATACATATATTTTCACTCTCACATACATACATTTTACACTCACACACACATACATTCTCCTTTCACATACATATATTGTCACTTTCACATATGTATATACTTGACACATACGTGCATGTATTTTGTCTCATCTTTTTTCTTTCACTGACACAGGAAGTTCCTACTTAAGCAGGAAGTCGCTCCCAAACCAGGAAATATGTGTGCAAGACTTGCTTAGCTTATCCTAACATGGTGTTAAACAGCTATAACTACAATGATGTTATTCAAATTCATCCTGTTCTTTTATCAAGTGCAGTTTTTCATTTTGGGAGTAAGTAGCAATGAAAATGAAATTAGAAATGTTTTAAATAATGTCAATGTACCGAACAAATTAAAAGAGAAGCTACAGATTTTTTTCATTCACGAGAGGCTGTATGGAGAACTTTGTTCAAGAAATAGAGAAGCAGTCAATACATAAAAGTAAAATAAAATTATTTATTTGACAGTGCATACATACAAAGACTTGACAAATACATCATATAAAATGAATATATACATTTTATATAAATAGTGATATAAATTAAATAAATTATTATCTGGCATTCAGCATTACAGTCAGTATATACCAGTACAGTCAAGGGCCAAATTCATTTTGCCTTCTTTTCCCTCAAACATGGGAGATTGGGGAAAAGCTTCCATTAGAAGTCTTAGAAATTCCCAAGTCCACAGCCTCTTCACGTACTCCCATCATCAGAAAACCTGACATAATTGGTGTGACATGGATCATATGTCCCTCGTTTAAAACCTCTGATTGCTCCATCCAGGATTGTGGATCAGTTAATTTTAAACATGCATTTCATCTGATGATTTATTTTTGTTGCAAGATCATGCTAAATATCTCTTGCTGGCACAGAGATTTATGTGGTCCTTCTGAAAAAAAAAAAGAAAACAAGACAAATAGTAGATACACACTAGTTTTAAAAGGGTGGCATCATGTGTGTGTTGTTCATGATCATTGACAATTTTGAACTTCTACATAATGATTACGTACAAAGTATATTGGTAGGTATTTAGTATAGTACAAAATCAAGAGGTTGTGATATGTGGAGCAATAAGCTCATTTTCAACAATATTAAAAATGTAGAAAATTGCCAGTCTTATCCTTAAAATGTGTATATAATATATACTGTCAAGGGCAAATAAACACATTATACACTCACCTAAAGGATTATTAGGAACACCATACTAATACTGTGTTTGACTCCCTTTCGCCTTCAGAACTGCCTTAATTCTACATGGCATTGATTCAACAAGGTGCTGAAAGCATTCTTTAGAAATGTTGGCCCATATTGATAGGATAGCATCTTGCAGTTGATGGAGATTTGTGGGATGCACATCCAGGGCACGAAGCTCCCGTTCCACCACATCCCAAAGATGCTCTATTGGGTTGAGATCTGGTGACTGTGGGGGCCATTTTAGTACAGTGAACTCATTGTCATGTTCAAGAAACCAATTTGAAATGATTCGAGCTTTGTGACATGGTGCATTATCCTGCTGGAAGTAGCCATCAGAGGATGGGTACATGGTGGCCATAAAGGGATGGACATGGTCAGAAACAATGCTCAGGTAGGCCGTGGCATTTAAACGATGCCCAATTGGCACTAAGGGGCCTAAAGTGTGCCAAGAAAACATCCCCCACACCATTACACCACCACCACCAGCCTGCACAGTGGTAACAAGGCATGATGGATCCATGTTCTCATTCTGTTAACGCCAAATTCTGACTCTACCATCTGAATGTCTCAACAGAAATCGAGACTCATCAGACCACGCAACATTTTTCCAGTCTTCAACTGTCCAATTTTGGTGAGCTCTTGCAAATTGTAGCCTCTTTTTCCTATTTGTAGTGGAGATGAGTGGTACCTGGTGGGGTCTTCTGCTGTTGTAGCCTATCCGCCTCAAGGTTGTGCGTGTTGTGGCTTCACAAATGCTTTGCTGCATACCTCAGTTGTAACGAGTGGTTATTTCAGTCAAAGTTGCTCTTCTATCAGCTTGAATCAGTCGGCCCATTCTCCTCTGACCTCTAGCATCAACAAGGCATTTTCGCCCACAGGACTGCCGCATACTGGATGTTTTTCCCTTTTCACACCATTCTTTGTAAACCCTAGAAATGGTTGTGCGTGAAAATCCCAGTAACTGAGCAGATTGTGAAATACTCAGACCGGCCCGTCTGGCACCAACAACCATGCCACGCTCAAAATTGCTTAAATCACCTTTCTTTCCCATTCTGACATTCAGTTTGGAGTTCAGGAGATTGTCTTGACAAGGACCACACCCCTAAATGCATTGAAGCAACTGACATGTGATTGGTTGATTAAATAATTGCATTAATGAGAAATTGAACAGGTGTTCCTAATAATCCTTTAGGTGATTGTATATGCATATGTGAGCTGGCCCCTTCACTACATTTGATACAGACCAGTCAACCAATCAAAATGAGAAAGATTCCAACTGTAAAACCTAAATAAAAAACAATCTGCAATAACACAACAAAACGTCTAGGTTACGTAACCTAGACGTTCACCGTCTGGTTCCCTCCATCAGGGAACGGAGGTTACATACGTAACCTAGACGTTCACTGTCTGGTTCCCTCCATCAGGGAACGGAGGTTACATACGTAACGTAGACGTTCACCGTCTGTCGCTCACTTCGACGTTGTGAAACCTCAACTCGGTGTGATCGCAGCCCAGACACATGAGACAACGCCTGTGGCCATCTAAAGCGGAGAGCACTCTACCGCATCCAGGAAATATACAGGGGCGGAAGGGCATCTTTATAAAGACGCGTCCTGAAAATTGCTCTTTTAGAGAGAATTACTCTTTTAGCGAAAATCACTCTTTATACAACACTCTTTTAGTATGTCGCTGTCGAAGCGCCCAGGGGCAAACTGCACTGCTGTAGATCCAACAGCAGTAATCGCTCAGAGGTAGAGGAACAGGTGTATGACTCGCAGCTCACTCCATATACGACCATCGGCTCCGAAGAAGATTTCTCAATGAACTAGACGGATTTCCCCACCTTTATACCCATATGTCCGGGGGCGGGGTATTCAAATACTGTCTGCCAACTTCTCGTTGGCCTTTTTTCATAGATCAGAGGCATATTTGGCACTCAAGAGAGATCCCTAGTGTCGCTTCTTCGACACAACGTCGAAGTGAGCGACAGACGGGGAACTGCATTTTTGCAATTGGCTACAATAAATAATTAGCATTTTGTACTAACCTTTCACTCTGTAGGCTTGCTAGTATAGCCTGATTCAATTCCTCATCATCAGAATACATGACAGACAGTGCAGACATTACTGAAAGGCAGTTATCATAGTTTGCTTATTGGTGTTGTGTTGAGGTAGAGGGTAATGCAGAACAATATATGTCCCTTTTCATGTAATTACTTTGCGCGGTGCTTGACGACAAGGCCACTTGATGGTCTCGGAAGAAGGGTGACGTTTTTGTTGAAAGTATCGTGATAACTTGTTTTGGACCTACAAGACAAGGCAGACATTATATTTTATATTTGTTCATCCTTAATTGCATTCTGAGCAATCCATAAAACATGGCAAAATGTTTCAAGAATCTTACCACAGCTCTTTTAAAAAAGTTGGCTCATTAATATCATCATGCAAACATTGCAAATGACAGAGAGTACATCAAACCATTTGATACATTTAAATGAACAAGAGAGAACAGAACTACAAAACAGAAAAGACTGTTCTATAACAAACTACAACAGCACTTTTTTTTTTTTTTACTTATAATTAGGTACTGTCAATATCTTAAGATGGTTGCTAATGCTACTGTCACGTAGGGCTGAACAATGTGACAGTGGTCTATAGTTGTAGTCTACGTTGCATTAAACATAAGTTCTGACAATATTTTGACCCCGCTACTGCTTTAAGCTCTTCACTTTACCTGCTTGAGCTAGCGTTAACATTAGCTCATAGCCGACATGACACCGGTGTGGACACACACATTTTCGCCCCTTTTATCTGTTTCTATCTGTGGATATCTATGAACGTCTCATCCATATGTTTTTGTAGTATTCGCATGCTATACACTAACAGTGTGTTAGCTGTTACGTCTTTCAGAGCACACAATCCCTGTAAATACCTGTCACCTGCCCAGCCAGCACAGTGCTGATAAACAGAAACACCGCGGCTACATCTTATTTTTATACAGTCTGAAGACTATACATATGTAGCAGAATGCAGCTGTCTGGCTCATGCCTCCCCAAGTGTTACTTAATTTGCTGTGCTGTGAGTGGCTCTGGGCAGTCAACTGCGAGCCAACCGCGATAGCCAAGCCCCTTTATAAACCGGGACTTTTCGTTTGACAAGTGACGTCACCGGCAAGCGACTGTTGCCTTGTTTACCTGCCTAGTGACCTGATGCCTGTTTCATCGTAGCGCCGCAGGTATGACTAGCTCCGTTCCTCCTTCCACTTGTTTGACTTTATAATTTGGGCTTATAGGGAATGTTTTGTTGTAGAATCCCCGGTGCAGTAGTAGCCCTTTCACCAGCTGAGTGTGCACCCTGCTATTGGCAATCAGAGCTTGGGGCTCGTGACTTAACGCTGCTAATCATAGGTAATGTATGTGGCTACACTGAGTGATAAGTGAATGATTACGGTGGGATATGTTTGTAAGTAGACATCCTGTGTATTTCAGGGAGTGCTATTTAGTCGGCGGCCGCTGGTTGGCTACATCTACGCCGAACATCTGCTGCTTTGCTTTGTATGTTTTTCACGTAGGTTTCTCCGTATCCGGCTGCTCTTTTCCACGGGACCAATATCACCGGTCCCGCGGTTACTTCAAGTTAAACGGGCAACTTGCATTGGCTAAGTTGTTTGCGGTGTTTATTTCTGTGAACTCCTGTATTTCTCCTGCTGTCGATATCCAAAGTGATGGACCTATTTGTTGTGATTGTTCTGTTTTGATTCTTTTTGTTTGTTTGATTTGTTCACATTGACGGGAGACCTTGGAAGTTGCTGATCCTCAGTGTGGCATTTTTGTCATTCTGTTTATTATTGTGTATGGTTTATTTTGTTCTGTTTATGTTTGATTGTTCATTTTGATTTATGGTGTTTTGTTTGTCTCATTTATATTGTTAGCCCTAGTTCAATCTTGGGCCTAGAACGGGTGCTTTATTAGCCACTGGGCTACTGTAATTTGTGTGAATGAAATTGTGTGGTTAACTTTTCATCTGTTTCTCCTCTGTTCAGGTGCGAAGAACGGTCAGTGGGAGCAGTGCCTCTGGCGGTGGTGGGTCCCTTGGTGTGTGCAGTGGCTGTGTGTTCACCGAGTGTGGTCATTTCCTTATGTGTGTGTGTGAACTCAGCACGTGTGATTGGGGTGTTTTCCACGGATGCTCATTGCTGGAGCCACTAGCCTCCCACTGGTAAGATTCCGCACTATCCCTTTCCCTTTTTGATGAGTGTGTGTGTTCTGATTAGAGTGTGTTCTGATTAGAGTGTAAGGATTGTGTGTGTTTTGTTGATTTTGTGTTTAGTGTATCTTGTTTATTGTGATAAATTAGCTTATAGGTTTGCAGTGAAGACCAAACACTTGTTGGAATGAAGTATTGTGTGTGTGTGTGTGTGTGTGTGTGTGTGTGTGTGTGTGTGTGTGTGTGTGTGTGTGTGTGTGTGTGTGTGTGTGTGTGTGTGTTTTTGATTTTAAAAAGAAATAAAATTCTATTTTTGTACTGGACCACTGTCTCTGGCTAATCAATCAACGAACTTGAGTGCCTTGCTAGAATAAACTAACTAATTCTTTGGGTGTAAATCCCATCGTGGCGTAATCTGCTAATTGTCTGAGTTTAACCCCTGTTATTTGTATTCCACCTGCCACACATATTTTTTCCAAAGTTAAGTTCCAAACCATCAGTTAAGTTTCTATGTACATTGTTCTCACCTTTTCTTGACCGGGAGCTCCAGTTGCCAAAGTGTTGCTGAGTCTGAAAACGCAAAGGATGCCGCAATCCTCCAGCTTGGCATTGTAGAACCGCTTGTCCTGCTGAAGCGACTCGGGAGTTGCCAAGTCTGAAAAGTTCTCTCATCTCACTTTCCGCCGTGCTGTGATTAACGTTAGGTGCAGATTAGCCTGTCCCCCGCCGCTCAAGGGAAGAGGACAGGATGTGACAGTTTCAGGGGATGATAAAATATTATTTCGTAACACCCCGATGGCTTGCTACAGTTTTCGCGTCTCATCTCCATGCTGATCGTGACTTGAACATGACCCAGTACAAGCTTCTCAACCAATCACAGCACGATAAATGTCCTGCCTTCCGTTTCCACTATACTCGTTCTGTTTCCACTATACTCTGTCTCACACATGCATACATTCTTCTCTTACATACATATATTTTCTTCTTACATCCATACATTATATATAATATTAAATGTCTATATTGACAGCATTTGCATGAGAGGAAAAGAATGAATGTGTGAGTGAAAATATATGTATGTGAAAGGAGAATGTATGTATGTGAGAGTGAAAATATATGTATGTGAAAGGAGAATGTATGTATGTGAGAGTGAAAATATATGTATGTGAAAGGAGAATCTATGTATGTGAGAGTGAAAATATATGTATGTGAAAGGAGAATGTATGTATGTGAGAGGGCCAGAATACATGTATGTGAAAGGAGAATGCATGTATGTGAGAGGGCCAGAATGAATAATGGCTTGTATGGCCCCTCATAGCTTTGTAAGCAATCGTTCACTCATATTTACTATATAGTGAATGTAAGTTAGTGCACTGTATCTTATGTATAGCAGTAAGTGAACAAAATTAGTGAATTCAGACGAGAGTGTTGGAGCTCTGGGGCTGGTGCAGAAACGTCACATATGAAATTTTAAAATACTAAAATTATTTTAAATAATATATGAATACAATAAATCTTTTACATTTTTAAGTATACATTTTTAATATATACTGTGTGTTAATATAAAGAGTAAACACATTTGATCAAATAAAGAGTATATTTTAACATGTATCTGTATGTTTTGTCTCTCTATATGTTGTTATGTTATATTATTTTAATCCAGTAATGATTTGTCAAAAAGTAATTTAATGCATTCAGAATAAAATAAAACATTGCAGGGGTGAAGGAAGCAGTAAACGTCTCGGTTACTGATGTAACCTCCGTTCCCTGATGGAAGGAACGAGACGTTGTGTCGATGAGATGACACTAGGGGTCGCTCCTGCAGAGCCCAGACATCTCTGATCTTGATAAAAGGCCAATGGAATTTGGAGTGTGGAATTTGCATGCCACTCGCCCGGACAAATGGGTATAAAAGGAGTGATGCTGCAAACACACATCAGGTATCGCACTGAGGAGCCGAGCCAAAAACCACGCCATTTCAGCGGTTGGTTCAGTGTTGTGGCAGGAGGGACACAACATCTCGTTCCTTCCATCAGGGAACGGAGGTTACATCAGTAACCGAGACATTCCTTATCTGTCACTCACTCGACGTTGTGTCGATGAGTTGACACTAGGGGACCTAATGGAAAACGCCATAACAGCTGAACCGAGTTACGCAGACTGGAGGTGCGAGACGGGTAGACCTTTGTGTGCCTCGTAGCCAGAGCAGCAAGCCGTCGCATAACTACCCCCAACACACTGGCAGGCATGAAGCGGTCCCTAGCACCTAGGGGAACGGCTAACTGCTCAAAAGTATAAGGACTGGCTGGCCCAGCCGTGGCCTTCTTTCAATTGTTCTCCCCAAAAAGGAACAAATTAATTCGGCTGGGGGCCAGATATATGGTCCAAGCTGGGGGTGTCCCTCCAAAGAGGAGGACACCACGGAGACCACACCCAGCCCCGAGATGAGGTGGCAGAGAGGCTCCCACTGAGGTCCCCATATCGTCCCTAGTGCTAACCGACCCCGCCTCATACCCGTAGATAGAAGGACCGAGTAGGGGAGCCGCTGGGGTGGCTTGCGCTCTTACATGATCAATGTGTATTATGTAATGGAATATAGGGGAGATAACATCTATTATGTCATTTGTGAATGTAGCAAGTTTAACTGTCCTTTACTGCATATCGCGGCGCGGTTTTGAGGTCCACTCTGCATAACCTGGCACATTCTGCCCATTTCGGGCCGACGAACTTTGGGGCCGATCAGGGGCGGATTGGCCATTGGGAGAACTGAGTGGGCAAGTGGGTCTGCCGCAAAACAGATCAAAAAACAGCGCTGCGATATGCAGAAAAGGACAGCAAACACCCCCGCTCAACAACTTGCATCATGCAGACTGTGTGTGATGTCATCAGCAATGCGGACAACCTAAGTATACTTCAGCCTTTAGGGAGAAAATAACCCTTTGAGTGCCACACAGTGGACATTTCACCTCCAAACTGCCACAAATGTGTAAGGACATATGCATCCACACAACTAGGTGTCAATAAAAATCCAAGATGTCTGCCATATCAGTTCATAACCTAAACAAAAATTAATGAGTGCAAATTTAATTGTAAAAAAACCACCAAATATATGAATTTCAACTTCCTGCACAAATTGTTAATTTGTAAAAAACAAATGTGGTAAAAGCATAATCTCAATCGTAACTTGATTACTTACTGTGTCATTTAGAAGGGTTTAAATCTGAAGATACCATAGCACATCTATATATTTATACTGAATCATAAGACTTGGTTTCCTGAATGATTTATGACTTGCAGATCAAATATTAAAGGAAAACAATAAAATAATGAAATCATATTTAACAACCTTCCTTGTGTTCAGATAAGATATGTAACCATTTGTCTTGATTTTTCTAAAGTTTTATCCTATTACAATTATCTAGTTTACAAATTAGACAAAAAAAAGTATGTTAAAATTTGCGGAATGGTATAAAAGTCCTCATGGCTGAAATCATGTTGCCACTTGTCATCCATCAAGTGGACAGAACTCATACATGCAACTTCATCCACTCCGTTCACCAATCTCTTGATCTCCATCACTTGGGCTGTTGAGAAAAAGAGTAGCTTGGGTAGAAATGGAAAGATCAAGATTGGGGGGACTGATTGTATCTCACTCTGCCTGAAAGCAATGGAGAGGGAGGTGGCCCTGGTTAAGACAGAACCATCTGTAATTCCCCAGGATGTTAATGAGGCCCCTGCGCTGCTGATGAATGCCAAGGTTAAAACCAAGAATGAATTCCCAGCTTTATCTCTGCCTGGGTCAGACAAAATACAACATGATCCTCGGCTTCTCGCCAATCAAGGCCTGTCTCACGGATCCATCACCACCTTTTGATTATCGATTGACTGTCTACTTTAGACACCAGGACACTGAAAGTTCATGCACTTCTTGTCTAACACCTTGCTGGCTCCAAGACAAGTGCCATTCTTCACCAAATCACCTCCCATTGTGGGGCCTGCAGTCGAGTGTTCATATGCCCCCTACCCTTTGGATAACCTTGCAGACTGGCTGTTTTTCTTGATTTCACACCTCTTAAAAAAGGTGATATTTCAATTTAAGTTATTTTATTTACAAGGTGTTGTGGGATGCAAGCAGCAGATGTGATTTATATAAGGAAAATAAAAAACTGGGTAATACCAGAGACTATTTAGCAATGATGGGAGAAATTGGAATGCCCAATGGTCAACGGATGTAGAAAAGGAAGTCATGCCTTACAGGTAAAAGAGCCAATCAGTTTTTAGATACAGATATCTCATGTCAATCAACTTGAGAATAGATATACAAATCGAGGAAAACGCTGGTTTACATAGAAAAATAGCTGCCCAGGAGTGTTCCAAAGATGACCACGGAGTGGACTGACTTGCTAAAAGACTTTGGTAATACGTCACTCACAACATTTTAAACGATCAAATCATCAGTAATGCTTCATAGACTGTAAAGAAATTGCACAAAACATGCTTTACTTAAAGGGGTCATGACATATTCTTTTTGTATAATTTTATCTTCTTCACTGAGGTCCACTTATAATGTCAGTAAGTCAAGTTTTTGTTTAGTTTTTTGTTAAAGATGTCCATCTAGTCCATGTATACAAAAGACAAACAATAGAACATTTTTACAGACTGTGATGCTTTTTGTTCTATTACCCTGGAATCAGTTTTAAAAAACAAATTACTACATATGCAATGGGGTATCGATTACAGCTGCTGAGAGAGTGACTGTAAATTTTGCATCTTCTCCCATTTTACTGTCTTAATCCACCGCTCTCTTTTTTTTTCTTCTGGAAAGTCATTTAAATGTAATAGTGGATTTTTTATTTTGTTCTTGGAGCAAATGGGTAAGTGAAAATAATATTTGCTGTGATCTCCCATTCACTCCCATTCACCAAGTTTATCCTGCAATTGTTTAATTCCGTGTTTCAAAACCAGGTGTTTGAAAAAGGTCTATTAGAAATTGCACAGATGGGTGCAAAATCGATCCAGGACACATTCAAAACAACAGGAAACAGCATAGCTGAATGCAACACAATGTAGATCTCCTAGATAGAATTAGAACTTAATATTGCATCTTTTAAAAGTGCCGCAAGATGGATGAAAATTGTCAAGCCGTTCATCTAATTTAGAAAAACATTTAAATCCAGATAGGCACATGAAGGTGTTCTGTGTAAATCCACTTTTCTCCTATCTCCAATGACAGGCCCTCTCTTCTTCACCTGTGACAGACTGTGAGCACCAATGGGCAATGACTAAAAACAGGCGTTGATGTCTTGCTGAAGGCTGTCATTATGCAGATGTATTTGGTCCTTGTGATGTCACAAATGTCCCTTTTTTCACTTTCTGGTTCAAATTTGCTTGAAGGGCACAAACTCAATCAGCTGTTTCCCGTTTGTGTGGATTGCCCTGGGCACATCGCTACAGACCAACAATGCATGCCATGTACCTCCTGCTTCGCACTGTTCTCTTACTATTGACTTTTAATAATATTACCGTACTTTAAACTGTTTCATTTGACCAAGTCCATGACGACATAAATGGCTTACATCCTGAACTTTCCTATACTGCACTTATGCATTTTTCGTGCACTGCGTTATACCAGCCAGTTATTAAATATAATTTTTTTTTTTGTAATATATGTTTGTGTTTTTAGTGAAATTGTCATGGAAAGCTTTGATGTTTTAATATCAACTGGCCAACCTCATAATCTTGATTCTCACAGTTCTAAAGCTGTTAGATTAAAATATCGTCTTTTAATAATTCTACTTCTTTTGATGTCAGGTAACGTTAAGCGAAATCCTGGGCCTGCACCCCCATGTATTAATTTACCTACCCCATGTGATTTCAAAGAACGGAATGGTCTTGGCTTCCTCCACATTAATGTTAGAAGTCTTGTGCCAAAAGTGGACCTAGTCAGGGTTTGGGTGTCTGCTTCAAACCCTGATGTTTTGTTCTTTTCTGAGACTTGGTTGAAGAAATCTGTTTCTGATTCTTCTATCCATATTACTGGTTATAATTTATTTCGTAGTGATCGTCAAAGTAAGGGCGGTGGTGTTGCCATTTACATTAAAACCAGGTTTAATTGCAGACTAAATCTCCCGTCTTAAAATATTTGAGTTTTTGTCTATTGATATTTCTTTCTCTGCCAAATCACTCCTTACTGTCATTGCCTGCTATAAGCCTCCCTCTGCTGCTAAGGAGGCCTTAAATTTTCTGGCTGATGAATTAGTTGAATTACGGGATCGGGAAATTGTGCTTATGGGAGATCTGAACTGGGACTGGCTCTCTGCTAATTCCGACTGCCTGAAAAATATCTGTAATGAGCTAAATCTTACCCAGCTTGTTTCCTCCCCTACCCGTTTTAATAGAAAATTCCCAGATAAGTCAACCTTGATAGATCTAATACTCACAAACACTCCACAGAAATATAAAGGTATAGGGGTATTCTCTAATGATGTCAGTGACCATTGCACCGTAGCATGTGTTAGGGACAACAAGCTCCCTAAATTGAAGCCTCGCAAAGCCTTTTTACATGAATTAAACATCTGTGATTTTTCTAGAATTAGTCTTATCTCCAGTCTGACTGGACTAATTATAGGTATCTTAGGAACAAGTTCACTTACCTTATAAGAAAGTGCAAATCTGACTTCTACCTTAAATCAATGTCCTTAAACCTAAATAATCCATCTAAATTTTGGAAGATGATTAAATCCCTTGAAATACCTCCCAGTGACTCTGCTCTTCCTAAGCATATAGTTAAAGACACTCAACAGATCTCAAACAAGAATGATATTGTTAATGCTTTCAATGACCATTTCATTAAGGCAGGGGACATATTTGAACAATTATACCCTGAAGAAGTCTCACACAGACATTTTTCCTCACCTATCCAACATAACTCACCTGCTTCTCTTGTCAGTGAGGGATTCAGCTTTAAACCATTCCCTCTTCTGCAGTGCTTAAGGCTCTTAAGGAAATTGACACTAGGAAATCAGCCGGTCCCGATGGCCTAGACCCAGCTTTACTGAAACTATCGGCACATATTATAGTGGAACCTATTACATACATTTTTAATTTGTCCCTGTCTTCAAATTAATTACCAGATGTTTGGAAATCAGCCCATGTGCTGCCCCTGTTGAAAGGGGGGGACTCCTCCATTCTCGATAATTACCGCCCAATTTCTAAACTGTCTGTACTTACAAAGGTCCTAGAGTCTTTAGTAAACACCCAACTTAAGGGCTTTTTGGAAAATTATAACATACTTTGCCAGGCACAATCAGGCTTTAGGGCCAAGCATAGCACCATTACTGCAGCTACTAAAGTGCTTGATGACATCATCTGTGACCTTGACAATAAGATGAGCTGTGCTGCCCTGTTCATCGACTTGTCAAAGGCTTTTGATACAGTTTATCACTGTATTCTGCTTAAGAGGCTCCGAGACATTGGCTTGGGCACTAAGGCAGTTGATTGGTTTAGAAATGATCTTGCCAATAGAACTCAAACTGTAGTTATCGATGGGCATAGTTCTGCCCCACTGGGGGTCCGGCGAGGTGTCCCTCAAGGGTCTATCCTTGGTCCGGTCCTATTTACCATTTAGATAAACACCATTGCCTCTGTAGCAGATAATGGCAAAATACACCTCTATGCAGACGACACAGTACTATATTTTTCCGCCCCTACCCTAGCTCAAGCTTATCATTCATTACAGCTATCTTTTAATTTATTACAGGCCATCTTCATTGATCTTAGATTGGTTTTAAACGCTGGTAAAACTAAGGTGATGCAGTTCACAAAGTCTCGTACAGTACCCGCATCAACCGCGTAGCCATTTCCACACTGGATGGGAAGTGTGTTGAAAATGTTTCATCTTATAAATAGCTTGGTCTGTGGATTGATGAAAAGCTATCTTTTAAAGTTCATATTGATAAATTAGTGAGAAAGCTGAGAGTAAACCTTGGTTTTTATTTTAGAAATAAATCCTGTTTTACTCTCAAAGCTAGGAGGAATTTGATCAGTGCCACTTTCTTACCAGTCTTGGACTATGGGGATGTATTTATATGCATGCTGCCTCTACAACATTGCATACACTAGACACAGTCTACCATGGTGCATTACGGTTTATTAATAATGCCAAGTCACGCACTCATCACTGTTGTCTTTATGAGGAGACTGGTTTTAGCTCTTTAGGTCTCCGTAGATGGTTTCACTGGCATATTCTATTAATAAAGTCATTAATGGTAATTTACCCAGTTATCTTACTTATCTTATTATACTACTTATCTTTGTTGACCTGGAACCATTCCATTTACAATCTCCGCTCCGTTAACATTCTGGCTCTAAATATCCCACGTATAACAACTGAATTTGGTAAGACTGCTTTTAGTTATGCTGCTTCTTGGTGTTGGAATTTGCTCCAAAAAGTATTGAAGCTTTCTGTTTTTATCCCACTTGAACATTTTAAACTGTTACTTAAATGTTCCAAATTTGAACAATGCACATGTTTTCAATGACTCCTTTATGTCATTCTTAAATTGTTTTATATGTACTGTAAATCTGTTTTGTTTGTTGTGTTTGTTACTTTGATTTTGTGAAATTTGTGCAATTGTTGCCCCAGGGCTCCCTTGTAAAAGAGATTTGAATATCTCAATGGGACATCACCTAGTAAAATAAAGGATAAATAAATACAAATAAAATAAATAAATAAATAAATGTCATGGTTACTGTTGTAACCTCTATTCCCCATTACATGCTAGAAGCAGCTGGGTCGGCTGCAGGTAACCCTCCCAAACGCCCCCAATAATAGGTGTCAAATACCGCTCTTAGGTTCCGTACGGGAACAGGCGACATGACTTGTATGGGAGCCAGCCAGCCAGTCATGCTTTTTCTCTCTCTACGTTTCTCGTCATAGAGTTAAAAGCAGCTGAGGCTATCTTAACGCTACAGATGCATTGGGGAAGGCGTCCTTTCGCGTTCCTATACTTTCAGGGAGAAAATGCCCTGCGGAGACCATGACCTGCCCAGACTGGTGGGAGGTAACTTGTGGCTAATACACACGGGGGTTGTCAAGCCACCCATGGACATGGTGTGGTGGTGGTGCAGTGGTCTAAGCATATAACTGGTAATCTGGTAATCAGAAGGACACTGGTTCGAGCCCCACAGCCTCCACCATTGTGTCCTTGAGCAAGGCACTTAACTCCAGGTTGCTCCAGGGGGATTGTCCCTGTAATACGTGCACTGTAAGTCGCTTTGGATAAAAGCGTCTGCCAAATGCATAAATGTAAATGTAAATGTAGATCCTGCCTAACAAGGGAGGAGTTGCTACAGACACAGTGACCGGGGGCAGCGAGGACTTCCCAAGGGAGATGCGGGTCCTGCCAGTGGGAGGACCGTACCAAGGAAACTATGTCACATGGAGTTTCCTGAAGCGGGAACTATGCCTGTGGAGCCAAAGTCCAGCACGGAGCATTCGACACGCAGCGAATTCCTCCGCTGAATCTGCTCAGGGCTAGGAGGAAGAGCATCCAGGAAGCGAGAGCTCACCTGGGAAAGAAGGCGCACTGGATCAACTTGGTGAAGGTCCTTCCTCAGGGGAATTTGCCAGCATCCAGGAAGCGAGAGCTCACCTGGGAAAGAAGGCGCACTGGATCAACTTGGTGAAGACAAATTCCCTCAGGGGAATTTGCCATGGAGGTGCTGTCGCGAGGAGCGTGAGATCCAAAAACAAGGTCCGAGTGAGCCAGTAAGGAGCCACTAAGGTGACCCGTTCCTCGTCCTCCCTGACCTTGCCCAGGACCAGTGCAAGAAGGCTCACTGGAGGAAATGTGTACTTGCACAGCCCCGGGGCCAGCTGTGTGCCAGATCGTCTGTGCCAAAAGGGGCCTCCATTAGCGAGTACCAGAGCGGGCAGTGGGAGTTGTCTTGGGAGGCAAAGAGATCTATCTGTACCCTGCCGAAGCAGTCCCAGATCCCACCTGGGCAGGAAGGGGTGATTAACACATGGTTCCATACCCATCTCGGGACTCGAGTCTGAAGCCAGTGCTGAAGGTGTCTCATATGCATCAATCCGAGCGCTGCAGCCGAGGATGCCATATGCCACAGGAGCCTCTGGAACTGTTTGAGAGGAACCGCTGTGCCTGGCTGAGCACTGACCACGCCTGCTCAGTTGTGAGGCGCACTGAAATTGAGACTTAGTCTAACTCCGAGCCGGGAAAAGAGATGCTCTGAACCGGAGAGAGCTTGCTTTTTTCCCAGTTGACCTGAAGCCCCAAACAGCTGAGGTGCGTAAGCACCTGGTCCCTGTGGGCACATAGACTGTGCTAGACTCTGCTAGGATCAGCCAGTCGGCGAGGTAATTGAGTATGCGGATGCCCACTTCCCGTAGCGAGACCTTGCCTGTGCGACCTTGTGAAGACGGACAGGGACAGGCCAAAGGGGAGGACCTTGTACTGATATGCCTGGCCATCAGACGCTTGCCGTAGGGAGGGTCGATGCCGAGGCAGAATGGAGACGTGAAGTACGCGTCCTTCGGGTCTACAACTGCGAAACAATCTAATGCAAACGCATGTTATAATTTGTTTCTGCGTGAGCATTCTGAACAGGAGTTTTTGTAAAGTCCGGTAGAGAACTCGCTGGTTCAAGATTGGCCACAACCCACCATGGGTACAATGAAGTAAGGGCTGTAGAGACCCTTCTCCATCTCGGCTGGAGGTACAGGCTCTATCGCATCTCTGAGAAGCAGGGTCATAATCTCTGTACGTAAGGTGCTGGCATTTCTGCTGTGCATGCAGTGGAGTGAATACCGGCGAGACGAGGCGGGAGCCCGGCAAACTGAATCGCGTAGCCGAGTTGGATGGTCCTGGCCAGCCAACGCAACGGGTTGGATAGTGACGTACAAGCTCCGCACAAGGGGCACTAACGGGACGATCATTTTTAATGTACTGGGTGGGGCTTCGCAGCGGGGAGGTAGCAGGTAATAATGCATTGGGAGGCAGAAGCGCGTACCGAGGCTTTGGTGCTGAGAAAGACTCAAAGCACTTACCTCTCTCTGCGCCCCGGCACATATTAACAATGTGGGTACCGCAGCCCGAAGACGGAGTGGTCTTGGGGCATGGCAATGAGTGGCGCCCTGACCCATGGAACCGATCGAGTAGCCGTGAGGTGAGACGGAGGTTTCCAGTCCACCTTGTGCTCACAGCGGCACGGGAAAGCATAGTGGACATCCTTACATCAGGCTCAGACTGGGCGAGCGGACACGAAGGTGGCAGTCCAGATGAGTCATCAGCATCAGACGCCGCTGTGACGCTCTCCGATGCAGTGGCGAACTCGTCATCCAATTCCAGGGGCTCGAAGGAGAATGCCAGCTGGCCGTGAGGTGAGCCGTTCACATCCTGAGCTCGGACGGAAGCAAGCAAGCGTGCCTGGGGGTGGGTGGTTCTTGGGGTTTTACCCTGCAAAACCGAGCTCGTCGTCATCCCCGAATCGCCTTCAACACCAGCCGGGTCTTCCTCAATCCCGTGGGAAGAAGGAACGACAAGTGGGAGAAAAGTGAGAAAAGAAAGCCGCGACCACAATGTTGCACTCACACTGAGAACATGAACCATTCATAAAACGCTGGCTGCGTGTGTTCGCAGCCCAGGCACACAAGACAGCTTTCATGACTGTCAGAATTGGAGAGAAATCGACCACATCCAGGAACTACACAGAGGAAGAACGGCATCTTGAAATAGACGCATCCTGTAAAGGACGTTCAACGCCTGCTGTGTATTGCTCTTTTATGAGAGGAAACTCACTCTGTTAGAGGAAATAAACTCTTTTAGGAGAAACACTCTTTCAGGCAATGAAAGCACTGTCGAAGCGCCCAGGGGCATGGACTGCACAGCATGAAGAGAGGAGAAAGCCACTGGAATGCGCCGTAGATCCAATAGCAGTTCTTATCACCAGTAGAGGTGAGTGGAACAGTGGTGAACTCAGCTTTGCTGTTGCACAACCGTTCGGCTCCGAAGAAAAAATCTGTCTGACATTCGCTCGCCTGCTCCCCTTTATACCCGTATGTCCAGGGGTGGACATATGGGCTAAAATCAAATAAGGTCACTATTTAAAAACAACGTCAATCCTCATTGGTTCTCACAACATGACTTCATGACATTTGGTCATGAGACATAATGAGAACCAATTAGGATTTAAGTTCTCAATCTAGACGCTGTATTTCATTCCAGCACTTTATTAATTATTGAATTTGATTTGATAGTGAATAATGACTTTCATTCATTGAAAATTTCAAATGAAATGCAATTATGTTCATCACTTAAAGTGATTTTGTGGCTTCAGAAGACTTGGAATTTAGTGCATGAGTCATATCGACTACTACTTGAGCAAGAAATTGAAAACCCGGAGTGGATTTGGAGTGAAGTGATTACAGAATGCTTTGTGCAGGGAGAAAATATGCCATCACAGCAGTCTACCGTCATTCTCTGGATGCAGACAACCAGCTGGTAAGATTAATAGCCCTCCCCCCAGTCTTTCATTTTCCCTGTTTCCTTTCATGAATATGTCAGGTAAATGGAAAACATAAAAGAAACATAAGGTGTATGAAATTTAGAACATGCTGTAAAGGAAGAATAAAAAGTTTGTAGAAAAAGTAGGGCTGAACATGGTATGGAACTCTGAAATACATAGTAAATCAAAACACATTAATGTCACAATGCATTACCTGGTCATAAATGTACTAGAAGTAAGGTTTGTTGTATGACCAACAATTTCCTAACAGTTTATTGTATATGCTTTCCTTAACGTACAAAGCTTGTAGCTAATTTAAACCTGCATCCCATTGCTACATGCATTCATGTTGAACAATAGAACATCTTCCTGTTCCTGTGGCCTGTTGCATGAAGCTAGTTGAAGAAACTCAAAATTTCAAAGCAAGTTTCAGGTTGACAAAACCAGATAGAGCCAAACCAGTTTAGATCGGGTTCAGCGATCTCAAGACGCTTGCTACAAACATTCTCTGTCAACTTATAGTTCTTGGTTAACCCTGAAGCTCATGCTCATGAATGTGTGATATCGGCCATGAACAGCCAGTGCGTAAAGCTTGGAGAAAGTCAGCACGATTTACTTTTCACAAGACATTCAGCATGATTTCTGTCTCTGCTGAAGATCAAGAGATCATTTTGAAAAAAATAATAATTTGAACATTTACGCAACAAGAAACAGCTGCTGTAGCAAAAGAAAAAACTGAATTAATTTGTAATTGAATTTATATAGGACAGGTTCACAATAAGAACATAGAAGCAGCATAAAAATATATATTTATTCAAATGTAAAAGCTTTTATATTCATTCAAATTAAATGCCTAATCTAATTTAATTACGTGTAAGCCATGTCACTTTGTGTGATAGCCTACGATGTAATTTTAACTAGTAGATTTGTTCACGTGAAAGACTTGTCACACAATAAATATCTATCTAAAGTGTGAGATTCACCTGATGAACATTTCTGCCAAAAGTTTGTACAGGTTCTCAGCATCACGGACTGCATAAATGTAGAATATTTAAAGAAATTAAAAGAAACGCAATAATATATATTTTTTAATGTGCTGCTCAAAAGATACAATGTTCCAGGAACTCTCACATAAAACATCTTATAATATCTTAACATGTAGGCTTAATATATTAAATCATAATATATAAATCTAAATTCATTTAATATATACATTTCCCTGTGAAGCGCACTGTAATTTGACAAGAGTAACAGGGGGAGTGACTTCATTGCATCTGAGCTGTTGATAAGTTTACGATCTGTAATCCAGAATAAAACCAGCTCCGGAGCAGGCTAGCCATGTAGTGTAATGGCAGTTTTCCACTGCACGTTACAGTTCGACTCAGCTCTACTTTTCTGAGTTTGCTTTTCCACTGCTGTTTAGAGCCGCCTCAATATGGGTGGGATTATAGGCCGATCGTCATAGTTGCGCCACCTCTACTGCCGTGACATCATCTTAAACGCGACACAAAACAATAAACAATTACACGACTACTAGCTGTTAGCTACTAGCTCATTGTGCTGCATAAAGCAGTTGTTGCATGGTGATTTTACACAAGTGTATCAGTTAAATTGGCCTGGTTGTTTTAGAAGCAAGCTTTCCAGTAGCTGGTCAACTAAATAAAGTGAAGCTTTCAAGCAGAGTATAGAGTTAACATACCATCCTCCATCTTGGACTCCAGCTGTGGCTGAGTCATGGGCACTCTCCCTCCCATTGCTCGCCGGTCTAGATAGCATCCATTTGGTCAAACCACTTCCACTTTTCCTTGATGGTGTAGTATATTTTTTATCAAGTTAAAGTGTTGTTTTATACCACAGTTATGTCTGAGGAGCAAACATGCAGTTTACTGTGTGTAAAGGCCTGTGACGTGATTTATGTGCTCACATAGGTTTGACTATTTGACTGTGTGTGCAGAAACATAAATAGCATTACTTAGGGGGGAGAATTGATCTCTTCCAAAGGACATTCTGTTACTTCTTAATATGGTCAAGACCAGAGTCAATGAAGAGCATGATAGATAATACATGTAAGCCCCACCTTGTTTGAGGAGATGTATTTAAGTAAAACCAAACCAGAGATGCTTCAGTTGTTGTTGGTACTGTGGTTTTACCGTAGGCAACTCGGCTTTATTGTGTGATAATAAAGTCTATTCTTCTGAAATCAAAACCCCAAAGATGCTGAGTGATTTTCCACAAAATTGGCATGAAAAACTACTACAATTGGCGCCCGAACAGGGACATGAGAGAGCAGAGTCGTTACATCGCGGGCTGGCTGGGAAAGCAAACACAAACACGGTGGCCACCATTAAGAGGTAAGCATATTTTGCTTATAAACGTTTGTGTTACTTGCCAGTTTGCCTGTGGTGGTAAGAACGCTCAAAAAGCTCTTCTAAACCAATAAAGAAAGGAAAATAAGAATAAAGGGTTTTGATTCCAGAAGAAATAATTGCATGCAATGATGCATGCAACAGCTTATTTGCTGTTAAGGGCTTAGATGAAATAACAGTAAATAAGGGCAGATAAAGTTTAAGAAAATATTAATATAGGCATATGCGGATACCGCTCTTTGGAAATATTAATATAAGAGGTCTGAATAGGCATATGCGGATACCGCTCTTGGGAAATATTAATATAAGAGGTCTGAATAGGCATATGCGGATACCGCTCTTGGGAAATATTAATATAAGAGGTCTGAATAGGCATATGCGGATACCGCTCTTGGGAAATATTAATATAAGAGGTCTGAATAGGCATATGCGGATACCGCTCTTGGGAAATATTAATATAAGAGGTCTGAATAGGCATATGCGGATACCGCTCATGGAAAATATTAATATAAGAGGTCTGAATAGGCATATGCGGATACCGCTCTTGGGAAATATTAATATAAGAGGTCTGAATAGGCATATGCGGATACCGCTCTTTGGAAATATTAATATAAGAGGTCTGAATAGGCATATGCGGATACCGCTCTTGGGAAATATTAATATAAGAGGTCTGAATAGGCATATGCGGATACCGCTCTTGGGAAATATTAATATAAGAGGTCTGAATAGGCATATGCGGATACCGCTCTTGGGAAATATTAATATAAGAGGTCTGAATAGGCATATGCGGATACCGCTCTTGGGAAATATTAATATAAGAGGTCTGAATAGGCATATGCGGATACCGCTCATGGAAAATATTAATATAAGAGGTCTGAATAGGCATATGCGGATACCGCTCTTGGGAAATATTAATATAAGAGGTCTGAATAGGCATATGCGGATACCGCTCTTGGGAAATATTAATATAAGAGGTCTGAATAGGCATATGCGGATACCGCTCTTGGGAAATATTAATATAAGAGGTCTGAATAGGCATATGCGGATACCGCTCTTGGGAAATATTAATATAAGAGGTCTGAATAGGCATATGCGGATACCGCTCTTGGGAAATATTAATATAAGAGGTCTGAATAGGCATAAAAGATTAAAAAGTAAATAGATAAATTACTAATAATAAATCCTGCAGGTCACCTAAGAGGGGTGAAAAGTTGTCGTCCACTGTGTTAAGGAAGTGAATCAGTGATGGTAAAATAGGGGTGTTTTAGAATTTTAGTGTATCTTCTGAGAGCTCTGTGTTTATAAAGGCCTTGTGTTTGTAATAAGTGTAATATTTCTGTGCTTGTAAGAATAATTGTGGTTCAAAGAGTGTGCAGAGTGTATGTGTATTAAAAAGTATGACTGAATAAAAATATAAGTTCGGTACAGGGATTGGAATGTGTGATTAGTCGTTGACCATAAAAGGAACACTGTGTGGATGTAATATGAGCCCAATAAATAAATAAGAGACAAAGCGAATGGAGTAAAGTTGTTCAATAATGAAAGTGTGTCATTTATATGTTGAATGAATGTTTGAAATGAAAGCTGTCTCATAAAACTGTGGAAGGAAATTTCCGTTGTTAAAATATAGAAAACTAAAAATGTTCCAAAATATCAGCCTGTGCTGCATAAATGGTAAGGTGTATATATGCAATTTACAGCAGGGAAAATATATTTGGGCTATTTTCAACCTTCCATCAATATATGGAGGCAGAAGAGAGCTGATAATTACAGGCAGAGAAGGCACCTAATAAATATTCTAAATATTGCAAAGTGGAGATAAAACCAATGATAAAGATATATAGATAGAAAAATAAATTTAATAAAGTATAAACAAATAATAAGAAAAAGAATAAAAATAGCGAAATAATATAGATGTAAAACGAAATTAGGAAAAAAAGAAATCAAAAAGTTAACTTACAACTGTCTGGAAAACATTTAGTCTTGGCCGTTCTTAGTCTAGCAGCTGTTGATTGGAATGGGCTAGAACATAACTCCTAAACTAGACTGTAGCATAGAAATGTATTTGACTTCATGCAGATAATCTATACATTCAAGAGATATTGTAGGGTGTGTGACCAAGTTAGAGAGACTCAGCTTTGCTGCGTAGACAGAAAGTTAACTCTCAGCTTGTGAGGTTTTTTTAGAACTAGCAGCTGGCAGTGAAAATATGCTTAACTTCTGAACTGGTCAAATCACAGAAGAGAAGTAAACTTCATATAGAAAAGTTATGAAGTCAAAATAAATATCTGTGCTTAAAGTTTAACATTTCAAGCACAGGGACAAGTAACAATAAAAAATTGAAATTGAAATAAAAAATGAAACAACTGTAAAGTAATTAAAATCAGTTTGAGAAATCAAAAATAAAATAATAAATAATAAGAATAAGAATTAAAGCTTTAAGTCCAGTGTATTGCATTTAACTGAAGTCAACTAAGTAATTGGAATTTAAACAAAGGTTGTATATAAGATAAGTGTTGTTATATTACATAAGGTAAAACTCCAGTGGAAAGAGTAAAATCTAGAAGTCCACTGTGTAAAATCTCAAAGAAATGAGAAAGCACAATAAAAGTATTAAAAAGTAAAGGTGAAAGAAATCGGGAAAATTGTTTCAAAATATTGCTGTTGAAGATTAGTGTAGAAGGAAATACATTTAAAGAAGAAATAAGAGACTAATTTATTCTCTAAATGTATTGATTTATCTAAATTAATGGTGCTAAAATAATTTTTCATGTTTATATGCCAAGTAAAAATGAAGAAGGAACAAGTGGAGAAATAAGAACTAAAATCTAGATGAAAACCGATCCTAAAAATTGACAAACATATAGGAAATGTATTCATGTATGGGGTATAATAATTCATATATTAGAAGAAGATAAGGAAAATGATTTAGAAAGACATTTAGATTAAAATGTAAAAAAATAAATAAAAAGATAAGAGTAAAAACTAAGAACAGGAAAAATAAAAAGAATAAAGTAAGAGCTATATCCAGAAAATTTAAAATTCACTGAGGAATATGAGACAGGGCAGAGAAAAAGCTGAGAGATGCAGAGGAGGGTAAAAGGACAGGGTTCTTTTTAAAAATACCTCCCTATGTGACCCCAAAGGTCAGCTCCCAAAGGTCAGCTCCCAAAGGTCAGCTCCAAATACTTTGGATAGAATGTGGATGTCATTTCACGTATTGTGGCCAGTAGTTATCAAAGCCACAGAAAATGGGAAAGGGAGATTAAAAAAAGGATTTTGAAATTGGAATATGAAAAGTAAATCAAATTCATGTGTCTGTTTTATGTTCTGTCTAGTCCAATATGAGAGAATAACATTTTTAACATTATTAAATTAAACTATAATGTCTTGATATATAAATGTTATATAAATGTATATAAACCCATGATTATATGTTTTATTTTTGATGTGTTTAAATATGTCTGGAGAACAATGTACATGTGTGTGCAACTTTATTGGTGTAAACTTGATCAACCAACAAAAATAAAACAGATAGTGTTTATTATTTTTGCTAGGAATGTCTGACTGGAGAGATTGAGTGAAACCTAAGTGCTCTTAATAGAAACCGATCCTGCACTCTGTAAGGAGAAAGAGCAGGAGGGGTTCAACCTGGTGTCTCTCATGGTGTCTCTCATAATGTCTCTAGTCAAACACAGGGGGCCCCTGAATTTAGGAAAAAGAGATAGCAGATTCTTTTGAGATTAGACATTTTTCTTTTATTTCTTGTTTTATATATACAGTGTAGGCATTGGTTGATCATGGGTACACTGAAAGTTGTCACTGAGACTAGAATTAAAGAAAATAAATTTAAGAATGATTTAAATCATTTCATGTTCTCTACGTTTCAAATTTACTCAGATAAGTTTTTTCTTGGGTTTGTTCTATGACCAGTCATGCTAGATAAAATTGAAATAAGTCCCAATATGTGGTGTATTTGATTGAAAAAATATTGATAATGCTAAGGAAAAACTGGAAATTGGTACTGGGTGAAACTCATAGAAAAACATTAAGATTAAATTGAATATCATGAATAATTTGATGTTCATGTGTCTATTCTGTGTGAAATTGATGCTAACTATGTTTTACTCTCTCTGTTGTCAGCATTGTGTAAGTCATTTCAATAACTCATTCTGGAACCAGTCTCTCACCATTGCAGATTGCTGGGCCAGATGATTTATTGAAGAAGCTTATGTTACAGGAGACAGTCCGGAGAAAAGAAAAAAACTGAGAAATACAGTATGTGGGCGGTTATATGATTGGCCCTCCTACTATCATGAATGCTGGTAATCATTACTGAATTGACATTTCAATTGTGGATTCAAATTTCTCTTGATAAGTTGATTTCAGTCATATATGACTAATTGGATGTTTGATTCTCCAAATGCCATCCATGGGTTCAATATCCATGTCTAAATTGTTCTGAGGGTCTAAATTTCAATCCAGCATCTAATTGCGAATTTGTTGATATGAAGGTTAAATATAAAAACTTAATGGCAAAGTAAGAGTAACATATTGGATTGTTTACTCCCCTAAATTTTCCAAAGACTACCCTCACTTTAAAGAAAAAGATTAATCAGTACTACAAGGTGTTAATTAAGTGTCTATCTCTAGTAAGCTATTTTTTATTTTGAGTTAAATCCATGAAAATACAATTTAAGAGGTATACAGTCTATGAACAGTGACATCTGTCTCTATTATTTAACTGAATAATTGATCATGAAATGCTGATAAGTATTAGACGATAATAGCTGAAAAATCATATTATTAAAGGATGATAACATTAGGATATAAAAATGAGACTAGTAAGAAATTCAAAGGACATAATGTATTTCACTGATCAATTATTGCAAAACACAAGATATATGTCTGAACTTCCATTGTGCCACTTTACTATTTTATTTTGTTTAAAATCTTCAATTTATTTTCTGTTAATTTAAAAAGGTGATTTATGTTGGTTTATTTGACATAATGAAAATTCCTTCTCCAGAGAAAGAGTAAGAAAAGGGAGAAAGTAATCATAAGAGAGTTTTAAATGAAAACTTAAATTTCTCAATGGTCTGAATACAAATGCGCATTAATTTTATTGCGCGAGGAGGAAGGATAAGAGAGTAGAAATTCTAGAAGTTTTCTTGAAGATGGTTTACAATGGCAAAGGTTGAAAGCAGATAATATAATAAAATATATTTGATTATATCATTTTATTAAATTACATTTATCACTATTCTCACTGTTGTAGAATTACAAATGTGTTATTGTGATTTTCTAAGAAAAAAAAGGAATAACTGTAACAACAGTGTGAAGGAGTGCAATGTCTCTCTCAAAATTCTTTCCCTCTCGCTCTCAGTTTAAGTTTTTAAGTGGGCTAAAACCATATCACTAATTTGTTTTATTTTCTTTTGATTTTATTTTCTTTTACATGGAAAATGATGTGATTTGACAATAATGTTAGATACAGTAATATGAAGGAAAGGTTCAAACAGCTTTCCTCATCATGATTAAAGATTTGTTATTTTCAGAGGGCAATTTGAATCTCATACTAAAGATAAGAGATTTGGTTGAGTGTACATCTGGATGAATAAATGTAGGTTCTAAAACTACCTAGAAATTATTAAATTAAGTGATGATTTAAATTAAGCATCTTAGAAGCTTGACAGAGGCGATCCTGTATTTTGATTTGTTCTGATGGATAGTCTTCACCAAGAGACAAAGTCTTTTATGACCTTTGCTAAATGAGAAAATATAACAACTTGAATGGAAATTAGTGAACTGTAAATGAGTTCAATTGTTGCATTTTACTTTTCATTTGGACAATTTCAATAGATTGTTGAACTGTGAATAATGCTTTGTGAATTTAACCATGTTTTGGACTGTCTCAATGTTTGAGCAGTTGTAGATGGCTCCATTGGCTGTGATGGTTCTCAGGTGATGCTCCCTGAAGCAAGGGAAAATGTTTGTTTACAGATACCAAATTATTAAAGATTGGATAATAAGACTGAGCGGTACCGAGACCAGAGACAAGAGATGATGACCCAATAATGGGTAAAATTCTCCAGTGGCAAGAGGTGACGACCCAATGACGGGTAAAGACTCTCTAATTGCAAAATGAGAGCTGCCTAAGACAGGCGCCACCGCCCTGGAAACATGCCCAAGAAGGGTGAACTGGGTTTAAGGAAGTGGATGGATGCTTTAAGGAAAGAAGCATCAAAAGGGAGGTCTAGAAGAAACCTGCCAGAAGTTGTGAGTTCCACTCAACCTGACAGTGTCTTAATAACCGCTTTATTAAAATATTTTATCACAGCGATGAATAACAAGCATTCTATCACTGTGTTATCAGGGATCACACCCTGTGTAGAAGACCAATTATAGATTGATTTTGGAGGTAAAGCTTTGAGAACCGTTGCATACAAAGAAGTGCCTAAATTATTATTAAGCAAACCTGGGACTGTTTGCATGATGAAGGAAAATTATTTTTATTTATGCTGTTATTGAACTCATGTACATTTGAATAATAATGAAGAATGGAAAAGAATATATGGTGGTGACTAAAAATGAACATGACCTGATTGCCAAAAGAAATGGGGTACACAATTAACTAAAATTAATATAATATCTGGATAATAACATTGTGGAAGGAATAAGATTCTGTGTGATCCTTAGTAAAATAATTTTGGATTCAAGCAACAGTAAAGCAGATGACTTTGATTGATGTGAATGGCCCAATACAATGGCAGCTACCCTGAATGGACAGAAAGACCAAATTGGGAGGAAATTGATTCCTTCAATGAATATATAAGAAGATATGAAGAACCACGCCCTGGGTGTAAGTGCTGGTTAACCTCTCCCCAAAGGGTGATCCTCTACGATGCACAAAGCATCTGGGTTGAAGACATCTACACTACAAGCAAGAACTCTTAAAATTAGGATGAATATTTTGTTTAATGCAATCTACATAACTGTGACAACCAAAAACAAGACCAAACCAGGAGCACGTACATGCTTAAATATGTTAATTTGTGACTATAGAAAGTCACAGAGGAGGGAATATGTAGTATATTTTTTATCAAGTTAAATTGTTGTTTTATACCACAGTTATGTCTGAGGAGCAAACATGCAGTTTACTGTGTGTAAAGGCCTGTGACGTGATGAATATGTGCTCACATAGGTTTGACTATTTGACTGTGTGTGCAGAAACATAAATAGCATTACTTAGGGGGAGAATTGATCTCTTCCAAAGGACATTCTGTTACTTCTTAATATGGTCAAGACCAGAGTCAATGAAGAGCATGATAGATAATACATGTAAGCCCCACCTTGTTTGAGGAGATGTATTTAAGTAAAACCAAACCAGAGATGCTTCAGTTGTTGTTGGTACTGTGGTTTTACCGTAGGCAACTCGGCTTTATTGTGTGATAATAAAGTCTATTCTTCTGAAATCAAAACCCCAAAGATGCTGAGTGATTTTTCACAAAATTGGCATGAAAAACTACTACAATGGTTCTGTAGTAATTTTTCCCTACACTGTTGGTAGTTCTGGTGGTAGCAGTGTCTCAGCTGTGCAGCAAACAGCTGAGACACTTCTTGATATACTTTTTTGTTTAGTTGGTCGCTAACGAGAGGAACGTCTGCACCTCGTTTATTGACAACGGCGTGGTTTTGCGCACAGCCATTTCTTTTTACAATTCGAAAGTTGCATGAACAAATGATACTGCTATCGCTGTAGTTAACTATAAAACTAGCGGGTCCATGTCGAAAATCCAGTAGTGTTGGTAGTGATGATTCTCTCTGACCAATCAGTGATCTGCAGGGTTTTGACGTCACATTTAGTAACGGCCCGGCTCGCTTGGAACCTTGTGGTACTAAAAAAAGCACCAGATACTATCCACAGTGCAAAACCCCCCAAAAAAGCTAACAGTCGATTCGAGTTGTACCTGGAGTACTTGTATGTTGCCCTTATGCAGGGTTGGGAAGTATAGGAATACATGTAACAGGATTACTTATTTCAAATATAAAATATAAGTAACTGTATTCCACTACAGTTACAATTTAAATCATTGATAATTAGAATACAGTTACATTCAAAAAATATTTTGATTACTAAAGAGATTATTTGCATTTTATTATACATGCATGCATTATACAAGGAGACAGAGATGTAAGTTTGAAGTAAGTTTGGAGCTCAACAAATAGAAATAAACCTTGTGTAAATTGTCAACTTTACACTAAGCTAAAATGCTATTTCTAACCATTTTACATGCACATGTTACCAATCACAATCATATTTTTTATCAAGACAATTTACGTTGGATCATAATAAATTTTTTTGTAGTAAGACCTTTGATATTAGGGCAAAAATCATATTATTGATCATACATTTTGTATTGTTTTCCTGTAAAATATAAAAAAATCCTTAAAACAAGATCATTTTGATTGATCTTGTTTTAAAAACAACACTGCATAAGATATTTAGGCTTTTCAGAGAATGTAGTTTTAACATGTGTATTTTGTCTTACTGTACTGTCAGTTCTCCCAGTTCTCAACTGGCCTCTGCACAAACTTCTGTTCAAGATGCTCATGCAAAAACACATTCCAACATGCATCCGGCATCAAGATTGGTTCGCAGCGTTTGAGGGCCGGGTGTACTAGTACAAGAGCCTCTCCTTCGGCCTGTATCTGTCCCTGTCTTCACGAAGGTCACAGAGGCTGCCCTTGGCCCGCTAAGGGAAGTGGGCATCCGCATACTCAACTACCTCGATGACTGGCTGATCCTAGCTCACTCTCAAGAGGCACTATGCGCTCACAAGGAACAGGTGCTGGTCAACAGGGAAAACTGGGAAAAGAGCAAGCTCTCCCCGGTTCAGGCATCTCTTTTCTCGGCATGGAGTTAGACTCAGTCTCAATGATAGCGCACCTCACAAATGAGCATGCACAGTCAGTGCTGAATTGTCTCTCGTCGTTCAAAATAGGCACTGCGGTCCCTCTAAAACAGTTCCAGAGGCTCCTGTGCATATGGCAACCTCAGCCGCGGTCACACCGCTAGGGTTGATGCATATGAGTCTGCTTCAGCACTGGCTTCAGACTCGAGTCTCGAGATGGGCATGGTGCCGCGGCACATATCATTTGATCTTTACCCCCCTCTGCCGTCAGTTATTCAACCCCTGGACAGACCTCTGTTTTCTTCTGACAGGAGTCCCTCTGCAGCAGGTGTCCAGATGCATCGTGGTCACCACAGATGCCTCCAAACAGGGTTGGGGCACCGTGTGCAACGGGCATGCAGCACAACATCAAGTGAGTGACAGAAGTGGAACGTCTAGGTTACTAGTGTATCAGGGAACAAGACGTTGTGTCCCCCTTGCCACAACTCTGTACCAAGCCGCTGCAATGGCTCCTCAGTGCAGAATCTGACTGAACAGATCCCCACCGTTTATAAACGTATGTCCGGGGGTGGGACATGCAAATTCTGTTTGCCAATTTGGCACTGGGCTTTTTCATATTCAGAGGTACACGAGGATTTCGAAAGAAGCCCCTTGTGTCACTACAATTGACACAATGTCTCATTTCCTCCATCAGGAATGGGGGTTACACTAGTAACCTTGACATTTTATCACTTCGGCAATTCAACATACACATGTCCAGAGACGTTTGGGATGAGCTTGGCCAAGCCATGCAGAAAAATGTCAGCATCGTCCCTGCCACAAACTGTTTTTTATCCCCGAACTTTTCTTTTTCCTCATAACTCACTTCTCGTGCTTATTTACAAGCTAATGGTGGGTTGGCAGTGTAGAGAAAGAACACCTACAGTCAGTGCTGTGCCACAGTGAAATGCAATAGCAGTATAATATTCTCCCAGTGTGCCATTCCCCCAAATGGAGCCTAATGTGTATTGCTCTGTCCACAGGGAGGTTCTCACTGAACAGTAATGGTGGAGCAGATTAGTTTTGTTCTGGAGGAGCAATAAAAAGATGCTGACTGAACCCCTTTACATCTTCTAGTCATAGTTCATCTGACTTTGGCATACAAACACGCCGTTTTTTAGATGTTTTCATTGTTTAAATGATTTTGCGGGTGGGTTGCGAAGATGTTACTAATTTTATTCAATGTGACATTTTGCTTAACGTGTGAGTTCACCCAAAATTTAAAATTCTGTAATTAGTCACCCTCATGTTTTTCCAAACCTGTATGACTTTGTATGACTACAATAGAAGATGCAAAATCACTGTAAAAGTATCATAAAATAAGTCCATATGTCTTATGCCCTATATTCCCAGTCTTTTGAAGACATACAACAGCTTTGTGTGTGGAACAGAATGAAATGTAAAGAAATAATCTGGTACGCTCAATCAGCAGCATTTGTGACAAAATATTGATTATCACAAAACGTATTTTTGTCTCATCCCTAAATTTTTTTTTTAAATTGCAGTAACATTAAGATGCAAAGCTATCATTTGGATTCAGAAGACTTTGAAAATAGCACACATGTCATTTGAATGATTTCATAATATTTTTATGGTGTTTTTTGTCATTTTGAATCTTGAAAGCCTGATCCTCATTCATTTTCATTATACTGTATGTGGAAAAAACAGATTCACCTACTATGTTTCACAGAACTCATATGATATTGAAACGACATGTGGGTGGGTAAATAATGACATCATTTTCATTATCCCTTTAAATAACTGTAAGTCTGTGTTGTGAAGATGTTCCTCTTGTTCTTTCATATAAATATATTGATGCCCTATGAATACATAGAAAAGAGGACTTAGTGTTCTTTGATCCAATGATAATTTTGGGCAAAATTACAATGTTTCTTATGGGACGCTTCTTGTCCAGTATTTTAATGGCGAAGACCCCATCACCACCATTTAAAGGCTTGCGTCTTGTAAATGTATCAATGAGTAACACAAAGCAGTCACTGTGTGCATGCACCAAATACATCCATAAGGGCTCATGCTTAAATCAGTATACTTTGAAAGGTTACAGCACTCGACCATGTGTGAGACATAACGGCACACACTAAAAACAAACATACCTTAGCCTTAAGTCAAATGTGTGGGATCAGGGTTCTAATTATGGGGGTTTTGGAGGGGTCTTTAAGAAATCTTTAAGACAGTTGTTATTTGATGTTTGGCTACTGTGCTGTGAACCTCAACACAGAGCCCTGGATATTTCCCACAGAAATTATTTTCTAAAGTTACTGAGAGCATTTACATGCACAGTCTTACACAGATTCTGCATAATACCACACGTACGGTCATGTGAACACCTTAAACGGTTTTCTTTTATCAGGGAAAGGTCATAAACGGCCTAAGACAAAACCAATCAGCATGTGTACAGTTGATTTGTGCTCATTACCCTGATTTCACATTGAATATAAACACCTGTACCAGCATTGTGTTGTGTGGATGACTGTTTAAGTTTTTATGTAAAAAGTAGAGAATAGCGTGATGATTTCAAATCTGATGTAAACAAGTTTGTTTGGTTTTTTGCATTGTCAGATTTTGACTCATTGAAATTCACTTACCCACTTTATATGTTTTTAACTACTATGTACTTAAGAATTAGATTTATTATGTACATACTGTATGTTTTGTTGCATTGTACTGACATTTAAAGTACCTGCATTTATTTGCATCTGTAGATACAATGGTAACCTTAAAAAGAAAAAGAGGACATGTCCGGGAAAAAGAGGACGTATGGTCACCCTACCTAAACCTACCCTTACCTCAACCTCAGTAACAACAAATGTCAATCTTGTGAGAATTTTGCTGAACAACATCTGGTTACATAAAAAAATGCATTGTATTGGGTGTATTTTAATGTCCGTACATAGTAGTTAAAGCAGTTTTGTTAATGGCCATGGGGGAGAATAGGGTGGCAGATACCGTGACTGATTCCCCCCCACCCCCAGGTGTTTAAGCCCCAGTAAGCCTGGGTGTTTGTGCTTCCCAGGCTTAGATGTGTATACTGGAATCAAAACTAAAATACTGCTTAAAGGTGCACATAGTAAATATTTGCCTGTGTCATCTTGGACAGTGACACCTTGTGGTGTGGGCGCAACATCATTCAAAATCACTAGTTTTCAGTTACAGATGCCATTGTAGAAAATCACTATTTAATCCAAGAAAGAGAGTGTCCAATAACATGACGGTTACTGAGATTAAGTTAGTAAAATGGCAGCCCCCATGAGGGTGCCCCTGCTCCATGAAGAATTTTAGAGATTTTATAAGATTCTCATTTCATGTGAGTGGTCTTGATTTTATACATATATTTTAAAACAATGTTTAAAGTTAATTTCTGTGGGGGAAATGGGGAAAAATTACTGAGTGCACCTTTAAGGATTTTTTGCAGTGTACGTCCCGTGTTGTTTTTTAATCCCAGTCAATCACTTGTAGCAGTACCAAGTTTTTTAATGTCTCAACACTTTTTACACAGTAAACAACAAAAAACTGGCCGTACAATAGAGACAGAAGCTATTGCAAGAACAACAATACCTCAAAATGCTATAATGTGTATGAGTTAAGACCGAAATGCAAAACGTTTTTAATTTTGTTGAGAAGAAAGTGCTGCCTCTACAGATTCTAGAGCCATTTTTCACTCTGCATTATCATTTTGATGGCTGCCATCTGTTCCCTCGTTCCCTCCACATCTCTCACTAGGTTTGTTCCACCATAGCAGCATAAGGCGAGAGAAGCAAGTAACAGGTGAGACTGTGGAGGGAGGCCACACTGAAATAATGAGAGGTACGCTACGCTCCCCGACCTTTTATTATCAGAGCGTTCTGTTTGGATTACTTAATGCGCTTTGTCAGAATTTAGTGTTCACCTGGTTTGATGAACACTTTTAGTTGAAAAGGGAAGTGTAGCTTTTATTTAGACAAATTCTTCCATTGTTCCAGTCCAACATAATCTTAAAGGGATAGTTTTAGGTATAGAAGATTTAAAAAAATATATAAATCTCTCATAATTTACTCACCCTCATGTCATTGCAAATCTTTCTTCCATGTAATACAAAAGGAGATGTTAGGCAGAATGTTAGCCTAGCATAATAAGTCGCCATTCACTTTCATTTCTTCCTTTTTTTCCATACAGTGAAAGTGACTTGTAACAAAAGTCTAGGGAAAGTACACTTTCTTGAACATACCACCTTTTTTTCTTCAGGTCTTTAAACTTCACAGTCAGCTGAGTGGACTTAGAAAGGTTGATTTTATGACAAGAGAAATTTATTCAAACTAAATTTAAGTTGTGAAATGGCATTTATTGAGAGCTTGGATCGTTCTAATTATTCGTTCTACTATTGTGAGGAATTGTATTGGTTCCCCAAAGCAAAGACTTTAACTTTCTTACATTTGCTCTATTACTTTTTTTTAACCTAATTTTGTGTGTGTGTGTGTGTGTGTGTGTGTGTGTGTGTGTGTGTGTGTGTGTGTGTGTGTGTGTGTGTGTGTGTGTGTATTAATCAATTAATTTATATTATTATATTAATCTTCTAAATTATACTTTTATTAATAAATTTTTTAATAATGATAATTTTAAGTAAAAATTACTTAACTAATAACAGTTATGTTTAATCATTTTAATTTATTTCTCATACTTAAATCAGTAAAATTATTATATCACATCACAAATACATAATACGACACTGTAAAAAGTGGTATCTGTAACTGTAACTTGAGCTATTTCTGTAACTTGAGTTATTTCTACCTAATCTAGCTCTTAAAATTTGTTTTGTTGTTGTAACCTAATGTATTCAGGTTGATTCAGACTTGTTAATTATTATTTATTAATTTAGTTCATTTAGATGTCACCACATGAGGCACATTTTTTAGGTTAACCTTTGTTTTTCAGTGCACAAACACTTTTAGGACCTTTTTAATACTTTTTATATACTGTATAAACTTGGAAGTCTGATGAAATCTGTGATAAGTAATGAAATAAAGCCTTTCCCCATATTTCTCTCTATATCCTTCCCCAAAAAATTATGCTCTGTGACCCTCAACTCATGAAAACAGAGGTAAAGCTATCCTTCCTCACCAACCCCTGGGATTCACACTCTTGTTTTATCCATACGCAGTAGGTTAATTTAATTACTTTTTGATAGAGAGCAGTCAAATTCACAGTCAGCCACCTAAAAGAGTCTAAAAAATTGTGGCCCCAAATTTATGATATATGAGGCAATGACCTATATTGTAATTAAGTCACCTTTAGAGCAAGACTTCTGTCATTGAAATAATAATGAATTAGAACAAGCATAATAGTATTTGGGTTTGACATGGCAGGCACTGGGTAAAATGAAATAAAAAGGAGTTACTGTACACTCTCTGGAAACTGAAAGTTCACCGGCCAATCCATCAGGCTGGCACTTTTATTGTGGAATGGTACACAGAGACATATGCTAGGGCAGTGGATCAGTCATGATCCATTGGGCGCTGTTATTTGAATGTATAGAACCATTAGTACAGGGCTATTCAGCAGCAAACCTGGTGGGTCAGTGTCCTGCAGAGTTTACCTCCAATCCTAATCAAAGAAACCTGAACCAGCTTTCAGGATTAGGAGTTTAGATTTTCTTACCTTGTTTCTTTCTCTATTGTTTCCTTTTTATCTCCTGGGAGAAAATATCTTTATAACTATTGATTTATGGATTAACATTCCTGTAGGCTGTTTGTTCAACCCAGCGTTAGAGATCTTAAACTACAATGTTTGCAAAGCTATTTTGAGATAAAAAGGAAACCTTTTAAAATATGTGTGCAGGTAATAATCGAGGTGTACTTATTTGATATTCATTGGCATGCTGGTAGACAAATTACCCTCACCCCTTACTAATGAGTTTCTGCATAGTACACAACCTAATAACCATATGCTGAATATGTATGTTGAGTTTAGAACAATGAGGTGTTCATTATAATGCCTGGAGAGTGCTATCCTTTAGCATTTCCATTCATCTCAAGGGCAGTTGCTCGGCTGGATCAGAACCATCTAGATGTTTTTGACCTGCTTATGACCATCTTTGCTTTAACAAAGAATATCCACATTCACAAGATTATCACTTCTTTGAGTTGACGTCAGTGACAGCTGACAGAGAATATATTTATTTAAAGTTCATTCACGTTCTCAAAAAAAAAAGGTCACTGACAAAATATTTACTATAAAATAAATAAATATTTGCGAGTCATATGCTCCTTGAAAATAAAAATTCCAAATTCCCAATTTTACGGCTGTCCATTTAACTGGTTGATTTAATGTGATTAATTAAGCAAAAATAATACAATCAAAAATATATATATGATCTCCTGGGATTTTCACACACAACAGTCCCTAGAATTTACTCCGAATGGTGCCAAAAACAAGAAACATCTAGTGAGCGACAGTTTTGTGGACGGATATGCCTTGTTGATGAGAGATGTCAACAGAGAATGACCAGACAGGTTAAAATTGACAAAGTCTGTGGCAGGGATGGACTTGTAATCTGGAATGCCGACGCACTTTGGGGCCAATCGAGGGCGGAATGCCATCGTGAGAAGCAATCGGCCGGTGCGTCGGCCGCGAAATGTGCTGAATGGGCCACGATAAGCTAAAATGAGCCGTCGCGTTATGCAGAACGCACCACAAAACGGCGCAGCGATATGCAGAAAAGGACGGCAAACACCCGCCCCCTCCATCGCTCAACAAGTTTTGGGCCAGTTGTCATGTAAAATACCTGGCCGATTTCTCTTCCCAGTCCAGCCCTGGTCTATGGTAACTCAAATAACTGCTCTGTACAATTTAAGAATATGAGAAGAATAGCATCTCAGAATGTTGTTCTGAGAATCGGGTTGGCACTGTTTTGGAGACACAAGGAGGATCTACACAATATAAGGCAGGTGGTTTTAATGTTGTGGCTGAACAGTGTGTACAGTGTATAATCAAATATGTAAAATTGTGCTTCACCAGAAGGACACGGTAAAGGAATAGTTCACCCAAAAATGAAAATTCTCTCATTATTGACTTACCCTCATGATATCCCAGGTGGGTATGACTTTCTTTCTTGACCAGAACACATTTGAAGAATAATATCAATATTTCTTACCTCCCTAGATCCTTAAAATGCAAGTGAATGGCGATTATTCTTTTGAAGGTCCAAAAATCACAGTCTGTCAGCATGTCATTTCCTCTGTTTGCAACATTACAGCAACTGCATTGCACTTAATAAATACTATAAATATTGGACAGTTCTCTACTCTCCAAAGTGATTAAACAAATGAAAGATAGTACCAAATAGCTACTAAATGGGTTATTTTCAACATTTTGTTCTATCACAATACATCTGCAAACTCGCCTAATAACGATTCTGTAAATATTTGCATTGGCTAATGTTTCTCACTTTTCAGCTAATAAATAATGTAAAGTGTTTACATGCTATGCAGGCAATTAGTTTGCAGAACTAGTGAGTCCTTCATTCAAGAACAGAAAGGCAGTAATTAATGTGCTCTGATTCCAAATTAAGAAACCCTGTTTCTTCTGAAACGAAAAACAAAATGGAAAGCATATAGAAGAGATTGTCATGTAACAAATGGGAGATTGTTGTTTTGAGCTGTGAGGGCATTAGACAACTGACCAGTGTCTGTTGAGCTGATAAATGTGGACATGAATGTGGCTTTGTTGGGCTAACAGAGCCTTACTACCATGTCACCTCAAACTCATCCATATGGAGGTTAAGTATGGCATCAGAATTGTATCACCAGATCTTGAATTTAAAAAGTCACAGAATTCACAATCTTGCAAAAAGACTGAGACTGTTAGATTGTAATTTGATGTGTCGAAAATGTTTGCTGTTAATTTAAAATGTGTAAAAAAAAAAAATCAGGTTGTAAAATTCAAGTTCCCTTTCGTGGGAAATTGAGCTGCGTAGTCGCATTGGGACACACCCTGAGTGTCACGTGGTCTGAAGCCCTTATACAATCATGCGCTTAAGCTAGGGAGATACGTAACCATAAAGGTGCTTGCTTCGCACCATCGAGTCAGATTTTCTGTTCTTCAGTGCATGATCTCGTCTGACCCATGTTGTACCAACGACTCATGTTGAATTAAGGACCATTATTATTCTCCCTTTTGAGTGGCAACACAGAATGGAATTTAGGAAGTGCACATGGTTCATGGTTGGTGAAGATTCCAAAGACATATGTATTGCCTGTCTAGGGTTTCACCATGTGGAGGCCGCGTTGGAAGGTTCTGATTGCCCACAGTGTGATTTAATGAACATTAGGACGCTCCATGAAAGGCTCGCCTCCTTTGGAAATTCGGTCAAGCCATGTGCTGGTGCAGACCACGTGTCTACCAGCGCCACGTGGCCGTTTGACTCGTGGGAGGCAGGAGCGGATACCGAGGAGATGGGAGATGAGCTGCAGGCCGACCTACGGTTCTCTCTGTCACTCTCCCCAGATTTGGCTAGATGTTCTCCAGTGGAGTTTATACATGGGCATTTGCGTCCTAGCCCCGAGGCCCACACTGCGTTATCCTTTAGCGCTGAGGATGAGGAGACCATATCTATGGCGCATCGGATTCCGAGGATCTACCCAGTGGCCAGGCTGAAGCCTTGCCTCCTAGCGGTCACATTTCCAGACATTTGGCCACTTATGCAGAATTGCTGGAGGTTATTACCCGTGCAGTGGAAAAATTGCACCTTGACTGGCCAGATGAATTGCAGTCAGAGGATTGTAAATCGATCTTAGATGACTGTTTTTTAGTGGGCCAGCATGCATCTACACCTTGTAGGCAGCTTCCTTTTTTCCCCGGACCTCGATCGCAAGATTTCAAAGTCCTGGGATCAACTTTATTCGGCCAGGATTATGAATCAGTTGGCCTCAGGGTTTTCTAATGAGTATCAAACTTCCAACCATGGATATCCTTCGATCCTGGCAATGGAAGAGACCATCTCTCTCCTTCTTCTGCGACCACATGAGGCCTACTCTTTCCTTGAAGCCGTGCAAAGTTACACCATCCTTGTTGAGCAATGTTCTCCAGTGGAGTTTATACATGGGCATTTGCGTCCTAGCCCCGAGGCCCACACTGTGTTATCCTTTAGCGCTGAGGATGAGGAGACCATATCTATGGCGCATCGGATTCCGAGGATCTACCCGGTGGCCAGGCTGAAGCCTTGCCTCCTAGCGGTCACATTTCCAGACATTTGGCCACTTATGCAGAATTGCTGGAGGTTATTACCCGTGCAGTGGAAAAATTGCACCTTGACTGGCCAGATGAATTGCAGTCAGAGGATTGTAAATCGATCTTAGATGACTGTTTTTTAGTGGGCCAGCATGCATCTACACCTTGTAGGCAGCTTCCTTTTTTCCCCGGACCTCGATCGCAAGATTTCAAAGTCCTGGGATCAACTTTATTCGGCCAGGATTATGAATCAATTGGCCTCAGGGTTTTCTAATGAGTATCAAACTTCCAACCATGGATATCCTTCGATCCTGGCAATGGAAGAGACCATCTCTCTCCTTCTTCTGCGACCACATGAGGCCTACTCTTTCCTTGAAGCCGTGCAAAGTTACACCATCCTTGTTGAGCAAGGCCTACCAGGCTTCGGGCCCGTCATTTTCGGCTTTGCACACGCTGGTGGTTTTACAAGCCTAGCAGGCCCATTTTATGAGGGATTTAGATGAGGGAGCAGGACTGAATGCAGAGGCTGTAAAAATAACTGTGCCGAGCTTTGATTTGGCGCTAAGGTCTATCAAACATTGCTCATGCTGTTGGTCAGAACATGGTCTCGTGGCGGTGGACTGCCATCTGTGGATATTCGTGACAAGGAAAATACTTTTCTAATGAATGCCCCGTGTCACAATCCAAACTGTTCGGTGATGCAGTCCAGTCGGTGGTCGAAAAACTCTGCACTGTGAAACAGCACACTGTCACGTTCCAACACATGCTTAATCATAGAGAGAGAAAAGCTCGCCTCAGCTCCGGTGCGTTCACGTATGGTATCTTCACAACATCCCACCCGATAGCTGTATAAGGTGCCAGATACAAGTTTTGCACCCCCTCAGAAGGATTGGGGTCCTCGTTAATTCCTGCCATCACAGGCATGTGTACGTGGGTGTTTGGATGTTGACCCGGCCTCTTTTAAATAGCTGGCAGGGCACCAGAAGCGAGCCTGATGGACTTGCAGTGAAATTAAGGTTGAGCTTGTCCCCCCAAAAAGAATGCTGGGGATGTTGTGGTGAACCTATTTTCCCAAATAAACAATAACTTCAATGTTCGTACATTTTTCCCCATTCAAAATACAAGGGAACCTTTTTATTCTGTCAGCGTCCCTGCTGCAAAGGCATCTCAGTGCGCTCATCTTTTATGCCTGAGTACAATAAAGGCAAAAACATTATCAAATTCCCTTCAGCCAGCCTCAGTAGTAGAGGAGCGAAGGCTTCCCACCGCTGTGCCGCTGGTTCGGGGACAGTCGCCAAAAGTAAGCCAAGCGTGCCATCTAATGGTCACAGGTCACACTGCATTAATCTCTCTGTCTGCACGTCTGTCAACTTGGCAGCAGCTGAAGGGCATTTTGAACTGGGTAATTCAAAAGATAAAGCATGGTTACATAATTCAATTTAAGTGAACTCCGCCAGTGTTCAACGTAGTTGTTCCAACAGATGTTTCTGTTCGAGAAGCCCTGTTTTTTATTCAGGATATTCATTCTCTCTTAGAAAAAGGGACAATAGAAGAGATTACCCCTTCTCAGAGACAGTGCAGTATTTACAGACGTTATTTTCTGATCACGAATAAAGATGGCGGCTTGCATCCCATTCTGGATTTGAGATGTTTGAATTCTTAACTAATGAATGTCAATTCAGAATGCTGACACAGAAGTAAATAATGTCACATGTGCAGCCAGGGGACTGGTTTGAAAGATGCTTATTTTCATATTCAGATTGTGCCAAAGCACCAGTGCATTCTCAGATTCACTTTCAGATTCACTTGAGGCTTCAGGGTTTCCGCGTTTTGAATTATCTTGATGACTGTTTGGTGCTAGCCCACTCTGAGACTTTGGCTGCAAACATCGAGATGCCATTCTCAGCCATCTGAGCAATCTAGGGCTATGTGTAAACCTAGACAAGAGTGTCTTGTTGCCAAGGCAACAGACTCTGTTTTTAGGGGTGGAGCCAGATTCATGGGCGATGCAGGCAAGTCCATCTCCAGCTCACATTATGTCATTTCGCTGGTGTCTTGCAATGTTCAGAGATGGACGTGCTATCCTTGCGAGACCACTGGTTTCACAGGCTTTTGGGGCTCATGATTGTGGCTTCCACAAGAGAACACGCACTGAGAACATGAACCATTCATAAAACGCTGCTTGCGTGTGTTCGCAGCCTAGGCACGCGAGGCAGATTTTATGACCTTCAGAAGAGGAGAGAAATCAACCGCATCCAGGAACTACACAGAGGCGGAAAGACATCTTTATGTCTGTGTATTGCTCTTTTATGAGTGGGAACTCAAACTCTTTTAGAGGAAATAAACTCTTTTTAGGAGGAGAAACACTCTTTCAGGCAATGAAAGCGCTGTTGAAGCACCCAGGGGCGTAGACTGCACAGCGTGCAGAGAGAGAGAGATCCAACAGCAGTGCTTATAGCTAGTAGAGGTGAGTGAAACAGTGGTGAACTCAGCTTGCTGTTGCACAACTATTCGGCTCCGAAGAAAATTCTGACTGGCACTCGCTGCCCCGCTTCCCTTTATACCCGTATGTCCGGGGCGGGGCATGCAAATTCTTTCTGCCAACTTGACCTTTCTCAGGTTCAGAGGTACGTTTGACGTCCCAGGAAGACCCCTTGTGTCACTTCATTTGACACAACGTTGAGTGAGTGACAGAAGGGGAACTTAGGTGTCACGATTCCCTTGTTGTCTGCCCTGGTTTCACTTGTCTTTGTCTAAAACTACACTTCCCATGATCCCGGCTCTCATCACTGCCAGCCCTGTGTCATTGTGCTCACCTGATTGTAGTTTATCATCATCATGTCTCCAGTGTATATAAACCCTGTTTGTTCTCCATTCCCTTGTCGATCGTTGATGTATGTGAATGCCTGTTTCCGTGCTTTCCGTCCATGTTTACCCCGCCTGTTAACCCTTTGTATGTCTTCTGTGGTTTTGTTTTATTTCCCCATTGTGGGTATTTACTTTGTTCTGGTTTTGTCTGTTTAGTTTTACCCTGTTCAATAAAGAATCACAGCACATAGATCCAACCCCTTGTCTGCCTCCTCCTGCATCGTAACAGAACGATCGACCCAAAATGGATCTAGCAGTGTTCTTCAGAGAGCTGACAGAGGCGGACTTGTCTGTTCGGGAGTTCACCCACTTCTTCGCCAGCGTGGCCAGTTACACCGGCTGGGATGATAATACCCTGAAGAAAGCATACCGGTTCGGCGTACCCAAACATCGACGGTGGGAGTTACCGGAGACCGGAGACTACACCTGGCAAGAGTATGTGGGACTCATCATGGAGGAATTCGCTGCCGGGGAACCACCTCTCTTGATCCCGGCTCCCGCCTCTGGGCTTTCCGCGCCAGCCACAGTGAGTGAACCAACCCCCATGCCTGCTGTGATCAGCGAGCCAGCGCCTGCAGCCCCTATCATCAGTGAGCCAGCACTGCCAACTTTGTCCGCCCGGAGGAGGAGAAGAAAGGCCTCTGCTCTCCAGCCTCCGCCAACCACGGCCAACCAGCCAATGCCTGCAGCCCCGAACGAGCCAGCGCATCTCGAGCCTCCCAGGGCTCCGCCTCCAGAGTCTTCCAGGACTTCGCCTCTCGAGCCTCTCAAGCCTCCCAGGGCTCCACCTCTCGAACCTCTCGAGCCTCCCAGGGCTCTGCCTCTCAAGCCTCTCAAGCCTTCCAAGGCTCCGCCTCCCAAATCTTCCAGGACTTCGCCTCTCAAGTCTCTCGAGCCTCCCAGGGCTCCTCCTCTCGAGCCTCCCAGGGCTCTGCCTCTCAAGTATCTCAAGCCTCCTAGGGTTCCACCTCCCGAGTCTTCCAGGGCTCCGCCTCTCGAGCCTCCCAGGGCTCCGCCTCTCAAGTCTCTCGAGCCTCCCAGGGCTCCGCCTCCCGAGTCTCTCCAGCCTCCCAGGGCTCCGCCTCTCGAGTCTCTCGAGCCTCCCAGGGCTCTGCCTCTCGAGCCTCTCGAGCCTCCTATGGTGCCATCCCCCTCGGCTCCACCTCCAGAGCCTTCCAGGTCTTCGCCTCTAGAGCCTCCTAAGGTGCCATCTCCCTCAGCTCCGCCTCCAGAGCCTTCCAGGTCTTCACCTCTAGAGCCTCCTACGGCACTACCTCCCTCGGCTCTGCCTCCAGAGCCTTCCAGGTCTTCACCTCTTGAACTTCCTATGGCGCTACCTCCCTTGGCTCCGCCTCCAGAGCCTTCCAGGTCTCCGCCTACAGAGCCTCACTCTGCTCTGCCTCCTGAGCCTCCCTTGGCTCCGCCCCCTGAGCCTTCCAGGGCTCCGCCTCTAAAGCCTCCTACGGCACCGACTTCCTTGGCTCTGCCTCCTGAGCCTTCCTCGGCCCAGCCTCCAGAGCCTCCCTCGGCTCTGTCTCCTGAGCCTCCCACGGCTCCGCCTCCTGAGCCCCCAGGGCTTTCCATGTTTCCGCCTCCCTTGGCGCCGCCTCCTGAGTCTCCCTCGGCTCTGCCTCCTAGGCCTCCCTCAGCTCCGCCTCCTGAGCCTCCAGAACCTCCCTCAGCTCCGCCTCCTGAGCCTCCCTTAGCTCTGACTCCGGAGCCTTCTACGATGTGGTCTCCTGAGCAGTCCACGGCTCCGCCTACCTCGGCTCCGCCCTCGGAGTTCCCCATGGCTGTGGTCCTGAGGCCGCCTCCCAGGCCTCCTGAACCTGTCTTTGCTCTGTGGCCAGCTCCCAGGCCACCTGATCCAGTCCTCTTGTGGCCACCTTGGACTGCCTGTCTACCCCCTGTGCCTCCTTGGACTGCCTGTCTGCCCCCTGTGCCTCCTTGGACTGCCTGTCTGCTCTCTGTGCCTCCTTGGACTGCCTGTCTGCTCTCTGTGCCCCCTTGGACTGCCTGTCTTGTGCCCCTTTGGTCTGTCTGTTTGCCCCTTGTGCTCCCTTGGTCTGTCTGTTTGCCCCTTGTGCTCCCTTGGTCTGTCTGTTTGCCCCTTGTGCTTCCTTGGTCTGTCTGTTTGCCCCTTGTGATTCCTTGGTCTGTCTGTTTGCCCCTGGTCCCCTCTTTGGCTGCCCCCCCCCCACTCCTTGGACGATTTTTGTTTTTTTTGGGTATTCCCTTTTCATCTGGAAGCCGCTCCTTTGAGGGGGGTTTATGTCACGATTCCCTTGTTGTCTGCCCTGGTTTCACTTGTCTTTGTCTAAAACTACACTTCCCATGATCCCCGGCCCTCATCACTGCCAGCCCTGTGTCATTGTGCTCACCTGATTGTAGTTTGTCATCATCATGTCTCCAGTGTATATAAACCCTGTTTGTTCTCCATTCCCTTGTCGATCGTTGATGTATGTGGATGCCTGTTTCCATGCTTTCCGTCGAATGTTTACCCCGCCTGTTAACCCTTTGTATGTCTTCTGTGGTTTTGTTTTATTTCCCCATTGTGAGTATTTACTTTGTTCTGATTTTGTCTGTTTAGTTTTACCCTGTTTAATAAAGAATCACAGTGTATAGATCCAACCCCTTGTCTGCCTCCTCCTGCATCGTAACATTAGGTTTATTTGGGTATTTGTCCAAAACCCTATACCTAATGTGAACAATAGTAATACTTGTCTAAGCAAACACCAATAAGCAGAACATTTTATTTTATTATGATAGTTTCCTTGATTTTCATTTATAAATAATTGGGTGTTTGGATCAGCAATTTCATTTTGATCTATCAAATAACTGAAGGAACACACTACAACAGAGGCTGATACTGAGATAGACCCTGATAATAATTTTTTCTCTTCGATTGTTAAAAACTGCAATTATTTTACCCAAGAACAATATGAAAATAGTGTAAAATCAGAAGATAACCTGTCAATAATACATTTTAACAGTCGAAGCATGTACACTAACTTTGAGGCTATCAAAGATTATTTGGAACACTTCGCTCATCCATTCAGCATTATTGCAATTACTGAAACCTGGTTTAACGATGATAAAGGTATTGATTTTTGTCTTGATGGCTATGAATTAAGATATATAAACAGAATAAACAAAATAGGAGGGGGGGTTGCTTTGTACCTTCATAAATCTGTTAAATTTAATGTTTCAACTGATATGACCATAGCTGTGGAGGGCTTATTTGAATGCATAACAGTGGAAATTCATAATGATAAAAAGACAAATATTTTCATGAGTTGTGTATACCGGGCACCTGGTTCAAGCATAGAAACTTTTAATGAGTGGATGGGTAAACTGTTTTCTGCTGTGAACCAAAAAAACATATTTATCTGTGGTGATTTTAACATTGATTTGTTAAATCCAACCAAACTAAAAAACGTTGATGACTTCACTGACACAATGTATAGCTTGTCTCTGTACCCAACTATAACGAAACCGAGCAGAATAACGACACATAGTACCACAATCATTGACAACATTTTTACTAACATTATGGGAAATAAAATCATCAGTGGCCTATTTATATGTGATATCACTGACCACTTACCTGTTTTTAATTTGTATGACTGTAATCTTAAGAAAACGAAAGATGCTATGGTAAAAATTTCTAAACGTAAAATCACTGAGGACATGATCCGTGCCCTAAACAATAGTTTAGCGCTCCAGGATTGGACTTCAGTTTACAGAGAACCAAATGTGGACAGTGCTTATTGTAATTTTTTAGATATTTTTACTTCCCTGCATAATAAACATTGCCCTGTGAAAGAATATTTTATAAAGGATAAACATAAAAAAAGCCCATGGATTACGAAAGGAATAATTAATGCCTGTAAAAAGAAAAACAATCTCTATAAATTGTTTATTAAAGTAAAAACAAACGAAGTGGAACAAAGATATAAGAAGTATAAAAATAAATTAACTGATATTATAAGAACAAGCAAACGGTTATACTATCAAAAAAAACTATATGAATATAAAAATAACATAAAAGGAACTTGGGATGTTTTGAATAGCCTAATCAAACAAGAATCCTCAAAGTTGATATATCCTGATTACTTTATTGATGAAAATGGTGAAGATTATAATATGAGTAATGTAGTAAATAAGTTCAACAATTTTTTTGTAAATGTTGGTCCTACATTGGCTGCTGATATTCCAGAAAATGGAGCTGCAAAATCAACTATTGAACGGAATTCTTCGTCATTCTTCCTCTCAGCTACAAATGAGCAGGAAGTAACAAACATTGTGTGGGAATGTAAAAATAAGTTCTCCACTGACTGTCATGATATCAGCATGATATTGATTAAAAAAGTTATATTGAATATTGTAAAACCTTTAACTTATATTTGTAACTTGTCATTTCAGACTGGCTGCTTTCCAAGTAAAATGAAAATCGCTAAAGTAATTCCACTCTTCAAAAAGGATAACAAATACGCTTTTACTAATTACAGACCAATCTCTCTTTTGCCTCAATTTTCAAAAATATTAGAGAAACTCTTCAATTCTCGACTTGAAAAGTTTCTCGAGAAACATCATGTAATTAATGATGGTCAGTATGGTTTTAGGTCTAAAAGAACTACCTCAATGGCAATAATTGAAGCTATTGAAGAAGTTACTAATGCACTGGAGCAAAAAAAGTATGCAGTTGGTATCTTTATTGATCTAAAAAAAGCCTTCGATACTATTAATCACTCAATCCTATTAAATAAGATGGAAAGATATGGAGTTAGGGGGCTGGCTGGAGATTGGTTAAAAAGTTATTTAACAGGGAGGTTACAGTTTGTAAAAATTGGTCAGTATTTATCAGATACTCTTGGCATTGTTTGTGGTGTCCCCCAGGGGTCAGTATTAGGGCCAAAACTGTTTAATGTGTATATAAATGATATTTTTAATATATCCAAAATACTGAAACTTATACTATTTGCAGATGACACGAATATATTCTACAGTAGTGCTGATTATAATGAGCTTGTAAATATGGTAAACAGGGAACTAAATATAATAAAAAAGTGGATGGATACAAATAAATTATCCTTGAATATAAATAAAACTAAGATAATGATGTTCGGTAATCGCAACAAAATGTCTAAACAGAGAATAAGTATTGATGGTACCCAAATTGAAATTGTGAGTGAGAATACATTTTTGGGAGTAAAAATTGACAGTAAATTGTCATGGAAACCCCATGTCAGACACATAAAATCAAAAATCTCCAAAAGCCTCTCAATTATAAACAAAGCAAAACTATACCTTGATGAGAATGCACTCCGTACTTTATACTGCACCCTGGTACTACCATACCTTATGTTTTGTGTTGAAGTGTGGGGAAATAATTACCGGAACACAATAAATCCTCTGATCATATTACAGAAAAGAGCTGTGAGGATCATTCATAAGGTTGGTTTTCTAGAGCATACTCATAATCTATTTACACAGTCAAAGTTGTTAAAATTTGATGATCTTGTAAAATACAATACATCAATGGTCCTATATAAAGCATTTAACAACTTATTACCGCCTAACTTACAACGTTTTTTTCAAATTCCAGTGCGAGCTCATAACTTGAGAGGTTTTGGATATTTTTCATTACAAAGAGCCCAAACCACTCGTAAACATTATTGTGTGTCTGTATGCGGAGTGAAACTCTGGAACAAACTGGACTTGCAACAAAAGCAATGTAAAACTATTCATCAATTTAAACTGATATATAAACATCGGGTCTGGTTAAGATACAGAGATGAGGATCTTTAATTTACATTGCTGTTGTACTCTGTCTTATAGTGTTAACATGTGCTCAATATTTCCTAACCATCGTTGGTATATTGTCCATTAATATCGTCGGTATATTGTCCATTACCATTGTTGGTATTGTTTCTTCTTCTTAATTGTTGGTACGGTTGTTATAATAAATACTTGTTACTTGTGGTAACGCCACCATGATACAACATTTGTAAACGATACGTGAGCAAAGTAAAATGAAGCTCAATGTATTAATTATTAAATGCATGGGGAACTGGGGTGGGATTAAATAAGTTGTCTTCTTCCTACTCCCTTTCAGGCAGATTTCGATCGTCATAGTTTAATACTGCATGTTTGTTTTATCCTGTATGACTTAACAATATTTGTTGCCTTGTACTTCTGTGCCATTGCCTGAAATAAATGAAATGAAATGAAATGAAATGAAAGGACACAGTAATATTTCCGTAGTGAAATGAGGTTCATTGGATAAACATTAGACAGGTGCATAAATTTGGGCACCCTTGTCATTTTGTTGATTTGAATACCTAGTATAGTAACTACCTAGCACTGATTAATTGGAACACACAATTGGTTTGGTGAGCTCATTAATCCTTGAACTTCATAGACAGGTGCATCCAATCATGAGAAAAGGTATTTAAGGTAGTCAATGCAAGTTTTTGTTCTCTTTCACTCTCCTCTGAAGAGTGGCAACATGGGGGCCTCAAAACAACTCTCAAATGACCTGATAACAAAGATTGTTCAACATTATGGTTTAGGGGAAGGATACAAAAAGCTATCGCAGAGATTTAAGCTGTCAGTGTCCACTATGAGGAACATAGTGAGGAAATGGAAGACCACAGGCACAGTTCTTGTTAAGTCTCTGTAAAATATCGGAGAGTCAAAGGCAAAGGATGGTGAGAACGGTCAAAAACAGCCCACAGACCACCTCCAAAGACCTACAACATCATCTTGCTGCACATGGTGTCACTGTGCATCGTTCAACAATTCAGCGCACTTTGCACAAGGAGAAGCTGTACGGGAGAGTGATGCGGAAGAAGCCTTTTCTGCACACACGCCACAAACAGAGTCACTTGAGGTATGCAAACGCACATTTGGACAAGCCAGCTTCATTTTGGAAGAAGGTGCTGTGGACTGATGAAACAAAGATGGAGTTATTTGGACATAACAAGGGGTGTTATTCATGGCGGCAAAAGAACACAGCGTTCCATGACAAACACTTGCTACCCACAGTAAAATTTGGTGGAGGTTCCATCATGCTATGGGGCTGTGTGGCCAATGCCGGTATTGGGAAACTTGTTGAGGGTCGCAGGATTCCACTCAATATCAGCAGATACTTGAGAATAATGTAGAGGAATCAGTCACAAAGTTGAAGTTACGCCGGGGCTGGATATTTCAACAAGACAACGACCCTGTCACGAATGAAGCTAGGAAGCAAGTTGCAAGTGACAATAAGTTTATTGACAGTCAAAATGTGAAGATTGGGGAAAAGTCCGGGGTGAAGGTTTAGTAACGCAGGGGCTCCAATGGTCAGATGAATGGGGTGAGAAGAGTGATGAGGAGTGCTGAACTAACACGATGAATCCGGGTAACAGCCAACTGAACACGAAACGGGGACAACGAGGGAACTGGACTGGAACTCAGAGGGATCAACACAACCGGACATCACAAACAAACGATCTGACAAGGAGATGAGAAAGTGGTGAGTATTTAAAGGGAATTGAAATGAGTAACAGCTGGTGAAGAGGAGTGATTGCGGCTGAGCGCTGATCACGGTAACGAGTCGTCACGCCCACACATCCATGCACACACACACACACAAGTAATAAACAAAGCATGAGACAAGGAAGAGACATAGGATTTAAAAACCGTGACAGACCCAAAACACTGCTCAAAATCTACGCTGGCATTTATGCAGAGGAACAAGTACAATGTTCTGGAATGGCCATCCCATTCCCCAGACCTGAATATCATTGAAAATCTGTGGGGGGATTTGAAGCGGGCTGTCCATGCTCGGCAACCATCAAACCTAACTGAACTGGAGATGTTTTGCAAGGAGGAATGGTCCAAAATACCTTCATCCAGAATCCAGACACTCATTACAGGCTATAGGGAGCGTCTAGAGGCTGTTATTTCTGCTAAAGGAGGCTTAACTAAATATTGATGTGATATTTCTGTTGGGGTGCCCAAATTTATGCACCTGTCTAATTTCATTTTGATGCGTATTGCACGTTTTCCGTTCATCCAATAAACCTCATTTCACTACTGAAATATTACTGTGTCCTTCAGTTATTTGATAGATCAAAATGCAATTGCTGATCCAAACACCCAATTATTAATAAATTAAATATTATATATATATTTTGGTTGCCAATGTGTAGCTATGGATTTGCTACGGTGTTCTGCATCATATGTTTTGTTTGTTTGTTTGTTTGTCCAAGGGCTTTGCTTGGAGGTTGATTATTTTTCCAATTGATTGATTCTTTACAATATTCAATGCAAGGCTATGAGTTTTTTACATTTAATGATAGTAAACTGGAAGTACTTTTATGTTTGTGAGTGCAGGTGTGTACAGAAGAGACAGACAGCTTTAGGTCCATGTAAAATATTGTATGTGTATTGTGTATGCATTCACCTGCAAAAGTATAACCTGTCACCTAAATCTTAGAAACGTCAAACCGTTGAACCTGATTCAGACTAAGCCTGCATCATATTGGACTTATACCACCTTCCAGCCATATTGAACATCATCATTATACTCCTGGGATCTCCTTTCTCTCTTGCCTCTGTGGTTCTTTTGGGCTTAAACCAGTTAGCGTGTCCTCCTTTATCTCTAATGACCAATAAATCAGTATGCCGCTGGACTCTGAATTGGCCACACACCCAAATCTATAGAGCATGGATGAAGGATGAGGAAGCCCATGATTAACATAATTTGTGTGGCCTTGTTAATGCTGCAGGATATATGAATAGAAGTATATATATATATTCCATTTATATGAGCACATGCTTTATAAATCATTTATAATCTCTGGTCATTTGCACAAGTAGGCCGTAAGCACCTTATTCAGGGGCATTTAATGTATTTATGTTTTTGCACAGCTTATTTCATTGTCTACATGCCATATTAAATCCGGTTATTTTTCATCCGCTCAAAAGCTTGTAATTCACAGTCCCCGTTATATGTTTGAGTGCCATGCAAATTTCAAGGAGTATTAGCAAAAGCCCCTACATCTTTAATTTTACAACTCAATTAACCAAGGCGAGAATGATGGCATTGTGTATGTGATTAACTTTTTAATCTGGCCGTAACTATGAAATGCATTTTTGGAGATCAAATTAAAGTGACAAGCATTTGCCCCAAGTAATTTCTGTTGGTTATCTACAAAGTGAGTGCAAACAATCAGACAGTTTAACAATGGTTCATTTTGTCTCATCTCAGGGAGAGAAATTATGCTTTGATGACAAATAATAAAGAATGAATTCACAGCAGCAAAAAAGTGAAGGACTCTGACATGTTACCTCATATTACAGCAAACATAGATGGGTGAATTCACGAAACAGTTGCATCTGTGGAGCGTGTGGTATTTCCAATTATGATGTGAAGTTGTCGACTTGGGTTATGGCAATATCGCGGCTCCCTTCACCATATCGCAGGCCCCTTTTGCGGCCGGCACTGCTTTACCAGTTCTCCCGAAGGCCAGTCCGCCGCTGCTTTTGGGCCCCCATCTCTCCCCGGGCCCCAGTGTGGCTGCATACCCTGCACTGCCAGTAGATATAACACTGCCTGTGTCCTTTTCCCCACAGTTTAAAGCTGAAGTGTGTAACAAGAAAACTGCTTATTCCGTGTTTTTTGCAGAAAGTGCCATTCTAATATGTCATGCAAGCGCAGCCGTTCATGACATTCTGTTCACCAATTAAGGGATTAAAGGGATAGATCACCCAAAAATGAAAATTCCCTCACCATTTTATCACCCTCATGGTACCTCAAATGTATATGACTTTCTATCTTCTGCTGAACACAAAGAAGATTTTTATTGGAATATCTCAGCTCGGCAGGTCCATACAATGCATGTTCATGGTGATCATTACTTTAATCTTGTGTGACCCCATGTATACATGCATGGACATTGTATTTAGTTTTTTCTATATGCAACACATAATTTAAATTAATTTAAATCAACTGATCTCAGTTCAGAAGACTCTGGGCTGTCAGTAAAGGGTTAAACTTACAACCTATGGAGTCATTTGACAAAACAATATGGCGCCGGTCACAGCAGAGTTTGTGTTTGGGGGAAATGCCAGCAAAACTATATTTTTTACATTGAAACCTGTTTGAGTCAAAAGATGTCTCTAGTTTTACCAGATGCACCTTGGTGCAAATAATGGTATATGCTATTCACACCCAAGTGCAAATAGTGGCAGATATTATTTGCATCCATATTTAAATAGTAACATACATTAGGGGCATCAATGCAGTGTGTTTATTGTGTCTATTTAGAGTCCCACAGACACACTACATTAACCCCTACCCCAAACCTAACCTTAACCTTACCTCTCAAAAAGGTTCTTCTCTGAAGAAGTAATTACTCCACCCCCTGTGTAACGTCATTTATGACAGCTCTATATTGTTGAATGTGGTTTCAATGACGGATGTCATTTCGGAAAACAATCGTAACTAGTTTGTACATTTCTCCAACAATGCGGTCATTTGAGCAGCAAAAAAATTGAGGCACTCAAATTGTTCAGCTCTAATTTTTTTTTGCAGTGTTTGCAGCATAATCTGATTTTAATAATTCTTTCATTAATTATTTATATAATTACTGAATTTATTTGGATGCTAAAAAACACAGACAGGGCATGCCAATAAACCAGTGTGTTTTAGAATTAGCGGCCGCAATTTATTATTAGTGAATTACACTCAGAATTTGTAACATCACTGTCAAGATGCTAGTACTCAGAACACTACTACAATAGAATAAACTGTTCCCTTTGATAGAGGAGATGATATCTTGTAACTTTTCTGAATTCCTGTCATTGACGCTATTCCAAAAATCTTGGGTACTTGTAGACAAGACTTGAATATGTCAATATTCAAAGGAGTCTATGTTTTACATAATGTTCTGTTATGTGTGTGCCAAGTCATGCTTTATCGCACCTGTGTGCCTGTGTTGCTGCGCGCATGCACAGAGAGAACTCTCGCAGTGAGCTTCATTTGAGTTAAATAACCATTGACGAAGCACCGGATCCAGGTTTCCTTTTCTTATTATTTTCCTTTTTCAGTTGTTAATGCACAAAACACACCTCACACTACCACTGAACTTATTTCAGTGTATATAAGCACATGGTTAGCAATTAGGGCTGAAATGATAATTCAACGTTATCGACAACATCGACAATAAAAAATTGTATAACATTTTTTTTGTTGTCGAATAGTAATTTGATCTCATTTAACGTAACATAAAATCATATGAAACTCTAGAGCAGCACTGTAGCTCTTGCCTGACTGAGAAGAGGAAGAACACAGCTCACAGTCAAGATGCACTCTACTTTCCCAACAGCTTCAGGTGATGTAGATCACAAAATATGAGGGAATTATACAAAAATACAAAATAAGTAAATACAGAAGCACTGTCATTATGCTCCGCTGAAGCAAATCTTGTGTGTTGAGCATCTTTAAAAGAAACACCCCAGTGTTACATCTTTTATGCAGTTATATTTAATGCATTATAGCTTTATTAAAGTTCAAATAATAAGGAAGTAGGTCATGTAAATAAATACAAACTCCGAAATTGGCATTTCTCTGTGTGGTCAGCGCCTCTTCTATGAGTTGCGCGTAGTATTCTGTGGCCGGTTGCACCAGCTATACTTAAGATACAACTACAAAAGTTGTGGTGTATAATGTGGTGACATTAATGAGCTCATGTTCTGCGTGACAGGCTTCAATCCTTTTGACATAGATTATGATGTTGACATTTACACTACAGAAATTGAAAAATAAATTTTACTTTTAAGCGGCTGTTTAGCATGAAACCATTCAAATGGTGCAGTTTTCAGGGTGTGTTGCCCGGTCATGTTTCATCACATACAAAATATATAGGATATTAAATTGAATAAATGTCTATTTTTCCAGCCTTTTGTATTAGTATTTATTTAAAAACCCTTATTTTTTTTTAGATATAGTTTTTATATATTGTTATTTACACAGGGCAAATATACTATTTATCAGATCTACTTTTATTATGTATTGTATTTTAGTGGGGATATAATTTATTACAGTTGACACTTACATGAGCAAACAAGGTTTGAGCATCAACCGTAACAAGGTCAAATTGAAATTTGCAGCTTTTTAACACTTCTGTGTACAAATATGAAGGCTGTTTATTGGCTCAATACAGGTAAACATCATATTAGGAGACTACACATTACTTCCTGCATTCTGCATCTTTGTGGACAGGCCTGAAAAGCATTAACATGTATAAGACACCTTCCCCTCGCTCTGTAGATAATCAACAAATGGCTGATGAAGTGAATGTGTTTTACTGCAGGTTTGAAAATCCCAGTCTCACACCCCTCCCCCACTCTGAACTTCACTTCACACACACACACACACACACACACACACACACACACACACACACACACACACACACACACACACACACACACCAACACCTCCTGGAACCAGCCTCCTCCCCCCTCCTGCTACTCAATCAGCATTTATGGTCTGTGAAGAGGATGTGTGTCGGGTCTTCCAGAAAAAAAAGACTAGGAAACTTCAGGACCAGACAGTGGCTCACCTGCCTGTGTGAATGTCTGTGCTGACCAACTTGCCCCCATCTTCACACATATCTTCAATAGAGCAGTGTGAAGTTCCCTGCTACTTCAAATGCTCCACCATCTTTCCGGTCACGCAAAAAAAATAAAAATCACAGGACATCTTAAAATCCACGATCCCGGTTCCGGGATTTAAAATTACGTCAGTAATAATGTACTTCCAATTTTAAATGTATGCGGAGGAGTTATGAGCTCATATCTGGTACCATTTGAAAGCTTAGAATGTCTACTTTCTTGAGATATGCATCACTTTGGCATTTGTTTTACACTAAGTAACTTATTTACAATAAATTACATAGTTCCACCCATCAAAAGTCGTGTCATAATTATGTGCGTTTTTGAATACATATGTCTCATATCGCTCAAATATGACGCACATGTACAAACCATGTATCAAATGAAAGCTCTCATTGCCAGTAAGAAGTTCCAATAAGTCTTTTTATTGAGGTATAATCACATATCTAATACACTTCGAATGAATCATGAAGTATACAATCATACAAGTGAAATTATTGAATATTTGCCGTGCTACTGGCACTAGACAGCACAGTTAGCCACAAATGCTACATAATCTTTTACCTTAGGTTATTTTCTGCAAAATGAGCCGTTTTTCAGTGTTTTCTGTGGTTGTGTGCCCAAGTAATCCCTCGATATGTCACACGAGTGCAGAAACACCACAAAGTAATGTTATATGATATTCAACAATCCAGGAAAATATGTAAACATCCGATCCGGATAAAGCATATATTGCCGTAAAGCTTAGACCCTCCGCTTTCCGGCAATGTCTCTCAAGATCAAATAGACCAATCAGGGGCTGTGATATTGCATCCAGACTGTGAAGTGATCACTGGGTAGGTTACGTGCCCAAAACACACAGACGCGTCTCACCAGACACCAGAGCGCATATTTACCACTTTCAACAGTGTTTTATGTAATGACAAAGGGTTTTCTGTAAAATTACACTGGGATTTTGCATTTATAGCACTGTATATGGGTATGGGGAGACTTTAGATTTGGGTAGGCGGAAAGTACACCAAAAAAGGTAATATTCCTCCCTTCAAATAAATTGAAATAGATATTAAATAAAACATGATACAGACAAAATTCCTTTTCAGGTATTTGCTGACATCTAGTGGAAACAGCCAAAACTGTCTGCTTGCTGCTAGGGTTTACAGGGCTTGAGTTATATACACTTTCAAAAATGAATTTATATAAAAAAAATCAAAAAGCGCCTCTTTTTTTAGGAGGGTTATTACTGTTCAGACAACATATATTTAATTTTTTTACATTTTTAGCAGTGTTTTATGCAACTTCAAAGGGTTTCCTGTAAAATGACACCAAAACTGTGTATTTAGGCCAAAGTATGTGGGAATGGGAAGCTTTTTAATTTGGGTAGGCCAAATCCAGGCGGAAATCCCCAAAAATGGCAAGGATCTTAAGAGGTAAATCCAGACCTGTCACTCACACGTCTGTGGGAATGAAGTCATTTGAGAGACTGGTTTTGGCCTACCTGAAGGAAATCTGTTGACCCCTGCTAGACCCCCTTCAGTTTGCTTACAGAGCAAACAGGTCTGTGGATGATGCTGTCAACATAGGACTGCATTATATCCTGCAACACCTCGACAGACCTGGGACTTATGTAAGGATCTTATTTGTGGACTTATGTTCAGCCTTCAATACCATCATGCACAATCTTCTCTCAACCAAACTGACATAGCACTCCATGCCAACAACAATCTGTCGGTGGATCAACAGCTTTCTGACAGGTAGGCAGCAGCTAGTGAGATTGGGGAAAAATCACATCTGGGACCCTCACTATCAGCATTGATGCTCCTCAGGGATGCATTCTCTCTCCAATGCTCTTCTCCCTGTACACAAATGAATGCACTGCAAAGGACCCCTCTGTCTAGCTCCTGAAGTTTGCAGATGACACCACGGTCATTGGCCTCATCAACAAAATTTTCGAGTTTGCAGAAAAATGGGAGGTTGAACAGCTGGCTGTCTGGTGCAGTCACAACAATCTTGAGCTGAACATGCTAAAAACAGTGGAGATGATAGTGAACTTCAAGGCACTCAGCGCCAGGACAACCAGAAACAAGAACAGTTTTTACCTTCAGGCCATTTACCACATGAACATTAAACTGCCTTCAGGACTCCCATATTGCAATAATGTATAAATATGTCATGTACATATGTAAATTCACTCATTTAATTAAATAACTGTATATAGCCCTACCTTGCATATATGTTACTACTTGCACATGTACATATGCCATTCTATATTATATGTCCTATTTTTTGTATGTCTATTTATACTCTTACTTTGTTTTATATTCTGTGTCTCAATGTAGTGTTCTGTGTGCACATGCTTTTTTATCCTATCACCAAAAAATAATTACTTGTGTACGTGAGCACACTTAGCAATACAGCTCATTCTGATTCTTTAAGGAGAGTTTACGACCTACTAACTAAGTCTTGCCTTAAAAACAGGTGGTGCAACCAAATTAAGCACTTAGTTACAAACTAACTAGTAGTTACTAAGCCCTTAGTGTGAAATTTACATCCCAACTTACATGAGAACTTATGCACAGCTGGTGCAACCCTATCCTGATCTAGAGGAGGAGAAATTGAAACCACACCTGGCTGATGCACACTCTGTCAAGTGGGCACTCGTCCTCCTCACACATGCTTGCTGCAGCTAGATTATAACGTGGTGGCTCGCGACTTATTGAATCATAATATATGTCACTGTGCATTTCTTAGCAATAAGCAGCTTTATTAACAAGATAATTTGTGTGTGTGTGTGTGCGTGCGTGCGTGTGTGTGTTAAAGATGGATTGAAAAAAACAAAAAGGTGAGAGAAGGTAGTTTTCGCCCCATTATACACCGCAACAAAAAAAATATTTGTTTTTGCTTTGGCTTGTTTTCCAGTATAAATATCTAAAACTAATTTAAAACAATGTACATTTTCTTTAGCAGTTATTACTGCAGAAGAAAAAAAAAATCATATGAGAATGGTGAATATACTGTAATATTAAAAATACAAATATTTTAAAATATCTAAAAATCCTTTAAAAAAAAATGCATTCACCTGAGAAGAAGCATATAAGATATTTAGACTTGCATTTAGAGAATAAATCTTGAATATAAGTACATTTTGTCTTTACTGCACTTAAAGACCTATAACAAAGTGAAAAAACACACTTGTACTGTATACAAAATACACTAATATGTAAGACACTTTCTCTTATAGCAAGCCTAAATATCTTATATGTTGCTTCTCAAGTAAATGTACCTTGTCTTAATTTTTAGACAATTCTAAATGGAAACAAAACAAAAGCACTTGATAACAATAGGACTCTTTGCAGTGAATATTTGACAGAATTAAACTTAATAAAAAAATGTTTTTCCTTTAATTCAGTGAATGTCATTAAGAGGTATTTTTAAAAGATAATTTTTTTCCTCTTTATTGTAAGCTAGCATGTTTAATACAAAATTTTAAGTTGAGGCACAAGCTGAATAGTCGGTTAAGAGCTAATGATTAATCATTGCAATAACCGCCTGAATAATCAATAACCGTTCTAATAATCGTTAGATTAGTTGATTAGCAAAATAATTGTTAGTTGTAGCCCTAGTTAACATGCATGTGTCGCGATTAGCACGCCATGCTACAATACACAATAAATGGTGAAGATAAATGTGTAATTTCAATACATAAGAGTTTCTAATACCTGTTGAGTGGAATATGTGATCTTGCATATTCAGTGAGATTAACCCTTTTGATGCTTGTAAAATTGTATTAAGTGTCACAGTGTTAAATTGAATGCAGTCTATGCCTTTATTGAACGTGAGTATTAACCCTTGTGTTCTGTTCATTTCGGGTGCATTCTCATACTGTTTGGGGTCAAATTTGACCCCAGAAAATAATGTATAATTTTGTGCCCTACTCATGTAATGTATTCAAACAAATGCAATATCACTCACTTTATTATTTTATTAACTATGAAGTTGTGCAGTTTGGGGGGGATTTATGATATTTTTAACCTTATTTGCCTGAAAATTACTAAACTACACCATTCATTTTTATTATAAAATAAGAACATTTTCATGTTAAATTCACTTCAGCGAAGATCTACATTACTCAAATTCATTAAAGGAGAAAAAATTACATATTTGTCATGTTTTTGGGGCAGATTGTTGCCATCGGCTGGAAAACCAAAAAATATCAAATTTAAATTACATAAAATTACAACTATAACCAGTAGTTAGTTGCAGAAGTTCACTCATTTGCCTGGTTGTAGCAAACTATGTACAAAGTTTTTTAAATCTTATCACAAGTTATGCATTTGGATATATATTTGGACATTCAAAAATCACTATTTGTGTACATTTTTGCAATGATGCCACATTATGATTACTGACCATGGTGTTACAAAGAGAAGACTTAAGAGTAAGATTAATTTTCAGATTACAAACTGGTAATTACAAGGGTATTATGCTATATATGTGGTTTATGAGGACATTTATGGTGTCCCCATAATTCAAATCGCTTAAAAAACATACTAAACAATGCTTTTTTTTAATTATTATTAAGTTTTTTGTGAGAGTTAGGTTTAGGGGTATGGTTAGGGTTAGGGGATAGAATCTATAGTTCGTACAGTATAAAAATCATTATGTCTATGGAGAGTCCTCATAAGGATAGCCTTTTTTTATTTTGACCAATAAAAAAGGCTCAGTTTTATCGTCTCCACCATTTTTATCCTATGTGGGGTCAAATTTTACTTTTGACCCCACATGAGTATATTTGCCACACCACCACACCACCAGATTCCAGCCCATTTATGTGTGTGTGTGTGTGTGTGTGTGTGTGTGTGTGTGTGTGTGTGTGTGTGTGTGTGTGTGTGTGTGTGTGTGTGTGTGTGTGTGTGCTAAAATTGAAATTTTCAATGCCCGAGTTGGTCATGATGCTAGCACCTGGTCAGGAGTGATTGGAAGACATGGGCCTGATCAGCTCAATAACAACGGCAGGAGGCTGCTAGAGTTTTGTGCAGCCCATGGGCTTGTAATTACCAACACACTGTTCCAGCATCGGCGCATCCACACAACATCATGGATGCATGCCGGGTCCAAGCAAGAACATCTGCTGGACTACATAGTGACTGAACAGCGGATGCGGGCCCATGTCCTTGACACCAGGACCTACCGTGGAGCTGATCTGCCCACTGACCATCGACTTGTCATCTGTAAGATGCGCCTGCCATTCTTCCACTCCGGTGGTGGGTGTAAACCCAGGACCCCTTTCAAACCCATAGTGGCCTGGTCTAGGCTAGCTGATGAAAGTTGCAAGCGAGAATTTCAGCATCGCTTGCAGCTGGGGTTGGCATCATCCCCCACTCCTCTGGATGTCTAGGGGAAATGGGCGAGGTTTAGGACTGTGGCTCATGTAACTGCAGTGGCAGTTTTGGGCACACTGTCCAGACCTCCTCAGAAATCCTGGCTGACAGAGGAGGTGTTCAGGCTGGCTGAGAAAAAACGACAGGCCCACTCTCATCGTCTACAGCATCCCATGTCAGAGAATGAGGAGGCTTACCGCAGCCTTCGCTCCAAGGTTCGGAGATCCGTGAGGCGCTGCAAGGATGGTTGGTGGTCTCCGGTTGCTGAGGAGATGGAGTCTGCCTCAGTGGCCCACAATCACAAATCGCTCTTTAATTCCATCAAAAAAGTTACTTGCAGCGCCACACCTATTACCATCATTAGGGGAACAAATGGTGATCCAATCTCTGACCCCCAGAAACAGGTTTGCAGATTTGCTGAGCATTTCTGTGAGGTCCTGGGGGAGGGGAAGTCCCTGAGCCTGAAAAACATTGTGGGACAAAGTGGGGATGACCCTGCTGGGTCTGCGGTGCCACAAATATTGGAGGAAGAAGTTGCTCCCTGTGGGTGGCTTTCTGAGGTGCCATCTTTGGAGGAAGTACTGAAGGCGATCCAGAGTCTGAGATCAGGAAAGGCACTGGGCAGAGATGATCTCCCCAGTGAAATGCTGAGGGAGGGTGGTGTTTGTGCACAGACTGCCCTACATGACATCATAACAACAGTATGGACCACTGGGTGGGTTCTGCAGGATTGGAAGGATGCCCTGGTGGTCCCTCTCTTTAAAAAGGGGGACCGCTCAGATTGTAATAACTATAGGGGCATCTCACTCCTCAGTGTGCCGGGAAAGGTCCTGGCAAGGATTATTCAACATCACCTTGCCAGGCATGCTGAGGAGAGACTTGCGGAGCCCCAGTGTGGTTTCAGGAAGGGGCGGTCTTGCACAGATGCCATATTCTCTATCCGTCTGCTACAGCAGAGGTGTAGGGAATTCCAGCAAGATACATCTCTGCTTTATTGACCTGGTCAAGGCCTATGATACCATCAGTAGGCCTGGGCTCTGGGTTGTTCTTCGTGCTTTCGGAGTCCCAGACCCGCTGATCGTGATCATTAAGGACCTTCATGATGGCGAGCGGGCCCGGGTAAAACTACGTGGTCAGGAGTCGGAGCCATTCCCTGTTCTCCTTGGAGTGCGACAGGGATGTCCTCTGGCTCCCACATTATTTAATATCTATTTCGACCACGTGGTTCGTGAAGCCTTCGATGGCTGTACTGGAGGAATTTCCATCTGGTACAGATATAATGGGAGGTTGATCGATGCCGGGGTGCAGTCAAGGGATGGCTCCCTATTGGTCAACCACATTATGTATGCTGATGATCTGGTGATTGCTGCTCACTCAGAGGAGGAATTGGGGGCACTGCTGATGAACCTGGAGCTTGCCACCAAGAGATGGGGCCTTACCATCAGCCCAACCAAAACTAAGCACCTTCCTGGGTATTATTTACCATCAGACACTCCACCCCCACAGCTCCCAATTGGTGATGGGGCAGTTGTGGAGAGAGTGGAGTGTTTTCCATACCTGGGAAGTGTGCTTATGACCAGCTCCGGTTTGACAGCAGAGGTCTCACTCCAAATCAGTCGAGCGGCATTCTTTTCATCGGTTGCGTAACACTGTGTGGAAGCTACCCGGTTTGTCACTCCGCACAAAGCTTCAGGTATTCTCGGCCACGGTCATTCCCGCCCTTCTCTATGCTTGCGAAACTTGGACCCCCCTAATGGAACATCATCGCCTAAGATCCATCCTGGGTTTAACCAGGCTGGATTGTGTGAGGAGCTCACAAATCTTTGAAAGATGTGGACAAAGTCCCATCAGTGAGCTCCTACGGCAGGCAAGGTTGCAATGGCTGGGTCATGTAGCCCGCATGCCTGGCCACCGCATGCCTAAACAGTTTTTGTTCAGCTGGATAGAGGGGGCTAAGCGGGCGCAACACGGGCTGGAGAAGAGATGGAGTGATGTGGTACAGGAGGATGTGGAGCTGAGTGGACTTGCCGATGACTGGTACCAGCAGTGTCAAGATCGGCCTCTTTGGAGGAGGCTTGTGAAGGTTGCTACTTGCCAGTTGGAGGCAGTCACCCTCCAACAACAACGGAGCGCAGAGGAGCGATGCTCACAACAACGAGCAGAGCGCAGGGTGGCTAAAGCACAGCAAGTTGGCACAGTAGGGGGCACAAGTGGTGCATCAGCCAGTCATCTCAGTCATTCAACCCGAGTGACCTGTTGGATCTGTCCCGCGACCTCCTGCCAGTGGGCGTTTGACACTTCACGTGGCCTCAACGTGCACATAGCCTGGCACAAGCGTCGTGGTGACGTCACCGCCACTTAGTGGCGAATGCCGGTTGTTGTGTGTGCTAAACTACTTCAAAGAGTTCTCATCAAAAAATCCTCCAAGTGTAGCAATGACAGCTTTGCAGATCCTTGGCATTCAGTTTGTCCAGATACTCAGGGGACATTTCAACCCACGCTTCCTGTAGCACTTGCCATAGATGTGGCTGTCTTGTCAGGCACTTCTCATGCACCATTCAGTCCAGCTGATCCCACAAAAGCTCAATGGGGTTAAGATCCATAACACTCTTTTCCAATTATCTGTTGTCCAATGTCTGTGTTTCTTTGTACACTCAAATCTTTTCTTTTTGTTTTTCTGTTTCAAAAGTGGCTTTTTCTTCCCATAAGGCTTGCACCCTGAGTCTTCCCTTTACTGTACAGCAGTGGTTTTCAATTGGTGAGGCGCGCCTCCCCTGGGGGGGCGGAAAAAATCATAACGGTTCACGTCTGTTCACATCTGTCCTGCTAGCTTGCATGTTAAAGTGCATGATATGCATATGCGTGTTGCAAAATGGATCACTTTGTGGTGTCTACCATACAAAAGTCTACCATACAGGAGAGGAGGCAGATTCTGGGCCAAGCAAAACGGAGGAAGTAAGATCACGAATATTTAAAGTTGGGATTTTCGTGGAGTGGTCCTGATGATTCGCCGCTGCCACAGTGTGTTATTTGCAAAGATGTGCTAGCAGATGATAGTATGAGAGCTCTGTATGTAAGCTCTGGCGTCACATTGATGCCAAGCACTCTAGTCTGGTGGTCAAGCCACTGGAATTTTTTGACAGAAAGCTAAAAGAATTGCAAACACAAACGAGAGTAATCCAGACATTTAGCTCTGTTAAGACTAAGGCAACTGAAGCATAATATCGCGTTGCTTTACGTATAGGACTGAGTTTCCCCATCTCTCTCGAAAGGCTATGAAGGTCCTCATCCCCTTCACCTCCACTTACTTATGCTGCTTAAAAGCAAATACCCATCAAGGCTGCAGGTGGAAGACGATTTATATTTATTCCTTTCTACCACGCAGCTTCGCATCGATCAACTGTGTGCATCAAAAAGTCGGACTCATTGTTCCCACTGATGAAGGGGCGATGAAAATGAAAAGGCAAAATCGGCAATCAGATTTTTTACTTTTTTTTTTTTTGCTTAACATAGGCCTATATGGAAGTGATTTTTACACATTTGATACTGTGACAAAACAGCACTGTCTATCTTGCTGATGTTGTTTGATTCCTGATGTTGATGTTTTCAAAGTTGAATTGGCTTAAGAAGCCTACAATCTCCAAAATAGCTCGTATTCAACTGAGATAACATTGGTAGCCTGTGGCTATTAAAGAACATATTTCCAGTTTAGTTATTTGACCATCGAGGGTTATCTGTTCAGTGATCAGAAAATAGAGCTGTCCATGGTGCTGATTTCCAACTATGTCTGATTTTGTTGGCTCTTAGGTTATAGGGCTATTGAGAATACTTCGTTTAGTTTTTTGACTGAAGCATTCTGTTCAGAAGGCTAATATTAACAGACAAGTTTCTAGAAAAAGCTGTTTCTTTTTTGTCATTTTTGACCTAATATTGACCTTAAGACATGCCAGTCTATTGCATTCTGTGGCAACTCAAAAACAAACACAAAGACAATGTTAAGCTTCATTTAACAAACCAAATAGCTTTCAGCAGTGTTTGATATAATGGAAAGTGATCTTCAAGTACCAAATTAGCAATTTAGCATAATTACTCAAGGATAAGGTGTTGGAGTGATTGCTGCTGAAAAAGTAACTTTTTTCAAATAGTGATGATGCAGTTTTTTTTTAATCAGTAATGTCCTGACTATACTTTGTGATCAGTTGAATGTCACAAAGAATACAGCTTGTATACCAGCTAAATTCAAGAGAACTGTTCTAAAGGAATTGCTTGATGAGATGGGATATCAGGGTGTTGACCACACCACAAGCCTGATAAGAGGCCGCTTCTTCTGGCCTTCCATGCAGAGAGACATAGAACATCATGTCCTACAAACTTGTTCCTGCATTAAACAAAAGAAACCAAGCTGAGAGATAAGGGCACCTCTCAAGAGCATCACAACAATCCGCCCATTCGAACTGTCAATTGACTTCCTTCACCTGGACACATGCAAGGGTGGATATGAATATATACTTGTTTTCATCAATCACTTCACAAGATTTGCTCAGGCCTATGCAACAACATGGAAATCTGGAAAAACAGTGGCTGACGACTCTTCAATGATTTTGCACTGAAGTTCGTGTTCCCGTCAAGAATACACCACGGGCAAGTGGAAAGAATTAACCAAACATTGTTACAAATGTTTAACACCCTGACAGTGGCCGATGGACTCAGCTCATGACTGGGCCATTCAACAGAAACTGCCTTGCCCTTCACAGAGCCTGTCTCACCGCGAGGATGCCAGATTCCCCCTTTGATATGAACACTATTCCCCCTGGACACTTTATTTTCCCCTTTTATGGACATGTTACTTTTATTAATAATATTTCTATCAGGAAGACTCGCAGACTTGAGTGAAATGTAAGATTGCATTTATTTGATGAATATACAACAGAAAGGTTATGTCTCTCTTTGTCGTAGGCCCCATCTGGCGGTCCGATGAAGTTGTACTCGGAACCGTCATATCCTGCGGGATAGGAGGCAGGGAGCCTACACCCATGCAGGACGGGACTCGACAGGTGGTGGTGGGGCAGTGGAGGTTGCAGGCTGCAGTGTTTGAGGGTTGCGGTGAGGTGGTTTCTGAACCAGTAGTGCGACATGGGGGCTAAGGATGAGGTGATGGGGAGAATCGGCAGAAAAATTTGGTCGAATTTGCAGATATTTAACCATAGAGGTGAAGGGGAAAAATGGACTATAATTTTTTTTTAATGGTTATTTTCCGGCCGTGCCTGGATTGGTCTGATTTGGAGTGTTTGAGAAAAAGGGAGAAAGAATTTGGGGAAAAGAGAATGTCGGAAAAGGAGAGCGAGTTAGTGGTAAATTCTCCACACCTCATAAAACCATAAAAAGCTTAAAGGAAGGATGCTTCTAAAAGAATATCAATGTAGTATGTGAAGAGACCTGATCGGAGTGAGGAAATCATGAGGTGAGGGATGTCCAAGGTGATAGGTAACCTGTTGTCGGGGAGGGAGGGGTGGGATTTTTAGACTCCTTTAAGAAGCTGTCGAATGGAGGGACTGGAGAAAATGCTGAGGGTGTTAGGAGAGTAGCATCTGGCATGAAATTGAATACCATTTTGTTAATGGAAGAAAAATTTGAGATGTCTAGAATGAAAGCAAAAGGAAATGAATGCACAGACTGTGGAGATTAGAACGGGAAATAGAGGGGTGCTGTGTGAATGGCAGAAGGAGGAAAAGTGGGCCCAGGCGGAGTTGTAGGAAATAAGTGTGGACCGGGCAGAGGGGTAGGTAGATGGGTTTCATGTTAGCAGAGGGGCATAGTCTATGGAACTCCTGGAAGCGAAAACGAGAGAGGGAGCAATTATGGTAAAACACCAGGGATTGTATATCCGATGACGATGGGATAAATTTAGAAGAGAGCGGAGCGGGCGTTGGAAGCTATATTGAGAAATTCGTCTGGCCATTTCCCTGCGAACCATGATCCTTGAAAAGAACCCCCGAATCCTGCGAAGGGAGCTGCGTCCATGAAGTAGGACATGTCGTCCAGAAATTCAGGTTTTTCATTGTGAAAAAAGGAAGTTCCGTTCCAGTGATTTAAGAGCTGTGACCAGAAAAGGAGTTCCGAGTAGCAGCCATCATCGATTGATATGATGTCGGATAGGTTGTCTATGGAATGGGCTAGTGCGAGGAGGCAGGAAATGAAGGAGCAGCCTTGAGGAATGATGCGCATGGCAAAATTGAGGTGGCCTAATAGGGACAGGAGATGGGGTTTTGAGACCGAAACTGACTGGAGGAACAATGTGCAAATAGATCGGATCCTGTCGAGTTTATCTTTAGTCAGGGAAGCTTGCATGTTTAGTGAATCGAGCATGATGCCGAGAAGTTCGAGAGACATGGTGGGGCCCGTCGTTTTCTCACTTGAGAGGGGAACACCCACCTTGTGAAAAAGTTCTGTTGGGGGTGTATGCAGCAGGGTGATTGATAAGTAGGAAGTCATCGAGCAGGTGTAGTACAAAGGGGAGCTTAAAATAATTGAGAAGGATCCAGCATAGCCTTTCTGATAGCAAATTAAAAATGTGAGGGCTAATTCTGCACCCAAAAGTGAATCGGACGGCAAAGTAATATTTTGACTGCCATCTGACTCCGAAAAGGGGCCATTCGGCAGGGTGGATGGGCATGATTTTGAAGGCGTCTGTGATATCTGCTTTAGCGAGGAGGGCGCCATGCCCGGCTTTGGTGATTCATTGAATGGCATGATCGACTGAGGCATACAGTAGAAGAGAGAGAACGCTCTAGGAGAATCATGTCATTCACGCTTACCACGTGTCCTGATCGTGGAGTGGACATGTTGAAAATCAAGCTGAATCTGTAACAAATAGGCCTGCCATGAGTATAGTCAATGGAGCGACCCCGGCCATCGAGATGCCTTGGTGATTGGCCTCTTGGCTCTACCTTGGGAAATGAGGCAGTGGAAACTGAGAACTACATTTGGCGCAGGTGAGTGCTCGGTGCCCCCTGAAATGTCTGATGAGCAACTCAGTGTCGGAGATTGGCCAGTTAATTATAATTTTTTGTAACTGGTAGATTAGCAACTGGTAGAGCTGAAAAGTATTTATGATATTCGTAGAAGAGCGTGCCACCATATTGCTGATTGAAATCGGCGATTAACGGGAGGTAAGTTCTAGAGTCTAGTTCTTCTCTGTGTTCAGGGAAGGCAATGCAAAGAATGTTTCTATAAATGCTAAAAGCAATGACGAATTTGTGAAAGGGGAGGTTGCACAACAGTCTGGGATCTGAAGACTTGAGAGCCACTGACACGTCCCCACAATCCACAATTTGACGATCGCATGCGGGGGAGGAGAGCAAAAGAGACGCTAAATTTACGTCTTTAACTTTGATGATTTGAGCTCTGAGCACTGACGAGACCTTCTCTGCAGCGGGTGAAACGAAACTCCTACCTGACGTGTGAGCAGGGGAGAAGCTTGCCAAGGAGAAGTCAGGAGCAGCGTGCGTGAGGGGAGGGCTAGCTAAAACACTACAGGGTGAGGGGCTGTCTGTGCTGGAGCTGGAGAAGAGGAAAGATGCGAAGATTTGAGGAGTAAATGTCTGAATTCTATATTTTTAACTGACTCTGCGATTGATCTCACGGCTTCTAGCACTGGGTCGAGAATTACGGTTGCTGTAGATGCTGAGGCTTCGCCTGAGGGAAGTCTCCGACGTGACTGAGAGATGACCGGGGTTCCAGATTTAGCGGAACGCTTGCGCCCCGCAGTTTTTGAATCGGGGCAGAGAGTTGAGAAGACGTGGCTGCATCGTGAAGGAGAGAAGGTGCAGTTCCCAGAATGTCGAGAGCTAGCTGATTCACCTGAGACCTAGAGATCGGGATAGATGGAAATGCCTTTGTCGGCTAGCATTTCTAAGATTCTTCTGAGCGGGCAGTGATCCCATTGAAGCTTGTGTATGCAGACGCTCACTGCACCGAGGGGCTGTTTGATCCTGGACCTGAGGTAAGGAGCATGGGATGAAATCTATGTCCTGGGCGGGTATTGACTCGTCATGGAGCGAAACTAAGTCGTCATTGTTGGCCATGGTAGCTGTTGAAGATTGCCATGTTAGCACACTGAAACACCAATGTGATAGATTGTGAGCAGACTTATAAAGTAATGGCTTACGTGTGATTGACTAGGGATTACCCAGCTAATTGTGCAATGATGTACAGCTGCTTGTCTTCCCCGCTAGAACTACGCTGCGCTTACATTTCCAATAAATGCCTCTCCGAGGCCTGACGCCACACCCACTGTGTCTGTCTCTTGCTCCCCCCGCCACACCTCCTATTGAGTTTGGGTAATTTTTGACGCGGAAGATACAGTATAAATAATAATTTTGAAATACCACATAGTTTTTATTATGGGAACCAAACTTTGTGACTTTGTCAAGACTATTAAAATACACATAATACATTTTTACAGATTCTTAATAATCTTGTTTATGAGATATAACCATTTAAAAAAAAAGGGCTTCAACTGTGGCTTTACACACAGGGGCGTGTCTAGGGGGAGGCTGGGGGAGGCAGTGCCTCCCCTAGGATAAGCTCTGCCTCCCCTGAGAATTTGAGAAATAATCTGTCCATCTGTTGTTTTTAGTGTAGCCCCGAATGTATTTTGAATAGTTGACTGACAAATATGAAACCGGACAAAAGCCTATGTAAACCCCCGAAATCCTAAGTTGCCTTATTTCATTGTGCTTTGGCTTTGCACATACTGCATACAGCCTGTAAAAATAGACATAGGCATAATCTAGCCTATAGAATAAGTTCCTTTGCTGTCGGTAGCCTATGGGCGACTCCATTTCTTCCTCTCTGTTGAATATGCAGCAGGTAGAGGAGGAGCTTGCACAGTCGTTGACATCAACTAACGTTACTTAGTGGCGAGTTAACGGCAATTAGCAGGAAAGACAGATTAAGCAAATGAGGCTTTGGGGATTTTTCCGAAAGTAGTCAGTGGGTAAGAATTCACATTTGTTTTTGTCCTTAAAGTCTTAAGATCATCATCTAGCTGGCTTTCACCCACAGTAGGCTAAACCTCAAGAGTTGTAGCCTCTAACCTCCTTCTTTAAATTGATGCAGCTTGGTAGCTCCGAGTTAACGCAGTCGCCTCTCCCGTCGAGGCCCGCGGTTCGAGCACCGTTCGGAGCGTACTTTTCTTGTTTATCAGGTGTTGTTTTCGCTAAGGATAACCAATAAGCATTAACATAAAATGTATGTGTGACTTGTTTTGTGATATTAGTTTGTAGGAAATATACACTTTGATTTGATTAAATGGTAATTGCAAAATTGTAATTAATGCATCTGATGATAAATTACAATTTAAAAGTGGATTGTTTTGTGCATATTTTTCCATCGCTAGCAGATGAGTGAGGTCTGACACAACACAAATCCAGTTTAAGCCCTATAGTCTAATAGGGGCCCTGTGCCTATCTCTGGGTTCCTGGCTTAGAAAAAGATATGCACTAAAACAGATTGTGTGTAGTATAGCTTAATTTTGCGCCGATTTTTTCAATTGTTTATGTTGCCTCCCCAAACAAGCCAAATGCCCCCCCAAACATGATATCCTGGTAACCCCTCTGTTTACACATAATATTTTGTAGATTTATTTGTACATCTATGAATTCATTTTTTTCTTATAAACACTTTACTAATATTTAGCATCTTTCCCATACTCTCACACACTTTTTTGTCTCTCATAGGGACTCCATCTTGTTTACAAACATGCACACACACACACACACACAGTCACACACATTCCTGTATAAAATAAACATGACCGATGTAACAAACATAACAAATAAACTAGATCAAAGTGCTGTTACATCATCTTCTACAGCAGGGGTGACCAACCCTGCTCTTGGAGAGCTAACTTCCTGCAGAGTTTAGAGCCAACCATAATCAAACACACCTGAACAAGCTTATCAAGGTCTTTAGGATTACTTCAAAATGACAAGCAGGTGTGTTGGAGCTAAACTCTGCAGGAAGTTAGCTCTCCAGGAGCAGGGTTGGTCACCCCTGTTCTACAGCAAAGAACTGGTGTTATATTTGATAATATTTGTCAAATATAACAATTTATAACAAATGTCCTTTGAAAAACACATTTTTAATGTTAGTAGAACTTCCACCATAGAAATATTGCTAAGTTACAACACATGCCCTCTGTTTCTGATGCTGAAAAATTAATGAATGCATTCATGACCTCAAGACTAGATTACTGTATTGCATTACTGGGAGGATGTCCTGCAGGTTCAACCGGAACCGGAAACTCTTCTCATATTATATATCTGCTTTGGATATCTGCTTTAAAGTGAATGGCATCTACATGCCATACTTCAGCTCACAGACATTTAACTCTTTCCTCATCATTGCCACTTTCAAATTATTCTAGATTCAACGAGTCAAATGAAAATGCTTAAATGTCATGTTTTGTCACCAGAGACTTTCAAGGAATGTGTGGAAATTCAGGCAGACAGCATATATCATGAGTCCTCACCTAGAACCAAGGCTGTTTTCAGCTTCAGAATCAAGGCTTGCCATTGTTATTATGAATAATGTGGCATTGATCTCTGGCGCTCTTGAAGTCTGCTCCACGCATTAATGAAATCCACAGCTGTACTCATGACAGGATCCAGTAAAAACAGCTTGGAGATGAAAGTCGTGGTATCACTCAAAGCATATTCTCTTTGGTTTTCAACATGAGTCTAAGTTTAAAACATCATCGGAAGTATGTAAGGACTCAGAGACACAGTCAGAGATGCAATATCAGCTGCTCTTTACAAATGTCTGTTAAATACAAGACAGGAAATATCAAGAATATTAAATTGTTATATTAAACCAGACGTATAGAGTCAACATGAAAAGCCATTCATGTCCCAACTGGGTGAAAGGGGATATTCAATGAGAAAACATGTAGAGTGGGATTTGGATTATATCATAAAAAGGTAATTATATACAGTACTAGAATGGAAATTACCATGCATTTTCTGTAGTAACACTAACAGTATTAGTAATGGTATTTTGGCAGAAATAGTTTCTAAAATGTCATAGTTATTAACAATGTGAGTGAGAAGTCCTGCAAGGTGTTACCCATGTTACCATGGTCATTTTTTTTGCTATTTTTAATAAAAACATTGTCAGAACTATGGATAATATGAAGAACAATGGTAAACTTTTATAATAGCAAAGGACCAAGCTATCAGTTTTCCTGTTGTGTAAATTCTGTTGTCTTATAATGCTCTCTGATTGGGGGGAAATGTAACTTTGTTTGCCTTCAGAAATTCCAGGAGATGACTGTATTTTAATCATCAGGATCCTGATGAAAGGAATCTGTAAAGGAGTTCATTTTTTCACAGATGTCACTGTTCTTAATATTATAATTTACATCTGCATCTCAACCTCAAAATTAATGCTTTACTGTCAAATATGCATTTCAATGCACACAATATGCAATATTAGCCAATTGTTAATTGCATGGCTGCTAAAAAACACAAAACACCAACTGTTGAGGTCTTTAACTATGTGTCGCACAATAGGCACTCATGGTTATACAATCATATTTGCAACTACTGTATAATATGAAATATATCTGAGAAGGATCCAGATCCACACATTTTTGGACAGCCACCCAAACAGCAAATCCTACGCCTATGCACCTTTGAATAAACGTATTCTAACATGCCAAAGAGGGAGGGCTTTGACACCAGCAGAAACATGAAGTGCTGGCGCTGTGATGCCACACTCCCAGGATAACTCGTCTCGTTTGCTTGAGACTGCTGTAATTGAGGTTCTCAGTTAATAAAGGACAATGTCACAGCCCACACACTGTGCACTCCCTCTCCATGGCCAGACCCGCCATTCAAATTAATCAGCCTGAAACGCCATCATCCCCGGCACCTCTGTCACCATGTGAGTAGACAGAGATGTTCCAGATGCTTCTCTGCTGCCCGTCCAGCCCGACACATCATTAGTCCCAGCAGCCACAGCTGCGGTCGAGAGCTCCACCTGCCAATTAGGGGCACCTGTCCAAACACCACTGCCAGTCAGTCACTGCTCATGGTGCGAACTCACCCCCGCAGTTCACATTGAGCCGGGCACTTTGCGGTGACATTCTCTGCTGATTTAGTCTTCGAGATTTGCAGAGGATGATGAGAGATGGATGTAGGAAAAATAAACGACTGGAAAGTGACAAAGACAGTTATTTTATTTTTATTTTTTTTTATCTGGCATAAAGTTCATTAATTCTCATGTGGCTATATGCCATATGGTTTAAGTATGAGCCCCACTCATGAATCAGCCACTGTGTTTTTTCAATAATCAGCTTTCTGGTAAATTGTGCTATACCTGGCTCTGTTGGTGAGCTAAAGAACAGAAGCAACTGTTGTTATTGGTCGTCCAAGTATTGCTTTTGAATTTAGTACATTTGCAGGGCTGAATTTTGTTGTTAAAGGGATTATTCCACACTGCAATTTGAACTGCAACTGTACCATGAATGTGCCCTCCCCATGACTATGGGCATGGTCAAATGTCAGCAGAATGGCACCAAAAGTGAGTTGTATTTAGTTGTAAATTATGTAATACAGTCAACAGGAATTTTATTAAACATACACCCTAACCCAAACCTCAACCTATACCTAACTGTCAGTAAAAATGCAACCTCCATGATTATTTCCTGGTTCCAATGGGACAGAACCCATATCTCTGAGGTTGCTCACACAACATGCCATCAACAGCTCTAGAGAAAATGCAGTCATGTGTGAATTGTTGCAAAAATGTCTGATAGGAGATGGTGCTTGTCAGTTAATCAGCAGACTGGGGTCTATTTCAGGGCACAAGAAGATCCGGTACCAATATGTCGACTTGTGATCATGTTGATAGGAAACTTATCCCATCCATAAACTTCAATTCATCTCTACTTCTACGAATTCATTCGATAATGAAAAGTTTGAGGTAATTGTGAATCTGGACATTTATTGAATGTTTATTCTTTATCTCTGAATTTAGTATGTTTGGTAATTCAGTTGTTTGCTTATTGATTGATTATTTTTTGTTTAATTGTATAGGTAATTAATAGGTAACTGTAATTTTATTTGTTTGGTTTTAATTACATTTCATATATTTTATTTGGAAAAATATTTATGAAAGAGTTCATTTTGATAATAGATAAGGTATTAAAATCAATAAACATTTTATTAGCTTCCACTAAACTAAATAGGCATAATTAGATAAGATTAATCGAATTGAAGAGAAAGAATATTGAATTGAAATAACAAAATTGAGATACATTTGTAAAAAGGAAACAGAACTAAGTCTATTGGTGAATATATCTAATTGTGTTTACTGTATTTTATTTAAGATTAATTTGTTGTATTGTTTATTGTATTATCTGTAAAGCTTTTATTCAAGTTATTCAATATAAATCAGTTATTTAAAAAAAGCCAGTTGTTAAGTGTGTATGTGTACCTTTTGCCTCCTTCACATACCCTAGTTATCTTCTGATTGGCCCAACTCTTTGCTGCCCCAGGTGCCATCACACAAGCCACCCATGCTACACACCTTATTCATGATGTCTTGGGCGCCACGGTGTTCCCCTGCCAGCAACCATTTCTGGCAGGTGTCCCAGAGCTGCTGCGCAATGACAAACGGCCAGCCGTTTTGCCCAGCTTCAGGGAGTGGAAGTGCTGTCAGATCTGTTTGGGGGTCCGGCCAACCCGCTGCACGATGGCTCTCTTCAGGTCTGCGTAGATGAGGAGGTTGGCTGTGGGGAGCTGTTGTGCAACAATCTGCACTTCCCTGGTGAGTAATGGCCATTCCCACACCTCGGCCATCTTCTCGAAGAGGTCTAGTTTTGCTTTGGGACCGTCGACTGTCCCCATTTTGATGAGGGTGACCAGTTGGACGGTCGAGGTGGGCTCCGGGGCCACAGCAGCAAGCCCCTCATGTCTGATTAGGCTCCGGAACACCTGTCAGTCCTCCGCTTGGGCCTGGGGGCAGGAGTTGGAAATGCTGTTCCTGCTCGAGCTGCAGTTCGACAAGGGCTTTATGCTGGTATTGCTGGATGTGGGTCTTGATTACCTCGCCCAGTAGTGAGGATTCCATAACGACACCAGTATATCACAACATCAGCGTTCAGGTGTGGAAAGGAGACAGGGAGCAGTGTCATGCTTCAGGTCAGGGTTTTATTCTCTTCACCTTTGTGTACAGCACATGTACTTTCTTTATGCTTTCACTCAGTTTAATAATTCACTCTCAAAATAAACATAAACTTTGTCACAATATTCAGTAGATCAAAACACTCAATATAAACACAAACAAACGCTGCACACTCATTCTCTCTGTCTTCTTTGGTATGTTTGGCTGCTTTTAAGGGCTCTTTCACTCTAATGAGAAACAGCTGTTTGAAATCATGCTAACCAGCTTGACGAGGCAAACCACTCCCTCTCTCCTGCAAACAGACCCACGTCCACGTCCACGTCCTCATCCCCACAGACGTGTTGCATGCAAGTGGCTCTTTTTGTGATATGAACATATTAATACATATTTATGCCAGAACGCTGAGGGAAGCAGGTCGGTCACTCACTGAAGAGCGCCTTGACAGCGAGGAGGAGAAAAGCTTTACCGGAACACTGTAGGGGAGCAGTGATTCCTCTCACTGTGGGCGCTAAGTAACACAGCCGATGAGTCGTCCTGTCCGCAGAGAAGATCCTATCCACTGAATGTATGACGATGGTAAACCAGAGAGGGTTTCCAAGAAGAGATGTTTTCTGTCATTGAAGGAAGAAAATTCTGAAGAAATGGTGATTTCATATGCCCGCTTATATAGGCCAGCTGCATGCCTAAAGGGGCGGGGCTCAAACCCATTGCCAATCAGAGCATTGCCGGTATTGTTCCAACAAGGTCGTTGGAGAAGAAGTTCCCCAAAAGATATTCTCGCAATGTCTGGACTGAATCGCTAGGGAACAACATAACAGTTCCCTTTACAAAAAGCTTCACTATGATGCTGCGCTGAAGAGCGCTTTGGGAACACGTCTCAGTTGTGACCAGCTGTGAATATGTATGCAACACGTCAGTGAACACTGACTGGAATTTGTAGCCTCTGCCGATGTAATCATTGGACACACCTGGCGCAGTGGCTATAAATAGATGCGTCACCGGTGCATCATCACATTTTTCGTCTTCAGAGCCATTCTGTGCTGTGTGCTATCACGAGCCTGTCAAACTTTCTTTCCTCTGTTAGGAGTTATATTCTGTTAGGCAGTGCACAGTGAACCTTTTCTCTTTTCTCTTTCTTGCTTTCAAAATGAGAAAAAAGGGGGGGGGGGAATATATATAAATATGACAGAAAGTCAAGACAAACGATGCATGTTTCCCTGCCTCCGCTCTATATCTGAGAGGGACATGCATCAGTTTTGTTTTGTTTGTCTGGGGAAGAGCATGCTGCTCTCGCGTTGGAGCGGGGTGGGTGCACGCATTGCGATCTGCTTTCCGGCAAAATGCTTCGTGCTCGCCTCACTTCCGGGAGTCAGCACCCACTCTTTCATCATGGGGCTCTCGCATATATCTGGCTGAGGAGCGAGAGATGGGTCCGTCCCTATCGCTCGCTCTCTCCCCAGATCCAGCTGATCCTTCTCGTAAGCCTGAAGCGCGCCTCCGCGACTCTACATTTCACGAGGGGGTGCTGAACATCGGTACATTCCACGCATAATAATAAAGCAGCTGAGAAATTACTCAAAGTGGTTACTCGGGCTGTGGCCAAACTACAGCTAGACTGGCCACGCGAGCAAGAGACACCCCCCAAATGCTCCAAACTATAAGACAGATTTCTGTCTGGTGGCAAAAAAATTAAAATAATAATAACAATAAACAATAATAAAAAAAAAGAGGAAGGGAATGCTATATTAGTCCCTTCCTTTCTTTGATGACCTCCATGACGAGCTTTCTCGTTCATAGAGGAATCGCTTTACTTCCTGTGTCTTCATGCCCTTGATGGCGATATATTCGACTATCATGGGTGCTGAGACATGGGGGTCTTCAATGATGCCGCCGGTCGAAGAGACCCTTGCGGGCTATCTCTCGCCGGGTTCGGCATCGTCATTTAAAAAGCCCTCCCTCCCCACAAAGCCTTGCAGGATGACCTCCACTTTAGTGGGGAGGGCTTATCAAGCAGCAGGTCAGGCTGGTGCTGCTCTGCACACAATGGCTGTATTACAGGCTTACCAGGCTGATCTGCTGGACGACCTGAGTGTGGGTGCTGCACTCGACGAGAAAGCCTTTTCTGAGCTTCATCGAGCCACAGATCTTTCTCTCCGCACGACCAAGCAAACAGCCTGTGCTATTGGCCGGTCTATGTCTGCCTTGGTCAGCACGGAGAGGCACCTTTGGCACAACCTTTTGGGCATCAAGGACAAGGATAAAGTTTTCCTCCTTGATGCCCCGGTTTCACCTACTGGCCAAATCGGATACACCATGAGCGCGGTTATCTCCAGGTTCCAAGAGGCGAAAAGCCATGAGGAGGACTTCAGACCCGCACTCAGGGGGCGGGTCTGTCGGCCACCCAGACCCGCCTTGGTCCTGTTAGTAGGGAGGCTCAAAAGCAAAGCGTGGTATAGCGAATCAGCTCTATATTCTTCCACCATTAGGTAGCGAATCAGCTCTATGAAATATTAATAATCAATCATAACTTGTTATAATCAATTATGAATATTTGGATCAGTTAATCGGGTTAACTTGATGTAGCTACATTAACATTACAACCAAATACTCGGTTCATCCCGTGAACACTCAATTTTGGTTATTAATTAATTAATTAATAGAAATGTACATTTCGGGGCAAGGGAAATGTCTTTCTTACTAAGTATTAAGAGCAAGTAGTCAAAATCTATGATTAGTGACTTTAGATATGAGCTTGAGACACAGACAACTTTACATGTGACATGAACAAGACTTTATTAACTAGACTAAACATTTAAACTACTCTAACATACATATACATACATTCATACAGTTTACCAAGGGAAAGAGGGCTGGAACAGAATACAGGAAGGCAAGAAGTTATAGCATTGTTTGAAGTTCAGCAGATCAACAGCCTGAGCAAACCATCATATTAGTTCTGACACGCCCTTTTTAGAAAGGGGTTAAGGATACTTAATGTATCAAATAATGAGACTAAGTTTGATACTTGCATGTCCCATTTGAAATAAACTGTCCTGATGCAATTTGTTGAGGCTCCAGTTGATCTTTGATGTTGTCTTGATGAGAGAGAGAACCAGTGAGAGTCAGAGGATCTTGGTGAATGGGCAGTCAAGGCTGTAGGTAGCCTGGCGCACGCTTGGGAGTCCTTGGGGCCTTCTAGTGTGGCATCATTCAGCGAGAGAGTGAGAGAGCACAAGGCTCAGAGAACCAGAAAGCAAGAGATAAGCGACAGGGCTAAGAGCGAGCTTAGAGAGAGCTAAAAGCAGCGAAGAGGATAAGAGTTGGTAAGATAAGAGAAAGTGGGCGCAGCAATTTTATACCCTCGGGAAACAGGTCCCACCTCTCATTGGCTCGACCAATAAGAAGGGTTTGAGTTCTAGGCGGGAATTTGGTTTATTGCTCTTTGTTGTAAAATTGCCCATTGCATGTGCAAGAAAGAAAATAGGAAATATACTTTTAATACTAATATGTTGTTGTTATCGACATATCATGTACACAGTCATTTCGATCTTCAAAATACCAAGTTATAGAGACCAAATATGCCACACATATGATTTTGGTTAACCATAGTATGCAAAGTCTGAAACATTAACCCATTAGTTTGCAAGAAAACATAGATCAAGCACATTTAAGGGAAAATGTGAGATGGCACACTAGATATATGTCAATATTTATCACATGGATATATAGAATATATATATAGGATTAACAGGGTTCATTTCTCTTTCTCAGTAAGAGAATGAAGGGAGGGTCAGCACTTCTCTGAACATTCCTTTGGAGGTCGTAAAGGCCTCCATTACTCTGGGCAGGAGAATGATTCCTTTGTTCCGTCACGGCTCATTTGCATGTTTCTGGCTGGGTTTATGACGGTAAGAGATTTTGGGCTGAATGACTCAAAAGATGGCAAAACATAACGTAGTATCATTCTACGAAGATCTTATATTCGAATTTAGCTAGGCCAAATCGTAAGGTTTAATTTGATACCAAGAAAAGTATATTTAGTACACTTAGAAAGGGAATATACACTGAGGCTATTAAATATGAGGCCTCAGAGTTTAAAACACACAACGAAACAGTTCTAACGAGTTTGATATACCTCAGAAATACACAACATACAGGGATTACACGTATTTCATTAGCAATATGCAGTTCTGTGTTTAACTGAAAAACACACACACACACATTGTTGCGTTCAAAGTTTCCCCCTTCCTGTCCACACGATAAGCACGTGGTGAGCATGCGGATGTCACATGCGGTTCTCTGTCAATAGTTCATTGTCTCTTTGTCAATACATTTATTGTGCTTGTGGAGGCTGGTTGGCGCTATTTCAGTAATTAGGGGGGGTTTTTAACAGTAAGTTCTTGTTTGTTCGGGAATCTGTTAAAGCCACTGATCCTCCGCCATACCTTACAGTCCCCCTTTTTCGCCAGGTGGTGTCCCTGTTGGAGACATCATCGGACGACAATCATCACAATGGCGGATGGCAGGTGAATCATGAGGGTTTTGTAGCAGGTGCAGAGGCAGCAGGTGCCTTGACAGTGTGTCACCTGTCATTATGAAGTCAGTTCGTTTGAGGCAGGTGCTTGTTTGTGGCTGCAGGGAGTGGTTATGGGCATTGTGTAGTGTGGAGAGAGTTTCAGACTGACCTAGTACTGGTCGCAAAAGGGCAGCAGGTGGCCGTTCGCCCTTGGTTCGGCATCCAGTCACCAGGTGTCTGAAGTCTGCAGTGTTACTCTGCTCTGGCAGCAGTGCTGACTTGAGCTTGCCTGAGTGGTGTTGGCAAGAGTCAGAGGTTTGTTCTTCCCAGTACTCCTCAGGGGAGTTCTGTTCCAGGAGCTATTTTGCTAGTGCTAGCAGCTCTTGTAACTCAGTAACAGGCGTTTCTAGCTGTCTTTGTGCAGCCTCTGTTTGGCACCTGTTTGAAAGGTGTACAGGAGGATGTTGTTGTAGACTGCTGTGGGACGTCCTGTGGCGTTTGCAGGGTGAGGCCTTGTGTTTGTTAAAGGCCTTCTGTGTCAGGTCACGCAGTTGTTGGATAGGCATTGTGTGGGGGCAGGCCATAATGCCTAAATGGTGACTTACCATAGGATGGAGGTTTCGGAGGAAAAGGCTCTCGAAGCTGGTGTCCTCCTCCATCCCAGGTTTGTTGCGAGCTCGAGTAAGCTCGTCTGAGTCTGTGGTAGTAAACATAGGGAGTTTCATGCCGACCCTGTTTGGTGTCTAGGGCAGCGATCAGTCCGTTTTTAGACTCTGAGAATTCCCTTATGATGGCTTGTTTCAGCTGCTGGTAGTTAGACTGGATGTTTTCTGGCTGTCGAGCCAGAAAGCGTCGCAACTCTGGGCTGGACGTGATCCAGATCAGATGGAGTCTATCTTGATGGTTCACACTCATCAAAGACTGCAGGTGAAAGTCAATGTCTCGCAGGTAAGCGTGGACGTCGTGGTCTCCTGCAAGCTCTGGTGTAAATGCAGGGATATGTCTGGCCATTCGGTTGAGGTCTTTGAGTGTCGCTACACGTGTCGTTTCAAGATTCGTCTGAATCAATCCTTTTCCTTCCGCGGCTGCAGAAGCTTTAAGGAAACTGTCCGATGACGTGTTAAGCAGAGGGGTTGTCTCCCCCTTTGTAAATCTGTGCTTGGCTGGGCGAGGTTTCTCTGCTGATTGCAAGTGGGGAGTGAGATGTCTCTCCTGCTGTGGTTCCTTTTGCAGCAGGTAAGAGTGTCTCAGTTCTCGTTGGACCATGTCAAGTTCATCTTTGGTGTTGTCCAGCTGCTGAGTCAGCACTTTAACTTCAGCTCTGGACACATTCAGTTGACCTTCACAGGCCATGATTCTGGCATCTTTGTCCAAGAGTTCAGAATTTGCTGTTTTTAACAGTGAATCTTTGTGAAAGAGTACCTTTTCCAGGTGCTCTCTGGCTGTCTTTTCCAGCTGCTCTTGTTGTTTAGCAGCTGTCAGAGCCGTTTGAAGTCTGTGGATTACCTCCTGTGACTCCCTTCTGCCAGGGTCCTTGTGTCTGTCCTGAGCCTCCATCTCTAGCTGGTCTATGCGGTTTGTAGCATGTGTCAGCTCCGTTTGGGACTCAGTGATCTGGCGTTTGAGGTTGTTTACCTCCTGTTTCAAACCTGTGAGGTTGTGGGACAGGACGATAAACTCAGTCAGATATTTGTGCTCGTACCTCTGGTTTGAGTCGTCTGTCATTAGTTCTTTTCCCTCGTTTTCCAGTTGCTTTTTGTTCTGTTGCTGAAGGTCGTCAGCAGCCATGGATAAAAGGGTGTTCCTCAAAACACCTAGCCAGTCCTTTTGGCCTGCCATCTGGGCAGTTAGGCTGAGCATCTGCAACATTTTGGCACACTTCTGGTGAGAGTAAGGGCAAGAGACTAATGCAAGATCAAACAGAATTTGGAGCTAAAGGCAAAGTGAGACAGCAAGGTGTATAATGTACAGCTAGGTTTTGCTAGGTGTGGTTAACAATTGAAATGTGTTCCTGATTATTACTATCTTAGCTGCAAATAGCAGGATGCTCAGATTTGTGTGGATCTGAGTGGCTTTGCTAAAAGAGCGTAAGCCTAGATTTAATAAATGACTTAAGATGTTTCTTTGGGTCAAATTATTTATCAGCACTTACTGATAGCATACAACAGGCTTGATCTTTGAACACCTGAAGAAGAGAAAGAAAGAGGAAGAAAAGAGCTTTCCCATTAGATTGTGTCTATTAGTGGTGCTCAAAATTATGCCATAGAAATCGTCTAGATTACTAGTGTAGCTGGCTCATAAAATTTAAGCAACTTGTTGCAAATAAACACAAAATCGAGAAGACAAGTATGTCTAGTTACTTTTGCAGTTTTATGGGGAAATAAAACTACACTAGACCAAGAGGGTTAAATGGGAAAATGAATAGCTGACTTCTATTATTAGTAAAAATAATAAAAAGTCTTGAAGAAGTGATTAAAATAGCAGAATAACCTTGTATTGGGAATAATCAATAGCACTTATGATCAACAATTAGATTTGCTTTGGACATCATTCTATAGTTGGTCACAGCTGTTGCGTGTTCAAGACCACACAATGTGTTTGTCCCTCTATAAAGTTTAGTCAACGTGCCATTGAAAGTTTCCAATAACTATAAAAATTATTCTCTATCTAAAACAGTTTACATGTAATTAAGTTTTTAGATTTAATTAACAAAGTAACTGCAAATTTAGCTGAACAGCGTTCAGTAAGGGATGCACCTGAAAGGTGCAGGTGAAGTTAGATGAGAAGAATTAAAGTTAAGGAAAGAGAAAGTGAGAATTCAGAAACCAGAAATGGGGTTAAAGGAAAATGGTTTAGATCACTTCACTCTGCATGCACACAAGCTGTAGATAACGGCTTCATGTAAATTATGCTAGCAGCTAACTGTTGAAGCTATTAGTTAGCTTAGCCTAAGCTAAGGGGCTGCTAAGTTGGGTTAGCTTAGCCACCTAGGCTGGTTTGTTTACAGAATGGCGTCGGAAGGAAACACATGCGCTATCTGGAGTGAGCACTTCCTGTGACAAGTCGTTGTCATGGGAACCAATGCACTTCAGAGTTTCAGTGAGTGAAACACAGTTCTGATCACCAGGAAGCTAAGCTTTTAGACGCACACATAAGGTTTAGATGAAGGACATCAATCTAACTATAATTTGTAAGGCCTTTATACTGTGAAAAGGGAGCATCGCCCAAATCTACATTTATATAACACTGTACTGAGATTTCTTCCTCAGAAACAGGTTAAGCAATCAATTCTGGTACAGTTTACATGCCGCTGAGCTGAGATTCCTTCATCAAAACAGACTTACACTTTAATACTGAAATTAGGGTTTCTTCGCTAAAATCATATTACTCGTACACTGATACCTTTTGAAAATATGCTTAAATGTGTTAAGACTCTTTCAATTACAGTAGAGATGTCAATTCAAGCCATCACTTTATCCGCATCCAAACAAGCCAGCAACTAGTGAAGCAAATGCCGTTTCGCATGTCATGTCCTATTCTGACCGGAATTATTCAATGCACACTTTTAGGTTGACAGTGGTTCAAGCTCATAACCTTTGTTTAATCATGCCCGCATCATTCTCCACCATTATGTAGCGAATCAGCTCTATATTCTTCCACCATTAGGTAGCGAATCAGCTCTATGAAATATTAATAATCAATCATAACTTGTTATAATCAATTATGAATATTTGGATCAGTTAATCGGGTTAACTTGATGTAGCTACATTAACATTACAACCAAATACTCGGTTCATCCCGTGAACACTCAATTTTGGTTATTAATTAATTAATTAATAGAAATGTACATTTCGGGGCAAGGGAAATGTCTTTCTTACTAAGTATTAAGAGCAAGTAGTCAAAATCTATGATTAGTGACTTTAGATATGAGCTTGAGACACAGACAACTTTACATGTGACATGAACAAGACTTTATTAACTAGACTAAACATTTAAACTACTCTAACATACATATACATACATTCATACAGTTTACCAAGGGAAAGAGGGCTGGAACAGAATACAGGAAGGCAAGAAGTTATAGCATTGTTTGAAGTTCAGCAGATCAACAGCCTGAGCAAACCATCATATTAGTTCTGACACGCCCTTTTTAGAAAGGGGTTAAGGATACTTAATGTATCAAATAATGAGACTAAGTTTGATACTTGCATGTCCCATTTGAAATAAACTGTCCTGATGCAATTTGTTGAGGCTCCAGTTGATCTTTGATGTTGTCTTGATGAGAGAGAGAACCAGTGAGAGTCAGAGGATCTTGGTGAATGGGCAGTCAAGGCTGTAGGTAGCCTGGCGCACGCTTGGGAGTCCTTGGGGCCTTCTAGTGTGGCATCATTCAGCGAGAGAGTGAGAGAGCACAAGGCTCAGAGAACCAGAAAGCAAGAGATAGCTGACAGGGCTAAGAGCGAGCTAAGAGAGAGCTAAAAGCAGCGAAGAGGATAAGAGTTGGTAAGATAAGAGAAAGTGGGCGCAGCAATTTTATACCCTCGGGAAACAGGTCCCACCTCTCATTGGCTCGACCAATAAGAAGGGTTTGAGTTCTAGGCGGGAATTTGGTTTATTGCTCTTTGTTGTAAAATTGCCCATTGCATGTGCAAGAAAGAAAATAGGAAATATACTTTTAATACTAATATGTTGTTGTTATCGACATATCATGTACACAGTCATTTCGATCTTCAAAATACCAAGTTATAGAGACCAAATATGCCACACATATGATTTTGGTTAACCATAGTATGCAAAGTCTGAAACATTAACCCATTAGTTTGCAAGAAAACATAGATCAAGCACATTTAAGGGAAAATGTGAGATGGCACACTAGATATATGTCAATATTTATCACATGGATATATAGAATATATATATAGGATTAACAGGGTTCATTTCTCTTTCTCAGTAAGAGAATGAAGGGAGGGTCAGCACTTCTCTGAACATTCCTTTGGAGGTCGTAAAGGCCTCCATTACTCTGGGCAGGAGAATGATTCCTTTGTTCCGTCACGGCTCATTTGCATGTTTCTGGCTGGGTTTATGACGGTAAGAGATTTTGGGCTGAATGACTCAAAAGATGGCAAAACATAACGTAGTATCATTCTACGAAGATCTTATATTCGAATTTAGCTAGGCCAAATCGTAAGGTTTAATTTGATACCAAGAAAAGTATATTTAGTACACTTAGAAAGGGAATATACACTGAGGCTATTAAATATGAGGCCTCAGAGTTTAAAACACACAACGAAACAGTTCTAACGAGTTTGATATACCTCAGAAATACACAACATACAGGGATTACACGTATTTCATTAGCAATATGCAGTTCTGTGTTTAACTGAAAAACACACACACACACATTGTTGCGTTCAAAGTTTCCCCCTTCCTGTCCACACGATAAGCACGTGGTGAGCATGCGGATGTCACATGCGGTTCTCTGTCAATAGTTCATTGTCTCTTTGTCAATACATTTATTGTGCTTGTGGAGGCTGGTTGGCGCTATTTCAGTAATTAGGGGGGGGGGGGTTTTAACAGTAAGTTCTTGTTTGTTCGGGAATCTGTTAAAGCCACTGATCCTCCGCCATACCTTACAGTGGCGAGTCGTGCTCCTCCTCCCAGGGATTGGGGACAGTCTCGTCACCCTCAGCAGCCCCAAAGCAAGACCTCAGGTCCCTAATTTCTAAAAGAAGAAAACCCTGACGGTCTTGCGCCTAGTCTTGTGGGGGTAGCTCCCCTCGGGACGGGGCGCATGCTCCACTTCGCCCCTCCCGGTACCCCCGCAAAGACTCTCCATTCCCGCCGCCTTTGGTGTTTCGGTTGTAGAGGCTCCCATCAAAAAGTTGGATGTTTCACTGCTCCCTGCATTTATCCAGGATGCGGAACACTCGACATCCCCTCAACAGGAAGTGTTAAAACATTTATACCCATCTCAGAGAATCTGGCAGCGTAGAAACTTCTGCCAGATATTTTCGTGGGTCCTAAGAACAGGAGAAAAGGGCTATAGAATTTAATTCACTTGCCGCCTTCCGTGGTTCCCACTACCGTAAACCGGATCAGTTATGTCTACTGTGGGGAAACTGCAAAATCTCCTGGTTAAAGGGGCCATAGAACGTGTTCCCCTTCCAGAGAGAGAGTCAGGTTATTACACCGAATACTTCCTGGTTCCCATGGAGGGTGAGGGGTTGCGTCTGGCCTTAGATCTTAAAGCTTGAACTGCCCAGTCTGGGTGTTCAAGTCCAAGATGATCAAGACGATCATGTCACAAGCCCAACATCACGTTTGGCTGGTCACCATCGATCTCATGATGCACTTCTTCTCTTAGAAGTTCTGCCACAACACAGGAAGTTCCTGAGGTTCGCTTTCGGGGGCGAAGCCTTCCAGTATCGGGTTCTTCAATCCGGCCTAGACCTTTTTACTCGCACATTCACAAATGCATGATGCAGCGCCGGCTCCTTTGTGACTCCGGGGCATCCGCATTCAGAATTACATAGACAACTGGCTAATCTAGCGCAGTTCCAGGAACTGGCAGTTCAGCACAGGGATATCGTCTTAGCTCATCTAGTTTCTCTGGGGTTGAGGCTCAACGCCAAGAAAAGCGTCCTCTCTCCCACTCAGAACACTGTCTTTTGGGGGACTGTATGGAGTTCGATTACAATGTGGGCATTTCCCTTTATTAAAAGTTCATATTGCAGAACCAGTTAACTGCAAGATCGCTTCAGTTCTGGACTTTCTGCAGGAAGAACCGTCAGCAGGCTTATGCCCCGCCACTCTCGGTCTATGTGGCTGCCACTTCGGCTTGCCAGGCATTGATGGACGGAGTGCCCTTCATTAGTGGAGCCATGCGACTGTGGACTTGGCAACCTCTTTATAGGACTTGGCAATAGTCCTTGAGGGTCTGGTTGAGACCTCCTTTGAACCTCTAGAGTCAGCGTCTGACAGACTTCTGACTCTCAAGATGTTTTTTCTTATGGTGATTATTTCTAGAGAGAATTGGGGAGCCTGTTTAGAGTTTGCCCCAGGAATGACCAAAGCAATTTTGCATCCTCATCCTGACTACCTGCCTAAAGTGCCTTTCGCGACCCTACATCAGGTCACTCTCTAAGCCTTCTGCTCCCCGCCGTTTGCAATGCCGGAGCAGCAAAGGCTTCCCAGACTGTGGCCAGTCTGTGCCCTTCAGACTTATGTCCACCGCACTAGCCAGTGGCGTAAGTCAGGGAAACAACTCCTTGCCATAGGAGCCGCAAGAGCAGCCACCCCCAAGCAGACTATGTCGCCTTGGGTGAGGGATGCTACTGCTCTGACCGTCGTGGCGCGCTCTCAAGCTTCGCCAGTAGGTGTCAGGGCTCACTCTACCAGAGGGCTCACCTCCTCTAAAGCCTTGGCTAGAGGTCTCCCTCTGCAGAAAGTTTGTGATGCGGCAGGTTGGTCCTCTCCACACACATTCATTAGATTTTTATAATTTGTATGTTCTTGCCTCTCCGGGCTCTTATGTCCTTGAGTCGACATCTCAAGCTCATGTCTGAGGCCTCTCACGCTCTTGTGAGCACACTACACAACCATAGGGGGTCCGGACAGCCACAGTGCGGCGGCGTGTGTATTCTGGTTCCCAAAGCGCTCTTCAGCGCAGCATCATTGTTAAGCTTTTTGTAAAGGGAACGTCTCGGGTTACGTATGTAACCCTCGTTGGTTACATGCGTAACATCATCAGGTATTTCGTCTGAAGAACAGCCGCACTGGGATGCCCCGGGACTGTTCTTCAGACGAAATACCTGATGATGCACCGGTGACGCATCTATTTATAGCCACTGCGCCAGGTGCGTCCAATGATTACAACGGTAGAGGCTATAAATTCCAGTCAATGTTCATTGACGTGTTGCATACATATTTACAGCTGGTCACAACTGAGACGTGTTCCCAAAGCGCTCTTCAGCGCAGAATCTCGTTCCACTTTTTTCAGGAAACAAGGGTTACATACGTAACCCGAGATGATTTTTTTGGTCATTAGTGGTATTTTATCAAAATGAACGAATGAATAAAATATCTTAATTAAAAAGTCTGTGTAAACACCATTTCCAAGAATCTATTTGTTAAAATATTAAATGATCTCATCATTTAGTAACAGACTGCTGAAGGCAGTAAATCCAATAAGAATTGAATTTATTATTCCAAATATTTCTTCCACAAAAGGACTACATAATCATTAATACAACCACTAAGGAACCAGAGTCGTTAAGAGGAATCGGAAACAGAATATTAAAATTGCATATTATTCCCATGCCTAATGATGACTGAGAAATGGTGAATAATGTCATCTCATTGTTCCAAGGAAAAAAGAAGGTCATATAGGTATGCATCAACTTGAGGGTGAGTAAATGATGAAAACAAAATTTGGATAAACTATCTCGTTAAGTTGAGTTGCAGTAGAGTAGCTACCTTTAGTTAGTTAGTCCCCAACACCAGTCAGATCAACGAGGGATGTAAATACAATTTGGACGTTCAAAGTGAGACTATTTTGTATATCAGCCCAATCTCAGAAGCCCTATGATTATGAAAGAGTCTTTGAGCAGCATGCTTGATTTATTTTCTGGCTACTACCAAAGCTCAAGGCTGTCGTGAGATGTTTTCTGTTCATCTCTCTAAGGCAGGGGCTACAAAGCTGCCATTAGAATGTGATTGAGTGGGATCCCCGGCCTTCCTCCTGTCACGTTGTGTATTCACACCGCTTGTGCAGAGGTCACCATCCCAATCTGAAATCATCTTTATGGCCTCCTGCATGTTGTGGCTGTCAATAAAGTTCAAAGTCCACTGATATTTTCATGGGCTGTGTTTTAACCCATAAAGTGATAGGTCACCCAAAATATGACAATTCTACCTAAGATCATCTTTGTGTTCCACGGATGACAGAAAGACATATGGGGTTGGGAATGTGAGGGTTGATGCTTTGCTCATACTGTAAGACCAAAGCTTGGACAAATAATTACATTGGCATACTGCATTATTCTGTTTTGATTTTCTGCTGTACCGAAATCTCAAAAGAAGAATCTTGTCTACTGGAACTTTTATTTTCCCTCTGTTAGTTAAGTTAACCCTTGGCTGAATTATCTCTCAACAGTAATAGGCAGTAAGGGCCATCTTGTATCAATGTGCATTGAGAGACCTTTTTGTTTTCGTTTCAAACAGACAAACAGCTCAAATTAGTGTATTTCATCTTGTTTGCACATGAAGCCTTTGATGAATATCTAAGTGGTCTCGAGCCACAGGGCTTTCGACCAAGCTACTGCCCTTTTGATATCCATTTTTCTGCCAGTTACAGCATAGGGAGAGATCTGACATATAGAGAGCTGGGGAACAGCAGTCACTTATCCACTGAGTCCATTATGCAATGCGAGTAGAGGCACTGTTACAGTTTTGGGGATAATTCACCCTAAACTAAATTCAGCTAAATAACAAAATGTAAATGTAACTGAATTCTGTCTGAATTGGTTACTTAACAGCTCCAATATAGCTCTGTCCTAGATCTCGCAAGATCTTGCAGGAATTCCTTTATATTTTCCTGCAGTTCCATTAAACACACAAGCACATGTCCACGCAACAGCCAGCATACCTCTGTGTCAGCAGTGTTTGATGCACTTCATCTTCACACAGCTGGGCAAACAGTCTCTTTTTAGTAGGGTGAGCCTCAATGAACTTTACAAATTTAACAACAGTTGCCGGGGTGTTACTAAGGTCTTCTGAAAGTTTTTTACAGGCCAATGCTTGGCGATGTAGCATGCAGTGGAAAATTGCGCACGCCAGGGATTTTTACTTCAATCGGCTGTTAAATCCTTTGTTTTTGCCCATCAACACTGCAGCCCCATTAGTGCAGCATGCAACAATATTCTCATAGGGCAGATTGTTGGACGAGATATATAGGTCCATAGCTATAAAAATAACTTGGCCTGTTATAATACATAAGAATGTCTCGTTTCAAGTCATCACCGTCAATATATTGCACATAAACGATGAGCACGTATTCGTCTGGCACCGTTGTTCAATCTCCAGTCATTTTATTATTGTCTTTGACAGTGTTGTCAGAGAGTGGGACAGTTCTCAGTTTATCCACCACCTGTGGACCACACAGCCTCTCTAAAATTTTCAGGCAGGCGGGTTTCATTAGCTGCTCTCCAATATTGTGTGGCTTTTAGCCTTAGCAATTAATAGCGAACACTCAAATGATGCCTCCATGGCTCTGTGTGAATCACTGCCTGCAATTTCAAATGCATCTGATGTCTGGATCTTTTTGATAGTGCCAACTGCTTCTTCCTCTCAAAAACATCCTGACCTTCAACAATAGTCTCCTGGTGTTTTGTTTCCTGGTGTCGTTGCATTTTGCTTGGCTTCATGCTGTCATTAGCTAGCTTCTCGCCACAAATGACACATTCTGGCCGAGTCCTGACCTGTCCTTCAATAAAACAGTTTCTTAGACATGAATAGTTATGTTTTGACTTCAGGAAATTACTGCTTTTACGTTTCTCTCCCATTATTAGAATTTGTTATATTGGCCTTGGCATTGCAAGCATATGATTTTTAATAACATTCTAAAATGTATTAATTTAACAATTAAATTATAGTGGTTATAACAGATTATAATTTAGCTCAGGTATAAGTGCCCTTACTGCTTCTCTCTCTCCAGATGGGCACTTGACCATGCCCCCGCTGCCACATATATATATATATGGGAATGGCAACGGCCAACACACAAGCAGCTTGTCAGCTGGGCTCTTTCTCTCTACTGCCGTCGTCTCCTCCTTAATAGCCCCCGTCACTCCTCACTGAAACAAAACAGGTGTTAAACACAGGTGGAAGTCATTCACCACTAATCTCCCCTGCTTCCCTTACCTCCCCACAGCACAGCGCTTGGCCATACCGCCACCTCCACATACCCCCACTGCCCGAATCACCCACCCCACCACCTGGGAAAACACAGCCCCCAACCCCCCTTCTGATGTGCCCGTCTGCAAAATAAAAAGGAGAGATAAGCCACTGGACTGGTTCTGGCATCCCCTTTTTAGTGAAATCAGTCAGGGGGCTGGTGACATCTGCATAATTAGGGACAAGCCTATGACAATAGCCAGCCAACCCCAGGGACTGTCTCACCCCCTTTTTGGACTTGGGCCTCGGACAAGCCACAATGGCTGCTGTCTTAGCAATTTGGGGATGCACCTGTCCATGGCCCCAGTGGAAGCCATAAACTGTACTTCCACCCGCCCAACTGCACACTTCTTCAGATTTGACGTAAGTCACGCTTGTCTCAGTGACCTCAGGATGGCCCTCAGATGCTGGATGTGCTGCGGCCAATTGTTGCTATAGATGATGATGTTATCCAGATAAGCAGTGGCATACACACTGTGTGCACTGAGATCATTGTCCATGAGTCACTGAAATGTCGCCGGGGCCCCAAACAAACTGAACAGAAGAGTAGCAAATAGCCATACGAAGTCTCAGGACTTGGGAGTCAAGGGAATCTGCCAATATTCCTTTGTTAAATCCAGTGTCGAATAAAAGCTGCACCCAACCAATCAAGCAGTTTGTCTTTTAGACACCATGTTAACTGACTCTTTGCTCTTAGGGACTAAGACCACTGGGCTGGCCCTGTCACATCAAGCATAGACCTCAATTCTTCCCGCACTACCTGCTCTTTGTGTTCGGGTAAACGGTAGGGACGACTGCATACCACCACCCCTGGAGCTGTTTCGATATGGTGCTGTATGAGATTCACATCGAGAACACATTGGAGAATTCTCCTTTCAACTTGGCAACCTCCACAATTTGAAACAGTGAGAGGTGGTCTCCACAAGTGACCTGGTTGACTTTATTGGTAATTTTTAAGTTCATCTCTGGTCTGAAAAAAGTCAAGGGAACCACCTTTCTCTACAGTTTTAGGAGGTTGAGGTAGTAAATCTGAAGTGCTCCGCACCTATCCGTACACTTATCATCATAATCGATTTCCCCCACTCACCGTGTGACCTCAAAGGGCCCTTGCCACTTGACAAGTAATTTAGAGCTTGATGTGGGGAGTAATACAAGGACTTTCTCTCCCAGTGTAAATGCCCATAGCTGAGTATCCCTATTATACAGACAACTTTGACGTTCTTGAGCTTGGAGCAAATTAATGTGTTAATTGCCCCAGTGTGTGGAGTTTTGCTCTCAGGTCCAGATCCTATTGAATTTCTTTTTTGATTTTTGAAGGTCCCTCCTCCCAATTTTTCTATACGACATCGAGCATGCTGCACGGTCGACACCCGTGAAATAATTCACATGGGGAGAACCTTGCAGGACCTCTCATACTGCAAATAAGTGTCTTCATGCACAGACTTACAAATCATATTCTTTACTTTCTGACTAAATCATTTGACCAATCATTTGATTTTCGAGGTGGTAAATGCTGGTTCGAATTTATTTAATCCCCAATAATTCATACAGTTTGTGTACATGACATAAAATGTCCTGCCCTGATCAGTTAAGATTTATTTTGGAGTCCCCACACAGGAGACTATTCTAAAGAGTGCCTCCACAACACTACGTGCTGAGATGTTGCGCAGACGCACTGCTTCTGGATATCTTGTTGCATAGTCCACCAGAACCAACACAAAGCGATGCCCACGTGCCAGCTGCTCTAATGGCCCGACGAGGTCCATGTCAATTCTTTCGATGGGGATGTCGATCAATGGAATGGGGCACAATGGGTCTCTTGGAGTGGCTGGCGGTTTCACCAGTTGACATTCACGGCATGCCGCACACCACCTGCGAACATCCCTGTGAATGCCCGGCCAATAGAAACAGGCCATGAGACAATTTAGTGATTTGTTTTGCCTTATATGTCCTCAATATAAATATAATGAGCTGCCTGGAATAGCGTTTCACGACGGCTCTTGGGTATTAACAACTGGGTTGTATCCTCTTTTGTCTGGGCGTTCAGTGTCACCCAATACAACCTGCCCTTTAAAATCATAAAGTGGGGTAGGATAGCACAACGTTAGGCTGAAGCCGTTGACCATCAATCGCCTTCACATGATCAAAGACATGTCTGAGGCTGTCGTCACGTGACTGCTCCATAGGGAAATCCCCAAAGGGAATTCCACGGAGGTCCGGGAGGGCAGGGCCCTCCCTATCCTCCACATCCCCGACGTGGCACCAATGTCAACACCTCCGGCACCACCTCACCAGCCAATGATGCGCACATCCCACACTGGGAAGCCCCAATGCAGGACCCATCCATGCACATTCCCCATTATAACATTTGAAAGTCTGGCCAATTCATACCCAAAATCAGTTGATGGGTGCTATTCTATGCTTTTGCCCTTTGAATTTAATGATAACACAATAGGGGGTAATCGTGAATATCCCCATGCACACATCTCGCCCTTACCCAGTATGCTGTATCCAAAGCATCGCCTTGAACCAGACATAGATGAATTGATGAATGATTAAAGCCTGAATACACCAAGGCTTGATATGTACACCCTTGGATACTCAATGCCAGTTGGACCAGTTGGACAGCCTGGTCTAGTGATGCCAGATGGTGGCACTGGACCCATTCCACGGTTCAGCAACTGGGTGATGAATTGTTCCAGCACCACATGATCTACCACTTCGTCGGCATCATGCTCCTGGGCGAAACGTCAGTGAGCAAAAGTGTTGTTCCAGACTCAGGGCGACCCGTTCAGGATGGCTCGCTTTAAGTCCTGATACCCCAGGAGGTTGGTGACTGTGTTGTTGTGTGGCCAGCTGGGCTTCTCCCGACAGCAGCGTCAGCAGCTGGACTGCACACTGGGTCTCTGGCCATCTCGATACTTCCGCCACCCGCTCAAACAACTCTAGCAAAAACTTTATTCACTCTGAACAGTTATACTCTGTTTGGACTTTTCAGCAATAGCTCACACACAGGTTCAGTTCTCTCTCTCCTCTGGGCTTCTCGTCTCCACTTTATCTCTCCAATGCTGCTCACTGAAACACAGAAAAGCTGTTTGAGAAATAATACACAGGTGCGAGTCCTTCCCATCAATTCCTAAACACATACTCTGCCCAGAAACATAATTGAATTCTGATCAGGTATATTATTTCAGAAACATCAAATTTTTCCCCACATAAAAATAGTCTGGAAGTGAGAAAGGTCCTATGCTGAGAAGTTCTGAACTGTTTGCTTTTTAAAAATGGTTCTAAAGACACCTACTTTCTGTAGTATTTATTGAGTCTATATTTGTGTCTAGTTAGCACAAGAACATGTTTGGATTTCAAAGGGGAGGGCCTCTGATTTCATTACATTATACTGTACATTAATCACTATGTCACTGTATTACTGCATGATAATAAAGCCCAAAAAGTAAAAGAAATCACAGGGGGAAAAACACACACACACACACACCATTTCTCAAAATTATACTTTCATTTAATTTAAACACATACATGAAGTTAAGAACAGAATTCTCAGAATTATTTTTTGCTTGCACTGTATGTCGTTATGAGACAAACTAAAGATGTTTAGTAGTTTTTGTGCATGTTAATGTGACCAGGTCTTGTTTTTTATTTTTGATCAGAAGGTTATTTCCTTTTAAAACATACCACACATACACAGCAAAGTTTAAACTCTTGTTTTAGCACAGCAGTTGAATGGGGAGTAGGCTGTGCTTCACTGTACTGTAAGAATTTATCTGAATGGATGAGTGTTTAATCTAAGAGTCCATTGTGGTCACATTCATTTTTGACAAGGGACTAAAACTGTAAATTAACTACATTTGTAGTGGCGTCTCGTTGCTTCTAATTCTTCTGCCACCTTTTGAAGTCAGTCTTACTACAACCAGTACTTGAAACACGAGCAAACCAAACGGTCTTCTTTTTAAATGTTTACTTATTTAACGTAAAATTACATACACATGGTCACGGTCAAAAAACTGTGTTGCTTCCACCATCTCTAACTTCAAACTAAACTAACTACATAATACGCTATGACATAATACTATCTGACTGGAAGCTCAAACACTGAAATGTTATCATACCTAAACATTAGATTATGCATTTTAAACCAATACATTTCCAATTAATTTTCATGAAATAGTTTCCCTTTTTTACCACTTAACTGTTTTTATATTAAACTATTACTTCAGATGAACTAATTCCTATTTGGCTCTTACAATATTTTTTACAGAATATAACTGAAAACAAAGTCCCTTTTAATTGTTCCGGAGTGACATTTTTGTTTTTAAATACTGGTAACTGGTTAATAACTGATTAAATCCAGTCCAATACTTTTTTATGAAACAAAGGCTGAACTTACACCACTTCCTTTTGTCTGACAAAATGAGGCCTCTCTCTCTCTTTAGTTGATAATAAGCATGATAAGCATGTGCTTTGATCCTGAAAGAAACCACTTGTTAGATAATTTTTTCATGCAATGTATTTATTTATTAATCTTGATCTGCAATCCCCAGTCCCGATCACGAGTGGGGTTCCGTGCCTCTCGGCGCAGGATAGACACACGCTGATCCACCCATTGTGGCGTGTGTGCAGCCCCGGACATCTAAGGGCATCACAGACCTGTTATTGCTCCATCTCAAGTGGCTGAACACCACTTGTCCCTCTAAGAATTTGGACACTGACCAGTTGCAATCCCCATCTCGATGCGGTTCAGCTGAGGGAAGAAAGAAATTACACAGAGACCGAGCTATCAAATCCTTCTTCAACGTTTATTTGTGCAGCCCACCATTATATGGTCCAGCAAAACAACATTCCACTAGACCCACCAATTAAGTTATTTACCCTATATGGGGTGACATATATGTTTTAGCTACGTGTGATACGTGAGAGTACAGAAACAGGAAATACATTCCTATAGACACATCCTCTTGCAGAACAGTGAACAACTGCAACTGTGTGACACAGCAAGCTACACAACAAGAGAAGTTTAAAAGAGGCCTTTATTATTCCACACCGCTGCATCACACATGTCTTTGCCTAATTGCACATTGTGGATGTAGCCTTCTGTGACATGCTGAAGACCTTTTTAATAACTGTGTATAATTACCACATACAGCATGTGCACGGTTAATCCAGAAGAAAAATTACAATTATTTTCACTGAATTATGTATGATGCATTAATACAAATTTGAATGCTGCCCGGGTTTTTATTGAGAAGCAGATCTGTAATTGAAATTAAACGATTCATATAGTTAAATTTATTAAAAAATATATATATATATATTTCCAATTAGTTTTCGCTTTTGGGTGAAGACCAGGATGGTTACTTTCTTTATAAATGGAATTCAGATAGACAGATGTTTGAATATGTGAAGTATGCAATTGCGAAAGCAGCCCTTGAAACGTGCAAAACTGTTGTCACGTTGTGAGTCTGGCCAATCGTGAATAATCAGAGCCTGTGCAGCTCCTCTGGTGCAACTGCAGCGGCTACGCCAGCCAGCTTCTCTCGAATCGCTCTTGCAGTACTTTGATGGCATACGTAACGGTGACGCGGCAGTTGCGGCGGTACAAGTTGGACTTCTGGTTAGTGAAGGGAAGTCCGATTATATCCTGATTTCAATGAACCTGTTCAAAAAAATTATTCACCAGTTAATTTACATCATTGCGTAATGATGCCACTGTAATGCTTATACGTCGGTGTCGTAGAATACACATAGCCATATGTAAATGCATATTGCTGATTATTACTATTTATTTAAGTTATAATATTAAGGGTGTTTATTGTCATCAGTGTTTCATTCAGTGATCTTACAATACATCCTACATTAAAGCTTTACATCTAAAGCACTCAGTACTGACACTGAAATACGCAGATGTTCTACACATGTCTAAAACATATAAACTGATTAAACTAGTCTTAATCAACTCACCCTTTTTTACAGACCATGATCCAGCTCATAACAACTTCTCAAAATCTGAATGCACAATACTCAATAGTAAAATCAATTTACATATCTCGATTGAAATGTTTTGCCGCCTCATTCAAGTCCTCAGTTCAAACATGCTCATCAGCAGCTCACTGATCAATAGTTCTCAGTATTATGTCCAAAAGAGGTTTGTGGAAAGGACGAGACAGTGGGCTGTGATGCGGGCCAGTAAGTCTCTTTATTTATTTGACTTTTTATGTCTGTGCAGTCCTCTCCAATTAAATCAACATATGACACAAACTTTGTTAACAAAACTTCTCTAAGTCTTCAGCTTCACAACATTATAAATTTCAATATAAACTCTTCAGCTTCACAATAAACATTTAATAAGACACTCCAGTCACTGGTCACTCGTGTCATTCTCACTCTCTGGCGTTTGCGTGGCTGTTTATATGCCGCTGTCCCCATGCTCACTGGAATTAGAGACAGGTGTTAGACATAATTTAGCTGAGGTGTAAGTGCCCTTACCGCTTTCTTGCTCTCCGGACGGACGCTTGACCACACCCCCGCTGCCACAAGGTTATTCTCAGTTCAATGTACTGGTGACTCATGAACTGATGTGATCAACTCACCATGCGTTCAGACCAGAGGCGTCGAGAGCGTCAAATCGACCGGAAATCATTCATTTTTATGACAGCCAGCGTCTCTCGGTGGCGAGAAGCGGTGCGGCGAGTCTTGGGCGGTGTGGGCATCAGAGGAAAGTTCAAGTGCAGCCAACATTATGGTAATGAGCTCTGACGCGGTTCAGCGGCAACCTATTGGAATATAGAAGTGCTCCACTCTAGCGAAGTCTAGAGAACACAACCGTGTAAACTTTAGTTCCCACCAAACATTAGTTCCGAAGATAAAATGGAGGAGAAACTGATTATTGCCGTGGTAGCTTTTCCCGTAATATTTGATCTGTCCCTGTTTGCTTACAGGGATATAAATAAAATAAAAAAACGATGAGTGGACAAAGGAGTTGATGAAGTGGATATTATGGTTTATATAATATTATATAATAATATATTAAAATATTTCATGAGGATATACGCCACTTGTGATATGTTGTCAAAAAGATACCGGTCGACATGTCTTGATGTTTTGTGGCCCCTTTAAATATAGTTCACAAAACCAAGCATTCTCAACGAACATTGCCACCTATTTCAAATACGTCAGAGCGTCCACGAATTTTCGATAGCGTTGTTGGCAGGGCAGCCAGATCGAATTTTGACGCTCTCGCCGCTTTCTGGTCTGAACGCACGGTCATTGTTTGTGTTGACTTGAGAGCTGCTGTGATACTCAATGAACTATTTTGACTCGAGAACTGCTGTCCCGGGATCAGTGTACTGTTGATTCGAGAACTGTAGACTGGATCATCATCATACGTTGATAAAATGGTAATACAATCAAGTCATAAACATATTTCCTTAATCTGTTATACTTTCTGCTGCTCAGCATCTGAAACATACATTTCACCCCTTAATCACACACATCTCAATGTCAACAACTCATCGGTTCTCAGTATGTCGGACACATCCAAAAGAGACGATTCTCAGTTCAGTGTACCGTTGAATCGAGAGCTGTTACAAGCGACTCATTGTGCTGTTGACGCGAGAACTGCTGTGACTGGAGCGTTCAGTCCAATATGTGAACTAGTTGGAGCGGTTCATTGCAAAGAAGGAAAATCAGATATCACCAGTTCTAGGATCATAGTTCTCCCGGATATCGGCTCATTTTGAGTCAGTGTTTCAGATATGTCAGGCATCCGAGAGACAGATTAAGATAGAGTAACTTGGATCAGTGTTGACTTGAGATGCAAACTGTTTCAAACTATTCAGTCCAATTTGGGGAACTTGCTCATCTTGTTCACTAAAAAGAACGATTAGTTCACGAACAGGCCATTATGAATTTATGTACAGTACCGATTGGACTGTGCAGCTGCATTCTTATTCCTTTCCTTGGTGTTTTACGGCAGTTGGCATCCAAATTGTTGATTTACTGCCACCTATTGTATTTCTTTAACTTAGTCTTTATTAATTAGATTCGTCCTTCCAGCCCAGGAAATTAATCAAATATTATTGATAATATCCTTGATCATTATTTCCACATTCTATTATACTTTTTTACCTATACACACTCTCTTTAGCTGTTCCTTCATCTCTGGGCAGCTGCAAGAAGTCGAACACACCTTTTGTCTTGTTATCTTGTTACCAGTTCTAGTTTGTCATTGGTTCTTGGTTTATTAGTCTAGTCACCTTGTTATTAGTTCTGTCTTGTCATTGGGTGTCTTATATGTTGTTACCTTCTGGTTTGTATTTAAGCACTCATTTTTGCCTTTGTGTCTGGTTGAGTATTTTTGGTGTAACGGTGTCATTGTTCAGGCTATTAGTCAAGACTAGTCATTGTTTGTAGTCACGTTTATTCAAGTCAAGTTTAGTTTATGTTCTGGTTTGTATTCTATTCAAATATAGCATGCAAGGAGTGCTACTTGGGTGTATAATAATTCCCACTGGTGCTCTTTGGATAAGGGATATTCTGTTCAGATGCTCAGTAGTCCAAGGCACTCAGAGTAGGGTTTACATTTTTCAAAAAGCCTTCATTTTTTATTTCTTTTATTTTTTTCCACTGTTTTTTTCCCCAATTTGGAATGCCCAATTCCCAATGCGCACAAAGTCCTTATGATGGCTTAGTGACTCGCCTCAATCCAGGTGGTGGAGGATGAATCTCAGTTGCCTCTACGTCTGAGACCGTCAATCCACGCATCTTATCACGTGGCTTCTTGAGCACATTACCGCGGAGACGTGTCACGTGTGGAGGCTTCACACTATTCCCCGCAGCATCCATGCACAATTCACCACATGCCCCACTGAAAGCGTGAACCACATTATGACAACCATGAGGAGGTTATTACAATGTGACTCTACCCACCCTAGCAACCGGGCCAATTGATTGCTTAGAAAGCCTGACTGGAGTCACTCAGCATGCCCTGAATTCAAACTTGCAACTCCAGGTGTGGTAGTCAGCGTCTTTACTTGCTGAGCTATCCAGGCCCGACTTAAAAAGCCTTTATTAAGTCATGGCTATTGGATTCAAACATACCACAAACCGATGCATTGCATCTTACAAAGCCTTCATCAGGGTGTGGAAAATTACCTAGGTGGAGGTTTTTGTTAGGTGTGGCTAATTGGTTTCACGTCACAATGTCTAACAAAAAAATGTTTTAAAGGTGAAGACAGTGCAAGATATATACTGTACATTCACACAGGCATATACAAAAACAAACTCTTCTTAACAAATATCCATATACATACAGTATGCATATAAATACAAACAACTATAGATTTTGAAAAGAGCGAAGACTATCTCCAATATTATAACAACAACAAAAACAGTATATACAGTAGGGCTGCACGATTTGGACAAAAAGTCATATTGTGATTATTTAGAAAAATATTGCGATTGCGATTTGAGCTGTTATTATGATGGTAGGTTTTCCACATGTTCAACTGCAAAAAGGCTGCTGGGGATTTCACATTTGAGCCCTCTTAAAAAAAAGTTAAACCACAAACAAATAAATATATAAACAGTGAAACAAAGTCTCTTTCATGTCTCTTTCAATGTTACCATTCACCATGTACCTGTTTTTGTCAATTTTGTGATAGGGTCTAAGCCCATTTTCATCTCATCAATCGATGTTGATCATTTAACTGTTGATCAGCATCTCTGTCAAAACTGGTTACATGTAAGCTTTCTGCTCAATGTCACTGTTAACTAAATTTCTCTGTTGGTAAAACCATTGTGTTGCCTAGTTTTTGCTGTCAAAAATTATGTTGGTTGATTGAATAATTCAGGATACACAAACTATACATTTTACTCTTTATTCTAGGCCTTAAAAACTAGTTGGCTGATACAAACTATTCCTTCTGTATATAAGATAGTCCTAAAGAATAAGGCTTAATGTCAACCTGAAGTTGAATTGATAACCCATTGGTGTAATTCAATTTATTGTGAATATTTGTATTAGTTTGTCACCATTTCATTTAATTATTTTTATTCATTATTTTATTATATTTAATTTAACAATGCATTATATTTTAGTAACTAAATATTTGATATAGATTTATTATATGTATGTTCATTCCTTTTGATTTTGTTGGATGTTGGTAATATTAGTTCCGCTTTCACTTGTTTCCGCGGGGAGTGTAATAAGGGTGACACGCTCTCTCGTGAGGTAAACAAATGACAGGAGATTGGAGGAAGAGATGTCTGGACTCTACAGGTGTTACTGTTAATGCTGTTTGCACAGCAATCATTTAATAAAGATGTTTGAATTATACCCCATCTTGTATTCTGTGATATTAATATGATACGTATGCCTTGCGGAGTCTGAGATGCTGCTACCGCAGATAATAATAAAAAACGGTTCATGAATGACGTGCCAGTTTAGTGTAAATAAAGCGTTTAGTGCACATAAGCAAACAGAACCGAACTCTGAGCACTTCTGTTACTCTAAGCATGGAGCACAGAACTGCTCTGAAAAATGCTCTAACTTAATTTAGACTGGACAGAGCAGCGCAAATAAACTTTGAAGGGAGCAGACTATTTATTTATTTAATTAAATAGCAGCCCTTTGCAATTTAATAATCGCACAAGGTTATATCGCGGTTTCAATTTTATTTCGATTAATTGTGCAGCCGGGTCATTATACGAAAACGTGCCATTTTGTGTCCCTCAGAAAAAAAAGCTCTGTAAATCTTAATAAACCATAAAACAAATAAAATATTTTATAATTTAGTTTCCATAATATGTCTCATAATATAAGAATAAATTCATTTATGTATCTTTTGTTTTTAAAGGATTTTAATCACATTTTTGTGCAAAGCATCTTGCAGAAATGTTGAAAATGGCCTGTCCCTCAGTATGATTTTTCTACTTCTACTTGCTATCGAGGCCAAAAAAATCAAACTATCATAAAAAAACATATACTTGTATAAAGCCTTAAGTGTCAGTTCATTAGTCATGAATGGATTTTATTCTTAACATGTCAAATTGTGAGAAAAAAAAAACACAATTTAGTCGGGTACCTAGGTTCTCCCTATACTTTTTATGAAAACACCTCTTTAAATATAATGGACTGTTCCAAAAGTTGCATCAGTTCCAGGAAGTGACATCATCTGCCTTTCATGAAGTTGATGGTAGAAGACAAGTAAGTGTTCTCTTCTTTTTATGAATTTTATTTGAGTTTATGTAATGTCTGAAAGACGGGGACACGCTCATTGTGTCAGCCCTGTTACCAGAAAAGCATACGTTAAAAAGTTATTTGTACATATTTAAAAATGTACATATATAACAACATGTAAGCCTCTCATTAAGGCACATAATGTGGTGTCATTACCTATACCTCATGGCTAGTAATGGCCGCCAATAACATTTTTCGTAAACCCTGTTACGGTCAACCCTGTTACCATTCCAGGGTAACAGGGTTGACGAAAGTATGATTTTGTGTGTCTTACCCATGTTGTATACCCAAGAAGGGTTATATCAAGGGCAACTGGACTTGGTACGTCCATATTTGAAGATGTTTTCCTCTCATCCAAGAGGTTTCTTCAGTTCTAAATGACTGATGGGGAGTGCCAAGTGTACCTATGAAGCCCACCAAAATCTAAGTCTAGGTTTTTTTCATAGATATTGACATAGTTTATAAGAAAAGTAATTTGTTAAAATGCAAGATTTATCTCTCATTTGAAAATGTATTAATTAGTTAATGTACAATTTAGAATATAAAATTAAGATAATTTAGGAATAAAGTCAGAAGTCTGGCATGGGCTTAATTGGTACTTTGGCACCATTTAAGCCCGCATGTGTTCCAAATAAGCCCACATCCTCATTGAGTCACAAAATGTAAAAATTAATTGATTTAGTACTTTTTATTGTGCCTACATTGAGAAATGTTAAGTTTTTTTCATTCAAGCTTAGCTTGTATTGGCTATAGTTTGCATGCGTTTTGTGGCACTGTACCATTTAAGCCCATCTTTAAAAAAAAGTTAATTTATGAAAATAATCTTCTCTACAAAACAAGTTATGATGTATTTATTTGTAAATGAATGTAAAATGAATCACAAAACATTTAGTGTTTGCAGTTCACATGCTTAATTCTTTGGCAGTCCATCTTTCTGTAAGGCTAATGGTTTGACCTAGAGATTAGCTTTGAAGCAAGCTAATAAAACTCATCTTTCCATTTAAAGGAAAATGATATAAAATGATAAAGTATTATAAGTTCATACACAAAAAACAATACATTTAAATCTTATTTGGCATAATATCAATGTAGTTACCAAATAAATGGCTGAAAATTTCAGAAATGTGTTGATTTCTGAAGGGTCCTGAAACACCAAAGTTTTGAGGTGACTTTGTGTGAGGTCCCCTGATACAGCATGCACATGGGTGGGTCTAACTCAACATTGCCAAATGTGACTGGTATGCAATAAAAAATGCCAGATAAGTAACAAATCACTGGATTGGTTAAAACAATGAGCAGCATAAAATATTATTTTCTCTTTTTTTAATTTGACTTCAGAGTTGAAAATGGGCTTAAAGTGTCATGTATTACCCTGTCCTGTTTCACCTTGCTCCTTAGTTTTCACTTTTGTCCGTTATTTAATTCCATAGTCTCCTTGTTAGCGTTCGTGTTACTGTCATTGTTCTCACCTGTGTCTTGTTTGTAATCATCCTGCCTTGTGTGTATATAACCCTGCCCGTTCCTCCATTACCTTGTCGTTTGTTGAATGTTGATGTTTGCTCCCATGCCCGTGTTTCCAGTGTTCCAGCGTTTTTGTGTTTTGCTTTCATTTTACCCATCGTGGTTGTTTTGTTTGCTCCTGTTGTGTCTGTTCATCAATAAACCCGCATTTGGATCCTCAACATTTGTCTGCCTCCGTCCTCATTCGTAACATAAAGGGCACATGGGCTTAATGGGTACACTTGCCCTAACTTCTGTGGGGTTGTCACCCCTGAGCCAACCCTTCTTGGATAACTATGACCTGGATGACTGAGAATTTTCACAGATGTACTTTTCTTACTAATATTATTCACATAATATACATGTTTTTACAGTTTTCATCCCTAAAAATCATGTTTTTTATTTTTTCTACTGATAGGTAGGCTAAAATGTGTTGAGGTTACTGATCTATACTGATACACAAAAGTGCATTGGGTTTTATAAATGTGCTTTATAAACCAAAAGTCATTATTATTTTTATTATGAGAAGTCAATAAATGAACAAGGTTGCTATTAAAGACATAAGATTTTTCACCAGTTTACTTCCTCCATGTTACAACACACTCACCAAATGCCTACATAATCATCATATGATCTGCATTTTGTTTTTTATTCTTTTTTATAGTGGCCTTTAGTGATCGTTAGTGGTTTTTGCTTATTCTGTTAAGGCCAAACATGTTCAATTGATCATTTAATTGCAGTGTAATTGTTTTAATAAAACAATTGGTTTACATTTACATCCGCAGAATCATCATCATTTTTCATAATTTTTATGCTAAAATATCTCAAAAGAGCTGTCTCCAAAATATGCTGATTACTCATGTTGAATTAAAGGTTTATGAATGTCCAATTAAGACTCCATTACACCCATAACTGTTACTCAAACAAGCAGTATAACCAATACGGTAACTGTTGTCAACCCTGTTACTTGTATAATATTCTAATATCATTTAAAAAATGAAAATAAAAAAGTAATCAACTAATTGTATATGTTTAGTAAGAGAGGCTAATAATCCACTCAAAGCTGAATTTAGGTGTTTTATTTTTGTTTCCATACATTTTTCTTAAAACAGAAGATGCTGGGAGAGTGTCATTTGCAAATGAACGTATTCATCCACTAAAAAAAAATCAAACTTTCAATATTCTCAATTCACAAACACTCTTAATGTAACAAGGGGGGGATTATTTTTCACAGTATATCATATTTGAACTATACATGTATTTAAAACCTTTTCAAAAAGTAAATAATATGTCGGTAACAGGGTTGACCAAACACACACATTTACGTTGGTTATATGAAAAAAGTTTAAAAAACAATAAGATAGCCTGAGATGGCACGGCACATTTTCCTGAGAGGTAAGGATCTACTTCATCCAAAAAGGGGCTTAAAGATTTTCAAAACAGTACTTTGAAAATCAAACATTAAAAGTGGGAAATGGCACGTTTTTGTATAATGACCCAGCCCTAATATACAGTATGAAAAGGTCTACACATGCATACACATACACACACATATATATATATATATATTACATAAGCCCTTCAGAACAGGTTTAAACGTAATCAATGAGCAATATGCATCTTTTTTTTTCTTTTTTTTTTTCAAAAAGGCAAGGGGACAGTAAATGTGTTAAGCTTCAAATTGTAAATATAAAAATCTCATCAATAAGTGCATTAACCTAAAACATTTACAAATATGGTGAATATGGCTTAAATTCTCCATTTAAGCCTGGAAATTGAGTAGCTTTTAATGTGAAAATCCAAAAAGATTCCCTCTGTAAAATGTTTTTTAGTCTGTCTCCGCCTCTTAAGAGTAAGAGTAAGCTCAATAAGTATTGAGCTTGGTATATGTTCAACACCACATATTTTCAACATATCTATACTTCTATAATGGCCATAGGGTACTGAGGGATACTTGTTTGAATGGCATTTTTATGTTCTGCTAGTCTAGTTTTACATTTTCTTTTAGTCCTCCCAAAATAAAAACAATCTCATGGGCATTCCAGCCTATACACAACAAATTTTGTATTACAATTGATAAAAGTCTTAATGTCTAACTTATGACCTGCTGTGGAGTGGTGGTGGTGGCATAGTGGGCTAAAGCACATAACTGTTAATCAGAAGGTCACTGGTTCGATCCCCACGGCCACCACCATTGTGTCCTTGAGCAAGGGACTTAACTCCAGGTTGCTCCGGGGGGATTTTCCCTGTAATAAGTGCACTGTAAGTCGCTTTGGATAAAAGTGTCTCCCAAATGCATAAATGTAAATGTAATGTTATGTCTATAAAAGAACTGTTTTGTTTTCACTTTGGATTCACGTTTTTGGATTTATTGCATTTTTTCAAATTAAACTGTGCTTGGGTTCCTCGCATCACATTCTTCATCAGTTCCTGGGCCTGTTCTGCTTTGACTGCCAACCAACGTTCCACAGAATGCCTGAACCAGAAAAAGAAATACAGTTTCAGCCTCAATCTCAAAATGCTTTGGACCCCATTTACAACTGTCTTTGAAACAGATCTTAATATCAGGTGTAAATGGGGACTTAAGTTGCTCAACAAGATCTCAATCAGATAGGCTGGATCTCCCTGTAATAACTGATAGAGAGTGGTTTAATTTGTGTTGGAAACATCATGAATGTTCCAGTGCATATTCCAGAGTGTGTCTCATAATTATACAGTGTGACAAATAAGTGACCGAGATACAGAATTGCCTTGCAACACAAATCCTAATGGGACTGCATAGAACATGATTCAGATGCTCATTACAGTTTGAAGGGCTTTAAAAGGGGGATTTGTGATGGCACTCTGGCATGAAGAGAACATTATTAGTCTTGGCTCCTTCAGATCAGTGAAGAAAGTTTGTTCCTTATTTATCTCCTTTTTGTTGCAACTGGATCTCTGGCAAGTCTACTTTTTCAGATAATACATTTCCAACATTCATAATGCCACCTTAAGTGCCTATAGAGGAGTACTCTAAATTAATAGTTTCCATACCTTGATCTCAGGCACTTACATTACCCACTGATTTATGAAACAACAGCCACAAATGGAACAGTAACCTTGAGCCTATGAAATGCAAAGTGAATTGCATTTTCATGGATTTTGAGTCACTGAAGAAAGAAACTTCTGGCAGATCAAGCTTATTTTAACATCATGGGACATTGACAACAAATTTCATGTTGTTGTGTACAGTATATACAGTATGTAGCCAGTGTGTTGTAAAGAAACTATTTTTGGGGGTTTTATTCTGACGGCTATTTATAAAAATATAAAAACAGCAGTCAATGGGGCTGTGTATGAAGAAAAAAAGAATAAATAATATACAAAACATTAAATACAGTAATGAAATATGTTAGAGGCTAATGTCAAATGAAAATACAAAAAGGGGATTAGCCTACCCATATGCTTCAACACATACCATTCCACTTCTGTCACTCACTCGACATTGTGTCGAATGAAGTGACACAAGGGGTCTTCCTTGGGAGCCTTGCGTATGTATTTTCCGAGGTACGGTCCCCCTGCCGACAAGCTATGCTCTTTCCAATCACAAGCGGGCTAATAATTTTTTCAGTGATGTCAAAGTGGCTTTTAATATGCACATGCACAACATGAGCTCTATTTCTCAAGGAGTGAAGGATTTTAACACTGACAGTGTCTCCGAGACTCCTACAACCAACTCTATAATGGTGTTGTTCTTATTAGCACCAGTGTTAGTTTGTATCTCACTCTTTTAGTGTTAGAATAAGAACACTCTGTATGTGTTGAGAAATGCAACACTTCACAAAGTTGGCTGTGGTTTCCATATAAACACCCTGAAAGTGTTAAAATTAACACTGTTGGTGTTAATTGTCGGATTTCAGTTTTTCTGTGTGTAACAGTCTCAACAATACCATTCATATTTTCACATAAAACACGTATTACACTTATTCAATAAACTGGAAAACACTCAAAATGTGGTGAAACTCCACACATGCAATCCATATGCATCCTTCAAAAGTTATCCATAACAAACACTCAATTTTAAAAAATGTTATGCAATTTAAAAGCATTTTGTGTAAAATTTGATATTTACCCAAGAATTCATAAGTCATGGGTTGTGTTGTTTTGGGCTTATTTCCAGAACACAGTCCCAAAATCATTGCAAGCTTAAGTTGATCATAGAGACCATTGGCACCAATGGTTTATACGATGCTTTTCTCTTGCGAGATCTGGCAACACTGGTCTGAGCTTACTTTTAAATCATTCCTATCATGCCATACACGTTTTCATGTAACGTTTACTGTTTTAATATATTGGATCAAATATTAAACTTGCATTCTAATGATCATATTAGAGAAAATCATGCAAGATATTTTTTTTAAATCATAATTTCACAATTAAGTGAACATATGGATTTTTAAAAACAATTTCAAATACTACATGGCTCTTTGTTTACATCATGTAATTACATTTGTATTTTATATATTTATTTTTTTTGCCATTGTGTAAATAAAAAAGTGACAATTAACTAAATCTGAGCTTGACCACAGCATATTTCTTAACACATTCCATTCCATTTTATATAAATACTTCACTAAATTACAACTGGCATATTGATTTTTTAAATGTTGCAAAGTTCAAGAGGGAATAATTAGTGATCTATCTATATGGAAACGAGTGGTAAATGTTAATATCTCCTATTGATGTCCATTTGATTTGATACCATTATTATGACCATTTAAAGCAGGGAGACCATTTTTTATCTTAATATGCGCACAATGCAGAAGCCAGTTATGGTCCGTTGGATTAAGTCAAGCTACAATCGCATAATCTAGGTCAGGTCTGTTACCAGTCTGTTTTTTGCTTAGTCAGACTAAAGCATTTACATGCTGTGACGAGGAGGAGGGTGTGGCCAGGCCATGATGATGCACGGCCGGCACTGAATCAGCTTATCAGTGGGAGAGCGAGATAAAGGGGAGCTGAAGGCACCAGTACAAGAGAGAGAAAGAGAGACGCATGCAGCCGCGTTGCATTTGTGTCTGTGTTTGTTTTATGTTGAGTTTCTTATTAAACTTTGTTTACTGTTCAGCCGGTTTCCGCCTCCTCCTTGTCCGTCCTTTGTCTGTTACAATGACATATTAAAAAGACGAGTTATTGTTTTAATTTATGTGCATCTAATTTGTAGAGCTAATAGTGACTTTTTTACTTTGCAAAATTGTATTGACTACTTGTTTAAAAAATTCAGCAAAATTGAACAAAAAAACCCTGATAGTATTCAGAGGCCAGTTTCTGTATAGATATTTAATCAGCTGTGACTTGCTGTGATCAGCTCATGGGCCTATATGGCTCTGGGTATCTCAAATGGAGGAAAAACAAATGTATCTGATGGACACTTTGGATGATTTGCTTGTCTGTTGCTCAAATTTTCCATGATCTTGCGAGACCCCTATTACAGATTAAAGCAGAGCCTGTTTTTGTTCACAACCTAAACAGCTAGTGACAGCTTATTGTCTCAGGAGACAAAAAAAAGGCCGCTAGAGTTCTCGCCGCCGGACTTGTCACCACAGCGCATCAAAGTTCTGACAAATAATCCGTGTGGTGCTTTCAACGTAAACATTATCTTTAGCTTATGTGTGCATTTGTGCGTGGCGGTGCAAGAGGCCGGCAAATCCTAGACTGGCTGGTGCTGTGCATTCCTATTACAAAAGGTAATGAGGAGAGGCTGAAGGTGAGAGTTCTATCCACCCGCAGTAATTCCCTCGAGCATTTTGTGCTGCATTTGGAATCTCACAGTGGTTGGCAGCACGCTTCATGTCTACGGCAGCTGTTAAGTTGTTTGCTCAGTTTCAGCAAGTGCTCGGGGAGTATAATGCTAAAACTCATCAAGACAAACAAGCCCAAATGCACACAGCATATTCTAGATTATAACAACTGTTCTGCCTTTGAGAAACTCGATCCTTTCTTACATGTTTTGTGGAGAGGTTGGAAGTAGCACCATAATTGTTAATGAAAAATAAAACTAAATGAAAATATTTTCATAAACTGAAATAAAACAACAAACAATCATGATGAAATGTCACTGCATGGAGGAATTTTTGCCTGCACCACCAAAGTCGCTGATGGTTAAAGGTAACTGTTATGCCATATTCAACTCATTTTGGAGCATTTCATTACTTTATCCAATGCTACATTTTTTTATGAAATTATTTTAATAATCAGTCATCATTTTCTTACTGCTTTATCATTTCATTTGTATGTTGTTTGCAGTGGGACACAAAGGGAGTTTTTAGAATGTCAAAATTGCAGCTCAAAAATGAGAAAATTACTATAAAAATTAGGGATATTCCGATACAATTATTTTTGGAGATAATGAGTACGAGTACTGATACTTTTTTTGTTTTGTTTTTAGTACTCTCCGATACCGAGTCTGATACCTGTTTTTTTTTTTTTCTGATCAGCAGTTAATTAAAATTGTATCATCAAACTTTTGTTTACATACATTAATTACATTTAATTTAATCAAATGAAAGTATAACAATTAATTTTCAACATAATATTGTAGTTATTTATCAAATTAAGTGTTGTATACAGAACCTCACAGCACAATCTTAAATACAACATTGGAGTTATTTTTGTTAAATAAAGTGCTGCAGAATAGAGCATCACAGATATTGCTTAAATATAATCCAGTTATTATTGATTTATTATTATTATTAGGAGTAGTAGTAATATAACAGTGAATATTACATAACTATATAGTAGTGATCTATTTCTGTCATACTTTTTTCATTTACGTAAATTGAGCTTTTATTTTGAAGTGTTTCAAAACAATGCAATGTTGTTATATCAAGGAGCTCTGACGTAATAACAGCAGATTCCCAATCCGGAAAAGCAGGTCGCTATGTGAATTACAGTGATTATTAAACCGCAAAAGTCTACTATATAAATAAATATGTATTCTGTATATGACTCATCCTAAAAAGTGAATTAGTGCTCTGTCCTGGAGCGGACTGGCCGTCGGGAGCACCGGGAGGTTTCCCAGTGGGCCGTTGGGAAATTTGGGCCAGCCCATTGCTGTCCAAGTACCGGCCCACCCAACAGGCAATATAGGCGGCCGCCCTGGACAGGGGTGTCATGCACCTAATTTTTTCGAGGGTGCAACAGGGTCAACCAAACCCAACCCACCACCACCGGCATTTATGCAAAGTTCATATTGCTGCAACAAGCAGTGTAAATCACAGGAAAAGGTATAAAACACCTCTTTTAATCAGTAATTGTATCAGGTTGCAGTAATATTACAATGGTTGCATTCGATTGCATTTTTACATCTTCAGACAGTTTTACATTGCTTTCTTGTGCTCTTGCCACTACTTTTGTGCACATATTTTCCATGCACGACATAAGAGGCAGTGCAAAATGTGTCTCAGTTCAATAGAGAGTGATCTGAAGCCTATCTCTAAAGAAGGTGAACATGTAGCCTTCCCTTGAATGAGGGGATCACTCTAAATTTAGTTTTCCAACTTTAGCATGGTTGACACTTAAAAGCACTGTAGTTCTTTAATAAAATAAGAATTAAATACAAACTTTTTCAATAATGTTTTTTGAAATTGCGGTCCAGCTGAATTTCATCTCAGGGTATGCACAACAACCTGACCAAGAAAATAAGTTAGCCTTTATTGTCAAGGGGGCTCCGAGCATGTTCCCTAGATTTAAGTTTTTAATTTTCTTGAGTAAATATGTATCTATTGGCTAAAGAATTTCTAAAAGAGGCCATTTATACCAGAGTTATATATATTATCCTTTCCATTAAGGGGTAATATTTGACCCTGGAGTTGTTTTTCATGGGCATTTTTTACATTTTGTGATGGCATTATTGGGCCATCATCTGGCACAGTAGTTCTAACTCATGTTTCACCTTTGTGGTTTTAATAAACTATAACTGTCACATACAACAGTGCATCATAAGTTATTAGGATTTGTAATGATTATAATAATTAATTGATTACATTTCAACATCACAACGGCTAGGGATGTGTAAAACGACATAATTTCAAAGGCGTGAAATAATGTAATATTATTTAATGAGGTGCAAATTTTGCCTACATCTATTTCATAAATGAAATCCAACGGCTAAATTATTTAGTTTGATTCTAATTTCAACTACAGAGTATTTAAACCTACACTTAAAAATATCTAAATATAGAAATAAAATGACACATAAAATATATCAAATATCAATGTTACAACAATCAAACCAAATATAAATTTACAAAAGGTAGCCTAACTTACTCTTTGATGTGTGTGTGTGTGTGTGTGTGTGTGTGTGTGTGTGTGTGTGTGTGTGTGTGTGTGTGTGTGTGTGTGTGCGTTACGTGTGTCAGTCTTTGAGGCCTTGAGGGCAGAATGCTTCGGTACCTCATGCCAGATGGCAGGAGGGTAAAGAGTTTGTGTGAGGGGTGTGTGGGGTCATCCACAATGCTGGTTGCTTAGCGGATGCAGTGTTTTTTGTAAGTGTGTTTGATGGAGGGAAGAGAGACGCCGATGATCTTCTCAGCTGTCCTCATTATCCTCTGCAGGGCTTTGCGGTCCAAAACGGTGCAAGTCCCAAACCAGGCAGTGATGCAGCTGCTCAGGATGCTCTCAATAGGCTAATAATCTGTCGATGCATATTAAAATAAATAAAGAACTGAACAGGGCATCGAAACATAGGACTCACCATGTTAAAATAAATGTGTTTTAAATGCCAGCTTTTTATAATCCGCAGAGATATTTTTATTATTATTATTAATGAGAGAATCAAAAAGAAAATAACAAGGTTCCGCCCAAAAATGTTCACAGTAAATAATACAAATAGTCTTGATATTTCAATGAAAAATTTGCAAAGCAATTATGCAAGGAAGGGAATGAGGATGCACAATTTCATAAAAGTGAAGAATTCAGAGATGAAAGAGTCACTGCACTGTTTACAATAACAGTGATTGGACGAATACTGCGGAAATGTTGTCAAGTAAACCATATCTGCAAACCATGTCTTGATCCGTTCAGCCACCCGCTGCCTTTCTCAATGGATACAAAATCTGCTGCTACAGAGGAACCATGTAAAACTGCCTTTCATTGGTCTATTTAAAAAAATTATGTATAATGACTGGAGAGGAAATTATACTTTATTTAAACATGAAGAAAAGAGAGTGTTACGCTGCAAAAACCAATCAAATTCATTTCAGCACCAAAGGAAATAAATAGCGACCGATAAAAATAACATATTGACATCATCTAAATTAGACTATGAAAAAAAATGGACTGTTCCACTGAGACAGACACAGTTAAGAAAGGTTAACTGCACATAATTTAATTTAATTAATTAGTTTAACATCTCGCTTATATGTGCTCGTCCTTCCCTGTGAGCACTATGCAGGCAGCCACAGTACATGGCCTTTAGCTGAACATGTGACTCAATTGGACTGACAAATAATCAATTTAAAATCCTCTTGGCTCAAATATTTGAGGGGGCACATGCCTCTTTGAATGGGCATGATGCCTCTTGCCCTGGGCTCCAATATGCGCGCGCGGACCCATTACAGAGTGAATATTCATAAAACTTTGTAAGGTAAAGCCAATACAATAGATTAATTTTGATAAACTGAAATTACTTCTATATTTAAATTACTTAAACATAGTAGCACATGTGCGTATATGTGCAATAACTTCATGAGGAACTCATTATTTGACATAAAAATCACAATAATGGTGACAACCAAAGACAACATATTAAGCATAAGATGAGCTCTGAATAATCACAAAATGATGAAAAACTGCAAGTTACAACAAATACAATAACAGAAGCAGATATAAAATCTGCAAACAGCAATGAGCAATACATATACATTGCATAATTTATTCATATCGCAAAGCATTTCTGGGAGCTGAGGTGCGGCTTGCTGAATAATGCTCATGCCTGATACAAATGCAGAAAATAAGTCATGAAAAATATTACTTTGTGGCTATTTGAGTCATTGTGGCATACTTTAAGGGTTATCAGAAACAGTACTTGTCAAAGCATAGGGCTTTTAACTTTCCTCAAGAATAATCTCATGAAGGAATTAAAATACTGCAGATATAAACATGCAACAAACTCACGTAGAGTGAAAGTATGAGCAATTAATATGCAAAATATCTGCAAAGATCTACACTTTAAAAGGTATTTTTATTTATTTATGTACATATATTTATATTTGTATATTTATATATGTACATATTCTGGCCAACATTGTTTTCATTGATTTAAAAAAAATTATATAAACATTTACACAGGTATGTGAGTAATTTACATGAAAGTTTCTCATTTCATGTCAAAATGTGTGACATTTTCTTCATATAACTATTTTAAACCACATTTTTTGATCTTGTATAGCTAGATATACATATATATAATACATTATTATTATACTTATTGTTTCCATAACCTCATATTAACTAAGACAAGATTACTTCTAGTAAAAAGTTAAAAGGTGATTAAGATCTTAAAAAACTTTGAAGAAATGCTGACTTGTCATCACCTAAAATGCACAATTTCCCTTGTATTTCATGTAATTGTTTTTTCTCCCAATTTGGAATGCCTAATTCCCACTTAGTAGGTCACCGTGGTGGCACGGTTACTCACCTCAATCCGGGTGGCAGAGGACAAGACTTAGTTGCCTCCGCTTCTGAGACTGTCAATCCACGCATCTTATCACGTGGCTCGTTTTGCATGACACCATGGAGACTCTGCATGTGGAGGCTCATGCTACTCTCCGCGATACACGCACAACTTACCACCTGCCCCACCCAGCGTTGACCTACAGCCAATGAGAGAGCAAGAAACAGGGCACGGGAAGTTTAAGTGGGAGGAGTCTTGATGTACCTGCAACAGAACATCAACTAGCATGGCTGCAGTATCAATAAAGTCTCATTGAACCAAATAAATGGAGGAAAAATATGTGAAACATTGGCAGGAGCACCAGTGCATATTTTATGTTTCCTTTGCCTGGACTCTAATTACGTTTCACTACATTTCAGAGTCGTCGGGGATTCGTCAATCGTGAAACGTTTTGTAATGTGTTCACCCATGTCGCTGATTAGTCGTGTAATTTGAAAATGCTACGACTTCCATTACAAGACGGACAGTTGTGTAATATGAACGGTACCATGATCCGACATCTTTGAAAGTCGTGCAATGTGTAGGAGGCATAAGCGTTCACATCAAAACTGTATAGTCTGAAAGTATATTTTGGGCTTAAGCCGTTGGATGATGCAGCTGGTGGAATCCTCCTATACAGCCTGGAAAAGATTTGTCATATGGTTAACATGTTATGTACTGCACAACACTGCAATGGCATCAGGAGTTTCTTTACCTTATGGCAGTGCTAAAAGTGCACAATTGGTGCAATGCCCGCAGTGATTTGAACTCATATAAGGTGCCGATAAGGGGGCCTGTTCACAAAACTATCAGGTGAAACAGCGAAAGGGGGCCACACGGCACACACACTAGCTGAACCTGTTGATGTTCAGGCACAAACAAATACTCCTACACAAACTTTCTAAAATTATTCTAAATTGTAACGCTGTACTGCACAGTTATAATGTAATGTTTTTTTGTAAATGTACAGGTACTGTGGTGCTGAAACCCCTTACATGAAAATGGTTTGGGTGTGTTTTATACAAATGATTAACTCAATGGAAAACTATTACGGTTAAACATGCAATAATATCTGAAGACTGTCAAGCCTGAGACCAATTATCCAAGTTGAGTAGAGACCGTCTGTCCGTGACATTTTCAAGGTGCAGGAAAATCGTCACTATGGTCACGTCTTGCTTAATTAAAATTTCTCCTAAAGACTCCTAAAACTCCTAAAAAAATGAATAATCATTTTGAAACATATGTATGAAATCATGACCACTCACATGAGATGAGTACTCTAGTCATATCAGTAACCTTATGTCTGTCTGCGGGAGAGAGGGAGTGGTGTGGCTCGTCAAGCTTGTTGGCATGATTTTTAGATTTTTTCTCATTACAGTGATAGTGGAGAAATGCCTTAAAACAGCTGAACATGCCAGAGAAGGCTGAGAGAGAGAATGACACGAGTCTGCAGTGTTGATGTGTCTCTGAGTTTTAAGAACTTTATTATATTGACAAGTTTATGTACATTGAGGGTGTTGCATACTGAATTGAGTGAATTAAGAAAAGACTGCATACGGTGCTAAAAGCAGAAAAATAAAAGCCTTACCTGCAGCGTGTCATTGCTCCCCATCTCCTCCTTTTCCATACCCGAACCTCAAGTTCTGTTACACCTTATAAAAGCGTTTTTTTTTTTTTCTACATAGAGCAGGAGCGCCCTCATGGGGGCTGCCATTTTAGAATCGCATGACCAGCTGAATACTATTTGCTTAATCTCAGTAACGGTCTTGTTATTGGACACTTTCACTCTTGGGTTAAATTAATCATGGCTCATTGTAAATAGTGAATTTCTACAATGGCATCTTTAAATTAAAACTATTGATTTTGAATTATGCTGCATCCACACCAATATGTGTCACCATAAGTCAAAGATGACATGAACAAAAAGTTACTAAGTGCACCTTTAAAGTGTCCCTATACAGAAAAGGAGGGTTAAAGCTTTTTGCTAGACACTTTGGCAGCAGGATTTCTGTTGAGTGACAAAACACTTAAAATTGCTGCTGTTGCTATATACACTAAAAACGCTATTGCCATAAGACAAGGGCAAGATTAATTTGAAGGTGTCAAAATGGGCCTTTAGAGGCAAAGTGCTGTGCGCTGAAATGCATGACACCACTCACTCTGGCAGCTATGAGGTAAGGTCTTGTTGTTGTTGTTGTTGTTTTTTAGTCTTAAAGATTGCTGACTCTATAAAGATCAGTACCAGATCGTCAAGGTTTCCAGAACCAATTCCCTCATCCTACACACATACAGTGCAGCACATGATATGATGCTTCTCAGGCCATGAATGAGATATTAACACACTATGTACACACTCATACACACGGGGCATTTGTTCCTATTCAGAAACTTGTTTTCCAAGCAAATCTAATTTATGCTGGCAAAAGCATTTCTCTGTCTTTTTCCACTCCTACTGTTGTGTAAAATTTTGCCCAGTTGTGACAAGAAATCATTAGAGTATTTCAGCCAAATCCTGCACAGGCAATAAAATGCAGCTTTTTGTTTTTTTTATTTTTTTTGAGTGTTTATGTGATGTGGCAGGGAGGGAAGACAGACACATTGGGATTACAGTAACAAGCTTTGGACAGCTTTTTATTTGACAAAATGCAAATGCAAGGAGTAGAAAGGAAATAAAGAGTCCAGATACAGGGTTGCATGAGTCCAAAGGAGCTTAAAGGAATGTTCTGGGTTCAATAAAAGTTAAGCTCAATTGACAGTTTTTGTGACATAATGCTGATTACCACAAAGATTGCTTTCGTCTCATCTGTCCTTTTCTTTAATACAAATTAAATCGAGGTTACAGTGTGGGACAGACAATGGAAGTGAATGTGGCCAATTATTAGAGGGTATAAATGCAAAAATTAGAAGTTTATAATTTTATAAAAGCACTTAAATTAATTCTTTTGTTAAAACTATTATTTGAGCTGTAAAAAAAGAATTTATTGTAATTTTTACAGTCATTTTAGGATTTGTTGACATTACATCATCATGGCAAGTTTTCAAGTTTTCAAGCTGTAAAATTACGTCATGATATGTTAGCAGGAAGAAAGACCCAAGCACAGGAATTAGTGAAATATATGACTTGGCCTCTGTGGCTGTGAGCACTGGAAGTGACAGGGGAACGACCTCCATGGCCGGGAGTACTGGTAGCAACTGGGGAACGGCCTCCATGGCCGGGAGCACTGGCAGCGACTGGGGAATGGCCTCAGTGGCCGGGAGCACTGGCAGCAACTGGGGAACGATCGCCATACACTGCTTCCTTCTCCTCCTCCTGCGGATGGTTGGAAGCAGTGCAGCGGGAACGGACGCCACCTCCTGGCGGTCGGCAGCGGGAACGGATGCAGCCTCCTGGCGGACAGCAGCAGGAATGGACGCCGCCTCCTGCCGGTCGGCAGCAGAAACGGACTCAGGTGTGGTGCTCCATCTGTTCTTCCTCCGAGTAATGGGAAGTGGGGCTGCAGAACCCACTGTCGGAGAGGGGGCATCACTGTCCTCCATCTGGGATGAAGACAGAGAGCCTTTCGAGACACAGGGGGAGATAAAATAATCCCACTTTAAAGTCAATTTTATGGTCTCGGAAACACTCCCCACTTCACCCCCAACAGGAATACAAGACTTGATGGACTCAACCAGGCCTGCCCCAAAGAGATCAATGAGGCATTCCTGGTTGAAGCCCAAACCAGTGCCCAACGCTAGAAATTCCAGGAAGTACTTCCTCATGACTGGTTCCCCTGATGGAGACCAAAAGCTTTTCAACTGTGGCAGCACTTTGGTAAACCGGAGAATCATAACAAAAGAATAAAAATTTCTTCTGGGTCCATTTGTGGTCAAATCGTTCTGTCACTGTACATTAGCAGGAAGCAAGACCCAAGTGCAGGAATGAAAGTAAATATATTTATTAAAACAACAGAAAAACAGGCAACACAAAACTCTCACAGAGGAGAGAAAACAAACTAAAACACAAACTAGAATAAAGACAAATAACTAGGACCAACCGGGAACAGGAACAAGACTGGAATAGGAACAAACAAACTTACTAACAAAACAATTAAACAAAGACAATAGGAAAGAAGGCACAATATACAGTGGAACATACATGAGGGACAGGTGCAGACAGTACCGCCGCTCCCAATAAGCAGACTACACAGTCTGCGTAGGGTACCAACTCCCTAGGGCACCAAGTCCACCGGCTGCACTTATTCACACGTTATATGTTTTTCAAGGACCCAAAAGCAGTTACGGAACACAGATGAACGCTTCGTGCTCACTTCCTCTAGAGGGCCAAGTGTGCGGGGGTCACAGATTAATGATCACAGACAGGCTAAAAGGTGATACAGTTGACTAGCCAAAAGCCCATAGTGATGAATGTTACACGGAGGTTACATTGTGTACAGAAGTGTATACTTTTATCCATGATATGTTAAAGAAGTACATTTATGATAAATTCATTCAATTTAGTCCTGGGGAATGTGGCCTTTGACCCACCCTCTTATTTGAATTATGAAAATGCATTAGGCGGTTTTCTCTGAGTGCTCCAATTACCATGCATTCCCTCTTAAATGCTTTAAATGTAATGAGATCTTTATTTTAAAGGTTTAGCAGATGTAAACTGAAAAATGTATTAGACTACTGATATTAATGAAGTCTTAATACCACGTGAGTGTACATAATTTTAAACATTCTTACTGAGTGCAACTTTAATTAACATTAAATTAGATTAATAAAAGGTTGTTTTATTGTTGTTGTTTGTTTGTTTGCATTTTACCACAGAGACAGTTTAAAATCAAGAAAAGTCAATTATTTTTCAGACAGTCCTTTTAACACATGACTTAATGCCCACTTTGTCTAGCCACAAAAAAAAATCTATATCTCTGTGATGATATCTCTATATATATCGCTTGTAAATATTTATGACTCAGGCCCAGTATTTTGAAAAAGTGCTCATCATAAATGTCCCCCTTCTATATAACTGATGTCTGTGTGTTTCTGCACCCAGCCCCATATGCCATGTTGATCAAAGGGAGAGTGTGTGTCAGAAAAAAAGAGAGGTCGGGGTGGGATTAATCTCAGTGTTTCACTCCGGGCGTTCTTCAACCCTGAGCTCTGTAATCACCTGCCTTAATGATACCTAAGAGTCACCACTGTGGAGCCTTGACTCTTTTTCCTGGTGCTTTGCAAGTCAGCAGCTCTGTACTCTCTGCTCCATAAGCAGTTATGTCCATCAAATTCTCACCTTGTATACCTTGTTCTTATATGTGATGCAGAAGTGGTTTGTAAAGGGGTTCAAAGGAAAGGAGGAGGCATGAACCGACTTGACAATATAAATAATAGTTTTAATATAAAACTGAACAAAAAGACATAATCACACACATGATGGTCATCTCTCTCTGTCGCACCACCATCCGCAGTCGGCCTTTATCCCTCTCTGAGGCTTAATTAGCCTGATAAGGGACCGGGTCACGATCCAGCCCCGCCCTCCACCCTGTCACATTCCTTGCTCGTTCTCTCAGGCTGGGGAGCTCCCGGCATGACGTACATCCCCTGTACACACCCGGCATGACGTGCCCTAAGCCCCATCTGCCGGCAGGTCTGCCGCCTTACTGAATCTGGGAGGGGATAGGGACAGGGAAACAAAAATAATTTAAATAAAAACTGTAACAGTGTAGTACCCCCCCACCCAAACAAAAGAGAGGGAAAAGGCCAACGGGAAAGAGAGAGGAGAGAGAGATAATAAAAAAAAAAACACTTACTCGCCAGTTCTCTGATACGCCAAAGCTTGGTCCCCTGGGCTGTCGTCCATTAGAGGGTGGAGGAGTGGCCAAGGACCAAGCTACGGCATATCGGTGAACCGATGAGCAAGTGTTTTTTCTCTCTCTCTCTCTCTCTCTCTCTCTCTCGTCTCTCTCTTCCACTGCCACTCCATGTTGGTCTTTGAATTTGGCATGATCGCCGTTACAGTGTATAGGTGCCACACTTTTTTTTTTGTTTCCCTCCCCTTGTCCCTCCCTCATCCCGGTAGATGGAAGCCCCTCCCCAGGGAAAGTGTGTGGGGGGATGTCATGCCGGGGGCTCCCTGGCCTGAGAGAACGAGGGAGGAATGTGACAGGGCGGAGGGCGGGGCTGGGTCATGATTCCACACACCCGGCCCCTAATCAGGCTAATCAAGTCTCAGAGAGGGATAAAGGCTGACTGGAAGCTGCAGTGCGACAGAGAGAGAGATTTACGGACAGCTGTCCGACACCTTTGTGTGTTTGTCTTTTTGTTTCATTTTTATATTAAACTATTATTTATATTGTCAATTCAGTTCTCGCCTCCGCCTTTCCCTTAAATCCCTTTACACCATTTATCATATTGGTGCTGACAGCAATTATGACACATCACTTTCGATCCTCTAGCCTCGATCCAAAGTTGTGTGACATTTTCAAAGTGATTATGATTTTAATCATTGTAAAGCAACACCTGCAGAGCTGAGTAATCACCGCGGGACAGTGAGAAATGTCAACACTGAAATTAATTAAGTAAAAGGGCTCATCACAATTATTCATGAAAAGTCTGCAGTGAATCAGTTTGCTTAAATGATGATAGGTATTATCGCATTAGAGTGGAGATAAGAGTACACACTTCTTCCTCAGAAGATCTTACAGGCACTTAAGCTTTGTTTTGGCACTCTCAAATAACTCGGGCCACTTCTGCATTTTATTGTTTTGTTAGTATATCTCATCATAAATCTACCCTTAGAATGTTAGCCTCAGTCACCATGTTATTTCAATGTCTTGGAAAAAGATGGAATGAAAGTGAATGGTGACTGAGTCTATCATTCTTCAAAACATCTCCTCGTGTTCCACGGATGAAAGAAAGTCATATGGGTTTGGAACAACATGATTTTTCAGATCATAACAAAGCATTTGTCAATGCAACATGGGTAAACTGAAACTTTTATTATTATAATTTTTAATTATACATTTCAGAATATTTTTTCCAGTCAAACCACACATTTTTTACACAAATTGCCACCACGTCTAGTATCAAGCTTTTATAACTAAAATGTTATGTTCCTTTCCTTTTCTTCCTTGAGAAGACAAGCTGAGGCATATGCATGAAATCCTTTTACATCTTTTATATTGTCACTTCAGCTAACTCATAAAACCTAGCACCTAATCAATAATAAATTGTTTCAATAGCCTTCTTGTGTTCTCAAAATAGCTGGGGGTTCAGCTAATTAATGTACAACAGCCCCAATATTCTTCCACTTCACTTCTGCATTCGGCATATCAGAGAGTAATACAGTTTAGGATCAAAATAGCTTCCAGCAAACTGCTTTAAAAAAACAAAAAACTTCCATAGATTACATTACATTTCCAAGTCAATATTTCATTAACTGGATATAGGCATAATATAAATATAAAAAAGAACTTTTGCAGCACTTAGAATGAAAGTTTAACTTGGTGGCTGTGAAACTGCACTGAAAAGAGTGAGATGAAAGTAGAGAGTAATGAACGTTTGATACAGTGTTTGTATGTGTTCAATACTGTAATGTAGTATCATAAATGGCTGTGCTGATATATTCTATATAACAGATCTACAAATATGAAATTTGCTTTTATACAACAGTTGTATAAATAAGACCTTAATATACATTACTTATATTTTAGACACAATACTGTCAATTATTTAGTCTATTTTTGCTCCCATAGACAATATGTTGCTGAGAAACGCAGTCTGACATTGAAAACACAATCGCAAGCTGTTTCAACATTTAATCATGAGCAAGATATAAATGATAAATATCAATATTCCAATTTTTACTAGTTAAAATTCTATATCTTAATATCAGTAATTACATTTTCACTAGTAAAACAAAAATGATTGAAATCAACAATGACATCATTACTTGCAGAAATACCCATTCTTGATATCAAAAAAGTTATTTCAACAAGTAAAAACCGTAATTCTTAATATCTGTAACTGCATTTTCACTAAAATGTTCTATAATTAATATCTTACAAGCACAAATTCTTATTTCACATCAGCAGTGTACTTCTTTTTACACTGCTGTAAATAATAATTCTTCTTTTGATAAAATTACATTGTTACTAGTGTGTATATATACAGTATATATACTCTGTGTGTGTGTGTGTGTGTGTGTGTGTGTGTGTGTGTGTGTGTGTGTGTGTGTGTGTGTGTGTGTGTGTGTGTGTGTGTTAGGGACAAGAGCGGTCCCAAGGAGAAACACACCAGAGAAGAATGGTGAACCAAAAAGATGTTTAATCCATTAGAGATGCAAAATGTGCAAATAAAGTGTTTAAAAGCAATCATAAAAACAAGATTACATACAATTGTTTTTTTTAAAAAGCCCTGTTTTTGGTACTAACAGCAATACCTACTCCCCTCCCTATAAACAATGGAAGTCAGAGTATATTTGCACTCAAGCAGTGCTGGCATAACCTTTTCCATGTGCTCAAACACTTGTCCATATTTCTACCTCTCCTCTTGTGGCAGCTGGGTTAAATACACAATTGTCCCACCTTTGCTAAATGGAACAATCCATTTAGTTTAACTTACAATTAACTCTCACCTCTTCATTCTTAAATGCAATATCATAGAATATATTCATGAGAGATAAATGAGAGTTAAAAACACCCATAAATACATAAACCCCAATAAATATTGCAAAATGAACACAGTTAAATTTGTGATGGTGACCGATTCACAGGCTGTCCATCACAAAAAATAAAATGAAAAAAAAAAAATGAAAAAAAAAATAAATATATATATATATATATATATATATATATATATATATATATATATATATATAGAATATAAATAAAATTTGGTTTTCACTTTTCACATGTTAATTTCAGATGGCTGCATATGATTGTAACTAATAAAAAGACTCATAACTCTTCAATTTACCGATTTCACATACAAGTCCAGATATCTGAAATGAACATCGTCACTAGTGAAAACCAAATTATCAAAAAAAATTATTTTTACTATTTTCATTTCAATTATTGATATTAGTATATTAGGATGTGTACTAGTAACCAAGTTATTATAATTAACTTAATATTTAATTTTACTAGTAAGTAGAACACAGCAGAAATATAACTAGCAAGAAATTATAGATGTCTGTAATTGTGTTTTGAACTGGACTGGATGACAGATCACTGTAAAACGGTACTAGTGAAAATGCATTTACGGATATAAAGAAATGTGTTTTTTACTAAATATGTTTATTCCGAGTGAATTTCTGCAAGTAATGATGTCATTTTTTAGATAAAGAATAAACGTTTTTACTAGTTCAAATGCAATTACTGATATAAAGATTTAGCATTAAACTAGTGAAAAATAAATTCTTGGTATAAATAATTCACATCCTGCACATGATTAAAAGTCAATAAGCCAAAGAAACACAGACAAGCGGAGTCATACAAACAGTGAAGAATCCCCGTGCCACTTCCATATATGCAAACCAATCATCTCTGTTTTAGTGTGATGTTATGTACAATGGCATTAATTAAAATATAGAACTGCAATAAAATCGTATCACTGTATTGCATCAACAAATAAATAACAGAACAGAGTAAAAAAGAAGTTCTGTTTTAAAGATGAAAGTTGTTGAAATGTTCTAAGTGCCAAGAGTGACACCTAGTGATTGACATGAGGAGGGACGGGAACAGCATCCTACTTTCAGAACTTTGATGACATTTTCCTTATAAAATGGTAAATGACCAAAATGTAAAGCAGGAACCATTGGTATATGCCTCAGCATTATCTTTTATAATGCCCCCCCACCCCCACCCCCCATAATATGGCAGCACAATTTAACAGACATTTTAGTTGAGATAGTGACATCTTCATAAGATGTGGTGGGTGTGTGTGTGTGTGTGTGTGTGTGTGTGTGTGTGTGTGTGTGTGTGTGTGTTTGAATAAATACATTTTGGCAGGGACTCGAAAAACATAGTAAAACTGTAATGTAGCTTTTGCTATGGCTCTCAAGGGCAAAACATCACATTGTACCTCAAGGTTTGGGCCAAGTGCTGTCTGCCCCAGATTTTATTAGTAACCTAAAATCAATTGTTACTATCCCTCCACAGGTTGATAAATTCACTTCTCCAGGCACTACCTAAAACAGGAGAGAGCAAAATGTGTTTTCTCTCAAATTTCTTTTTTTAAAGCATTTACCTTGTGTCAACTTTGAGACCTTAAAATTGTACATCACAAATCATTCAATTCACAGCTAACAGCACTTTGTGTAATTAAGACTGGACTCCCTATAGGCAGTTTACACATACAGGTGACTATTGTGTGTTTAACATTTAATAATATGCAACATTCAAGTGATCCATAATTAAAGTGCACAGACCTTGGTTTGAATTGCAAGAAACCTCAGGGGTGATCCTCGTGTGCCAGTAGCTCTCAGCAGCATGTCTTATTTATCATCTTTCCTCATGCAGATAATAGTTTGCAGATAGATCAGGCTCTGGGCTTGTCCTGACATTTAAATTTCATGTTTTGTGACAGGTTAGGCCTTTGCAGAGTCTCTAAACCATTGAGCAAAATCACAGCACAACAAACCGGATGAATGAATACAAAAATATTCTTTAAAAAGCATGAAATGCAGGAGCCATGATATTTAAAACAATTATATAAAAAAGTTTATTTATAGAAGTAAACCAAGGTCAACACAAAGGTTATTGCAGTGAATGTTACTTTTAGCATTACCAAAACAGCAAATTATCTTTTTTTAGGAATAGTTCACCCTTAAATGAAAATTGTAATTTACTCACCCTCATGTAATTAAAAACCCATTTCACTCTTTCATGGAAAACAAAACTAGAAGTTTAGTAGAAAGTCCCAGGTACTTTTTCAATTTTTTTCCATTGAAAGAGAATGATATGAATACTGTCGAGCTCCAAAAATGACAAAAGAATACACCTGGCCCATATAGACACCTGAAGCTGATAACATCTTGGATGGCCCTTTTCTTATTTGGCTCAACACGATGGCTGTTTTTCCCAAAACTATTTGAAATGTGGACTCATCAGAACACAAAACACAATTCCACTGTTCTACTTTCCATCTAAGATGAGACCGAGCCCAGAGAAGTCGGCGGCACTTCTGGACAGTGTTGATGTATGGCTTCTGCTTTGCATAGTAAAGTCTTAATTTGCATCTGTGGTTACAGCAGTGAATGGTGTTGACTGACAAAGGTTTACAGAAGTATTCCCATGTCATGACAATGGTAAATCACATACTGCCTGGATTACAAGTGCATGACTACATAAGCAGAGAGTGCGGCTGTTAGATTGGCCTGCTTGCACTCCTGAGTCAGATCTGTCTCCAATTTAAAATGTGTGGCGCATTGAAGCGCACAATACGGCAATGAAGATCCCGTACCATTGTGCAGCTGAAGACCTGTATAATGGATGAATAGGAGAAAATTCCACTTTTTAAACTTTAAATCTTCAGTGCCCAATTGCTTGATAAGTGTTAATAGAAGAAATGGTGTTGTTGGGGGGACTGGGTAGCTCAGTAAGTCAAGACGCTGACTACCACACCTGGAGTCTCAAGTTCAAATCCAGGTCGTGCTGAGTGACTCCAGTCAGGTTTCCTAAGCCACCAATTGGCCCGGTTGCTAGGTGGGTAGAGTCACATTGGGTTAACCTCCTCGTGGTCGCTATAATGTGGTTCACACAGTAAAATCAACAAAATCCTAAACCTCACCCTAACCAAGTTTTTTAAAAAGCAAATTAGACATGAAAAATTCAATTTCTGAAGCAACCACATAATTTTGTGCTGCTTCTAAAACACTATCAATTCTGATTTTCAGACTCATATACCTCAATCCTTTGCATTGCAAGTGCAACAGTCTATCAGTTGAGCTAATGCACAATTTATTCACATTCGAACAAGCTTGTAAATGTGGTTGGTTATGTAATTCAAATGTTAAATTGTATTGACTTCCAAGTCATGCACCATAGTAAAAGTGTTAATATGTCATAAGATAACATTGTATGAGGAACAGGGCAAAAGGTAAGTGATTATGAACTGTTTTTTGTTTGTTTTTTTTGCTATAATGTAAGTGAATAGTGACTTAGGTCTGCAAAGCTCATAAAAAAGGTAAACATAGCCTTTTTTGAGCTTGACAAAGCAGTCACTATTCACTTACATGATGGCAAAAAAAGAAAAAGAAAGATAGAAAGAAGACTATTTAAAATTCCCATTTTGTGTTCCATGGAAGAAAGGGGTGAACTATCCCTTTACCTATTTAATTATTATTTGAAACTATGGCTACAAAGTGGGAACGTGTACTTATAGGTTTCAAATAGAGAAATGTGTAGATAAGAGGTGTTCTGCTCCTTGTGGTCCTCCTATGTGCCGAGCAGTGGGAGTGAGGTGGTTGACTAGGGCTCTAACCTGAAATTGAGGGCACTTGCACGCTGAAATTGGGGCCAGGAGATGGCATTATATTTGAGAGAACACTGCAGGAATCAGTCTTACAAGAGCCACATGGAACTATGGGGAAATTGGAGATGGCACTGAGAACTTCAGAACTGTACAAATCTTGCTGTTACACTGATCCAGGTTTGGCATTCTCTAGTGATGGCTGGGGTTTTCATGGATTGAGATCAAGAAGGCTGATACCAGATCAGTGTAAAAGGGCAGGTTGTGCCTGGAGCATCAAACCTCAAAGTTCCAGTGGTGGAAACTGAATATTTGTTGTAAATAATGTTCAGCCAGTAAACAGAATGAGAATGGGCAGATATTTTGAGGATAGATTTTTTGTTTCACATTTATTTCCACAAAGTGAAAACATCAATTAGCTTTTTTTTAAAGGGTTTGTTCTAACAAAAATGAAAATTGTGTCAAGACATACTCACTTCTTCCATGAAACACAAGGACATTTTTTGAAGAATGTTAACGGTGTTCTTTTTTCCATACAATGAATGTGGATGGTGACTGAAGCTAACATTATCCTTAACATTTCCTTAGGGGTCATCGGAGTCTGGAACAAAATGCGGATGAGTAAATGACTCAAATAAAGTAATTTTCAAGTTTCAATTTCTGTCAAATTGTTTGCAACCTGTATGAGAATGTCACTTTTATCAAATGTACTAAATATAGTTGTGACAGAAATGTCAATATTGCAGGATATATGCAGGAAAATAAAGACCTAGATGGTTTTGCAAAGGGTGAAGGTCTCTTTTACAATCAGATTTAAACCAGTCGGACACTGTTTACCTGGTCTCGGCTGATGGATGGTGGAAAACACTTGAGGGAACACCATTGCCTCAAATTATAAGCCATTAAACGGAGCCACTTCAATTTCACCATCCTAATTTAATGAGGGTGCCTAATGAAACTGCAAAATACGACAGAGGACTCTGATAGACTATCCAGAGCTGGAAGGGTTTTAGGTGAATTGGTGTCTAGCATTTTAGTTGAATTAAATCTGTGTTCTATAAATAAAATGTTCATTAAGTTCTTCCCTGTGCAGATGAGACATTTTAACATTGTGTAAAACCACATTGGAATTCAAAAAGCCAGTTCATAGGCCTATCTGATGTATATGAAACTACGATGGGATCCTGGAGTTTACTTTAACCCTAATGTTGTCATTACAGGGAAAATGAAGTGGTCTTAATTAAACATTACTTGAAATGTTAAGTTTTGGTCTCATAACTCAAATATCTTAGTTCCTTGAAGTTATTTATCTTAAAGATCTAAAGGCTTAAGATTTTAAGTGTTAATAACTCAAACTATTGAGTATAAATTTGAGGCAATGGGGAATACCTACAATCCCTTGTGCTTAAATTACTTAATTATGTTTGCGTGTTCAAAAGGGAACTTATGGAGGAATTTAAATAGTTGTTATTAAGAATTCATAGATGTTTTAGCCCTTTTGAAGTATTTATGTTGTTTTGTTGCAAATAGTTGTTTCGTCACATTAGGGTGATCTGTGTCCCCTTAGGTCAAGTTGGTCCCTGTAAACACTATTTAAATTTACCTTGTAGATATGCCACTGAAGTACAGATGCTTTTCTGTGGGTTTAATGGTCGACCATGAATCAGTAAATATATTCATAGAAATGTGAGCTCTGTTTGTGTAATTTGAGTCAATTCAACTAAAATGATTGAGCAGTAACAACTCTACTTTTGTCACGTTCCTGTGTTGTCTGCCCCGTGTTTTCTGTTTCACATGCCACCTTTCACGTTCCATGTCACGTTTTCCTTGTTGTCCGCCCCGTGTTTCATTGTCTGTGTAAACAAACTACATTTCCCATGGTTCCCGGCCCTCATCACCACTGCCACAGCGTTATTGTCTGCACCTGAATATCGTTTGTTATCTTCCTGTGTCGCTGTATTTAACCCCGTTTGTTTCTCCATTCCCCTGTCGGTCTTTGATGTATGTGGACGCCTGTTACCCGTGCTCTCTGTCTTGGTTTATTCCCCGGTTACCCCTTCTGTAAGCCTTCCGTGTTTTGTTAACCCTTTGTATGCCTTCCGTGTTTTGTTTTACCTTTTCCCATCGTGGATGTTTCCTTTGTTCATGTTTTTTCGTGCTGCCTTTTTATTTAATAAAATATCGCTGCAAGTAGATCCTCGTCCCGTGTTTGCCTTCACCGTCAATCGTGACAGAAAGACCGACCACAAATGGATCTAGCAGCGGTTTTCACCGAACTGGCCCAGGCAGATCTGACCGTTCTCGAGTACTCACGACTCTTCTCCACTGTCGCCATCCACACCAGGTTCGACGACGCCTCCCTGAAGACCATCTACTGGGTCGGGTTACCATCATCCCAGTGGAGGGAAGCGCCGGAACCCGGAGAGCACACGTGGAGGGAGTACGTGAGTCTCGTTCTGAGGGAACTCGCGGCCGAGGAACCACCCCTCTTGATTCCGGCTTTCGAGCCTGAGCCCATGCCTGCCCTGATTGATGAGCCAGCGCTGCCAACTTCGTCCGCCCGGAGAAGGAGGAGAAGAAAAGCTTCCGCTCTCCAGCTCACGCCGGCCACGGTCAGCGAGCCAGCGCCCACGCCTGCCACGGTCAGCGAGCCAGCGCCCACGCCTTCCCTCGACCGTCCCAGAACCAGCGCCTGTAGCCTCGACCGTCCCAGAGCCAGCGCCTGTAGCCTCGACCGTCCCAGAGCCAGCGCCTGTAGCCTCGACCGTCCCTGAGCCAGCGCCTGTAGCCTCGACCGTCCCTGAGCCAGCGCCTGTAGCCTCGACCGTCCCTGAGCCAGCGCCTGTAGCCTCGACCGTCCCTGAGCCAGCGCCAGTAGCATGACCGTCCACGAGCCAGCGCCAATAGCCATGACCGTCCCAGAGCCAGCGCCTCCCGAGCCTCCCAGGGCTCCGCCTCTCAAGTCTTCCAGGGCTCCTCCTCCCGAGCCTCCCAGGGCTCCGCCTCTCAAGTCTCTCGAGTCTTCCAGGGCTCCTCCTCCCGAGCCTCCCAGGGCTCTGCCTCTCAAGTCTCTCGAGTCTTCCAGGGCTCCTCCTCCCGAGCCTCCCAGGGCTCCGCCTCTCCAGTCTCTCGAGTTTTCCAGGGCTCCTCCTCCTGAGCCTCTCAAGTCTCTCGAGCCTCCCAGGGCTCCGCCCCTCAAGTCACTTGAGTCTTCCAGGGCTCCGCCTCTCGAGCCTTCCAGGGCTTGGCCTCCCGACCCTTCCAAGGCTCCGCCTCCCATGTCTCTCGAGTCTTCCAGGGCTCCTCCTCCCGAGCCTCCCAGAGCTCCGCCCCTCAAGCCTCTCAAGCCTGCGAGGGCTCCGCCCCCCAAGTCTCTCGAGCCTCCCAGGGCTCCACCCCTCAAGTCACTCGAGTCTTCCAGGGCTCCGCCTCTCAAGCCTCTCGAGCCTTCCAGGGCTCTGCCTCTCAAGTCTCTCGAGCCTCCCAGGGCTCTGCCTCTCAAGCCTCTCGAGCCTTCCAGGGCTCCGCCTCTCGAGTCTCTCGAGCCTCCCAGGGCTCCGGCTCTCCAGCCTCTCGATCCTCCAAGGGCTCCGCCTCTCGAGCCTCTCGAGCCACCCAGGGCTCCGCCTCTCGAGCCTTCCAGGGCTCCGCCTCTCAAGCCTCTCGAGCCACCCAGGGCCCCGCCTCTCGAGCCGTCCAGGGCTCCGCCCCCCGAGCCTCCTACGGCTCCGCCTCCCGAGGACGAGGATCTATCAAGTAGATCCTTGTCCCGTGTCTGCCTTCACCGTCAATCGTGACAACTTGCATGTATATTTTTAACTTAAATATTTAAGTTCATTCTAAATTAACACCAAGTGAAGTTAACTTAATTACACATGTTTTTGGAGACGCCATTACTTAATTCAGTTGAGGGAATGAGTTTACTCAATCAATTAAGTAAAAGGAACTTATTATGGTTTTCAGTGTACCTGGACTTGTTCTGACTAATATAAAAACTGAAACATACAGACCGTATGAAACAAATGTACAGTTAACTTTAGAACTGGAAGTATTTTGATAATGCAAACATTTGGGAGCTTCCTTTAGCTTTTATCTATGGAACTTATCCTTTATCTACAATAAATTCAACTGTGTCTTTACATTTCCTAGTGGCAAATAAAAACAAGAGGCTTAGAACTAAGTCAGTTTCATGAAACTTGTCAAGAACATATCCAGATATTATATAGAGAGAGATAATATTTGGCAATCTAAAGAACCCCAAAAGGTAACTTAATTGAGTATCTTTGTTTTTACATGGCAATGCTAATTACTGTAGGCTCATAAAAAATAATAACAAAAATAAAACTTATTTTAAATTGTACAGTAATTATATAACATAGTATTTGTACTGCCTTTAATTGAAGCACTGTGGTATAGAGTATTTTGAACTATAATTCAGTAATATAAAAAAAAGGATATTACAATTAGCAGAATGTAATGAGAATCATAATTGAGAATAATGAAAATTATAATTAACCTCAAAGGTAAAATGTCCGGATGCAACACAGTAATGACAATTTGGGGTGTTCGCATTTTTAATTGTAATTTAAATAATGTAACACAAACGTTAATGTCTTTGTGTACAATATACTATTATTCATTTAGAAAAATGCAGTTGTTTGTTGTTAGTTCATACAAGTTCATAATGCATTGACAAATACAACATTTAATTTAAAACTGTATTAGTATATGTTAAAATTAACATTAACCAAGATGAATAAATGCTGTCAAATACAAGTATTGATAATTGCTAGTTTATGTTAACTAATGTAGTAACTAAACAAATACAACCTTATTTTAAAATGTTAGCCTATATTATTTTATTTATTTGTATGTGAAATGTGACCTGGAATGTTTTTGTGAGATCACCAGCTTGTAGAAATCATAGTGACAGTGCATCTGGAAAGTATTCACAGCGCTTCACTTTTTCCACATTTTGTTATGTTACAGCTTTAATCCAAAATTGATTAAATTCATTATTTTCCTCAAAATTCTACAAACACTACCCCATAATGACAATGTGAAAGAAGTTTGTTTGAAATCTTTGCAAATGTATTAAAAATACATGTACAATGTATATAAGTATTCACAGCCTTTGCCATGACACTCAAAATTGAGCTCAGGTTCATCCTGTTTCCACTGATCATCCTTGAGATGTTTCTGCAACTTGATTGGCAGTCCACCTGTGGTAAATTCAGTTGATTTGGAAAGGCACACACCTGTTTATATAAGGTCCCACAGTTAACAGTGCATGTCAGAGCACAAACCAAGCCATGAAGTCCAAGGAATTGTCTGTAGACCTCCGAGACAGGATTGTATTGAGGCACAGATCTGAGAAGGGTACAGAAAAAATTCTGCAGCATTGAAGGTCCCAATGAGCACAGTGGCCTCCATCATCAGTAAATGGAGAAGTTTGGAACCACCCGGCCAAAGTGAGCGATCAGGGGAGAAGGGTTTTAGTCAGGGAGGTGACCAAGAACCCGATGGTCACTCTGACAGAGCTCCAGCATTTCTCTGTGGATAGAGGATAAACTTCCAGAAGAACAACCATCTCTGCAGCACTCCACCAATCAGGACTGTATGGGAGAGTGGCCATATGGAAGCCACTCCTCAGTAAAATGCACATCACAGCCCACATGGAGTTTGCCAAAAGGCACCTGAAGGACTCTCAGACCATGAGAAACAAAATTCTCTGGTCTTATGAAACAAAGATTGAACCCCTTTGGCCTGAATGGCAAGCATCATGTCTGGAGGAAACCAGGCACCGCTCATCACCTGGCCAATACCATCCCTACAGTGAAGCATGGTGGTGGCAGCAGCATCAGGCCAGTGGTGACTCAGTGGTTGAGGCTCTGGGTTACCGAAAGGTCAGGGTTCAAGCCCCAGCACCGTTAAGATGTCACTGTTGGGCCCTTGAGCAAGGCCCTTGACCGTATCTGCTCCAGGGGCACTCTTTCATGGCTGAACCTGCGCTCTGACCCCAGCTTATTTGGGATAATCTAAAACAAATCTGTACCTGTACTCTGCACAATGACAATAAAGTTAAATCTTAATCTGTTTTTCAGAGGCAGGAACTGGGAGACTAGTCAGGATTGAGGGAAAGATGAATGCAGCAATGTACAGAAACATCCTTGATGAAAACCTACTCCAGAGCGCTCTGGACCTCAGACTGGGGCGAAGGTTTAGGACAATGACCCTAAGCACACAGCTAAGATAACAAAGGAGTGGCTACGGGACAACTCTGTGAATGTCCTTGAGTGGCCCAGCCAGAGCCCAGACTTGAACCCGATTGAACATCTCTGGAGAGATCTGAAACTGGCTGTGCACCGATGCTCCCCATACAATCTGATGGAGCTTGAGAGGTCCTGCAAAGAAGAATGGGAGAAACTTCCCAAAAATAGGTGTTCCAAGCTTGTAGCATCATACTCAAAAAGACTTGAGGCTGTAATTGGTGCCAAAGGTGCTTCAACAAAGTATTGAGCAAAGGCTGTGAATACTTATGTACATGTGATTTTTTTTTTATTATTATTTTTAATACATTTGTAAAGATTTCAAACAAACTTCTTTCACATTGTCATTATGGGGTAGTGTTTGTAGAATTTTGAGGAAAATAATGAATTTAATCAATTTTGGAATAAACCTGTAACATAACAAAATGTGGAAAAAGTGAAGCGCTGTAAATAGTTTCCGGATGCACTGTATGTGAAAGTTTGTTATGTGTCCTATAGGAAATGCCAGACAGAGTCCCAAATTCAATGAGCAACAGGTCTAGTTCATTCTACTAAAAAAGGATTAAATATGAATGCACTATCAGATGGTAAAGTGGGATATGGGGTTGACCAAATTCCAAGAAATGTTTGACAGAAATGCAGTTAAAGTCAGTCATCCAAATTTAAATGAAATGTGCACATTAGTTCTGAATATTATAGTTTATGTCTAATATGTTACCCTTCAGGAAAAAAGCATTCAAGTCTGGAAATACAGTGAACTTCAAGATTGATCCAGAGCTTTTTTTATTTAAATTAATATTATTTACATAAAGACGATAACAGTAAGTCTAGTGTAATGTTAAACTATAGTGAGTGAATAATCGTTCTGTTCCTCAGTTGTTCCACGTACTCCTTGGCCTGGTCCAATCCCATCTTCTGTTCAACTTTGGGCGGCACTCCCTCAACAAGCTTTATGAAGTAGTGGCAGTGCACTTTGTCCATGATGCCGAACATGCCACGTCCACGATAACGAATGCGCTTCAGATATTTTCCCTTAGCTGAGAATGATTCAGCTGTTGGGATCAGGAGCAAGAAAATATAATTCAACTGCTAGAGTAAAAGGTATGAATGCACTATCAGATGGAAAAGTAAAATGTAGTGAGCTATATTTATTATTGTTTAATTATTCCCCTGAGGTCCACTTAAAAAGTAAATTTTTTCACCATAAATAGTCATAATGTCATTTTTCATGACCTTTTTTCACCCTCTTTCTGATCCTGAATTAAACACCCCAGTTAAAGTAGAGTACAGTCTTGGGTAGGGGTGGGATGATATGGTTCTCTCAAGATTTGGTTCTATGTACAGTCAAATGACAAAGTATGACAGATAAAAAAAAAATGTTACTGTTTGAGCAGATTTATACATATTATAATTTCTCATCAGAATAAAGTTCTCTATAATAATGAAAAGCATTTATATAGTGTGTTAATCACATTTTAGCTTTTTTAAAAAGAAAATATTCTACGTTCTATCAATTAATATTATGTTATAAAGTTGCATAAATAATAATCTGAACTGCCACTGATGGAAATAATGTGTGCAACATACAAGTATTTAACTTAATTTATATAACAAGCACAAAAACAGTACTGTCTCTTTAAGCACAGCGACTTTTGCCCTCAATAAGCTTCGTCAAATAATTTGTTTCGCGATATTTTGAGGTTCGATATATTGTCCCATCCCTGCTCTTGTGCATGTTATACACCTCAAGCAAACACATTGCTACTCTTTACCAGCAGAAACAGCTGCACTTGTACTAATGGCTTATGGATTGAATGTTTCAATTATAGGTTGGTATTCAAGCACTTACCAAAATATACATTTGATTTGTATTCCACGTTGTGATTCTTCACTGCCATTTCCTGGGCTTCCAAAAGCACCTTGAACACAAAAATGTTTGCAAAAAAATACAAAAAATGCTATGAATTTCCAAACCACTTGAGGCATTGTGATCACATAGCTTGAGGGCAGATAAATAAGCAAACAAATTTCACTTTGTTAATACTATTTATTACACAGACCTCTGAAATATTCTATTCTGATGGTCAATGGCGCCATCTAGTGGTCCAAAATTTCTCAGTAACAACCAATCAAGACTGCTTATCCAGGTATTGCGAGTAATATTTCCTGCTTCTTGGATTACTGTGTGATCTCTGCAAGTTAATAAAATAATACTCAAATCAATATTCATGTGCACTTATTTATTTATTTGGCTTGTAACAAGCTGGATAATGAAGAGTCATTACTTAAAAACACCTTTTTCTCAATCAAACCACTGTTTGTATTCTTACCTATTTCATTATTTGAGCACACTTCTTGTTGTTGAACTCTAGCTGAGCGAGTGCCTGGTCAATGGTCATACCTCTGATCTGTTGTTTAAAACACAAACCAGGTTTTACTTGGTCTATAATAGGCATTGAACTTAATGCATACTTACATAATCACTGAAATAATGCAATAAAATATACATGGTGCCAGCTACATTGAGAAATGTATCACCATAGACATTTTCAAATGTATAATGTGTCCTGTCTAGAGCCTACAAGATAAATTAGGCATGATAATAAATTACTAATACAGGTCAGTCCTTGCAAGCAGATATATCACTTACCAGCTTAGCCAAGTACCACATCTTGTCTTTGCTGTATTTAATCTGACGTCTACAGTGATGGATCTCCTATCAGGAATGTAAATAACACAAAGTCAACGTTAGCATACTTAAATCCCATTAAGATCAGACACGTCATTCACATTATTTGTGTGTAATGGTGAATTTTATGGACCACTAACTGCAGGTCTGCGTGGCTCATCTTTCTGTTGTGGTGGATATACAATCAGATTGTTCCTTTCCCAATGTTTGCTGTTTAACTCCGCACTTGTGTGAAGACATGACACTTGAAATGGCAAAGATGGAACACCAATCAACCTGAAAAGAACATAAGAAATTGACAGTTTGCCTATAGGTAGACAACTCAATAACTAGGCTATAGGCGCATCTAAATCCTAAAAATGTGGTTTATGTAGGCAACTCACTAGGTTTTGAGACACTCAAATAGGCTATACGTGTATTGAATGCAGTCTGTGTCCTAAACGTTGGTATTTTCTTACCTAGAGTGAATTTGTCCACAAACACGACCGATGGTGGTAACCTGTCGATAAAGTTAATATAAATTCAAATTAACTCAAAACAACTAAATTGTATCTATAACAAATATATAAAGAAATTATAGTAGGTTTGGCTCACCAGCCCATGTCACTGCGCTTTCCGTTAAATGTCATTAAAGTTACAGAATGGCTTTAAAATTGCTTTATTCTTTATTAATAGTAGAATTGTTGTAGATAAACACTTAAATATTATAATTTAATTATGTCTACTAATAAAAATTCCTTTATATACTTATTGAATATGCTGCTCTGCTTTTCAACTTTTTACCCTAGCTGATTTATGAATTACTAATTTTTTAATGACATCTTTCTTTTTTTATCAATCTTTCCTTACTTTGATTTTTGTTTATTTGTTACTCCTCTGGTGACCATTATTTCTTTAAATAGTTTTGTTATAAATTGTGACAATGTCATTGTTTTGTGCGGACTGTATTATTCTGTGTTACTATTAAATAATAATGAAGGACCTGAAACGGAAAAACATTAATGCATTGGTCTCAAACAAATGTTTGGTTGTTTCCATGATAACTTGTCCCTTCTCGCGGTCCGTATAATTTTTACGACACACGTTGTCGACGCACGGTAGCTGGCGTGTTTTCGGCAGCATGAGTGCAGCATGTGAGAAGTAATTAGACTGATATCACCTAGATCTTCTTTTTCTCTGCTTTTAATGCAGCAATCATCTCCTCATTACAATGCACCAAAGACATCTGCCAGCCTCTCCAAACTGGTACTGTTCGCGCTGCAGTGACATAAACAACAACGGAGTGCTAGGTTTTGGAGCAAAAAATGCTATCTACCTGCTCAAAGTGACTGCTGCAGCTCCAGCAGTTATAGGTAAGTGGTCAGATTGATTTAATTCAGTTTTCTTTTTCAAAAGCACCACCTTGCCTGATCAGTCCTTCTTTCTGCAGGTGAACTCATTGGACACACTGAAAGAGTTTCTGGTTTTGCATTTTGTCCGCATGATGGACAAGAACACATTTGTGCCAGCACTTCAGATGATAAAACAGTAAAAATCTGGGATACTGAGCAGAAAGTTCTGTTGACCGAGCACAATGTGCACCAAGTAAGTCAACTTTATTACTATCCATCGTTTAAGGTACCGTGATTTTACCAAAACAATTTTTGGACCCTACTGGAGTACACATTTGTACCATGTACAGTGGGGGGCTCAACTACAAGGATATTTTTTATCATATTTTAATTTGCTCTGCCAAAAATATTTTAAATCTATCAGAATGATTATAATTTTTTAAAATATTTCTAAAAAACAATGACAGTTGGGATATATATGCATCTATAATGTCACTCCATGACAACTTTAAATTAATAAACATGCCTTTGCTGGAAAAGGATGGCATACTGTGCCAAACACTTCTAATTTGTTTATACATTTCAACCCATTCCAACTGATGCTTGAAAGAATATGACAAGTCTTTCTCACAATTTTGATCTCATCTATATTGGCCAGCTAGATTGCATTACATTGGTGTTGTATGTAACCCTCTGTTGCACAGTGTTCTGCAATTAAAACATCTTTAAAATCAAATTTATTCAGGGTGTGATATTACATATAAACCATCCATAATTCTATGTTCCTTTTCTAGTTCATTTCTATGTCATTGTGAGTTATTTTTATTTATGGGAACATAAATGGCGATGCATCAAATAAATCTTGAAAAATTATCTTTTATTTTTGTTGTAATTGTCAGATGTTTTAATTCTCTAAAATATGTTATTTTTGTAAAATGAAAATAATTACAGAGTAATTATATTCTTGGTCTGAATTAAAACCAAAACATCAAGACGTTTTTGGCCTTTAATATTCATGCATCAGCATTAACCCTATCCCCTAACCATATAAACCATCCTTTGATGTTTCTTAATTAAATAGCAGAATTTTCAAAAACAATGTTCAATACATTAAGGCCCTAGCACACTTACAGAGAAGTTGTTCTTTGTTCAGAGGTCAAAAGAAGGTCAAAACAGCTGAGCAATGGTATACTCATTATTATTGCAGATTAATTATTATCGTTAAGCCCTGAATTTTATACTGTAGACTGACATACCATATGTGTTCCTGTTTGAACAGAGCAATATCTCTGCAGTCCACTGGTCTCCGCTGCAGAAACAACTGGTCATCACAGGAGATGAGAAAGGTATTGTGGTGTGTTATTGGTGCAGCAGTAATGACACCCAGAGCTTTTTCCCTGAACCCCGAACAATCTTCTGCTTATCCTGCTCTCCACATGAGGAAAACTTCATTGCTGTGGGGTAAAAGCTCATCTCTTAATTTTCTTCAGCAGTCAGTAACTGCATAGCAATACCCTGTCAACCACCCACAACACCCTAGTGTTTTGAGTGGTGAGTTTAGCAAGTTTCTTTTTGTTTTTTCTTCCTCTGAAGGTATAAGGATGGAATGATTGTAGTGATAGACATCAGTAAGAAAGGAGAAGTGATCCATCGGCTGAGAGGTCATGATGATGAGATTCATGCTCTGGCCTGGTGTCCTCGACCCAGAGAGGAACCTCTGTACGGACGGTCAGAAGACGGCACTGGTAAGAAATCAGCCTGACATTTGTTTGAAGATCCTGTCTGCCCCAGTCAGTCAGTTAATACCAGGCAGGGTTATAATAGTTTTATTTTTCATGATTGTTAGTTTTATCTTGGTTTAAATTTTTTCAGTATTTAATAGTTTTAGTTTTCTATTTTTATTTTTGATGTAGTATTGTAAGGCTGCCTAAGGTAATCTGTTAACTAAGATAGTTTAAAAAAAAACAATGTTTAACAGTCTTAAATTTCTCTAGATCATCTATTTTATCACTATCTAGTGGCCTTTTCATGTTGAAAAGGTTTTACATTTTATAATATACTTTGTATCAAATGTGAAATACATTTTTCATACATACAAACCAAATACATACAAGTTTTAGAATTAATATATGTTGTTATTTTGTAAAGTTAGAAGCTGAAGTTTATAGTAATGGAAATATTTTGTGCTGAACATGTTTTTATAATCTAAAAATACCAAGACAACCCAGAAATACAATGTTCTCAAAGGCACAAGTCTAAAGAAGTTATGTTTTCTTCTTCTATGTTATCTTTTTTTGTCTCTTTAAAATCACTGGAAGCGTACAGAGTAAAATTAAGGCTCCGCCTTTCAATATGACACAAAATCTGACTGCACTTCTTGGCTATTATGAATGAAACTACACCACATTTTTACTTTGGAGAGAGGCTCGTTTTGTATACGAGACTCTAATATATATAATATTCAGTTTTACACATTAATGCTGCACATATTGCAAAGTTTGTTGATGACTAAGGGTAATTCTTTCAGGTGAGAGCTCATGTAAACAATGAAGAACATATCGATGTTTCACATATTTTTCACTTATGGACAAAAAGTGCTATTGGATGTTTTTCAATGAACGCTTGTCATGGACAATTGACCCAAGTGTGGCAAACTGGAGTCCTGTTTTGATATTGCATGTTTTCATTTGTACTCCTGGCACAAATAACTAAATTGCTGTTTCTGGAGCATTGCTATCGTGAGACAGAGATCAGATATCAATGTTGAACCCTTAGACCTTTGAAAAGATGTATAATTTGTTAACATTACGTTTATAGACGGTAAATATATGTTAAATTGTGTATCAACAGGTTTTAACCGCAAACGTTTTTTTTGTGTAGGCCAGTTTAAACTAAATAAATGCGTTAATCCAACTCTCTGCTATGCTTGTTGGTTCAATTTAAAAAGAATCTTAGTATTTTGTATAAAAAAGCTGCATTGAGATGCATTGCTTGTGCCGAAAAACTACAAAAATCAAGTAAATCTTTCTCTTTTTTTCAGCATTATTTACCTGATCTAAGAATATTTTTTCACTGTAATGTTTCTGGAAATACACCATTTGTTTTGCATGTGATAATACTATACCATGTTTCATGATATTTTCTGAAAAATCTAATGTATTATAAAAAATAAAATAACTTAATAATATCAGTCATATGAATTTATTTGAATTTCATTCCATTTTAATTCTACTTAAATTCAAATTCGTATTGCAATTCTGCATCCCTTTTGCTACCTCAATTCACATTCAGACCAAAATTAGGAATTTAATTGGAATTCATTTAAATCTGATTGGTGCACGGCCCTGGTATACAGTATAGCATATATCAGTGTTTGTCAGTTTTTCCAGTAGGTTTCTTTTTATTTCAGTTAATAATGTTTTCATGTACATTTTCCCAATTATGTTGGGCTTTTTATTGAACAAAAATGGTGGCCTTCGGTTTTCATTTTAGTTTTGTTTCCATTTTTCCAATTGTTATTATTTATTTTTGTTTAAATTAACAACAATTAAGAACAATGTTTTTGTTTTTTGGTTCCAGTTTTTCCAAATATGTTTTTTAGTTAACTAGTACTAATAGAAGTACTCTTAATACTAATAGCTGTACCTCGCTAATATGATTCCATGTTTTAATACTGTGTGTTGGTTGTTTTGTCTCTGTATAGATGGAAGCAACATGGTGACAGATGGAGCAGAGGTGGGGTGTTACCTGGCCTCAGGTAGTCGAGATCAGACTGTGCGGATATGGAGCACGGCCAGAGGCAAAGGTAATAAAGATAGATTTAAAGCTTTCACAGAAAACAGCAGTTTATGGGATTTAGGCCTCAACATTAAAGATGGCTCCGAATCCAGTGTGTGAGAGTTTCAGGGCTGTTAATATAACTCATTTGCCCTGTGTTTAGGTAACCATGTGTCTCGTTTCAGGTGTGATGACCCTAAAACTTCCCTTCCTGAAGAGGCGAGGAGCTGGAGTTGACCCAACGGTGAAGGAAAGACTCTGGCTCACTGTCCACTGGCCAAAAGGGAGACCTTCACAGGTTGTGTCCAGCTGTTTCGGGTATGATTGTTTTACCAAGTATCCAAGGAGTTGCGTGATGTTGTGTTGAGTTTTGACATGGGTTCCACTGTATTTTGTGTGTGTGCAGTGGTGAGATTGTAATGTGGGACCTCATGAAGTCCGGCAAGCAGAAGTGGAATTTGCTTGGCAGCTCATCAGATGGACAGAATCACAGCCGCATCATCTTCAATATGAGCTCGTTTTGCTCAGGAGACAGAGAACTTCTGCTCAGCACCTCCATGGACCGAGAGGTAAGACGTCCCTCTGTACAGCCAGTAGTTTTAAATGGTCTTTTATACATGGAGCTTTTAAAGAAGATTATAATATTAGTAGCTGTGAATGTATAACAACAGTATAAATTGGGATATTGTGGGAACCCTAAGATGTACTGGTGTTTTTGGTGACTGGACAAACTGCCCTGCCCCCATCAAAATAATGCATTAAATATAATTATATAAGGTTATTTACTAGGTATGAGACAATATATCGAATTTTGATATTTCTCGAACCAAAATAATGATGAACCATATTGGAGGCAAAACTCAATATTCTGTCCATGTAATCATAAATGGAAGTTTGTGAATCATTTTCTTTACCCCTCTGTATGTCTGGCTTATTTCAGATTAAGTGTTGGGATCTGGCTTCTCTGGAGTGCTGCTGGACGCTGCCCACTCTGGGTGGGTTTGTATACTGTCTCAGTTTCTCTCCTGTTGCCACTGGGTGTCTGGCTCTAGGGGTCGGAGACAGCATGATCCGGGTGTGGAACACCCTGTCTATCCAGAACCAATATGACATCCGGACCTTTTGGCAAGGCATCAAGTCTAAAGTCACAGCCGTGAGTCATTTTTTGCCAGCTCTGACAAATATGTTTAAAATTGGTATGTTAAACTAGACTGCAAAAATATTTCACAGGTCAACACTGGATTTTGAAGGGAATAAAGAGCCTTTGATTTTCTCTATTTCTCACAGTTGGCATGGCATCCACTTAAAGAGGGTTCGCTGGCATTTGGCACAGATGATGGCAAAGTGGGCATCTATGAGGTTTACTCTAACAGGTAAGAACAAGTTCAGCCATGTTTTACTGTGATTCTTTTTGGTGGTGGTGTTTTTTTTTTTTTTTTTTGTCATTTTATAAAACCACAAATAAGGGCTGTCAATTTAACAAGTTAATTTAGTATAATTAAATTGTCACATTGGAACAATTCAAGCTTGAAGTACCACGTAACTGCAAACCTTGGTTTTGTGAGTCCACCGTCAGCACAGAACGAGCAAGAAAATGAGGAATGTCCTGTGTGAACGGCCCCTAAATCTACCTAGGATACACTGCAAAATAAATAGTTGTGGACTGTTGGCCAGTGATAGGCATATGTTCAATGACATGGAAATGAAATAAAGAAATGCTCTTCTAAGGGGCCCTTCAGACCGAACACTTACTTGCGCTAAAACAAGCTACATGCAGTGCAATGTAGGCATCTCGAGACTCTCTTTTAACAGTTGACATTATTTTTTACCTGATGCATCATCTGCCGAATAAAGAGCTGGACACGGCACAAGGGCCAAAGATGTCCATTTGGTGCATATGTACATAGAAAAAGAGTGCAGAAGAAAACACAGTGAACAGCCCTTAAAGCTTTTAGTAACATCTATTTTAATTCTTTATTCATTTACCACAATAATACAAAGTCTTTGCATTATCTTAATTTAGAGGCTTTTCTCACCATATATTTGTGATTAATCAGTGTTAATGTTTTTTAATCGATTGAAAGTGCTAATGCATATTAAAACATATGACGTCTCTTGTGATTTTGATTCCTTGAATATTACGTTTAAAATGCAAGACAGGCATTAAAAGAAAATTATTCATATAAACTTTAATTTTATAAAAAAAAATATATATATATATATATATATATATATATATATATATATATATATATATATATATTTCGGAGCTGTGATTTAGTGGTTAGTGGGTAGTTCTTCACACATTAGCCACAACCGGATCCCATTTCCCCTCTTTCTTCCCCAATCATTTCCTGTCCACCTTTCACTACATTTCTGTTAATTTAAAAAGGAAACTCCTAAAGATAAAAGAAAATGACAATTTTCAAATCATTATTTGCTTTTGCACACAGACCTCCTCAAAACTCAAGCACCTACCACCGCCGTACTGTCTACTCTCTCTCATGGGGTCCTCCTGTCCCTCCCATGTCTTTTGGTAAGTTCATTCATATCACACAAACATAACCCAGTAAACATTGAACTTGGAGTGATGCCAAAAACAATCCATCAACAATAAGGGACTCTCAGCTCCCCTTTAAAACGCTGCTTACAAAAAGTTTGTTGGGTAATCAATGAATGAAAAAGTAATTTCTTCCCACCCGCTGACAAATGACACATTTATCAACGTATCCAATCAATCTCTGGTCCACAAGGATGTGGAGATAATTGCTTTTGTTTAAGAGCAGCTGATGTGAAGGCTTGATGTTTTGTTTACAGTGTTTCTGCTGTCTTCACTCTTATCCCTGCAGATGGCCTGTTAACAAAATGTAGAATGTTTCATATTTATGGGTCATTGTAAGGTTTTTATTAAGCCAATTCTACATATTTTGCTCTGAAAGTAGAGCAAGTTTTTTGAGCAGAAATTTAGAAACAAATGTTAATGTTTCCCTAAGGTCCATTTGGGGGGGGGGTTAGTTTTTTTTAGACATCTTTTTCTTTTTTCTTTCTCTCTGAACCTCAGAATTGCTGCTGTGCCTTTTAAATGGATGGTTCACCCAAAAATGACAATTCTGTCTCCTGTCATCCCAGATGTGTTTGACTTTCGATCTTCTGCAGAACACAAATTTTTTGTAAAACATTTTTGAAGAATATTTCAGCTCTGTAGGTTCATACAACGCAAGTGAATTGTGACCAGAATTTTGAAACTCAAAAAGCACATAAAAGCAGCATAAAAGTAATTCATAAGACTCCAGTGGTTAAATCCATATCTTCAGAAATTATATGATAGGTGTGGGTGAGAAAAAGATCGGTATTTAAGTTATTTTATTATCGTAAATCTCAACGGTTGACCAGCCCCAACCAATAGGTGTAGTGTGCGCACTTACGCGACATGCCCAGACTAGTCGTAGATGCTACAACAGTTTTCAAACCTGCTTGAAATCTGGCCGATGAGTCATCAGGTGTTTGCACTGTCCCGACGAGCAAAAGGCTGACAATGAGCAACAGCCAATAAAATACAGAGAGAGCAAGAGGAGAGTAATGCATTGAGAAGCAAAGGACAAACAAATATGAAAATAAAATACAACATTTTGTCTCCCAACTCCAACTTTGTCATTTTCATCGTTCAAATCAGTGTAATAAACTAGAGGTAGACCGATATATTGTTTTTACCCATTAATCAGTGCTGATAGTTGTTTTTTGGAACTACTGGTTATCTGCAAGAATGTATACTGAGAGTAGCAGATATTTTTTTCCCCTTTGTACAGCATAACAGCGGCCTCTAGTGGAATAAAAACCGCAACACCTTGTGGGAATTTGTCAGATCTGTCTCCAACTTCATATCTTGTGAAATATAATTTAAAAACATCTTAGCATGCTGAGTGACCTCAGCCAGGTCTCATAAGCAACCAAACTGGCCCTGTTGTTAGGGAGGGTAGAGTCACACGGGTAACCTCCTCGTGATCGCTATAATATGGTTCGCTCTCGGTGGGGCACGTGCAGAGTTGCGCGTAGATGCTGTGGTGGATGGCATGGGCCTCCACAAGTGCTATGTCTCTGCAGTAACGTGCTTAACAAGCCACATGATAAGATGTGCAGATTGGCAGTCTCCGATGTGGAGGCAACTGAAATTCGACCTCTGCCACCCGGATTGAGGCGAGTCACTATTCCACCACAAGGGCTTATAGCAGATTGGGAATTAGACATTCCAAAAAGGGGAGAAAATCCCCCCCCAAAACTTCTTCCTTGTTAGTGCCATCTTCCTATGTGTTATGAGTAACAGTGCAAACTTACAGGCTGGAGGTTTGCTGTTGGGTCCTATATAGTTTTTTTTTAACTGCCTCACACTTCAATAAAAGCCTCTTTGCAAAGCCTGTATTGCATAGTGATAGATTCACAAAATAATTTGCTCTGTAATTGGCCACAAAATAAAATTATCAGGGCTCTTCAAAATTTCAGCCGCTTGTTTTTCTTCATTTGTTTGAGAAAGTTGTGGAATTTCAGTTTTGTGTTCTGAAAATGTTACATCAAGCTTTTTTATCTTAACAATAATGTAAAATGTGATTTCTCATGTGATTTTCACTCCTTTAATAACGTGTGTGCATGTGGTACAGGGGCATCAGGAGACAAGCCGTCCTACACTTTGTACAGTTGTGGTGGGGAGGGCATAATTTTTCAGCACGACCCCTGGAAACTCTCAGGAGAGGCCACTAATATTGACAAACTCATCCATGACACCAACAACATAAAAGTAAGACTTAGTCATTCTTGGGTCTTCTCGTGGAACAGATCTTTACACATTAAATAAAAAAAATGTTTGTTCTGTAACAGCACAAAATGGCTCCACACACAGACCTCAGCTGGAAGCCGGACGGCAAAGTTTTGGCTATCGGGAATGAAGATGGGTAATAATTTTATGCAGTGGGCTGGTTCTCACGAAACCGTTCAAGAAAGTTGATTGAACCCAGAATCACTCTTTTTTTTTTTTTTTTTAAGTATGAAGAATATAAAGCAACATTTTATTTTTTTATTTATTATTATTTTTTTAATTTGTCATCATTTTCAGGACAACTTTTACCCACAATTCTCATTACTTTAACACTTTTACCATTGTTGTCAATTATCCTGATTGCCATAACACAGTCATGTTTTTAAAAATATGCTGTTATACCATTTGTTTTATTTTTGTATTAAATTAATTTAAATAATTTTTCACATTGCAATTGGGGGGAGGTAATATGTGCATAACTGTCATTAAAATGTCACAATGTAAAAAATCTTAATGGCCCTGAAAATAGGCTTATTTGTTATTTATTTATTTAATGTTTTCGAAATAATTAATTAGTTATGAAATACTTATTTATTTAGATTTTGGAATAAAATAGGACCAGAGCATTTTCTTGACAGGATTTGTGAGAATCACCCAATCACAGCTCTTTTTTAGTTATTTTAATATATTTGTTTGAAAATGTTATTTTTTTAATTTTAAAAACTTTAAAGACAACATCATATCTTTTGAAACCCTTTGAACTTGTGTTATGTAAAAGTCATTACATTTTGGCGGGAAATAATCATTGCATTATTTGATTGGATCATTGAGAGTGTGAAACATGTTTGACTCTTATATGATTGGTTAGTATAATGCCCCTGCTTACACAGCCTTTGTGACATCAGCAGAAAAGGAAAGCCATCTTCGAGATGGAGAAAGTTATTACATATTGGTGAAAGACTATCATTTTTTTTAAAAAAATCTTTAGAATAACATGCACAATAAGAGCTGTGACATCTTTTAAGGAAATGGGGTCAATTTTGATTTCTTGTCCTCATATATGAAATGGTTATAATACAATAGCTTAGACAAAACATGAATAATTGTATAAGAGATCATATTAGAGGTATCTCAATGTTTTTTGTATTTTAATTTTTTTATAGGACCATAGATGTGTTCAAGGCTCCCATGTTGAAACTACTGTGTACAGCTCAGCAGCATCATAAGATCATTAATTCATTACGCTGGCACCATGAGCACTCGTCTCAAAATGAGCTGCAGTACTTACTGGCGTCCGGCTCCAGTAATGCCACAGTCTATGTCCATGACTTCAGGAGCGCCATAGGTGACTATCTGCTATTTATTGTTGTTGAATTGATATTTCAGGACATTATGAACTTGCTTCCTTTTCTAATTTTAGATTTTCTTTATAGAGAGCCCATCAGAGATTCCAGTGTTAGTGACTGAACCATTCAGGACTCTCTCTGGTCACACCAACAAAATCACCGGTGTAACCTGGAGCCCCCATCACGATGGCCGTCTGGTGACTGTGTGTTATGATGGTACTGCTCAGGCAAGTAAAAATGTTCTACAGGTTTTTACTGTGGGTAGGTAGCATGCACAATATATTATGGCTAATGTTGTAATACATATACTGCTGTATAAATGCTAGCAGAATATATGAGCAGGGAATTTATGGAAAAATCCCATCCATACAAAATGTTCTAGGTGTGGGATGTGCTGAAAGAGGAGCCGGTGTGTAACTACAGGGGTCACTCGGGTCGTCTGCTGTGTGTGCTGTGGTCACCGGTCCACCCTGACCTGGTGTGGACTGGTGGAGATGACTTCACCCTCCAGGAGTGGGCCGTGTCCAAACAGGAACATGTTACACCTCCAAAGAGTAAATATATCACCTTATCTGACATCAGTTACATCATGAAAAAAATATTTAACTAACTAACCTTAAATTTAGAGTCTTTTTAATGTGATAGCTCACCCAAAATAAAAAGTTGATTTTCATTTACTCAACCCCATGCTGTTCCAACTCTGTATTCTTTTCTATCTTCTGTGCTGCACGAAAATAAATCAGAGTGTCAGAGCTTTAGTTTTCCATGGTTAGTTGTTTATACGGCCAAGCTTTAAAAAGAACCATATAAGGAGTCCTTACGACTGGTGCGCTATATTCCAAGTTATTTAAAGTCACACGATCACTCTCTGTGAGGAACGGACTGTGAAAAGCATTTTTTATTTAGCTTATTGCATGCGAGAACCAGCGGTGTTTGGTTTCAGTGACATCAAACCTGCTGCAATGTGTCATGAAGCACCATTTTTTTATTGACCATAAGCGTGAATGTAAGCGAATAACAGCACAAATTTGTATCTTTTCCTTACACAAAGATATGCCTTGGCTTCAGAAGACTTGAACCATAGCGTACAAGTCATTTGGCCTACTTTTTATGGTGCTTTTAGATTTTTGGAGCTTGGCAGTATGAATCACTATCCACTTGCGCTAAATAGAAAACAGAAGCTCTGACATTCTACCCAATATAATTTTTCATGGAAGAATTAAAATAATAAAGGGTTGGAATGATATGAGGGTGATTTAAATGATAACAAAATTTTCATTTTGGGTGAATAATAATACCTTTTTAATGGGATTTTTGAATAAAATAATTGGGGTCGCAACTGTGCACAGCGGTTATGTGCTCATAAGGGAGGCTCAATTTCAAATGTGGCCTGCAATATATACCATTCCTTTTCTTTCTCTCTCCTTAATAATTCTAAATAATATCTTCTAAAACTGTCCCGATTAAATATGAAAGATGTCATTTTGATCTGAAACAGGGGTCCCTAAACTATGGCCCGTGGGCCAAATACTGCCCTCTGAAATGTTTTGACCGTCCCGCGGATCAATGCCGTCACATTTGACTGGCCCACAATGAAAGCACGAGACTGCTTTGGTGGCTTTTAATGCCGATAAGACTGACTGTAACATTCGTCAATAGTATTGAAGTCTGTGCTGTGAAGGAGCGTATCATTGGTTTCACCCGCTGAATGAAAACTTTACTGAAGTTCGAGTTGGTCGTTAAGTCTGAATGAGATAAGACGTCTCATTCTTGAAGGAACTGAAAGTACTGATACGCTTGTTCGCGATCAACATGAATTAATCAGTCATCATTAACAAGGATCTGCTGAACGACTAAACGAGATGGCAAGTCGTTTGTTCAATTCGCCAAACTCGTTCAACAAGAAAATGGGCCGGGTGAATGATGATTTTTATTTTTTTATATAAACAACTTATTACAATGGGATATGGACTTTATTGAAACTCTTGAAAATAAATTTTAAGCTAGTATTGTCTTTTTTTGACCGCTTGATAAAAAGTCATGCTAAGCAGTTCACAGTATGATAGATATGCTTTGTTGTCCTTTGTGGGGAAATGCTTATGATGCTTTAACACTCTACAGTGCTGAAGTCATGTAGAATTGTTGAGATCTTGAATAACTCTGCTTTTTCCTCGTTGAAAGGGTAAAAATGGTAATTTGGAGGCATCAACTGATGCAAAAGCGTAATTTGCAAAAATGGACAATGAATGAATCCATTAACTAATCTGAACAAAACTTTTTGGTGAACAGTTTAAAAACTCACTGAGATGAATCAAAATCATCATCACCACTACTGGATGAATACTAATTACAAATTATTTGAGCCAAATGATGTATCTACTACTGTAGATTTTGATGACATAGGCTAAAATGTAACATTTCACACAGATTTAAGTTTTCTTGTTTGCCGACAAAAGAAAAATGACTGGACCTTTCCACCTCTCTTCATGTCTTGACATGTACACGTCAGAGATCGTGTGTGTGTGAAAGTATGCTTAATTTAAAGCAAATTGCTAAGAAATGTATACGTTCAATAAAGTTACCAATATTAAAATCATGTTCTGTGAAATGTATTTTAATTGTAAAATAATTTTATTAAAAGCATTATTGTAATAAATGCAGAAGAATAATCTGTGACAAAATTACCTTATTTTACCTTACTTACTGATTTTGAAAGGACTGAAAGAATCTCTAGTTTAAAGGGACAGTTCACCCAAAAATGAAAATTCTCATCATATATTCACCCTCATTCCATCCCAGATGTGTATGACTTTCTTCTGCTGAACACAATCAAAGATTTTTAGAAGAATATCTCAGCTCGGTAGGTTTATACAATGCAAGTGAATGTGACCAAAATTTTGATGCTCCAAAAAGCACAAAGACAGAATAAAAGTTATCCATATAACATATAATAAGTGTTTACAGTACATGTCTGCTGAAGTGATATGATAGGGGTTGGTGAGATAAAGATATACATTCTATAAATCTCCACCTTTGACCAGCCCCGACCAGTAGGTAGATGTATGTGGACGTGGAGATTTACAGTACAGAAATACTTAAATATTTATTTGTTTCTCACCCACACCTATCATATCACTTCAGAAGCCAAGGATAAAAAACTCATCGTATGTATTATTATTCTGCCATCATTTCTTTTTTGGACCTTCAAAGTTCTGGCCACCATGCGCTTGTCTGTTTGGGCCTACAGAGCTGAGATATTCTTCAAAAAAATGTAATTTGTGTTCTGCAGAAGAAAGTAAGTCATAAATATCTGGGATGGCTTGAGGGTGAATAAATGAGTATTTAAATTTTTTGTGAACATTTCCTTTAATGGTACTCATACATTGATGCATCCATTAACAGGCAAGAAGCGTTCTGAGATTGAGAAAAAGAGAGCACCACAGAAAAAGTCCAAGAAGAAAAAGAAAGCACCTGGAAAAGGGGAGCTAAAGGTGGAGGATAATGAATCGCCTTTAGGAGAAGAGAACAAAGGAGCAGCAGGTAGCAGAGCAGAAGAGGGCCAATCAGACGAGGAAGAAGAGGAGAGACAGAGCACGGACGTTCTGTCCATCACAGGTAACAGCCCATCTTTCTGTATTTCAGATCTCGCTTTCTCTTCCACTTCCTGGTTGTCTGTGAAATGTCATTGCGGGCTTCTGGGTAGGCTGTAATGGATAACATTTATCATTGGGGTCACAGGATTGGCCAGCCAGAGCAGTGTGGACTCATGGGCAGCAGAGAGGGAGCAGAACGGGGAAAAGCCCATCCATGCAGTTAAAAGAGAGATCAAAGAGGAGAAGAGAAGAGAAAAATCAGGTCGGTTTCTGCCTGCACTGTGTAGCATCAGTCAATATATTTTTCTTTGAGTATCCTAAACTTGCTATTATTTTTGCCTGATGTGTGCTGTTCAATGAAACCTTTTGGTTATTGCTTGCCCAAACACCTAAGTTTTTCAAATGCTCATAATGCAAGTGGTGTGTCATGTCAAAAGGAAATTGCTCCCATTAGAATCAATGATGTTGTTGATTCTGTTCCATTGCTGCCAGTTTATTAGCATGTCCATTGAAAAAAAACTTTAAAAAAAACGTATATGTCTGATTGATTTGTTCTTTTTTTAAAAAAGACAGTTTACCCAAAAATGAAAATGTATATTCACTCACCCTCATGCCATCCCAGATGTGTATGACTTTCTGTCTTCAGCAGAACACAAATTATGATTTTTAGAAGAATATTTCAGCTCTGTTGGTCCTCACAATGCAAGTAAATGGTTGCCAAAACTCTAAAG